>NC_082708.1:83993014-84618014 GCF_030144855.1 Hypanus sabinus
GTCTCCACGAGGAAATAAGATGATAATGCAAGACGTTCCTACTGAGTAACTACAAGGTGAAGGAACTCAATAAAAGGGCTGACAGAAAAACCAGAATACTTAACAATGAGGAGGAACCTATCACTACCGCCTGTCTTCCCTATATTTCCATGGTTTCTGTAAAGATCACCAGAATCCTGAAGAAATACCAGATTAATACCATCCACAAGCTCATAAAGAAGCTCAAATCACAGCTTCTGCAGCTCAAAGATGACCTGAGACTCAAGTTGGCTGGTCATTACAGGATTCCCTGTGAATACAGAGCAGCGTATACTGGCCAGATGGGATGCACAGTGGAAAGCTGCATCAGGGAGCACAGGAAGCTTATCCATTTAGGTTACCTAGAGAAACCGGCGGTAACAGAACACTGCAAAAACTGCATTCACAATGGCCATACAATTGATTCTGACAGCACAAAACTACTGTGCCGTGCCAATAGCATTTGGGACTTCCTGGTAAAGGAAGCCATTGAAATAATACTAGAGGAAAATAATTTTAATAGCAAGGAAGGTCTCGCTCTAAGTAAGAACTTGAATTCAATTGTAAACAAGGTGGGAGAGGGGGTTCCTGAATGCATGAGGACAAACCAATTAGGAGGGATGGACTATGGAGGTATAAGAACCACTGGACAGACATGCTCAGGCATCATCTCTGATGAAGATAGCAAAGTTTGTCATCAAAGTGTTGATTATAGTCAATACCTGTTCAGCTGAAGCCTGAGAAGAGTTTATTCCTCCCTTGTCTACTTGATACTGGCAGTTGCACATCCTGTCTAAGCTGTAGATCTCGATATGACTTTTCTGAACGGCTGAGTGAAGTACAATAAGAAATGCATTTCCTCAAGCTATGCTGCCTTGAAACTAAACACTGACCTCTGAGTGACCAAAAATCACACTTAATATATTGCTCTGCAATAACTTTCCTGTAATGGACAAAAGCATTATTTTATGATTACCAGAACTCAATGTATTTTACTCCTTTGGTGAGTAATTCACATACGTTGATAGGTCCAATATCTCTGTCTGAAATTAATTAAACTAATCGCGGTCTCACATACGAAATTACTCCTTTTTTCTAGAACTCAAAGGGAGTTGGACAGTTTTAAATGCCTGTAAAAGCAAGAATATTCCAGCAGAGGCTTTCATTATAACAATTATATCTGCGTGCTTCTCATGCATGGCCAAGACGGAATATCAACTTCAGGTACAAACTGCTGCAAGATACATAGAATATCAAACATTACAGCTTGAGAACAGGCCCCTCAGTCCGCAACGTCTGTGCTGACCATCTTGTCAATCCAAACCAATCCCATCTGCCTGCATAGGTCCACATCCATCCATTCCCTGTCTTTTCAAATGCCTCTTGAATATTACCATCAGTGCATTCCAGGCATCCATTGTAAAAACTTAGCTCATAACTCTCCTTTAAACTTTCCTCCACTTGACTCACTCCTATTCTCTCTGGTATTTACTACTTCCACCCTGGGAATAAGATTCTGGCGATCTATGTAGTTAGTCTATGCTTTTCAAAAGTTTATAAACTTCCATCGGTCAACCCTTAACCTCTGATGTTCAAGAGAAAGCAAACTTTTCTTGCTACTAATGTTCTCTATTCAAAATATTATCTTCTGCACCCTCTCCAATGTCTCCAAGTGTTCAAAATCAAGTCAAGAATTTGTCTCAGGCAGCCTTACTCGCAGCAGCTTCACAGCCACATGCAAGATAAAGCAGGTTTCACAGTAAAAACATCAATGAAACATAAGTTGAAACCAAATTTTACAAAAGAATTACACAATTATAACAAAAAAAGCATGATCATAGTCTAGCTAAACTCTATTCTTTAAGACTTTGCCATTTGAGTTATGAGGGGTGATTGATATACATGGCCTAAGGTAGAAGAAGTCAATTTTAGAAAACCTAGCACATCCATTTTTCAACATAGACCCCTCATCACATGCGCATGCTCTCATTATGCAGGTCAACTCTTTGAGTGATTAGGCAGAAAGTTTGAAGCTAATAACTCATCTCCTCCTACCTTGGGCCACAAACCTATCAATCACCCCTGATGAGTTATTAACTTCAAACTTTCTGCATAATCACTCAAAGATTTGAACTGCATGTGCATGTAATGAGAGCTGTATAACATCTCCTTCTACCCTAGGCCACAAACTTATCAATCACTCCTGCTGTGGACACTTTCTGGTGGTCCAAGATCCGTACGCTCCATGACTGCTGGACTAAGTGTGTAAATGTAGGAGGGGACTATGTTGAAAAATAAATGTGCTAGTTTTTCTAAAATTGACTCCTGCTACCTTAGGCTACTAACTTATCAATCACCCCTCGTAATAACCAAATGGTTGGCAGGAAGTAGTTGCTCTTGAACCTGATGGTGTGGGATTCAAGCTTCTGTACCTTGTGCCTGATGGTAGCTGCAAGTAGATGGCATGGCCCAGGAGGTGTGGATCTTTAATGGTGGATGCTGCCTTCCTTCCTGATGCAATGCCGCCTGTACTACCAACAGTAGGGAGGGATGTGCTTGTGATATACAAGGAAGAGTTAACTGCTTTCTGCAGCTCTTTACATTCTTGCAGTTTTGAGTTACTGTACCAGACCATGACGCAACCAGTATGGATTCTTTCAACAATACATCTGTAGAAGTTTGCTAGAGTTTTCAGTGACAATCTGAAGCTCCTCAGTTTCCTAAGGAAGTAAAGACACTGACGTGCTTTCCTTGTGATTTCATCTCAACTGGGACCAGGACAGTTCATTTAATATGAATTACCCCAGAGTTTAAAGCTGATAACTCTGTCCAACACTAATCCCCCAACGGAGACTGGTGCACGTTTGCCCTCCTTTCCCTTCCTGAAGTCAACAATCAACTCTTTAGTTTTATTAACATTGAGTAAGAAGTTGCTGCTGTAGCACCATTCAACGAGATGATCCATCTTGCTCTGGTAAACTGGCTGATCATCATCTTTGATTCATTCAATGCAATGGTTCATTGGCAAACTTGTATATGGCATTGGAGATGTGCTTTATGTATAGAGTGTAGAGCAAGTGACTTAGAGAGTAGACAGCAGACCTACAGCCTTCAGGAACATCTGAGTTGATGGTCAACATTGAGAGAATGTTGTTACCAGTCCTTACTGACTAAGATCTGACAATGACGAACTCTCCAATTGCGCAGTGGGCACAGAGGCACAGGTCCTGAGAAGTTTAATGATGAGTTTAGATATGAAGATTATGTTAAACAATGAGCTGTAGTTGATGAACAGTTTCTATTGTCCAAATGGTCCTGAGTAGAGTGGAAAGCCAGAGTAACTGCATCTGCTGTTAATCTGTTATGGCTGGAAGCAAATTGATCATTCTTGTAATCCAATTGCAGAATTGGACACAAGACTCCAAATATGGCCCTACCTAAAGTATTATGCAGCTTAGTCCCTACCTAGGTCATCTAATAATATGCTTACCCTCAAGCTGCACCACATGATAAACATTTTAATGACCAATATAACTTTTAAATATTTTCAGATTTTTAATATTTGTGTACATAACTCTCAGTTTGGCTAGTGGCTTAATATAGGGGATGATAGCCCCTGGCTCAGCTTTTACAGAGAGGCCATTTCATTAGCAGTAAAACCTTACAAGTAATTTTACTTTGCTGGTCCAGCACATTACTTAATCTGATTTTAGTTGCTCTAACATAGTTTTACCTAATATCAAGTTATCATTTAATTCTAAACTTCAAGATGTAAATAAATATTCTTAGTCTATCAAGGTGTTTCCACACAGGGAATCACGAATATGCATAAGTATGCATATATAAAAAACAGTTAAATATATACATGTACAGTGTATAAATAATGAGGTTGTTTGCAATGAAAAACCAAAGTTCCAGTTCACTCACCAAGATACGAAATAGGACAGGATTCCTATAAGGATGAAGTGACCATTTGGATAGAATATTAACTTCAGTACAATAGCTAGATATCCCTTACAGATTTTTTGAACATATATGTGATTGCCTCCTAATTAAACCCATTCATCATATTTTCTTGAAAGAAAGAATTCTATGAAAATAGCTCTGGAATTATAAATATTATGATTGAAAATATAGTCAATTCCTTAATAATTTACTTTTCATAAAAATGTGCTTGATTGCCCTCAATCAGCTACAGGCATACCACAATTTGAAGTTGAGCCTACTGTTTTATGTAAACTAGCTTGAATTCTCAAAGAAATGCTATTTTGATTTATTACTTTAGAGAAAGGAGTATCTGTTATGTAACATAGTATTTTAGATAGTAATTGTATCTAGATGACAATTAAGTAGAGGTTAATTTACTTTTGTTTCATTTTGCACACACTATACAACAAAAGACAATAGTTTAATAAACAACAATGCATTTTGTTAACAATGCATCCTTTTTCTTACATAAATAATTATGGGTATAATTGACAATCATAATTGCCTGTTTCTGCTTGCTTTATAAAAAACCAAGCAACTGCAGAAAGGTTAATTGGCACAAGTCAGCTTTATCAAGATACTTGGAGAAAGGCTAGAGTTACTTTACTTAAGACTTGTCTATAATTCAAATGGTTAGTAGTTAATTCTTCCTGGGATCATCAGCAGCTAGTGGAACAAATATGTTTATTCAGATTGTTAGATGTCAGATTAATTATGAACTTCCACTTCAAAATGTAATTATCGTAATTTGTTGGTCCTTGGAATGATATAATTATTTCTTCCATCATCTTGATTAAAGAATGGGAGGCAACAAATTGTAATGAAGTATAATTGGAAATAAGTACAGCAATAATAAGTCAAGCTACATTCTTGATTAAAAAGAATGGACCATAATTTCAATATAATCAAAGTATCAGCTTCCTTTTAACCACCACTAAAAGTATCAAATAGACTCTCTAATTTTGTCTTATGTTTGGAATAATAATTGCTCTAGAGTGAATAAACTTTTATTGCAAAAATCAAAAAAAGATGGAGGACTGGCTTTACCAAACTTTAGATTTTATTATTGGGCAATTAATATTTGCTATATTACTTTTTGGATTTATGATATAGATGATCAAGATCACCCTTCATGGTTACAGCTGGAGGAAAATTCAGTAATGGGGTTTTCGTTAGCTTCTTTATTAGGAGCTCCTCTTCCTTTTTCGCTCTCCAGAATAGGTCGACAAGCTCTTAACCCTATTGTTAAACATACTTTAAAAATTTGGTTTAAATTTTGTAGATTTTTTGAATTAAATGATTTTTTATTTTCTAGTAATATTTATTCTAATTTCTTTTTTAAACCATCAACTTTGGATAAGGCTTTTCTAACATGGAAAATTAAGAGAATAAAAACATTTTTTAGATTTGTTTTTACAAGACTGTTTAATGTCTTTTTCACAGTTAATGGATAAATATGATATCTCCAATACACATTTTTTCAGGTATTTACAGATTAGGAATTTCTTACGTGATTTTTTACCAAATTACCCCTTGATCTGCTCTTCAAATTTGGCTTATGTTATTTTTCAGTTTAAACCTTTTCAAAAACGATTAATAGCTATCATTTATAAACAGTTAATGAATGCTTGCACATCGCCTAATGATAGGGTTCAATGCTCCTGGGAAGTACAACATTCACTCTCAGATAACCAATGGAGTAAAATTTATTATTTAGTTAATAATTCATCTATCTGTGCATGCCATATTTTAATTCAGTTTAAGATAGTATACAGGGCCCATATGTCCAAAGATAAATTGGCGCATATTTTTCCTAATATAAGCCCTATTTGTGACAGATATAACGCAGAAGTGGCTACTCTAATTCAGATGTTTTGGTCATGTGTAAGTTTAAACAATTTTTGGATCGATGTGTTTGGAATATTATCTGAAGTTATAGATATGGATGTTCAACCTAATCCACTTACAGCAATTTTTGGGATTTTCCCAGAGGAAGCAAGCAAAGTGTCTGCCTCCGCCCAACATGTGATAGCTTTTTCAACTTTACTGTCTCGGAGAACTATTTTGCTACACTGGAAAGAATCTAACTCACCCACTGTTTTCAATTGGCTCTCCTCCATCATGTCATGTTTCAGCTTGGAGAAAATTAGAAGCCAGACATTTGATACATCTTTTGATTTTGAACAAGTCTGGCGACCCTTTATTCAATATTTTCACATGATTTAATTTATCTTTATTTATTTATTTTTCTTTATTCTCTTTGCAGAATATCCCTATCCATGAAGGTTTGGAGATGACTGGAAGGATGTGTTTTTTTTTTCTCTCTCTTTCTTTTTTAAGTTTATCCTCATTTGGACTGCCCAATCTTGCTTTTTCTTGCTTTCTTTTCTTTCTCTCTTTTTTGTTTTAGTTTAGTTAGTGGGTTTTTACTTTCTCTATCAATAAAATGTCCAATCTTTTTTTAATGATTGCTATGAGGAGTTGTAATTTCTCTCTGACCATTGTATAATTAACAGCATAATATATTACCTATTTGAGTTTGATATTATATGCTTTTGTCTTTAATATTGCTGTTTATGTCTTTTATATTATCTACTTGTTAAACGCCTCTTTTGATTTGTATTTGTATATTCTTTATTTGAAAATCAATAAAAAGATTGAAAAATGAAAAATAAAAGTATCATCCAAAATTAAAATGTCACCTTTTGAAATATTGACATACAGATTCAGAGTCTGCATATTAAAAGAGGTGTCCCAAAACTCATCAAAATAGAGGGGAACAGTATTTGGGGACACCATTGACCATTAACTGTAGCTCTAAAACCTCACATCATGAATTCTTTCGGAATGTCTTCAACTTACATCCTCATATTTCAATCAGTCAATCAAATCAAATCACATTTAATTATCATTCAAACCATATAGTTAAACGAGACAGCATTCCTTTAGGGCCTAAATGTATACCATATATTCAAAATAGCGAGAAAGGAAAAAAAAACACTTTGTTACACAAGAAAACACATGTATAGTCCAAGTCGCTGAGTGACATGCAAATTGATATTAGAGCTCCCGGAAATCCAGACTGTCATTCTACTGATCGAACACTGGGGGCAGCACTGACAGGAGAGGTCAGCTCCCAAGCAAGCCCGGACTCCGTGCTACGTTGCCTCCACTGTCTTCTCACTTGGACTGCAGCAGCAGGGAAGCCAACAGCTTGAGGACTAGTCCTCACTACAACCGAGGCCACGCTGCTGCCTCATCGCCTGTCTCACCACCAAACAAGGGAAACAGGCTTGTGCATCTTACCTTATCCATGTCCAACAGGGTCTTGCAATTGCAAAAGAAATGTCCAAGACATTCACTCCCAGTTGCATTTCATGCTGCTTTTGTGCACCAACTCTGAGTAGCAGGCAGCAACACAGTCTGCACCCAGGTCAGCTCCTCTGAACCCTCTCCAGCCCAACCATCGGCTTCTCCTTCTCTGACCCGAGTGTTGGCATCTCCTTCTCCAACTCATCCATCAGCAACTTCAGTGGCTGCTCTGAACAATTGGCAGCTCACTGATGTGGTAGACCTGCTGTGCCATTGTTCTTGGAGTCCAACATAGTCTTAATATCATAAAAAAACACATTTTAAAAAGGTAAGTGCACCTTTGGTTGTCCTCTGAGAGGCCACTATGCTTGAATGCACCATCATCTTACTAGAAGTGCTTTTGTGTAACCCATTTACCACCCAATTAAGCAGCAGAGTGCATAGGAAAACTAGGCAGAGCAGCGTTTACCGATCTTTGACAATTAAACTGAATTGATAGCATCTAAATTTGTCTCCAGTTGATGAGGACCCTAACAGTGAGTAAACTTTACAAATGTAGCTATAAGAATGAGGGAAGATTTGACTTTATGCTCCCAAGTTATGGTGAATGTTAAAGGAAAGGCATTATAAAATGTTTTACTGAATATCTTACTCTGGCAGTCCCAGCAAATAATCGAGGAACATGAAAGCAGTCCATGCAGAACAGCTACATACCTACTGTATATCTGATTATTAATAAAACTACAAACCAGTACATACAGAATGAATTTGCTGATCTTTTTGTCCTCCGGGGAGCCCTGGAAACTCTAACATAATCAGAATCAGAATCAGGTTTATTATCACTGGCATGTGATGTGAAATTTGTCAGTTTAGCAGCAGCAGTTCAATGCAATACATAATCTAGCAGAAATAATAATAATAATAATAATAATAATAAATAAACAAGAAAATCAATTATGTATGTTGAATAGATTTTTTTAAATGTGCAAAAACAGAAACACTGTATATTAAAAAAGTGAGGCAGTGTCCAGGGGTTCAATGTCCATTTAGGAATCAGATGGCAGAGGGGAAGAAGCTGTTCTGAATCGCTGAGTGTGTGCCTTCAGGCTTCAGTACCTCCTACCTGATGGCAACAGTGAGAGATGGGCATGTCCTGAGTGCTGGAAGTCCTTCATAATGGACGCTGCCTTCCTGAGATGCCGCTCCTTGAATTTGTCCTAGATACTTTGTAGGCTAGTATCCAAGATGGAGCTGACTAGATTTACAACCTTCTGCAGCTACTTTCAATCCTGTGCAGTAGCCCCTTCATACCAGACAGTGATGCAGCCTGTCAGAATGCTCTCCACGGTACAACTATAGAAGTTTTTGAGTGTATTTGTTGACATGCCAAACCTCTTCAAACTCCTAATAAAGTATAACCACTGTCTTGCCTTCTTTATAACTACATCAATATGTTGGGACCAGGTTAGACCCTCAGAGACCTTGACACCCAGGAACTTGAAGCTGCTCACTCTCTCCACCTCTGATTCCTCAATGAGGATTGGTATGTGTTCCTTCGTCTTACCCTTCCGGAAATCCACAATCAACTCTTTCGTCTTACTGATGTTGAGTGCCAGGTTGTTGTTGCGGCACCACTCCACTAGTTGGCATATCTAATTCCTGTACTTCCTTTCATTACCACCTGAGATTCTACCAACAATGGTTGTATCATCAGCAAATTTATAGATGTTATTTGAGCTATGCCTAGCCACACAGTCATGTGTATACAGAGAGTAGAGCAGTGGGCTAAGCACACACCCCTGAAGTGCACCAATATTGATTGTCATCAAGGAGGACATGTTATCACTAAACCGCACAGATTGTCGTCTTCTGGTTAGGAAGTTGAGGATCCAATTGCAGAGGGAGGTACAGAGGCCCAGGTTCTACAACCCACCCACCTACCTCAACACACACACCTCCTTTTTTTTCCTTACCTTTGAACCCAACGAAGCAATTTTTGGAAAATTTCACCTAATCATTGAATAACAACTTAACTTTGTGAATA
Organism: Hypanus sabinus; assembly: GCF_030144855.1. NCBI lineage: Eukaryota > Metazoa > Chordata > Chondrichthyes > Myliobatiformes > Dasyatidae > Hypanus > Hypanus sabinus. The sequence goes on from NC_082708.1 coordinate 84,002,376, forward strand.
CTAATGTTCATTTCAAGATACATTCTGAATAACATTTATAAACTTCTCCAAGAAAATAGAATTTTATTTTGATATTTACATTTGTTGAACTTCCTCAAGATGAAACTGATAACATTTTTAAAGTCAATTCAGCATATTTTTGTTAAATATATATCTTATTTAAAAAATGATTAACTGATATCCTAGATTTTTACAAACAGCTTCATAGACAATTAATGACAACTGTCTTTGTAGAGAGTTTATTGTGAATATCATCTATTCCACTATCAGTATGAAGTAAAATACAAAACCATTCGATCATGTTTAGTGATGCATATAAGCAGGAAACTCATTGAAAATTAACATAATAGAGCCATCTCTCAGAACACAGCAGTGTTTTGCAACATTTAGAAACTGGGCTGAAAGACACATATTTTGCAAATACTTTCAGTCATTGGATAACCTAAGATAGCTGACATGGTTATGGATTGAAGCAAACTGCAGAGAGTGGTAAAATCAGTCAGCTCCATCATGGGTACTAGCCTCCACAGTATCCAAGACATCTTCAAGGAACGGTGCCTCAGAAAGGCAGCGTCCATCATTAAGGATCTTATCACCCAGGACATGCCTTCTTCTCGTTGTTACCATTGGGAAGGAGGTACAGAAGCCAGAAGACACACACCCAGTGTTACAAAAACAGCTTCTTCCCCTCTGCCATCCAATTTCTAAATAGACATTGAGCCACGAACACTGTCTCACTACTTTTTAAATTCCTGTCTTGGCACTACTTATTTTAATTTAATTATTTAATATACATCTGTATTTACTGTAATTCAGACTGTTTTTCTATATTTATCATATACTGCCACAAAATTAATGAATTTCATGAGATACAGTATGCCGGTGATTATAAACCTGATTCTGATTGAGAAAAGGAGACTACATTCTAGGTGAAGTCACACCAACATTATTTGCACTAAGAAATCATCTGTTCAGATCAGGGTCAGCTACAGGCTACAGGAAGCACTCACTATTGGAGCTCATCAGATGCCACATGTTGACCCTACAAGCACAACAAAACACTGACCTGCAGGAAGATCCACCTGTCAATAACCATTAACGTAAAGGAATCAAACAGTACTTACAGAGCAACTTCTTACTGGCTGTTTATATGTTCCTCTTTCATTTTAGATTGGTTTTCTTTGTCAGGTCCCAGCTTCCCGTCACTGTTGTTTTTGGTTTAATCTTGCTGTTGGCCTCAGAAATAATGTTTGCATTAGTGTGTGATCTAGACAACTAGGAGAACACTGTGACCAGGGTAACAATACCAGCAGAAAGGAGGAAGAAGAAGGAAATGACAGTCAGCAGGATACTAAATCTGTTCAGGGTCCTTAAGAAATGTGTGCTCTCCCTCACCCCTACTGCTATGCAATGTATACAGTGCTTTAGCTTTACCTTTTCTTCAGACTATGAAAGCTGCTGCTTCCCCAGAACATAAATAGTTAAAACCATAGACTCTTTTACAGTCTGCAAAACAGAATAGGCATAATATTTCACAGTATACAATATCAGAATGTCAGTGATGTCATGTAATGTGCTAAAAAAAAACTTTCTCCTGATTGACAGATAGATATAGGCAAAAGAACATTTTCCTCATGGTAGGGTAGGTTTCTCCATGGCTCATGATCCCATTAACTGCAAGTTGTGGTGTGGCCATCACCTGAAATATCCATGTTCCTCAATTTGCAAATTATCAGCACATTTTGCAGGTCCATATCTGCCATCTTGGCAGGATTCATGGCCTCTTCTGCCCACTCTGCTATATTTACTTGAATCTGGTCAATAGGTTGCCAGGTTGCAGGGTGATAGAAGTTATTTGTCTTTGTTCATGCCTCAATTCTTGTCTCAGGAACTGACAAATGTCTGAGAGCCATGTGGCTTGCAGCAGTATCACTGAAAGCACAATCAACATAACCAAGCAATGGTTCCACGACCATCGATCTTTAGTCTGAACTCCACTTCACACTTTACCGTAATGTAGGAGTAGGCCTTCCCAAGAACTTTCAACCAAAGTATTCAAGACAAGAAAAAAAACAGAGAAGGGGGATAATAGAAATTGACAAAGAAAGACTCCTTCTGATTTTACTTTCAAATAGCTGCTCACTGAGACTCTTTAATCTGCCACCAACAGTCCACCAGTACCACATCAGTTTGTTTCTTTCTACAGTAATGCGAACAGTCTTTTCTATGTGAATTTTAATGTTATATTTGTTCTGGACTTGGTTTAAAAGTTGGAATTTTTTAAGTGAGGGAGATATCAAATTAACTGACTTACAGAATGACCAGTTGCTTTCCTGCACCCTATTATTATTTCCTTTGCTCATGCTAATGCATCAGTGAGCTTCCAAGCAGCTACTGAAAGAGACCTGGAAGCCTGGAGATGTATGTAGTGTTGGAGGGCAAGTTCACAGTGCACCCAGCCTGGAGGGATGGCTTCAAACTTCACCATCGATTTGCTTTGCTGGGAACTAGAACAAAGTCCTTCTGAGAAACTTGTGCAAGTTAATTTCTAACCTTCCAAGGATGATCCCTCAACACTCACAGTACTGCAGGAGTGTTTTGTGTAAAATGTTTCATTGATGTAATTTGCAGAAGCTTCTTTTAAATGGGCCATCTACAAACCAGAAAGGCAACTTGCAAGGTCTCTGTATGTGCATTTACCAGGAGATCTACATTATGAAGTCAAGTATTACATTTAGAAAGGAATTGGCCAGGTATTCTATGTTCCCAATCAGTTTTGTGCTCCATGCAAACCTTGCATTAAATCTGACTTGGACTCTTCCAAATTGAAGAACTTTGTACAATTGTCAGGTAAACTGAAACTCAGCCCTTCACAATTTGGTACATGGATATCCCGTGTCTCATAAGACTCTCTTCTCTTTGCATCCTCAGATCCACATGCATCAGTATGTGCATGCTCTTTATCTCTCTCTGTCTCTACAACAACACTTATTCACTCTATTGCTAAACATTCATGGGTTGGAGTTCCACTTTGTACCTGGCTGAATGCAATGCTGCACCGGACTATTTTTCTCCTTCCCTTCAGATGTTCATAAGAATTAGGCCATTTGGCGCATTGAGTCTGCACCACCATTTCATCACGGCTGATTTATTATCCTTCTCAACCCCATTCTCCTGCCTTCTTCCCAGAACATTTAATGCCCTGACTAATCAAGAACCTATCAACCTCCACATTAAATATACTCGATGACTTGGCCTAAACATAGCCTGTGGCTATGATTTGCACAGATTCACTACCCTCTGGCTAAATAAATTCCTCTTCATCTCTGTACTAAATGGATGTCTGTGCACTCTGGTCCTAGACTCATCCACTATAGTGTTATGTACCCTGTAACTGGGTCACTTACCAGCAAAGATAGAGAGGTCCATTGAAGTCTGATGGTACTATTTTTAACAGTGTTTATTGATAAAAATACACAAAAATAATATCAATGCAAACCTACAGATAATATACGTCGTCAATACTAAATCTAAAAGCGCGGGTATAATAATAATTAATAAGAAATAGCTCTATCGTTGTCTAGGGGATAATGTATTGTCTGATGGAAATATAAAAGTCACTCAAGTTCATTCCAGCTGCAGCTTTTGGTTGGAGAGAAAGACAGATGTTTAACTTGCCCATTCTTTTTATGATGTCAATCCTTCGAGAGTCGTTGGGGACTGGTTTCCCCTTTGTGGTTAGCTAAAGCCGTTCTCCTGTGGCAAGGCCCACTAATTCCGAGGCAAATGGAAAAGGACGCACGTGGCTTTCCACCGGCTTTCGCTATTACGCTGTTACAGGAGTTCGAGCGTTTCTTCTGGTGCGTCTGAGGGGCTGTTCCCACAGACCCTCTTTTATCCCCACTCACGGGGTCTCAGATGTCAATCAGGTTGGGGAGGATGCCATCCCCCAACCAGCCCACGTTGCCTGATTCCTTGAGGGCATCGATGAATAGCACAGCGCTCAATACACAATTCCATCTCCAAGAGACAATAGCCATTATCAATGGTTCCGCCTTTCGGAGGCCAGGACACATTCCAAACCCTTTGTGGATTCTGCATGTCTTTCTCTCATTTCCTGGGTCTCCTGACCTGACTTAATAGCGATCTTGCGATTCTCAAAAAGGAGGGGGGGGGGGGAGCACAGGCGTAACAGTAGGAAACATCCTCTCCATAGCTACTTTATCTAGGACTTTCAATACTCAATAGGTTTCAATAAGATCCTCACTCATTCTTCTAAACTGCAACATATATGGGTCCAAAGTCATCACATACTGCTCATACATTAAACCCTTCATTCCCCAAATCATTTTTCTGAACCTTCTGTAGACCTGCTCCAATTGCAGAATATCTTTCCTTAGATAATAGGCCCAAAACTGCTCAAAATACTCCCAAGTATGGTCTGGCCAATGCCTTATTAAGCTTCAGCATTATATCCTTATTTTTATATTCTAGTTCTCTTGAAATGAATTCTACCATTGCATTTGCCTTCCGTACCACTGACTCAAACTGCAAGTTCGTCTTTAGCAAATCCTGCACAAGGACTCCCAAGTCTCTTTGCACCTCTGACTCTTGAACTTACTCTCCATTTGGAAAACAGTCTATGCCTTTATTACTTCAATGAAAGCACATGACCATACTCTTCCAACACTACATTCCATCTGCCACTTTGCCCATTCTCCCAACCTGGCTGAGTCCTTCTGCAGCCTCTCTGCTTCCTCAACACTACATGCACCTCCATCTACCTTCATATCATCAGCAAACTTGGTAACAGAGCCATCAATTCTGTCATCCAAGTCACTGACAAATGGCGTGAAAAGAAATTGTCCTATCACAGACACCTGCAGAACACCAATCGTCAACAGAAGCCATCCGGAAAAGGCTCCATTTATTCCCACTCTTTGCCTCCTGCCAGTCAGCCAATAATCTATCCATGTAAATATCTTTCCTGTAAAACCATGGACCTGCATATTGTTCAGCAGCTGCATGTGTGACACCTTCTCAACGGCCTTCTGAAAATCCAAGTAACAATATCAACTGACTCTCCTTTGCTTATCTTGCCTGTTATTGCCTTGAAGAATTCCAACAGATTTGTCAGGCATGATTTCCTCTGAAGGAAGCTTTTGCCTATTTTATCATGTGCCTTGAAGTACCCCAAAACCTCATTCTTATTAATCAACATCTTCCCAACCACTGAAGTCAAGCTAACTGGTCTATAATTTCTCTTCTACTCCCTCCTTTCCTTCATGAGTGGAGTGACATTTGAAAATTTCCAGTCCTCTGGAACCACTCCAGAACCTAGTGATTCTTGAAACATCATTACTAACGTCTCCTCAATTGCTTCAGCTTCTTCTTTCAGAACAGGGACTGTAGTCTATCTGGTCCAGGTCACTTATCTACCTTCAGACTTTTCAGCTTCCCAAGCACCTTCTCTTTAGGAATAGCAACTACACTCACTCCTACCTCATGCCACTCTTGCATTTCTGGCATTCTGCCAGTGTCATTGCAGTGAAGACTCATGTAAAATACTAAGTTATTCCACCATTCCTTTGTCTCCCAGTACTACCTCTCCACTGAATATTAGACTGTGAATACATTGACTTCAGTTCTTTGTAGGAATGGGACCCGCTCTCAAGGCCTCATAACTGGCCGCTTTTTGATATGGCAAGGATGCGGCCTAGAAAACCAGTGCACCTTCAGGGTGCCAGATTTTTGTGGTTCTGGACACGGGCGCAGTGCCGCTACAGAAAACTGGTGTGTCGTGGAAGCACCTACACGGAAGATTGAAAGCAGCAAGCTGGCATCTGGCTGTGTGCCCAGAGACCCGAGATCTTTGGGCACAGAGCTCAGAAAAAGTGTCACAACAGACATTAAACACCATAAATCAACAAGTTATTTTGTTATGTCTACCCTCTCACTCTGAAATGGGGACACCTCTTTTTCCCTTATTAGGGAGAGAGAAAGAGAGCCTGTGCTATGTTGAATTACCAGGTGAACAAGTAGTCTTCGGGGTACTGCAAATCTGTGTCTTTATTGATGCTTTGCATGCTTGAATGCTCGGTGGGGGGTGCCAATACTTTTCTGCTGGTGGGGGAGGAAGTATCATCACTTTGCTGATGCCTATGCATGGGAGGGGGGAGCCAGGGTGCGGGGGGGGGGGGGCTTTGGAGTTCTAATTTTCAACTGTCATTCATTCTTTAGGGCGCTTCTCTGTTTTTGTGAATGTTTGTAAAGAAATATCAGGATATATATTGTCTACATTTCTGTGACATTAAATGTACCTATAAAACCTCATTTCCTTGCAATATCTTCCTTCCACCTCTTCTTGTTTTATAGTGTCCCATATCAGACCAGCCTGTTTCAATCTCCTGCCCAAAGAGAACAACTGCCTGACAGACCAATTGTTTAAGCCTGCTCTTGGCCCACAAAACCTTTCTCTTCCTACCTTGAATTTAGTCATTCTCCTCTGATCCAGTCCTTTCCCATATATATCTGCGACATTTCTGATACTCTCTGTCATTTTGACCATTTTGAATTCTCTGGTTCCAAAAGACTCATCTTTTCCTGGATGTACAATTTCTTCACACCTTCATCTCACAGCAGCTTCCTGTGAGTCCCCTCTTTTTTACTGGATCAGAGGTCAAAGAAATTCCCCTCTATCTACAGCTGGCTGAATGTTACCATACTGAACAACTTCTCCTCCAACTCCACTCACCTTCTCTGGATCAAACATATAACTAGGGGCATTCACATGGGCCCAATCTATGTCTCTCTTCGGTGGGATATAAGGAACATTCTTTGCTACAGTCCTACACAGGCCCACTCCCTCAACTTTGTTTCTGGTACTTTGATGTTTGCATTGGTGCTGCCTCCTACATTCAGAGAGAACTTGACAATATCATTACTTCTTGTGCTAATTTCCATGTCCTCATTTTCACATGGTGAATCTCTGTCCCTTAACTTTGCATTCTGGATCTCTCAGTCTTCTTAAACAATTTATGGATTAGCTACCAATCTTAATTACGTACCTACTCACTTTCACCCTGCCTCCTGCAAGGGCTCTTTTCCATTCTCACAGTTTCTCCATCTCTGTTATAGTTGGTTCACTGTTGAGACTTTCTGTACAACTGCCTCTGAAATATCTTCCTTCTTCCTGAACCATAGCTTCCTATGTTAACACAAGCCTTGACCATGTCTCATCCACTTCCCATGCCTTTTCTCTAGGGCATGAACAAGCACAGAATTCCCCTAATCCTCACTTGTTTCTAAACTCCAACATTTTTTAGTTGGGTTCAGTCTGTGTCATTTTTTTTTCCAATGTTTTCACTCCAAAACCATTCCCATTTACCTATTACAGTTTCTCCCCTATGGTCACCTGAGTTTTACCCTCTCAGAAACATTTCCACTCCCCTACCTTATCCGCACCTTAACAACTTTCTTTTGTCTCTTTCACAGTTCGAAGTGTCTTTAACCAGAAACCCCTCCTAACCGTTTCCCCTCCTAATGGCACAACCTGACTTGCTGAGTATTTCCAACATTCTCTGCTTTTATTTGCATCTGCAGTTTGTATTTTTTTTACTTTCAGTTATGCAGATTCTCTGTAGTTGACTTTATTGCTAGTGTCAGCCTCAGAGCTGTTAGCTACAGGAAATAAATCATGTAAGGACGTTTACATCATCTTCTTCCACTAACTGTAGGGATTCCGGATTTTGAGAACTTGAAGGAAACTGAAGGTTCTGTTGTGCCATGAAGGAAGTTCAACAGGACTTTAGAAGCACTTCCATTTTACATGCAAAGTATGTGTGGTTAAAGGATGAAAAAGGATTAGGCATAATGTGATCTTTGATGTTACCAATAATCATGACCTCCACCACTATCACTACCAGTGCTACTTTCATTGGAGTAAAGGACATATGGATCTCTTAAGGCTGATGTTCAGCACTGACCATAAGAAGATTGTGTTCAAAAACGATGGAAATTTAGAGATCCATGTTGGTGTGCTATTTGCCATGCTGTAAGCAATATCGGATCTGTAAGAAGCTGGGTGTACAAATGTAAGTTAAGGTATGTTATGAAGGGTGCTGTGTTAAACAGAGATGAGTTAACCTTCGGGTAAATCATTTAGCTTAATGGAAGATTGAATCATTAAACTGGAAGCAATGCTTCTGTGATTTCTTCCCACACCTCCTCCTCATTAGGCTAAATGACTTTCTGCCTTTAGGAGATAAAAAAATAAGTATTTCTATTCCTTCATTACTCAGGCCTGCTGTGCTGTATCCAAGAACATTGGAACAGCTCCAGAATACAGTTACTCAGTCTCCACTTTTCTCATTTAAGATTTTCAATTCACTAGCCAGACCAAATGCCATAAAAACCATCACTGAAACATTGTTCGTGCACTCCTCAATCAGCCGCACCTCAAGTGATTTCCGTTGTTCTGAGACCCCAGTCTCTTTCAGTTCATGAATACATTTTGATCACGAGTTTGTTGTCCGCACATAAAATGTTTCATTCCAATAAACTCCTCAGCCCACATTTGCTGTCTCTCCCTAGATTTTCCTATCTCACATGACCTTGTTAGTCCCATTGTTTCAATCACAGGAAGGGTCAAATCACTCTATTTCATATCTTCCTTTTCCCTTCTGAACATTATCTTTTTCCATGTCTTCTCTTGAGAAGAAAATCTTTCTCTCAATTCCTTCATATCTCCACTTACACTCTCTCTTTCAATGTAGCAACCCACCCTGATGCAGCTTTCATCTAATACATCAGAGGGAAACAGACAAGGAATAGAAATGGGCTCTTCAGCCCAAAGTATCTCGGCAGACCAAGCTGCCCATCTAAGCAAGTCCCATTTTTGTGCCTATCCCTCTAAACTTTTCCCTTACATGTAACTGCCCACATCATTTAAATGTTGTTATTGTAGCTGCCTCAACCATTTCTTCAAGTCATTTGCAGCATGTTCCATGTACACACCACCCCCACTCTCTGCAAAGATGTTGCCCCTCACATCCTTTCAGCTCTATCCCCTCTGAGTTAAAATCTATGCCTTCTAGTTTTGAAAGACTGAGTACATTCATCTTATTGTTATACCTAATCATTTTCTACATCTCTAGGATGCCACCTCTCAGTCTGCTAAACTGCAAGGAATTAAATATGGGCCTGCCTAATATCCCTCTTAATTATCCTCAAGTAGTGGCACTATTCCCACCTTAAAGACATATTCCGTGTAACAGGTAAACAAAATTGTGCACAGTACTACAGGTGGAGCCTTGCTAGACAACTGCAAAATCATGTCCCAACTCCTATGTCATTGCCCTGCTGATGAAGGTGAGTGTACCACATGCCTGCGTCACCCCTCTGCCTATCAGTCATGCCACTTACAGAGAACTGTGTCGTTGGTCTCCTACACCCGTCTGTCTGCAACACTCTCCAGGGTTCCTCTGTTCACAGCAAAAATCTTCCTTTAGACTTTAATCAATGGTAACCAACTGGTTTAGCCATTCATTGCAAAATCAGGCTGGGTCAACTGAAGCTCTATTAGATACTGTTCTCGAATGCCAAAACAATTCAGAATTCAAGCATTGCCCTGGAATGTGAAAGATAACTTACAGTGGAAGAAAGACACAAGGAATAATCTTTGTAAATCCCATTCTCCACTGTCATTTAATTCAAGAAGTAGTACTGGTTGAGCTATCTGGTCAGTAAGAAATACTGGTTCCTTCACTTCTCCTGTGACTCCAGCACTTTCCAAGTCTAATCCCAGCTTAGTCTAGCCCCATCCTTTATGCAGCCTAAAGCAAACTTGTTTTTCTCTTCCTGGTTCCGATGGAGGGTCCTTGATCTTTAAATTGTTCCTCTCACCATAATGCTGCTTACCCCACTGAACATTTCTGGTTTTCACACTCAGTGACAACTTTATCAGTTACATGTGTACATCTGCTTGGTAATGCAAATATCTAATGAACCAATCATGTGGTAGCAACTCAATGGGCCAAATGGCCTAGTTCTGACCTATATTTTATGATCAATGCATAGAAGTGTGCCAAGATGATCCAGAGGTTCAGTTGATATGATCCACATTGCCACATCTCTGCATATTCATAGGTTCAGACCAAACATCAGAATGGGGAAAGTGTGATTTATGTGATTTTGCCTGTTGGTGCCAGATGGGGTGGTTTCAGTATCTTAGAAACTGCTGATCTCCTAGAATTTTCATGCACAACAGCCTAGAGTTTACAAAGAATGGCACGAAAATCAAAATAAATCCAGTGAATGGCAGTTCTGTAGGTGAAAAAGCCTTCTTGATGAGAGGGCTCTGAGAAGAATGGTCGGACTAGTTTTAGTTGACAGGATGGTAACAATAACTCAAGATTACAACAGTGGTGTGCTAATCAGTATCTATCACCACACAACACATCAAACACTGAAGTGGATGGGCTACATCAGCAGAACACTATGAACATACACCCAGTGGCCACTTTATTAGGTACAGGAGATAGCTTAAAAAACAGCTACTGAATGCATTTCAGATTCCAAGCATCTACCCATTGTGATCTGAGGATTTATCCTTAGCCCTTCCTTAACCGTACGCTCACCCTCAGAAAAATCCAAAAGCACAACATTGTTTCCTCACTTACACGAACAGATAACAGCTCTGCCTCACCAATAATATTTACAATCCTCTACTCTCTTCAGGTTTTCAAACTGCCTGTTCAGTATCTAAAACAGGTTGAGCAAAATTCCCTCTCACTAACAACTGACAAGACAAAGCCCATGATCTGGATTTTCTTCAGAGCTGCAAGCTCAGTACCTGCCTGCAAAGCCCACTCTTGCTTCTCGTGGGTCCCTTGGCAAATTATCAACAAGAAAACAATTTACGGCTGATTGGCAGGATCGAGCCGAGTGCAGGGATTTCCCAAGACAGGCATGCCATAGGCTTTTGTGCTATCAAGAATATCAGAGATTGAATGCACATAAGTGTCTCGAACATTTAGAACAATTAAGGCATCCAAAACCAAATGATTAATCATTTAAAAGTAAATTAAAACATAAAATACTGTGATATTGGCACAATTGATAGATGAGCTTCTACTTGTCCTTCCTTCTCTGTTCAGATAAGCAGGGTGACTGACATTTCTTCGCATAACTGAAGTGCTTCATCATCACATTTCATGAGCGTCAGCCTCTGTCTAACTCCTCTCTTCCTTTAGTCATCAACTTCAAAGTAAAATGAGGTGTGGAAGGGAAAGGAGGATAGCAGGAAGATCAATAAGAGTAACTAGAGCTGGCCATACTTGTGCCTGAGTCATACAAGATAGCAAAGTTAAGGGAGAGGTAGTAACAATGGGTTAGGGAATACATTTGTTTCTACCTGAAATAGTCAGACTATTGAAAATTCTGTTTAACTTTATTGACTGTTTTGAACTGCATATCCATCCATCTCCAAGACCAAAAATATTTCCAGCTCCCAGCTCCATAAGAACATAAGAAATTGGAGCAGAAGTAGGCCATCTGGCCCATCGAGCCTGCTTTGCCATTCAATAAGATCACGGCTGATCTCCCCATGGATTAGGTTCTGCCTACCTGCCTTTCCCCCATAACCCGTAATTCCTCTGCTATACAAAATCTATCTAACTGTGCTTTAAATATGTTTAGTGAGGTATAGCCTTTACTGCTTCCCTGGGAAGAAAATTGCACATAGTCAATACCCTATGGGAAAATCTTTGGCAGTTTCTATTCATCTCTGTCTTAAATTTGTTCCCCTAAATCGTGAGTCTATGTCCCCTTGTTCTAGTCTCACAAAATAGTGAAAACAATCTTCCTACCTCTGAGAACATGAGTTATAAAGAGTCCTTGAAAATGAGTCTGTAGGTCATAGAATCAGTTTAGAGTTGTGATGAGTAAAGTTATCCATGCTGGCTAATAGCTGTAGGAGGATAATTGCTCCAGAACTTGGTGCTGTGGTACCCAAGACTTCTGTAGCTCTTCCCCAGTTGTGATAGCAAGAGGAGAGGATGGCTTGGATGGTCAGAGCCTTTGATGATAGATGCTACTTTCTTGTGGCAGTGCTCTATGTAAATTGCTCAATGGTAGGGAAGGCTTTAACAGAGATGGACAGCGCTGTATTCAGAATTCCTCTAAATTCCAGTGAGTATAGTTACAGGTGACCCAAGCTCTCCTCATAGGTTAACCCCCATCCCCCCCCCCCCCACATCAGCCTGATGAACCACTTCTACATCATTTATCGTTCACCAAGAAAGGAGTCCAGAACTGCAGGAGAGGACTCAGGAGTACTGTGTACAGTTGAAACATCATTTCCCTGCACTGAAATTCAATCCCTCTAGTAATAAAGGACAACATTCCATTTGCCTTCCTGATAACCTGTTGTACCTGTGAACCAACCTTTATTGATTTGTACATAAACACTCCCAAGTCCCTCTGCACAACAGTATCCTGCATCTTTCACCCTCTAACTAACAACCTGATCTTTGTTTTTCCTTCCAAATTGGATAACCCTCCACCCTGCACTGTCACTTGTTTCCAAAAAGTTGCCTTAGGCATGACTCTTACAACACTATTCACTCTCTCCACATGAGGTCTTCCTGACTGTGACCACCAATGTTGTAATCACATCGCACTCCAGCGACCCATCATTTCTGTGGTCAATGTTGTCATGTGGCCATTTTTTAGCAAAACCTTAATGCAAAAATTCTTACCATTGCTTTCATGAGCAGCATGGACAAATCACAAACAGTGAGCAGATCATATGATTTTATGCATTTCAGACTCTAAAAATATGCCATTATCACTAATTCCAATCCAAAGCACACACATTAATATGTTATTGGATTCCCACATCATAGATATGAACATAATTCCTGGCATTTCAAGTTGGAAGAGGATATTCAGCAAAGAAAAATGCCCCCGAGTTTCTCGATTCCCTAAAATTGATAAAGGGAAATGTTGGTCAAATGGGGTGAATTGTAGGTTGCACCATGAATAGAAAAAAATAGTAAAGTAACAGCAAAAAGTGTTCAATCGGGAAAGGTTGTTTCTTGGAGAAGGCAGAATTGTTCTATGCAGTTCCCAAAAGACCAAGACTGCAGTCTTTCTTAATATATATCTGTTAACAATTTGGACTTGGATGCACAGGATGCAGTTTTCAAATCTGTAAATAAAATTTGGGTGCATAGTGAACTGTGAGAAAGACAGTAATAGACATTAAGGAAATATGGAAAAGCTGGTGGAATAGATAAGGGGCATTTCCTAATGTTGTAGCCAATGTTATTCCTCTGTTCAAGTAAGGAACCAGGGATCATCCAGCTGAATATAGGCTAGTGAACCTCCAGTCAGAGGTATGGAACCCATTGGAGAGGACTCTTATAGATAGGATTTACATACATTTGGAAATTCATGGCTTGATTGTAAATATTCAGGATGGCCTTGTGCAGGTTAGGTCAAGTCCTACAAATATGACTGCATTTTTGAGGCAATGATGGAGGTGATTGATAAAGGTAGGGCAGTAGATGTTGCCTATGCGGATTTTAGGAAGGCAGTAGAAAAGATCCCTCCTGGTAAGAAGGTTAAAATGCATAGGATGCATGGTGTATTGAGAGTTTGGGATTAGAATTGGCTAGTCCATAGAAAACAGAGGGCAGTGGTAGAAGTTTGGTATTCTGGCCATCACAACCAGTGGTGTCCACGGGAATCAATGCTGCGGCCTCTGTTGATTGAGGTGTATATAAACGATGTGGATGCAGATATAGATGGGTGAGGTTAGTAAATTTGCAGATGACACATAGATGGTGGAGTTGTGGTATGGACAGAGGGCTGACAAAGAATAGTGCAGAACATAGATCAGTTACAGATATGGTCAGGGAAATAGAAGATGGAGTTCAATATGAGCATCCGTAAAATGTTACATTTTGGGATGTGAAAAGTAAGGGTAAAATATGCAGTCAATGTGAAGATCTTTAACTACATTGATATATGAAAGGATCTTGAAGCTCATGTCCACTGTTCCCTGAATGTGACCATTAAGTAGATAGGTTAGTAAGGAAGTATATGATACAGTTGCCTCCAACGGCCAGGGCATTGAGTAAAACTGCAGCTATATAAAATTTCAGGTAGGCTGCACTAGTTCTGTGTGCAGGACCGGTGACCCCATTACAGAAAGGATGTGGAGATTTTGAAAGGGAAGCAGGAAAGGTTTTCAAAGATGCTGCCTAGATTAGATGTTATAGGTTATAAAAGGAGGTGGGACTTGTTTTTTTCTGGAGTGATGAAGGTTGACAAAGCTTTTAAGATTATGAGATACAAGGATAGAGTAGACAGTCAGAAACTTTATCCCAGGGTAGAAATGTTAAGTGTTAGAAGACATGCAGTTATGGAAAGCTATAAAGAAGATATGCAGTACGTTTTTTTTAAACACAAAAAGTGCTTAGATGCCTGGAACAGGCTGCTGGGGAGAGTTGTAGAAGCAGATATGATAATGGTGTTCAAGAAAGTTTTAGACAGACCTATGAATACACAGAGACTGCAGCAATGTGGCTCATATACAAGCAGAAGAGAATTAGTTAAATTGTGGTCCAAAGGACATGTCCTGTTCTATGTTGTTTATGACTGTAACTCCCAGCCACTTCCCTTGGATATCACAACAGAAATGGAGGTAGAAGTGTTGGTTATGAGATTGAGCCTGGAATAGCTGCTAACATGGGCCCAGAAGTAGATGTAAGAAAATCCACAGCGATTGGAGAACAAAGGTTAGGTAGCATAAAGGAGTTATCTCCTCAAAGCAACTTAATGGATTTGAAATTCAATTTTAATTGTTATTCCTAAAAAGCAATGCGATTGAACAACAGGGATGCCTATGAAACCAAATATCATAATCAGCATACCACCCAAAGCTGGTAATTTATTGTGTCTTTGATTCAAATATATGAGGACAAATTTCAATTGCAATGACTAAAGTTGCCAACTGAGACTAAAATGGAGCACTTAGTATAGTTAAAATAGTTGATGTGTGAGAACTGCAGGTAGCTCTAATTATAAGCTGGTAAAAATATTTTAAGCTTCGATATTTATTCACAATATCATGCCATGTAAAATTAGACTTATAACTTGAGTAGCTGTCTGTCCATTGGAAAAGATAAGGTCAACCCATACATCTGATTTTTCCACCTAGCTTTCATATTGACATATTGCTTTCAGAAGCTCATTTGTGAGGAGTGTTACATCAGGTGTATACCTTGACATTTGGAGAATAATGGAAATTTAATAAATTAATTTGTAAATCACTCAACAATTTACCTTATCAACAGGTAAAGTAGAATGGCTCAGAACCTCTTTGGCACATGGCAAGATGTTAATCAGATGGTTTGTGTGTTATGATGTATTTGGGGGCTTGCTGGTCAAGAATGTCCTTTGCGTGAGGCCCAAAGCCTTCTTCCAGTGTGGTCCACAATAATGCCAGCAGAGAAAAGCACATGGGTTTCAGGTCATCAGCACAAGTGATTTGGCAGATGTGGAAATCTTGAGCAATACCCACACAATGCTAGAGGGACTCGGGAGGTCAGGCAGCATCTGTGGAGGGGAATAAACAGTCAAGGTTTCAGGCCAAGACCCTTCATCAGGTTTAGAACAGAAATGGGCAGAAGATAGAATGAGAATGTGGGTGAAGGTAGGAATTACAAGCTGGTAGGAGATAGATAGGTAGGAAGGCACTGAACCAAGGGAATGAAATGAAATAAAAGTATATGGATGTGAGTACAGGGAGACAAAAGCAGGCAGAAACAGCGGACCTAGCAGAACAGTCAGCTTTGTGGATCTTGCACAGAAAATTAAACAAGCAGTGTGGGGTACATGAACTATGAGGTTGGTGGCAGGAGATGGGCAATCTCAAAAGTTGATGAGGTTGATGATGATGTGAGCAATAATGCCGTGAAGCTTCTGAATGGGGTCTTTTCAAGGGGAAAATAAGAAGAGTTGTCTGTTAGGTAGAGCTCAGTGCCCTATTGTATGGGGGTTTAATGGTGGGGTTGGGATTGGTGTGCAGAGAGTGAAGACAATGCATTCACAATGGTGAATTTTGAATAGGACAGAGGAGTGGTGAACTTGAGATGTTTGTTACTGTATCTTATTGAAAGTTAGAGATGAAAAGATCCAGAGCAGGTAGTAAGGAAGAACGAGGTATCCAAGAAGAGAAGGAGGTTTAAGACAATAAAAGAGGTTATTGATAGGGTGTGGGAAATCCTGGCTAAAGAAGTAGGCTAGGAGATCAAGACAATAACAAAATGTTCACATCATGGCATGAGCAGAACTCTTGAGAAAGCCATTGTTGAGGGCAGAATGTTCTGCCTCAGAGAGAGGAAGGTTGGAAGGGATGATAAAGACCTGGCAGGGAATGGAAACGGGGTCAAAGGAGGGTAGAAGGTTGAAGGGGAGGGTTGAGGTGTTCAGGGAAAGTGGGGTGGGAAGAAAATGTATGCTCAGCTGAATGAAGGGTGGGGAAAAGGAGGGGTAGGGAGATATCAGGGGTAGGTGGGGAGTAGGGGTGGAAAGTGGAGCAAAAGAACCTAGTGGAAGTGAGTAAGGTCTCATCCTGGAGATAGTCCATGCCAATGTTGGAGTCAGAGCCAGAGCTGGAGCAGGAAGCAGCCAGGGCAATGGCCTAGATTTCCTGGGTTGCAGGTCCTAGTGCCAAGTCAAAGGAGTAGCCAAGCCTGAATGAGGCCTGTAAAGATGGGATAAAAATCTTGACACTACAAGAACTGTTTTCCTTGGAGCAATGGATACTAAGCGGAGATTTGGTTGAGACATTTAATTTACAGAGCATTACAGACAGGTAAGTAGAGGAATAATATTCACATTGGCAGATGGTTTGAGGACAAGGATATAAACATCTGAACAGAAGTTACTGGAGAGATGGGAGTAGTAGTTACAATTTAAAGTACGTGGCCCATGGGGATGATGGCATAAAATCAAAGACAATCAGAGCTTTCATAAGGCAACAGGATGGGCACCGAAGGACAATGATTTGCAGGGTTGTGGTAAGAATTGCTATCAATTGTACAAAGCAGCAGTTACATCTTCACCTCAAATATATCAAATTTTTTTGAGAAAACAAGTATCGTCCCAACAGTTCTGAGTTAAATGAAATATGTTTTCCATGGAAGATACTGTAGAAAGAATTAACTAATTCTTTGAATGATAAAGAATGTAGGATTTCCAATGAGAGAGGAGGACTCATGATACTCGGGCAAAAATATGCTAATCCCTCCAGCCAACTACTGTATCTGTCAGAGTCCTGTTTTGCAAAGGGTATGGCCTGTTTTCAGCTTAACTCCACTGAGATTTTGACTAATAATTCAGAGCTGAGTTCTCACGGTTGTGCAAATGAATAATTAAATAAATCAGGAAAATGAAACGAATACCAGTAATAATGACATTGATGTTGTTGTCATGAGCACAGAGTCAGAAGGAAATTTGTTGTCCTTGCTTGTTCTTCCACATTCCATCAGACTCAAAGTAACAATTTTCTTACTTTTAGAAAATTGCTTTGTTTTCTGCAGCAATACAAGGTGACAGATGAACATCCCACTTTCTGTGGGAAATTAAGAATGACCAATGAATGTTAGTCTGGATAGTAATATGTTCATCCCATGAACATGCTATGGGCTATAAAAGGTTCTTTAATATTTGCCAGATCCTACAGTTTCTCTAGATTTTTTTTTAATATCACCTGTTGAAAAATGCCATTTTAAAAGTCATTTGCATTGTTTCTGATTGTTTTTTATCGCTAAAAAATTACCTCACAAATCTATGAAAACCAAATTCTCTCAGGTATAGCCAATGGACCACCAAGATGCAGAAATTGCAGTTTGTTTTTAATCAAAAATCAAGTCTTACATAATGTTGCTTCTGGAGTTTACAAATACAAAAACACAGTTCTCCCATGAGACACAAAAGTTACTTATAAATAAAAACTAATATCTATTATGAACTTAAGTTGGAGTAATTGGAATGTGTTCGTCAGCATTAAGCTGATGGTTGATAGCAGCTCTGCAGAAATGATCAGCTGTGGCTCAGTGGTAGCTCTCTTGATTTGGTCAGAGGGTTGAAGCACCAATTGTAATTACTTAAGTGTAAGATCTTGCTATTTTGCACCCCATCAGATGAAATGTGAGACACAGATCCTGCCTGTCTATTCAGATAGGCGTAAACATTCTAATGATATTATTTTGAAGACTGAAGGAATTATCTTCAAGGTCTTAGCCAAAATTTCCTTCCTTGCATTTTCAAAATATTGCTTAATAAAAATTGTGCTGACACAGATAAATAATTAAACGAGGAAAAATAACTTTGCCTTTAAAATGTTTGAATATTGTAAGATAATTTCAATTTCTAAAACTTCAGATTACCCAAGAGATAACATTGCTGCTGTTCCTGACAATCTCCGTTCCAGCGGTTCATTTTCAAATCTCCGTGTTGGTTATGCAGTTGACACCTGTCTTGGTCACTGACTTGCTTCCTCCCGGTGCTTCTAATTCCTTCCATATCCAAAAGACGTACTGAAAGGTTAATTGGCTGCTGTAATTGACCCATTACTGTGGATGAATAGCAGAAGAAATCAAAGGACAGTTGATAGGTTTTTGAGAAGGAATAAGCTGTAAGGGTATAGGGAAAATAGAACTAATGAGAGTTGGCATGGACCCATTTGGCTTTTTTGTCGTGACAAATAGATGGTCAAATGCAGTGTCTGTGTAGTCCACATTTTGTTACCACATACTGTAGAATTAATTAATTAATCACTGATATAAAGCAAAACAAAATGCTAATTATTTCCAAAGCATATTTTCCTAACACTTCAAGAAATTATTCATCATTGTCTACATTACAGCCAGGGAGAACATGAATTCAAGTTAGAAATTATGCTTTAGTGAGACTCCTCACATTAATGTCCAATTCAAAAACTCCTGGTTAAAAAAAAGTTTTAGGAATTTGCCTTAAGAAGTTTAGAATTACTTTATTATTTTACTTCCACTATTTAGTATTTGCATTACCTGTAGAGGTGTACTGCACCTCTGACGTGATTTTGGTATGACGTACCTATGGAACTGCAAACAGCTTATCAAAATGGAACCACACCTCAATCAATCTGCCACAAGCATCTTTAAAAATAATATGTATGGTAAACTCCACCAACTTCATTTTGAAGCTATTACATTCCTCTTAATTTACCTTGGTAAAATCCAAACTACTTTTACATCCTTTCCCAATTTAAATGAATACATGTTGATAATGGGTCGGGATTTTAACTGTTGCTTAAATCCTTCGATGGATAGATCTAAACCCACCCAGGTTCCTCCGAATAAATCGGTCTCTCTTATTAATTCCTTTATGGTTGATTCTGGAATTTCTGAAATTTGGCGATTCATACACCCCAATGATAAAGAATTTTCATACTTTTCCCATGGTTATCACAATTATTCAGGAATTGACTACTTCTTTATTGATCATCGTTTACTTACAGATATTATTGATTGTAAATATGATTCCATTACCATTTCTGATGATGCATCTTTGAAGCTATCTATTAAGACAATGGATTCATCTTCTAATGCTAAATCTTGGAGGTTCAACTCTACTTTACTGCAGGACTCAGACTTTCTTAACTTCATTAAACAACAAATTGATTTGTTTTTTTTCAACAAATTCTACAGAAGAGATCTCTAGTGGAACATTATGGGACACTTCTAAAGCACTTATTCATGGACAGATTATTTCATACTCTGCTGGAGTTAGGAATTGAACTAATACTGAAATATTAACATTGGTCGATAAAATTAAAGAAATTGATAAGATTTATTCAGTGACCCCCAGTAAAGAACTTTATAAAATGAGAGTTGAAATTCAAATGGAGCATAGTTTGTTATTATCCTCTTTGATTGAAAATCAGTTAATTAAATCTAGAACCCAGTTTTATGTACATGGAGATAAATCTGGCAAATTATTGGCTATCAATTGAAAACTGCTTCGGTTAAACGACAAATCACTAAGATTCGTAAACGAGATGGCACTCTGATGATTGATCATAAAGAGATAAACAAAGCCTTTCAAGATTTTTATAATTCTTTATATCAATCAGAATTTGTTGAGGATTCTTCCATAATGGATAAATTTATAAGAAAATTGAATATCCCAAAATTAACAACAGAAGATAGTGTACTTCTGGATGCACCTATTACAGAAACTGAAATAAAAGAGGCTATTTTTTCAATGAATTCAGGTAAAGCTCCTGGACTGGATGGTTATACTGCAGAATTTTTTAAATCCTTTTCTTCTATACTCTCTCCTTGACTTTGTAAAATTTTTAACGATGCGTTAACTGTAGATAAATTACCACAATCTTTTTATGATGCCTCCATTTCTCTAATTCTTAAAAAAGATAAAGACCCCACTGAATGCGCCTATGTCCCTGCTGAATACGTATTCTAAGATTTTTACCAAAATTTTGGCCGCTAGATTAAAAAATATATTACCTCAAATTATCTCTGAAGACCAGAACGGATTTATTAAAAACCGTTATTCATCTTTTAACATCAGAAAATTAATTAATATAACTTATACACCTTCATCTAAAATACCAGAATGTGTCATTTCCTTAGATGCTGAAAAAGTGTTCGATAGAGTTGAATGGCCATATTTATTTAATACATTGCAGAATTTTAATTTTAGTTTGAAATTTATATCACAGATTAAATTGATATATTATAAACCTTTGGCTTCAGTTTTTACCAATAATCAGAGATCTCCTTTTTTTCAGTTATCCAGTGGTACAAGGCAAGGCTGTCCTTTAAGTCCTCTATTATTTGACATTGTTTTGGAACTTTTCGCCATTGCCATTGGTGAATCACCTAATATCTTTGGTATTACCATGGGGAAGGGATCATTATATGCTGATGATTTGTTACTATAAATATCTGACCCTGAGAGATCTATTCCTGATATTTTATCCTTGCTTGCTTAGTTTAGTAGCTTTTCTGTTTACAAACTGAATTTTAATAAGAGTGAATTATTTCCATTAAATATGCAATTTCCAATTTATAAACACTTACCACTTAAAGTTGTCACAGGTCATTTTACTTATTTGGGCATTAAAATTACCAAGAAACATAAGGATCTATTTAAAGTTAATTTCTTACCTTTAATTGACCAAATCAAGCAACTTGTTACCAGGTGGTCCCCATTATCTTTGTCATTGGTTAGTCAAATTAATGCTATTAAGATGATAGTATTACCCAATTTTTTATATTTATTCCAAGCATTACCAATTTTTATTCCTAAATCTTTTTTTGATATTACTGACTCCAAAATATCCTCATATGTGTGGCAGAATAAAAATCCTGGATTAAGTAAAAATATTTACAGAAGCCTAAGAAGGAGGGTGGTTTGGCTTTGCCAAACCTGAGATTTTACTATTGGGCAGTTAATATTCAATATTCTGGATGCAAGAATCGATTATAGCATCTTGCCCACAATGGGTAAATTTGGAATGTAAATCTGTACAAGACTTTTCATTGTTTTCTATTTTAGGATCTTCGCTTCCTTTTTGCTTTATCTAAATTGAATAAACATATAACTAATCCTATAGTTAAGCATACATTACGAATATGGTTTCAATTTTGTAAATTCTTTGGCTTGAATAAGTTTATCTTATCAAGCCCTACTATATCTAACTTTTTTTTTCAGCCCTCTTTTATGGATCAAGCCTTTGTATTATGGGAAACAAAAGGTATAACATGATTTTGTGATCTATTTTTAGATAACAGTTTTATGTCCTTTGAACAGCTATCCAATAAATATAATTTGCCTAAAACTCATTTTTAGATACATGCAAGTTAGAAATTTCTTGAATAATATGTTGCAGTTTTTTCCAAAATTATGTCCAATGGACATTACAGAAAAAGTTTTAGCTCTGAATCCTTGCCAGAAGGGTTTAGTAGCCATAATTTATAATATGATCATGAAAATACAGCCAGAAGTATCAGAAAAAATTAAGAAGGAATGGGAAAAAGAACTTCATTGTCTTATACCCACTGAGCAGTGGGAGAAAATTTTACAATTAGTCAATTCTTCTGCTAACATGCCTTAATACAATTTAAGGTTGTACATAGGGCTCACATGTTGAAGGATAAACTTGCTCAATTTTATTCTTATGTTAATCCAACCTGTGACAGATGTCATTCTGAAGTTGCTTCATTGACCCACTTGTTTTGGTCTTACCCTTGTTTGCAAAATTATTGGAAAGATATTTTCCGTATTATTTCAACAGTTCTGAATATCAAATTGCAACCGCATCCTATTACTGCAATTTTCGGTTTACCGATGGTGGATAATAGTTGTTTATCCCCCTCAGCTTGATGGATGATTGTATTTGTTACATTAATGGCTAGAAGATCTATCCTATTGAACTGGAAAGAAATTATTGATGCTACTGTGTATATTTGACATAACGCAATGGCCCATGTTGGTTAAGTTTTTGTTTCTTTTTTTTGGTCTTCTTTCTTATTTACTCCATTTTTCGTAATTACTATGAGTTTGGGAGGTTATTATATATGGATTGTCATCTATTTGTATTTATACTTTAACCTATTAATTATGTACTCTCAAACTCTCTGTATTCATATTTCATTTATGTTTGTTTAAAATTAATGAAAAGATTTAAAAAGAAAAAGAAAATCCAAACTACAATGATAGAAATTAAATCCATACAATGTTTTCTTCTCAACACAATAGGTAGAATCACAACTAATTTCTTCAGGAAAAATATTAAGATAGCGACCTTTACTATAAGATCATAATAAAACATAGACAATAATTAAGCTCACTGAGTCTACTCTTCCATTCAATCATGGCTGATTTATTATCCCTCTCAACACCATTCTCCTGTCTTGTCCCTGTAACCTTTGGTGCCCTTTACTAACCAAGAACCTATCAACCTCTGCTTTAAATAGACTCAATGACTTGGTCTCCATAGCCAACTATGGCAATGAATTCCACCAACACACCACCCTCTTGCTCTAGAAAATCCACCTCATCTCAGTTTTGAAAGGATGTCCTTCTATTCTGAGGCTGTGTTCTCTGGTCCTAGGCTTCTCCCACTATTGGAAACATCTCCACATCAACTCTATCTACCCCTTTCAATCTATCCACTTCTGCTTCAATATAACACATGATTTCATCCTCAATAATAATTATCTGCAGTTTAATTAGGTTTAATCTATGTAAAAGCTCAAAAATTTCTCAACTATTTGAAAGTTGTTCAAATGGAATTTTGAACTCTCCAGTGACTAATTAGCTTAATTGAATGCATCCATAATTCACTTCATAACAACTATATAGCTGAGTTTCTATATTTAACCACAGGGACTAAATTTTATGATAGTTCAACAATGACTTGCCACCAAAGTAATTCAACCACAGATTGTAAAGGTTTATACACTTGCTCATTTTTATCTTCCTATTTATTCTGCAAAGGTCAAGTGTTACAATCTGATGCAAGAAATAACCTAGGCTCACTCATTGAACGTGTCAAATTAAGAGTGCATTTATGCAGCATATCTTCTGATGGGCATAAGTAGCAAGTGATTAAGGAACTTACCTTAATGTAGATCCTTCTCAAACTCTCAAAGCATTTTATGGACAATGAAGCATTCTGAATTGTATTTGTTGATATAACACAAGGAGCATTGGTATCCAAATAGCGCCAACTAAGGTCCCATAAAAGGGCATGAAATAATGACCTGATTATTTACACATAATAATGCTAATTGAGAGATAACATTTTGATGGGATCACCCTGCTTAACTTCCGAGAGATAGGATCTAGTGCCTTTCCAGCGTATATGACAAATAAACTTTTCTCAGGCTTTCAGATGGGTGCAGGTATCGATTATAACCAAAGTTTTGATGACTAACTCTGACATCTGCATCAGGGATGATGCCTGGGCATGTCTAAACTGGACTATGGGGGTATATATACTACCAAACTAGTTTCACTTAAAAATGTAGCACTTTTCAAGTACTGCATCAGAACATCATCTGAGATTCGGTGTCCAAGTATTGGGGAGGGACCTGAATCTACAATTCAAAGACAGAGTCACCAACGGAAATAATACTAAGCCAACCTAGAAAACTATGCACCATGACCATTGTGGGTTGCTTGGCATCAAGGAGAGATAAAATATAGGAACAAGTCCTTTGCATACCGAATCCATGCTAACCACTAATTACCCATTTATACAATTTTACAATAATCCCATATTTATTCTCACCCACAGTCTTTGTTGCCCATTTTTAAAGGTTCTCAGTGTGAGTGTCCAGGCTGATTAATAAAGTTAATAATTTTATTATGAATAAAGTAATTCTACTACCAAGTCTCACATAATATTCAAAAATGAATAATAGGGTATTTAGAGCCATGAACAAGTACACTTAAAGTTCTGAAAAGAGAGCCTGAAGCTACAGAATTAATCTGATTTCATCTGCTGTGTTTCACATGGAATGGATATTGGTCATTGTATGGAGTTAAAGCCAAGGTTTGCAGTTGTTTAACACATTCCATCATTTGCAGCTGAATATAACTTTCATATTGTCCATGTAAAGATGATCTTAACATGGAAGTCAGACATTTTATTTCTCTGGAGATGATTACAACCATATGAGGTGCTTCTCCTCAGCTACGACTCAGTAAGTACCAACTTAAAATTTCAAATCATATAAAGGCCATTGCATTAGTCCATAGACCATAAGACATAGGAGGGGAATTAGGCCATTCAGCCCATCAAGACTGCTCTATCATTCCACCGTGGCTGATTTATTAACTCTCTCAACCCCATTTTCATGGCCTTGATGTCCTTACAAACTAGGAACCTATCAAATTCCACTTTAAATATACCCAACGATTTGGTCTCTACAGCAACTTTGTCAACAAATTCCATAGATTCACTATCCTCAATATACAGAAATTCCTTCTCATCTCTGTTGTATTCTATTATGAGGCTGTACCCTCTGGTCCTAGATCCCATCTTTATAGCAAACATACTCTCCATGCCTAGTCTATCTAGACTTTTCAATATTCATTAGGTGTCAATGAGATTATCGTCATTCTTCGAAACTCCATTGGGTATAGGTCCTGATCCTCAGTTCAACAGACAAGGCTCTTGTAGAGGTCAGTTGATGGAACTGTGAGGGCTCAGTTGCTCTCTTACCTTGCAGCACCAGGTGTTCAACAGCTCCCATGGGTAGGACAAGGAGGGAGCATTTGGTAGCTAATGGCATTAGGCATTCAGCAGTGCGTCAAAAAGTATCCCTCTATCCTCCCAAAGAGCAAACAATGAAAGAAAGAAGAGATGTGTATAGATGTAAAGCTTTATTAAAAATAATCATCTGTTTTGAAAACTTTAACAAGTTTTATATATTTATCAATAAAGATAAAAATAGACTTCACTTGTTTCTTGTTAATTGGTAAGCAATGAGAATACATGACTTTTTTCACAAAGAGCTGTACTCATACATTATAAAGTAGCAATATTACATTCCATTCTAACTTGCAATTTCAGAAATGGAGTATAATGTAAGGCTACTTGATGATACATTTAAAACTATAGATCAGAATGAATTTGTAGCTTATTAAACACCAGACTGCTTCCCTAAGATGTCTTTCCTTTTGCCAAAATAGCATTACCACTGAGACTAGAGATCGCATTAAAAGCTGACTACACCCAATCTATACCCAAACTGAATTTGGACACTCAAACTTTCAATATCCAATATGACCAGAATCAAACATACAACATTAGGCATGGACAAAGTGTTCCTCTGGTGTTTGAAGCTCTTCAGGTTGTTTAAGGAAGTAAACCATACTATGGCCCAGGCTACTGAGCCTGGGTACATTTTTAAAGAGCTGTTATAGCCTAATATCATCACCAGACAAATTAGCATTTTGATATTTAACCCCACCAGAATTTGACATGAAAAATTGGGTCACATCTAGCTTAGCGAATCAGCATGGATCACCAGGGAACATGAAATAAAGTGTGTAGCTGCACAAAGGCACATGTTGATGTAACTACTGGGTCATGGATCTGCAGTCTATACAGTGCTATAAAAAGATGTGTTTCTCTGGATACCATCAACATTACTGCATATCTGGGGTGAATACCTAAAACTACATGTCGACCTAAAGAACAACCCATTCACATCCTGATCTGTACATTCAAGGGCCAATCTATGAAACAGATCTTAAGTGAAAGAACAGGAAATAATTTAGTAGGTAAAAGTTGTTGACTTAAACTAGACCGAAACAAACACCATCATCTTTCAAGCAGACCCTCCTTCATTTGTATGACTTAAGTGATGCCCCAACCTTCACATATGTGGCTTATGATGTTCTAACTTTACCCTAGTATCTCTTGTTCACTTCAGTTTTACATAAGCACTTTAACTCTCCTCTGTAAATCTTCAATCAAATATCCTTGCAGAAAATTCTCTCTCCAGTCCTCACTCTAAACTCCTTCTGAGCTGCCCAGACTAATGTCCCCTATCCATCCCAGTCTTCTCCACATTCTCCACAAATCACAGCCATGAGCACTGTGTTAATAGGACGTAACAGATCTAATTTTATGCATTTTGCTAAACACCAAATTCTTCTGTATACGTCTCAAGATGTCATATAAAAGAATAGGCCTTGTATGGTTAAACCTGATGTTTCAACTGTTAAGTTTTGTTATTCAAATAGAACTATCATAGCTGTGATTTCACATAAATAAGATGGTTTGGATGTAAATGAAACAATTTCACACTGTTCTGACCTGAAAAGTACCTAAAACTCCTAATACAAGAAGTACCTAAAATTGAAAATAAAAAGTGACAAAAAATGTATTAAATAAGACAAAAATGTCTAATGCATTATTTCAGAAAAGGCAAAGGTTCACAGAATCAGAAATGACCCAGCCAAAAAGAAACAAGTAAGATCTGCTTGCAGTAGCTTCCAGTGTCATGTCATTTTAACTCATCTTCCCACTCTTACACCAGCCTCTCTGTCCTTAGCCTTCTCCATTGCTATGAAGTGACCAAACACAATAACTGGATGAACAATGTTGCACTTCATAGTTTTCAACATGATGAATATGGAAGTACCCATTTTCATGTAGCCCGTGCCCTTGTGTTCTCTGCCACACACACTCACCTGTTCTCTTTTGCTGTTGTTCACCTTTCCACCTGTTTTATCTGCCCATCATTCCCTCACCATCCTGTCCCACCTATCACCTGCTGACCTCTGTCCCATCTATCTCTACCAAGTGGCCCCATCTGTCCAACATCCCCTCCTCATGTGGTTTCACCTTTCACCTTTCACCTCCCAGCCTCTATCACACATAATACTATCTACTGGTATTTTTTCCTCTTTCCTCCCTGTCTTGAAACACAATTTTGCCCCAAAACATTAGTTTACACCCTTTACCTCCACAAGTGCTACTTGACCTGCTAAGTTCTTTTAGTGATCCGTTTCATGAACAACTATAACGAGCAACTTTGTATTCAATAAATAATCATTCCCAACAGACATAGAAGACACAGTAATTGTTGCTTACATTTAGCAACATGTGATGCAAGCACCTTTCATTATGTTCTTTGTTAATTCCCCATTCACACATAAATAATTATCTCTCAACTAAATGAGCATATTCAGTCATTTTCCAAATAGTTATGCTATCAAAATAAAAATAAATAAATTAGCATGAGTTATCTGCGCAACCTTATTTTCCTTTGGAGCATATTCTGTGCAGTCAAACAATAACGTAAATGATAAACAGCACTGGTGGAAGCCAGCTCTCTTTCTATGGTTGAAGGGGCTGCCAAGGCACTAGACAGCTGCTGGAGTTCAAATGCTGTGGGCTATCATGTTTTCAAAGTCTTTCTTTTCTGCCCACAGTCATTAAACCCTTGTTCAAAGAATACAAGCTAGTTTATTGTTGAATGGAGTGCAGGTTTCAATCTCTACCAACAGCACAACAGCTGCAGTCTAGATAGGATGTTCAGAGCTTGGCTGGGCTCTCCTGCTCCTCCCAACCTCACAAATATAAAAGATACAAGATCCCATTCTGTCAGATCTCCAGCACAGTGTACAGAGTTCAGTTAAAATTTCTTAACCGTGGTTACAGAGCACAAATTTCCATTTTAAGCATAATGTATTGAACATCAACCCTGTTTGAACTTTATCTTTGCATTTCTGCTATGCTGGAATTAAAACTTCATTCTTCTCTGTAATTATTTCTTCTGTGAATTATATTTTAGTAACTCATTATCAAATATTAAATACAAAGCAAAATACTGTGGACACTGGAAGAAAACATTGCAAATATCAAAAAAAATAATAATCAGCAGGTTAGGCAGCAGGGAAGGGAGCTAACTTTTGAGATTGGTGAGTTTTCACCATTACAAGAAAAATAGGCACTATATTGTAACCAAAGAGGTGATGGCAGGGAAAGAACAGGAGGAAAGTTCTTTGATTGGGTGGAAAGCAGGAGTAGTTAATGGGCAAAGGAGATGGCAGAAAAGACAAAACAATTTGCCATGTAGAAATTAATGAGTGAAGCTTAAGGAGATGCAAAAGATTTTTGCAGATTATTTGGATAATATGAAAAAATTATAACCTATCGACCAAGCAAAGGTCCATGTGGCTGATAAGTACAACCAAGTAAATCAAAATATTACTGACTAGTTTTGTAAATTCTCCAGCTGAGTTTCAAATGTGCTGTCGTATGAATATTTGCAAATTCCATTTAACTGTGTATGTATAAAGTACTAAGTGACAGTTTATCATCCTTTTCATATGCTCTTCTGCCACAAGTGATGGGTTATATTAGAATACTGCACTTATACAGATCACAGCAATCTACATTCAATTAATAACTTTCCAGAGGTAACTCTAGATATCTGTGGGCATTGGCAGGATATTCCAATCTGGAAGAACCCTGATGGCAGTGACATCTGACCATGCAATATGCAAGGTTAACTAGTCTTCATTCAATATTCACATTTTCAAGGCGTGCAGGGTGTAGTGGATAATTTATAACTGTAGAGATGGATACACTGGCCTAAGATAGCATGGAAAAGTTTTTTAACAAAAGCAAACTGATATATTTCTATGGTTATGAAAAATTAAAACTTGACTCTTAGAATATAAAATCCATGAATACATGTTTATTGTCATGGATAATTATATTGCACCGATTCTGTGACAAAAATGCAGAATTTTTCACTTACGAAGTGTAAACAAATAATGAAAGGCAGTATGAGAACATGAGAAAATACCATCTCAGCATTGCTGGTTAAATTAAATGATGAGCCGCATTTCACGGTTAATATAAATGATTAATATTAATCTTTAATTAATTAATTAATGCTGAAACCTGCATTGTTTAGATATTAAGTTAATACATTATTTTGTCAATATTAAACAACAGCTATAAAGTTATACCTGAAACTAAGTGGACAAAAATCGGAGTAGGTTGTTTGCTTTCTGCCTTAATATTTTCTACCTATATGGCTGTCATGACTTTTAAATGCAAGTTACTGTTTCACTAACTGAAAGCACTGCAATACTAAAGACATCAATTATCTTAAAATCATAATTTTAAGAACAGTATAATTAAAAAGTTTAATCACAGGGGTTATAGTACTGCATCATATATTACAGTCCATTTTCTATTACATAATTTTAGCCTGTTTTCTTAGCTGTAAATCTATGGTTGGTTTTATTTTTGTTCTATAAGCCATATTAAAAATTGGAACTTCCTGATAGAGACAAAAGCCATGTAAAATGATCTTATGAGAATAAAGAGGAATTCCTCAAGCTAATATAAAAATAAAATGGCATTATGCATTGTTTTATCAGGTCATACATGCTGTAACATGACTAACAATAATAATCATAAATATCTCATATGAAGGATTTCAGGTAAATTATGTTATCATAGGAATAAATTATAAATTACTGGGTCATACTATTTGTTTAAACACTCAGTCAACAGCATCACTAAATTTTATCAGTGCAATAAGATAATGTCAGGAGGTGCAGTTTTATTGAATTTTGGTTGGAAGAATCTCTGTAAGCAGTATAAATCATGCAGAACACCAATGTTTGCTCATTGCCACCGCAAGTAATCAAAACAAGGGCAAGCAAAAGAAAACAATGCATGCCAAAAATAGATACATACCTCCCTAATTGTGGAAAAATAATACTGCTTTTTTGCAAGTCATATATCAGTAAACACGCCTGCAATATGAACCTCTACAAAGTTTGTTATTGTCATCATGTGTAATCACAATATCACAATAGTGTTTGTCAACAGTAATAAACAATAAGTACAATAACAAAACAATACATATCTAAGACATTGTGGTGAGAAAATCAATACTAAAATGTGGCTTTTGGCTTGGGTGCTTCCAAGGGCATGAATGAAAGCTAATAATGAATTATCCCAAAACATTATTGAACATGGGAATGCATTTTGGATCTTCATTCAACTAGATTGAACAATAGCTAGTTCTGAACTGATATCCTGCATACTATCCAAAAATGCAACTGTAAGATTGTGAACTAGGTGTAATTATTTTTCCAGGTTGAACCCACACATACATATTTACATAATTTATTCTAATTCAGAAGTTTTCATGACATTAGCATCTATTAACAAAATTATTAATTAAATAAAATTTGCAGGAAACTAAGTAAAGGTTAAACAATTATTAACTTTCCATAATCAAGAGCGTATGTGTTTTTGAATATAAATTGAGATAGTTCTGAATTCAAGTGATACCTTCATTGGTGAACAAACTAAGTATGTCTTCCAGCAGAAAAACAACATTTACTTGGTATTTATATAACATCACATAACTGTAGGTACATAAGTAAAGTTAATTATTGTTTGCTTTAAATTTGAATATTTCACTTGAACGATAAATGTAATTCTTGAAACGACATGTACATTCAGCACCTAGGAGAGCGACTGACGTTGTTCACTGACAGAAGTAGAAATGTGATTAGTTCTTAAAGTAATTGACTGCTTCTCTGGCCTTACTTCTACCCGTCCTCACCACACCTCTCTCCCTCTTCCTCAATCTATCTCTTTCATTACTCACTTTATTCCTGAGGTTCCATCTTCTCCTTTCGCCTACTTCTCGTAAAATATTATCCTAAAATAGCTAAAATATTGCAAAGAAAAAAATATGAAACTCAATCTCTTCCACTTATAGTGCCTGATAACTAGTTCAATGTAAGTATGAATTAGTATCGGTGTAAGTATCGATTAGTTGAATAAGAATGATGTCTTTCTCTTCTTAATTCCCTCTCCCGAGTACTTGCAAGTGATCTTACAAAGTTTGTGACTATTCGACGTTTAACAGCGCTGCCTACACAGTCGGGTTTCAACCACTACGAATACTCTCGGCTGCATGTGAAGATGCGAAGTGAATAACAAGGAGCTCAATAAAGCGTACATCATAGTCTATCCAGACTCCTCTGCTAATGCTGTATGTAGACATCACATTCGTCGCTTTTAACTCACCGAACATTTGATTAGTATACAGACAGTAATTCACAAGTAAAACTAAAATAAGACTTCAATTAAATCTGTTATTTTTTCCGATATCCTGCCGGTTTACACTTGTATGATATATTTGCATAAGTATACTTGAAAAGAGCGACAGTAGAGATAACGTTCAGTACTATTAAACGACATTTGGGTGGCATTTGGGTGACATTTCGGGAATCCGAAACTTTGTTTTGGCCGGTGTTGCATCCCAATCCCACTCTCCGGTTCCAGTCAGAAATCGCACAGGTGCGTCTAGCATACAAGTGTCAGACAACCCCGGGGTACGCTCCTAAACTGTCAGGTTAGATTTATAACCGAGAGAGTAGTAACCAGGTAGTTGGAGACATTTCTCCACAAGCGCTACTTTCTCTACTAACCCACCCACCCGTAGCTCAATGGGAAAGCCGAGCTGGCAAAATCCCAGTAGATCCCAGATGTTTAGCCAGATCGACTGTCATTTACATGCACCGCTTGTCCGCACTCCAGAACTGCGCAAAATCAGCAGCAGCATTCTGCACCCGAACCGCTCAGCCACAATACTTTTCAAAGCAGCATAGTTCTCTACACATCACAAATTCCGAACAATATCCGTGCCCGAGAAACCCGGCGCACCCCTGCCACCAAAGTACGTCGCCATGCCGACAGCAAAATTCTTCAACTCCCTCAGCTCCAACGGTGTCAGAAAACAAATACAGGGATTAACAAGTCAACGCTCTTACCTTACAGTCATCGATGCAACTTTTGACAGAGTATTCTCCCGACTGCATATACTTCTGAAACAGGGTTTGGAACTCTTCATATTTTTCCTGGGCATGTTGGTCTAGCCGCTGATAAATCTCAACGCACTGAACGCAAACTGTGGCATCTCCGTCCAGCGCAAGGCTCAGATCGCAATTCGAGCCCTCAGGTCTCGACATCCCGGCGAACAGTTCCGAAAGGGTATACGATTCACAAAAGGAAAGGTGGAAATTGTTGAAAGACGGCGGTGGCGACCCATCGCTGGCTTCCACACTCACACTGCCACAGACCGACTCAGCATCTTCAATACTTACACACTGCTCAGAGACATCATGTGGGTAGCACGACCCCCGTTGGCAGATAGGTCTGGTAGTGGCATTACCTAGAAAAAAAGCACGTTTGTCACTGCTGATGGTGCCCCTTGCCCGATCAGCTCTGAAGAATATAGGGGAAAGGAAACGATTCCCTCCCGTCGTCACTGCTGAAGTGATCTGCTGCTGTTCCCTGCTTCTGGTCCGATTCGCCTCCGCGCACAGCCACAAGTGATCAGACAGAAGGACCGTAAAAAACAACAGAGATGCTAAGGACAGTCGCCATTTCTGGGCCCGTTCTGAATCCGTGCATGGTTTGTCGTTCTGTCGGGGGACATACCAAATTTTTAATCCGTTATCTTGCTGCCGACACATCCAGGCGCCCTTGATCATACTGTGAATAAATGCAGCTCCGGCTGGCTCCACAGCGAGCAATCCTTTGCCCCAATATACATTGACCGGTTTGTCTTTCTGGTTCCGCTTAATTGCTATTCTGCTGGACGTTTGCTTGGGTTGAATGTACCTCTCACTCTCCGTGAATGGTCAACTGTTGCCATCCAATCGGTGCAATCAGATGAACAGATACGGTCACATCAGACTTGCCCATGACTCTCCCGGGTAAAACCTACTTCTGGGTGACAGCATGCTCGTTTCTTTCCTAAGCACTCACTGCAAATTCAGATCACACTAGCCTTACAGCCAGCATCTGATCAAAGCATTTACCAAATACATGCTGAAAAAAAGTTGAACTGTTTCCCCCGACGGCGACGAAATGTGGCTGGTCCTGACGTTTTGGAGCGACACAGTCTTCATGTTGAGTGCAAGTTGCGGCCATCTTCGCCCAGAAACACCTCTTATTATTTTTGGCCGGGGGTGGGGGTTGCGGTTGAGGACGATGGCTTGCGTCATCCCGGCTTCGAAATCGCCCCATCCTGGCACATTGAGCCGCCTGTTCTTGGAGGGCGAGAAGGAAATTCACGTCCACAGTACTGCTTCACATCAACGCTGCACCTACTCTACACCAGATTAGTTCCAACGATGCTCGCAGCCCAGACACACACAAGCCGGGCTGTTATTTTCTAATTTCACAAAAATCCTTAAGCAAAGTTTTGAAAAACTAAACATAAACGAAAAAAGTAGCACTTTGGACTGCTGCTTCAATTGGTCTTTGGCGAAAGCGGATAGCATGCCGGCGATAACCCGTCCGCGTCTCGCCGTTGGGTGATGTATTACGGCCGCTTCCTAACGCAATGGCATCAGGCGGGAGGCAGAGCAATGTTTGACCGAGACCCCCGCGCCGTTCTGCGCATTTAGTACAGAGCGTGAATCCCCGAGAACAAGCACACGGGACTCAAACTCCAGCGTCCGACCGTCGCCCGCTACTCGTTCTTCTGCAGCGCAAATTCTTGCTGCAGTGTACATCTGGAACTGCGGTCTCTGACCAATTCGGAGTGAACGTTTAACGCTGGTGGAGCGGAAACTGGGTTTCATTTAAGTACAGGACAGTGGTTGGTGCAAGGTGCGAGCTATTAACTAATGGGATGGTGTGTGTTGTGGTCGTATACTTTTCTGGAACCGATGAGGGGTATGTCAACGAGCGGAGATTCCCTCTATCGAGCGCCATGGTATTATCGCTCAATCTGCACCTGTCACAATCAGTAGATTGGTATTCCTCCCTACGTTGACATGCGTTTGCAACCAGAAACAAAACGTGAAAATCGCAGCACTCCTTCACCGAAATACCCGCAGACACTAGATTGCAGATGGGCTGTAAGATTTGGGCAGGAACTCTAAATGTGTTTGGGCAGCGCAAGGCTGGAATTGAACTGTGGAGAGGACTCCCTCGAACGAGTCCCCTGTGAGCCAGGAAAGCTGCGGGGATCCTTTGCAACAATGCTGGGAGTTCAAACCGTGTTTATTTAATTAACACGCAGGCAAACAGAATTAAGAGAGTAAAA
Organism: Hypanus sabinus; assembly: GCF_030144855.1. NCBI lineage: Eukaryota > Metazoa > Chordata > Chondrichthyes > Myliobatiformes > Dasyatidae > Hypanus > Hypanus sabinus. The sequence goes on from NC_082708.1 coordinate 84,037,082, forward strand.
ATATGTTTGAAAATGATTGTTTTGAACTTCCAAAACTAAACGGCGAAGTTAAAGGCGTTAATTTCTATATCACCTCGAGCCCAGAACGTCCTAAAGTGTTCGACTGCCACTGCCGGTGTACTTTCAGTGTAGTCGCTGCTGTCAAAAAGGAGCCATAAAGGAACATCGCTCCTATGTTCCCGAGAAACAAAATGCTGACGGGAACATTCCATCCTGGGATCTTAAACCCAGGGCTCTGCAGTGGGCACTCAGCGTTGCATGAAGCAGCCACGTGAGATCTAATGCCCGAGTAAGCCTCCTCCCAAGCCGCAGCTAGACTTGATCATCCACTTCCGGTTGCAGTATGCCCCCTGCTTCAATTGCACGATGCATTGTTTCACATTGCCTCCTGCAATGCCAGCTATTGTGTCATCCACTGGTTCCATTTGCTACATCACCACAGTCAGTACTACCACCGCAAATTCCTCCGCGTCATCTGCTTCATTCAGCAACACACCCTGTAAGGTTTTAAGTCACGCAGTATCGAACATGGATGCACTGAAATAAATGTGCAACAGTTGTTAGGACGCAGAAGCAGCAAGACAACTCTATAAAGCTAATGTTTTGTCAGAAGCGTACCCTGCATGATTGCAGGGGTGAATAGTCAAGCTGGAATATATCAGTATTAGAAAAGCGTTTGTGCAATACTTCAGAACATCATGGGATTCCACATTTCACAGAAGTTCTCCGTGCAGAGCTCCTGTAGCCGATTTTCGAAAGTTAATGTTTTTTTTAACTTACAGGGCTAGCAGAACATTGGGACTTGGGTGCAACACTCAGGCAGAATCGACACGGCCATAAGCTGAAAGATTTGTATATCTCCTGATCCTCCACAAACGACAAACACTACGCTATTAAAGTAGGACCCAATCTGTGTCTTGTCTTGGCATATCCAAAATTCACCTGTTGCTTAAGAACCACGTCGACTTGGCCAGTAACGCGGATCGCGTCAATTTCGCAAATTTAGAATCGAAACAGTGTTCAATAAATTTCAGAAAATACTTTGGCCAGGAGAGTTGTTCTCGAGCACCTTTCCGGGGAGGCAAACCTACAATTTGCCCAACACTACCCTCTAGCGGTTAGATATTGTACATATTTACCAATGATGGCAGACAATAATAATGCTTGCTTTGACTACTAGCCTACGGCAATGGTGTTATTCAATGTAAATCCGAATGTCCAGTCATTGACATAACTCGAATTTACAGGAGTTACTGACATTTCCTAACGAAAGCGGAGGTAAGTTTCAGGATACCTGCACAACAACGAAACTTAAAAACTGCCTGCCGTTTACCCCGATGACTCCCTACCCAGCCCCGCCACGTTCGGTATGAAGATTAATTGTGTATGGAGGAAATCTGTTCAAACATCCCACACCAAATTAGATCGCAGATGCGGCTATTTATTGTACTGTTAACCCTTTCAGAAGATACAGGTAAGCCCACTGCCCCGACTTGAAAAAAGAGCAACAACATCAAGATTATTTCGAAGATACAGCAGCCACATTCACCAACTCTGTCACCAACTTTGAAATTACACAAATAGGCTGGTGAAAAAGGCAGTCATAATGGTCAAAATTTAATTAGTGGTGTGAAGATTGAGAAGAAAATCAAATCATCTAGCGACTGGAGCTAAAGACCAGTGCAATTAAATTCAGGAAATGTCTCCATTATGAGTGTCATCACCACAAGCCTGAACAGGATAAATTCAGATTATATCTGGAAGCTTCAAACTGGATATCCATCAGCCACCATGAATGAGCTAGCTGCAGTAACATAGACTTAAAGCAGAATCTTGTGTAGCAGTTTAGACTCTGCAGAAGGTTTTCCTTATATAGGTCATTTTTCAGTTTCAAAATCAATAGCTACTGTTGTCCTGATGCCTTGAGTATCAAAGATCTCTCATATAAAGTTTAATAACCCATAATGTTTCGTGTTTTCAAGTGAACCCATTGCTTTTGCAGTAAACATCATACCTAAATGTTCTTATACTTTTTTGGTATATTACCAGGTAGAATTGTGACATAGTGCCTTTTTGCTATTTTGTACAGTTACTAGGTGCCTACATAAACACTCAAGAGAAAGATCTGTTTAAATTAATAAATGTCAAGAAGTCGATATTATCAGCAAAGATACCGATATTCAAACCATTTCAGTAAATTAACAAAACTAACTAGTAAGAGATAGAAAAATATTGATATGATGACTGGAAATGTTGTTGATGATGGAATAAAATAAACATACTTCTTATGATTGGCAGCAATGGTCAATAAGCTCAAAATATGGATAATTGCTTAATTGAAAGAGAGAACACCTCAAGCTTATAATATAAGCAAAAGAATCTGCAAATAATCTGTAAATCAGACAGCGCTTGTGAAAAGGAAACAGAGTAATTCTTCAATGATTGCCAATTTATTTTTAGTTTCAGAGAATCTGATTTTGAGATTTCCATATAACTCACAACATTAGTTGGATTTGTAAATGGGAAAACTGGTCCAGCTTTCCTCCACGATTAGTTTATTTTCTGATAAGCATGAAAGAAGGGAGGATAAACAAAGTGTAACTGTAAATATACCCAATAATTTGTATAAGGTGCAGAATCTTGAAAAAGTACTTCATAAAACTGGTGCAGTAAATTGTCGTTAATTCATTTCAAGTTAAGCTATGTGAAGCAAAACCAGCTTTTATATGCAACCCAAGTTATTTTGAAATCAGACATGGTAAAACTAAAATTAAATTTTCAGAGCTATGCCTTACCTCTAATTTTGTTTTCAATTGCAAAAAGTATTTCATTAAGAAATTCCATGGCAAAGTCTACAGTTACACTTCATTCAAATATGACTTGTCACAAATGTTACACCAGCACCCCATGATATCAAGAAGATATTTATTTTTGTGATATTTTAAAAGTTCAAATTAACTAAAATCTGTCAACTTTTTTAAACCAACAAGATGAAACAAGCTCTTATTCCCTTCACTGTGGTTCCCATGACATTTTCCAAAGAGATCTTGGGATCCTGGTTCATAGTTCCTTGAAAGTGGCTATGCAGGTCAAATGTGTGGTTAAGAAGGCTTAAGAAATGCTTGTTTTTTCTTCGTTGAGACATTGAGTTTAAAAGTCAGAAGGTTACATTTCAACTTTATAGAACTCTAGTTAGCCCACATCTGGAAGGTTGCATACGGCTCTGGTTGCCCCACTATCGGAAGGATGTTGAGGCTTTGGAGAGGGTGCAGAAGAGGTTTACTAGAATACTACCTGGTTTAGAGGAGATATGCTATCATGAGAGGCTGGATAAACTTGGGTTGTTTTCTCTGGAACAGCTGAGTCTAAGGGGAGATCTGACTGAGGATTATAAGATTATGAGAGGCATAGATAGAGTAGACAGGGAATATCTTTTTCCCATGGTAGAAATACCAGAGGGCATGCATTGAAGGTGAGAAGGGGTAGGTTCAAAGTAGATGTGAGGGTTTCTTTTTACTGAAAGGGTGGAGAAATGTGCTGCCTAGTATGGTGGTAGAGGCAAAGGCATTAGAGGTTTTAAAGAGACTTTTAGATATGCACATGGATGTGAGGAAGATGGAGGGACATTGAGTAGGTAGGAGAGATTAGTTTTTGGATTTTCTTTGATTTATTTTTTTTTAACAACATTGTGGGCCGCAGGGTTTGTTCTTGAACCGTGCTGTTCTTTGTTCTATTACAGATAACTTTAGGGTCAAGAAATAGAGTGGTTTCATTGGTTTACAAAGAAATAACAGATACCATACATATCTCAGTATAATAAAATGAAACTGACATGCAATCCTTATCAGAAGTGCTAATTCCAATGCAATGGATTATTCATTTAACCAGTAAACAGCAAAGAGTTAGCATTCACCATAGACTGCAATAATTTTCTTGCTGGTCTTCCTCTTCTTCAGCTAGGTAAGCTATTAAGCCCATGTTAGCTTGAAACATCTATTTCAAAGAGCTTTTGATTAGATGCCTGGTTTTTATGTTTTGTGCACTATCAGAGATATTTTATTTTAAGGAGCTGGCAAATGTTTCCTATCCATATTGTCAATTCCTCAGGCTATTACTGAACCAATCACAAGCAAAGAAGTTCCTAGTTGATAAGTAAACATATATGTTGTATTTCCTTACATCTGCAATAACTTCAGTGGTCTTGGTATGTCTATTTCAGACAACTATTTCAGATAGGTCTACTCTGATCATCAGTTTTCTTGAGTCCATAACACCATAAGACATAAGAGCCCATCAGTCATGGCTGATTTATTATCCTTCTCAGACCTATTCTCACTCCTTCTCCTTGTAACCTGATGCAACTGAATTTTCCTGTGGGCATTCATAGTAAATACAGTCATGGAAAGACCACACCCAGCTGAGCAGGCAACTATTGTGCAAAAATCAGCAACACCATGCAAATACAAAGGGAGACAAAAAATAAATAGTAATAAAGAATAAACAAACAAATAATTAAGTAAGCAAGTACTAAATATCAAGAACATGAGACAAAGAATTCTTGAGAGTGAGTTCAGTTCAGTGATGGGTGAGTGAAGTTAAATTATCCTCTCTGGTTCAAGAACCTGATGGTTGAGGGGTAATAACCATTCCTGAACCAGTGCTGCAGGTCCTAATGCCCCTGTATCTTCTTCCTCTCTTCCTGAAGAGCGTTAGCCTTGGTAGTGGTGGTCCTTGCTGATGGTTGCTGCTTTCCTGTAACAGCACCCCATGTAGATGTGCTCAGTGGTGGGGAGGGCTTTACCTGTGATTTACATTACTTTTTGTAGGATTTTCCATTCAAGGGCACTGGTGTTTCCGTCAATATACTCTCCGCCATACATCTATAGAAGTTTGTCAGTGTTTTAGATGAAATACCAAATCTTCACAAACTTCTGAGAAAGTAGAGCTTTCTTTGTAATTGCACATCCATGCAGGACTCAGGATAAAGCCATCAAAATGAAAACACCAAGGAATTTGATTCCACAGATTTGCCACCATCTGGCCAAAGAACTTCCTTCTCACTACTACTTAAATGGATGCTCCCTACTCAGAGTATGTGCCGTCTGGTCCTAGACTCCCCCAATACAGGAAACAACATCTCCACATCCACTCTATCTGGGCCTTTCAATATTTGATAGGTTTCAATAAGTTCTCCCTCATTCTTCTAAACTCTATCATGTACAGGACCAGAGTCATCAAATGAGCCTCACACATTAACCCTTTCATTCCCTGAATCATTTTTATCAACCTCTTCTGGACCCTCTCAATTGCCAGCAAGTCCTTTCTTGGATAAGGAGCCCCAAAGTGCTAACAATGCTCCAAGTGCAGTCTCCCCAATGCCTCATAAAGTATTAGCATCACATCCTTACTTTTATAATGTATTACTCTCCAAACTAATGCTAACATTGCATCTGTCTTTCTTATCATCAAATCAACATACAAGTTAACTATTAGGGAATCCTGCACAAGGACTCCCAAGTCACATTGCACCTCTGATTTTTGCATTTTCTCTATACTTAGAAAATAGTCCATGCCGTTATTCTCTCTGCCAAAGTGCATGGCCATATACTTCCCTACACTATGTTCCATTTGCTACTTCTTTGCCCATTCTCCCAATCTATCTAAGACTTTCTGTAGACTCCCTGCTTTCTCAATACTACTTGCCCCTCCACCTATTTTTGTATCATCCACAAACTTGGGCACAAAGCCATCAATTCCACTATCCCATTCATATAAACTTGAAAAGAAGTGGTCCCAACACCAACCCTTGTGGAACACCACTAGTCACCGGCAGAAAACTAGAAAAGGCCCTTTTAATCCCACTCTTTGCCTGCTGCCAGTCAGCCAATTTTCTATCCATGCTAGTGTCTTTCCTGTAATACCCTGGGCTCTTATCTCGTTTAGCATGTGTGGCACCTTCTCAAAGGCCTTATGATTTATGCATTGTTCATCTGAAAATATTGTCACCAGGCTCTGATTTACCCTTACTGTATCAAAAGGTTACAGGAATGCAAACCGTTACTTTAAGCTTTTAAGTTGGATAATGTTCTCCCATTATTCCAATGTTCTTGTTTCACTGATATCCCTCCCTGATCCCAATACCTGCACCATTCCTACTTCATTGTGTCAGTCATTGTTCAGCAAATTACCTCTATACTAAATTTTAACAAATTAGTGATGTTGGATCAAAACCTATACAACTCCAAATACAGAAAACAATAGATCAGATGGCTGTAAAAGGCATGAGACCATATTATAATCTGAAAGCAATCCAGCAGCCTTAGTTTGTCCACTTGAATCAGTCATTTATCATAATCACAATAAAGTAACCAGAATTGAAATTGGAATGTGTTTATTATTGTCACGTATACTGAGATACAATGAAATGTTTGTCTTGTATACTGCTCATACAGTCCAAATCTATACACAGGGCAGGTATCCAAATAACATTGCAATTCAGAGTTGGCAAGTTTTTCTGAGGTTCAAAAGAAAAAAAAAACTACTCAAGGAAGGGATATGAAGCTGAAAAAGCTGTGTGGGGTGGAAACAGTGTAAGTTCTATAAAATCAAATGAAGCAGGGAAGCAATCTCACAACCTGAAGGACATGTAGCTGTGAGCACTGAACCAGTGCCAGAGAAAAAGGAGACCCAGACTTTGAAAGAAGAAGAGACACAAGAAATTGTAGATGTTGTAATCTGGAACAAAGGAGTAAATGACTTGAAGAATGCAACAGGTCAGGGCAGCATCTGTGGTGGTAGAGGGTCAAGAAACCATATCAGGACAATGCATAATAAAGTTTGATGATTTTGAGAAGCCACAGCTTAAATTAATGATTTCTGAAATGAAGTTAAGAATGGTTGATTGTAGGTTCCTGGTGCTCATTGAGAATCTGATTGAAGGAAAAAATTAGAATTTAAAACAAGTATTCTTTCAAGTATGCATATTTTATTTATTAGAGGTACTATCAGAAGAAACTGTATTTTGAAATATATCTTGCTTATGTGTTTCTACTTTGATAAGCATTGATTGTGCCTTAGGTGTGCATAGCTGAATGAGATGTGAAGAACCAAGATGCTCAGTGCACTGTTCACTATACAGTAGATGTAATGTTATAGCACTGTGTGGGATTGTGGTACCTCTGTGTATCACCAATCTATACATTATTAGAGGATACAAAACCTGTTTGGATACAGGGTTTGCTAGGGTAGTGTTGCTCTGGTGCTAATATTCACCTAATCTCAACTTTGAATAAAAATACAGGACATATATTGCTAACACGAGGACATCTGCAGATGCAGGAAATTGCTGAAGTCTCTAGACCCTAAGCGTCGACTGTTTACTCTTTTCCACAGATGTTGCCTGGCCTGCTGAGTTCCTCCAGTATTCTTTGGGGACATATATTGCCGTCCATTTTAAATGATTTCTTTAAGGAAATCACCTCCAAGGATGCAATATGGCAGAAAGTCTGGCTGTGTATATCTTTGAGACAAAATTACAATTGGAGAAGGCAGTGCAAAGAGAGAGTCAGTGGAAAAACATCTGTGATGTCTGCTCAGCATGCAGGCATTCAGGCACAGCAGAACTGACATTGAAGTGTTCTGATGAAGATAGAAACCACAGGAGAGTTTACTATGAGGCTAGCACTGTCCAAAGGATTAGGCATCTAAACCAAAGCAGTCAATAGCAGCAGAGCAGAAAGAAGATAGTCGTAATAGCAGAGCACAAATTGAAATGCAAGCACATTTTACAATTCAGAGGAGACAAGGGTTCTTCAAAAGGGTCCAAAGGAATAAGTGTGTTTCCCAAGATATCAGTGGACATTAAACTTATGATAACTGGACATAATAGTGACTGGAAGATCTTGAGGAAGTGGTCTCTACAGAATAAGAGGCAAGACTGAATAGGGTTGAGACACAGATTCAAAGCGATCCTACAAGAGGCTTTTAGATGTTAAGATGGCACAAATAAGTATGGCTCTTTGCACGCAGCTCTGCAGGGAATCATCAGACAGTCCCATCCACAGTCACAGCCATGGGTACTTCAGTAAGCAACGTAGTTTTAAGGCATTTAAAAAATCTACTGATCTTCAAAATCGCTGGACCACAGACTGCAGGAATCAGGATAGTGTGTGGTCTGCAAGTTTGATTAAAATGCAGTCTCCTTAAACCACCACTCCCTACTATCCTGCTGGCAAATGTACAACCTATGGAAAATAAAACTGAAGACTTCAGAGCAAGATTGCAGTACCAGAAGGATATCACGAATGGTTGTGTATTTTGCTTCATGGAAACATGGCTCACACCAACAGGACAGCTGAGTCTCTTAAAGGTAGTGAAGGCAAAGAATGCATCAGGGAGAACTCAATGTGCTGCAGAAACATGGCAGTTCTGTCTCAGTTCTGCACATGCAGCCATTTTTATCTGCGGAGTGAATCCTGACAGAAGTGTACATTTCACTCCTGGCCAAGGTTAAGCAGGCACAGGACAAGCTGAGCTTCATGATCAGCAGTGATGAAACAGCGCACCCTATCATTGTGGGAACTTTTAACCAGGCCAGCATGAAAAAGACTCTGACTGACTATCTCCTGTGGAAACAGAGGAGACAACACACTTCACCACAGTTACAGCACCATCAAGAACACACACTGTGGAAAGTCTGATCACCTGGCAGGACCTCTTCTCATGGTGTACGGGTGGAGACTAGAGACTGCAGTCAAGACCAAGAAGCTATGGTCAAGAAGACCAAGAAGATGGAGGAGCACTTACAAGACTGCCTTGAGTCAGTAGACTAGACAATATTCAGAGATTCATCTTAGAATCTGAATGAATATGCCACAGTTGAAATCGACTCCATCAAGAATTGTGTGGATAAATCTGTGTCTTCAAGAAAATATTTGACATATCCAAACCAAAAGCAATCGATGAACCAGGAGATCCATTGTTTGCTGAGGGCTGAATCTGTGACATTCAAGATTGGTGATCCAGAACTACACATAGTCAGATGTGACTAGGGAGGCTATCTTAAGAGCATGAAAAGAATTCCAATTAAAGTTAGAGACAAAATAGGATGCATGTCAGCTCTAGCAGTGTTTGTTGTCCATTAATTCATACAAGGCAAAATGTAACATCATGAATGGCTGTCATGCTTTACTCCCGGATGAGCTCAATGCCTTTTATGCACACTTTGAAAGGGGAAATAAGACTATACCACTGCAAATCCCTACAGCATCTGGTGACCCTGTGATCTCTGTCTCAAAGACCAATATCAGAACGTTCCTCTCAAGACATTAAACCCTGATGTGTACTAGGTAGGACACTGAATACCTATGCTAACCAATTGGTGGGACATCTTCAATCTCTCAGTGCTGTAGTTGGAGGTCCCACTGGTTTCAAAAGGCTGACAATCATACCAGTGCCCAAGAAGAGCATTCTGAAGTGGAGGGTGAATGGCTGGAAGTCATGGTACATTTTGGTACTAACAACATAGGTTGGGAAAGGGAGGAAGTCCTGAATAGGAAACATAGGAGTCAGGCAGAAATCTGTAAAGCAGGACCTTCAGGGTTTTAATCTCTGGATGGCTGGCTGTGCCATGCACCAGCGAGGGTAAGAATAGGATGATTTGATGATGAATGCAAGGCTGACAAATTGGTGCTAGGGGCAAGATTTCATTTCTGGATCATTGGGATCGCTTCTGGGGAAGGTTTAAGGAGGACCAGTATCCTAGGGGACAGGTTTGCTAGAGCTGTTGGGAAGGGTTTAAAGTCATTTGGCAGGGCATAGAACTAGATACAGTGTGTAGTGAGACTGTGAGGAGGGACATGCAGATGATAGGGTAAAATAGCATCAGTGGGGTAAGTTAAAGTGTAACAGGGGTCAAAATCAAAAAGAGTGATGAATACAGGACTGGAGGTGTTATAGTTGTTTGCAAGCAGTATACAGAATAAAGTAGATGATCTTGTAGTGCAGTTAGGGATTGGGAGGTACAGTGTGGACATCTCTGAGTCATGGCTAAAAGAGAATATAGGGTGGTGCTAGAAAGTTTGTAAACCCTGTAGAATGTTGGTATAAATATAACGTAAATGTGATCAGACCTTCACATGTCCTAAAATTAGATAAAGAGAACCCAATTAAATGAATAAGCCAAAAACATTATACTTGTTTGTTTAATGTCTGAGAAAAATGATCCAATATTACATGCATCTGTTGGAAAAAGTATGTGAATGTCCAGGGTAATGCCTTTTACAAATGCTATTTGGAGCTAGGTGTTTCAATCAGTGAGATGTTAGAGGGGTGAGTTGTAGAGGTGCCCTACCCTATAAAAAAGACACATAAAGTCAGGTTACTGACAGAGACTGCTCTTCTCAAGAAAGATCTGTTTATGTGCACTATGCCTCGATCAAAACAACTTTCAGAGGGCCTTAGAAGAAGAACTATAGAGACGTATGAAACTGGAAAAGGCTACCAAAGCATTTCTAAAGACCTGAGCGTTCATCAGTCCACAGTCAGAGAAATTGTCTCTAAATGGAAGAAACTTAGTGCCATTGCTACTCTCCCTAGGAGTGGGCATCCTGCAAAGATCACACCAAGAACACAATGTGGAATACTGAAGCAGGTGAAAAAGAGCAGCAAGAGACCTGCAGAAATCTCTAGAACTTGTTATAGTCTCTGTTCAAGTGTCCACTATAGGAAAAACACTGAACTAGAATGGTGTTCATGGAAGGACGCCACCACAGAGGAAGCCACTGCTCTCCAAAAAAAAACATTGCTGCACATCTCAAGTTTTCAAAAGACCAGCTGGATGTTCTACAATGCTTCTGGGACAGATGAGAGAAAAGTTCAACATTTTCACAGAAATTCACATTGCTATGTTTAGAGGAAAAAGGGTACTGCACATCAACACCATAAACTCATCCCAACTGTGAAGCATGGTGGAAGGAGCATTATGTTTTGGGGTTGTTTTTTTGTCTCAGGCCCTGGACAGCTTGCAATTGCTGTGGGAACAATAAATTCAAAATTGTATCAAGACATTTTACAAAAATGCAACAAGACAATGATCTGAAAGACAAGAGTAAATTAACAACAGAATCATTTAAAAAAGAAGTAAATTTATGATCTGGAATGGGCGAGTCAAAATGCTGACCTTAATCCTATCGAAATGTTGCAGAAGGACCTGAAGCAAGCAGTTCATGCAAGAAAGCCCATGAACATCCCAGAATTCATGCAGTAAGGAGGAACATCCTAAAGTTCCTCCAAGCCAATGTGCTGGACTGATCAACAGATACCAGAAATGTTTGGTTGAAGTTATTGCTATAAAAAGGGGTCACACCATTACTGAAAGCAAAGGTTCACATCTTTTTCCAACAAATAAGTGTAATATTGGATCAGTTTTCTTAATAAATTTATTGTGTTTTTGTGTTATTTATTTAATTGTTTTTTTTAATTTAGTTTTAGTACTTGCATGAAGATCTATTCACATTTAGTTCATATTTGTGCAGAAATAGAGAAAATTTTACAAGGCTCACAAACTCTCTAGCACCACTGTAGTTGGAAGCTTAACATCCAAGGATAGATTGTATTAAAAGGAGAAACAGGTAGACATAGTGATTGGGGTGGTTCCATTGTTAAGCAAATTAAATCAAATCCTTAGAAAGAGGTGATATCAAATTGGAATCCTTGTGGGTAGAGTTAAGGAACAACATGGGTAAAAAGACCCTCCTGAGAGTTATTCATGTATCCGTACAGTAGCCAGGATGTAGACTACAAATTACATTGAATGATGGAAAAGGCATGTAAAAAGGGCAATGTTACAACTGTCATAGTTTCAGTGTACAGGTAGATTGGGAAAATTAGGTTGGTGCTGGATCCCGAGAGAGGGAATTTGCAGAATACCCATGAGTTGATTTTTTAGAGCAGCTTGTGGTGGAAACACAAGGAGAACAACTATTTTGGATTGGATGTTGTGTAATAACCCAGATTTGATAAGGGAACATAAGGTAAATCAACTATTAGGAGACAGGGATCATAATATGGTAGAATTACAGAGAAGTAAAGGTAATTACAGAAGTACTAGAGAGGAACTGAACAAAGTTGATTGGAAGGGGACACTTGCATGAATGATGACAGAACAACAATGGTTGGTGTTCCTGGGGAAAGTTCGGAATTTGCAGGAAAGATACATTTGGAAGATAAAGAAGTATTCTAAAGGGAGGATGAGGCAACTGTGGCTGACAAAGGAAGTCAAAAACAGCATTAATGCTAAAGAGAGCATATAAAATTGCAAAAATTAGTGGAAAAGTTGAGGACTGGGAAGCTTTTTAAAACCAACAGAAGGCAATTAAGAAAACCATAAAGAGAAAAAAGATAAAATATGAAGGTAAGCTAATCAATAATTAAAAGACAATGCAAAAAAATTTTAGTTATATAAAGAGTAAAGAGAGACAAAAGTGGATATTTGACCATTGAAAAAATAATGCTGAGAGGCCGTAAAGGGAAAACAAAGAAATGTTGTATGAATGTAATAAGTATTTTGTTTTAGTATTCAGTAGTGTGCTGCAGGGGTTGGAGTTAGACCACTTCATTTCACATCATGTGTTGATTATTTGGATGATGCAATTGATGATCTGTGGTCAAGTTTGTGGATGATACAAAGATAGATGGAGGGGCAGGTAGTGCTGAGGAAGCAGGGTTTCAGCAGAAGGGCTTAGATTGAGCAAACGGGCAAAGAAGTGGCAGATGGAATATAGTATGGGATCACACACTTCGGCAGAAAAAAATAAAGGCATACACTATTTTATAAATGGGAAGAAAATTCAAAAATCAGTTGCAAAGGGACTTGGGAATCCTTGTAGAGGATTCCTTAATGGTTAGCTTACAGGCTGAGTTGGATTTAAGGAAGGCAAATGCAGCATTAGCATTCATTTCAAGAGAACTAAAATATAAAGGCAATAATGTAATGCTGTGGCTTTATAAGGCATTGGTCAGACTACACTCAGAGTATTATGAGCAATTTTAGGTCTCTTATCTAAGAAAGGATGTGCTGGATTTAGAACAGGTCCAGAGGAGGTTCACGAGAATGATTCTAGGAATGAAAGTGGTTGATGGCTCTGTGGGTGTTCTTACTAGAGTATAGAAGATTGATGGAGGATGTCATTAAAACCTATCCAATAATGAAAGGCCTAGATAGAGTAGAGGTGGAGAGGATGTGGGGGAGTCTGGGACCAGAGGGCACAGCCTCAGAATAGAGGCAACATCCATTTAGTACAGAGATGAGGAAATTTTTCTTTAGCTAGCTGGGGGTGAATCTGTAGAATTCATTGCCACAGGCAGCTCTGCAGGCCAACTCATTGGGTATATAATGATGAGATTGATTGGTTCTTGATTAATTAGGGCATCAAAGGTTATGGGGAGAAGGCAGGAGAATAGGGTTGAGAGGAATAGTAAATCAACCATGATGGAATGGCGAAGAAGACGATCTTGGCCCAGTTCTGCTCCTATGCCTTATGGTCTTATGGTTCAAAAGCATGATGAGCTGCCTCATTGAACATTGGCCAGTTGCATTCATATCTACTGTGGTGAAATGCTTTGAGAGATTGTTCATGGCCAGAAGCAACTTCCGCCTAAATAAGAACATATACCCACTGCAATTACCTATCGCCACAATAGATCTACAGCAAATCCAATCTCACTGGCTCTCCACTTGGCCTTGGGCCACTTGAACAATAGCAATACCTATATTAAGCTGCTGTTTATTAGTTACAGCTCATGTTCAACACCATCGCACCCTCAGTACTAATCAACAAGCTCCAAAACCTGGGCCTCCATATCTGCCTCTGCAACTGGATCCTTAACTTGGGAGCAAACACGAGGAAACCTGCAGATGCTGGAAATTCAAACAACACACACAAAATACTGGTGGAACGCAGCAGGCCAGGCAGCATCTATAAGGAGAAGCACTGTCAATGTTTCGGGCCGAGATCCTTCGTCAGGACTAACTAAAAGGAAAGATACTAAGAGATTTGAAAGTAGTGGGGGGAGGGGGAAATGTAAAATGATAGGAGAAGACCGGAGGGAGTGGGATGAAGCTGAGAGCTGGAAAGGTGATTGGCGAAAGTGATACAGAGCTGGAGAAGGAAAAGGATCATGGGACAGGAGGCCTCGGGAGACAGAAAGTGGGAGGGGGGAGCACCAGAGGGTAGATAGAGTACAGGCAAAGTGATGGGCAGAGAGAGAGAAAAAAAAACAAACAACCAAATATGTCTGGGGTGGGGTAAGAAGAGGAGGAGGGGCATTAACAGAAGTTAGAGAAGTCAATGTTCATGCCCTCAGGTTGGAGGCTACCCAGCCAGTATATAAGGTGTTGTTCCTCCAACCTGAGTGTAGCTTCATTTTGACAGTAGATCCATTGATCCTCCCTTGACTTGGGAGACTAGTTGGTGTGGAGTGGAAATAATATCTCCTCCTCATCCACAATCAACTCTGGCACATCTCAAGGATGCCTGCTCAGCCCATTGCTCTTCTCTCTCTATACCCATGACTGTGTGCTTGGCACTGTTAAACTGCCATTTTTAAATTTGTCAGTGAGATAACTATTGTTGGTAGTATTTCAGATGGTGACAAGAAGGCATACAGGAGTGAGCTAGGTCAGCTCTTTGAATGGTATTGCAACATAAACCTTGCACTCAAAGTCAGTAAGGCCAAGAAATTTATTGTGAGCTTCAGGAAGAGGAACTGAAGCGAACACACATCAGTCCTCATCGGGGGATCAACAGTGGGAGGGGTAAGAAGTTTGAAAGTTCCTGGGTATCAACGTTCCTAAAGGTCTTTCCTGGATCTAACATATTGAAGCAATTACAAAGAAGACAGGACATTAGCTGTTTTTCATTAGAGTCTGAGGATATTGGGTAAGTCACTGAACATGGAGAATATTCTAACTGGTTCCATCCCTACATGGTTTGGAGGGGCTACAGAATAGGATCAAAAAAGCTGCAAACTCAGCTAGCTCATGGGCACTTGTCTCCCTAGTGTCAAGGAAATCTTCAAAAGGTGGCGCTTCAAAAAGGCTGTATCCAACTTTATGAACCCCATCACCCAGGACTTGCCCTCTTCTCATTTGGTCCCATCAAGGAGTGGGTACAGGATCATTAAGTGTTGCAATGAGCGAGTGAAGTGAACCAAAGTGCAGGGTACAGGCACAAAGATTGAGTTAGGATGCTTAAGTAGACGTGAACATTGAACAGCAAACAGGAGGGTTCTTGACACAGAGCCTTGACACAGAGAGATGGAGTTTCGTAGGTAAATCTTGAAACTGGAGCAAAACTTAGAACACACGGTCCTAAGCGGTCAGGAAATGTTAATTACCACACAGGCAAAACCAACGATCTGGCTGTAGTGGTTGTAACTCCGGGTTCTTATGCTGCAGGTCTTGATGGAAACCAGATGTGTCGTCATCAAAGAGAATTAGAACCAAATGGGAAGTTAATGGTCGGAACGGTGACACAATCAAAGGAAATTAGGAGAAAGATAGAGAATTAATGATTGAAACTGTGACATGAAGACACACACTCAACATTTTAGGAATATTTTCTTCCCCATTGCCATCAAATTTTGGAAATGGTCAATGAACTACCTCACTATTTTTTTTCATTTTTGCTCCCTTTTTGCATTACTTATTTGAAATAATTTATATAAGCATATTTTATTGTAATTTAGTTTTTTATATTATTACTATGTATTGTTGTGTAGTGCTGCTGCAAAGCAGCAGATTTCAAGAAATATACCAGTGATATTAAACCTGATTCTGATTCTGATTCTAGGAGCCGATCCCTTAATCACCTGCACCTAAAAAGATGTATTAGTACTGCTGGACACTGCTGCATTGTCAAGAAGGTCTCGAAAGATACGGACACCACCAGTGATATGCTGAGATTCACAAATAATTATCAATGTCTTTGGTAGTCCGTTCTATACATAGATTCTTGAAGGTAACTATGAAGCTCTTGACTTACATGCTAATTCGGTAGTGTGTGGAAGTTCATAATGTAAATATGTTCAGCTGTTCGTACAGTGTTCATTACTTTTTAAGTGGAGTGGTTACTTTCTCCTGTATATTCACAATAACTTTCAGGGTGAGAGACTGGCTATTACACTCAGACCCCGCATAGCCCTGATTCGATACAATGCGGTTTTTCAATTGGTTGTTGAAATGTTTTAAAATGACAAAAATTCATTCTAAAGGACATTAGAATTTCTCAAGAGCACCTGCCGCTACAGTAAACATTCGATCAGCCAATGAGAGTGCTTTACATATGCTCTGAGCCAATCACATATTAGTTCACGCTCTGCTTCCCGCGCCTGTGTAAATGTCTTTGCTCCCTCGCCAACTTATTCCATTGTTTTCACTCATAATGTCTGGCAAACAGCCTACAACTTCCAATGAGTGTAGTACATACAAGATGTCTAGGAAAGTATTAGCATGGATGAGAAACTGCAAGCGAAACGGCGTTTGGAAGCTGGTGAGCGTCAGGTTAATGTTGGCACCTCTTGGAAGTTGGCTACATCAATGATAAGAACAATGATAAAAAATGCAGACAAGATAAGAGCTTCTGCAATGATCACCTCAAAATTATCATCAACAAAGTTGACTCGTTTAAGGAGACATTTGCTTGAAAGAAATGGAAAGTAATCTGAGTATATAGGTGGATGACCAAACACAATGAAACATGCTCTTACGCCAGCCGATAATAATGGAAAAGGCAAGAAGTGTCTTCAATCATACGTTAGTAACATTTGTAGCCAGCAGAGGCTGGTTTGTTATATTTAAACAGCGCAGTAATCTCCATGTCTCTGGTGAAGTGGCTAGTGTAGACAGCAAGAGCCTGAATAATCAACAGCTTCAAGAATTGGCAAAGCAACACATTCATGATGAACCTGAGCACAGGGATGGAGAAGGGGAAACATCAGCAAGGAACCTGACCACAAAATTCCTCAGCACTAGCATCACTACAATCACACCAAATAATGGACCTGATTGGGAGTGAAGCATTAAGGCAAAGAAAGGTCCTCTCAATATGATTTTCTGCTATTGAGAGCTGCTTCATGAGGGGAAACTTAATAAAATCTCAACACCTACTTGAAGAAGAAACCAAAGTTAGAGGAGGACCTACAGACTGGTCCCTCTAAGATGCAATTGCCACCCGCTTCCCTTGCCGCTCCACTGATATACAGGTTAGGCCTACTTGCGTGTTTGTTACTCCACAATTTACTGTGTATACATAAAATAATTTATCATATATCTTGGGTTGATTGTTTTTAATCAGGCACACATGTTCATTTACATAATGTTATAATGACCCCACGTGGTGCTCCGCCTCCAAGGAACACGTCCTCAGCGTTAAGCGGGATCTGGGTGTACCATGTGGTTAATTATTCCTCAATAAATGGACAGTTTTCTTCAAGCATGTAATCAGAGCGCGTTTTGTAACACTGCAAGGTGTGAACACAAGTACAGCACAATTTATTATAGTCTGCACAAAACTGCACATGTGTGCATGGGTAGTAGCACTTACATGACAGCAAGGATACAATTTCTACTCACTGAGCTTCCAGCAGCCACCGTAGGGTTTCAGCTTTAAAAGGGAAGCTCACCGTTCTGGCCCAGCTAGAGAAAGAAGCTACAGATCTCGTTGATGAAAGCATTGGCAATGGGCAAGTGCTGTGCACTGAGGAGGGCAAGAAGGCAATTATCAGGACAGAATGGAAATCCTAATTTCCAGAAATAACACCCTGGGGAGCTTAAAACTAATCAAAGCAATATGACCTCACAAAATGGGTGCAGCATCCATGGCACTCAGATATTCATAACCCTGGTCCCAAACTATACTCATCCACATCTAATGACCACCAGCTATTCATCCACAACCATTCATCACCGATGGGCCCTGTAACCTCACCTCCGCCCAAGGCATATTCAGCCATAGCCATCATCTCCCACATTTGTAGAACTATACTCTCAGTCTCTATGAATTTAATTGGTTCCCTACTAAAACATTTGCCAGGATGGATCCACATCGATTCCTCATTAATATCTTATAATCTCACTCCTCATTCGTTCTCTAGTGCAGAGCTAGTGTAAAGGTATCCACTTCAATGAATGGCTTCATTTTGTCTGTTGCCTGATGACAGCCCACTACTTTCTGGTGTTATCTCCCTATACTATGCTCCTCCAATATGTTCTTTCTGCTTTCTGTTACCAGGGTATGGACTACTGTTCAGCAGAGATGCAAAGATTCTCCATTGGGTCAGTCTATCCTCCAACAGCATTACAGATAGAATGGAGGAGTAACTGCTACAAAAACATTGGGCAGCAGGGATGCAGGTTGAAATAATGGGAAATATTCTGGTGATGACAGGTCATAGAAACATAGAAACACAGAAAATAGGTGCAGGAGTAGGCCATTCGGCCCTGCGAGCCTGCACCGCCATTCAGTATGATCATGGCTGATCATCCAACTCAGAACCCTGTACCTGCTTTCTCTCCATGCCCCCTGATCCCTTTAGCCACAAGGGCCATATCTAACTTCCTCTTAAATATAGCCAATGAACCAGCCTCAACTGTTTCCTGTGGCAGAGAATTCCACAGATTCACCACTCTCTGTGTGAAGAAGTTTTTCCTCATCTCGGTCCTAAAAGGCTTCCCCTTTAACCTTAAACTGTGACCCCTCATTCTGGACTTCCCCAACATCAGAAACAATCTTCCTGCATCTAGCCTGTCCAATCCCTTTAGAATTTTATACGTTTCAATAAGATCCCCCCTCAATCTTCTAAATTCCAGTGAGTATAAGCCTAGTCGATCCAGTCTTTCTTCATATGAAAGTCCTGCCATCCCAGGAATCAATCTGATGAACTCTCTGTAGTCCCTCTATGGCAAGAATGTCTTTCCTCAGATTAGGGAACCAAAACTGCACACAATATTCTAGGTGCGGTCTCACCAAGGCCTTGTACAACTGCAGTAGAACCTCCCTGCTCCTGTACTCAAATCCTTTTGCTAAGAATGCCAACATGCCATTTGCCTTTTTCACCGCCTGCTGTACCTGCATGCCCACCTTCAATGACTCGTGTACAATGACATCCAGGTCTCGTTGCATCTTCCCTTTTCCTAATCGGCCACCATTCAGGTAATAATCTATTTTCATGTTCTTGCAACCAAAGTGGATAACCCCACATTAAATTGCATCTGCCATGAATTTGCCCACTCACCTAACCTATCCAAGTCACCCTGCATCCTCTTAGCATCCTCCTCACAGCTAACACTGCTGCCCAACTTCATGTCATCCGCAAACATGGGGATGCTGCATTTAATTCCCTCGTCTAAATCATTAATATATATTGTAAACAACTGGGGTCCCAGCACTGAGCCTTGCAGTACCCCACTAGTCACTGTACAACATGAACATGATTGGCTATTTCATCCCCTGAGAGTGCCATTGGTGCTGGGGATCCCAGCAGTATTGATCACTATCATGAGTTCTGCATTTGTCCACGGCCACCCTTCCTCAAATGCAGCTTCGAGTGCCAGGACAGAGTTGGAGCAGCACTGAAGATGAACATTCATGGTAAGAGCTCATTTTAGTTGTTCAACTCAACCATCTGGAGTCTCCCCAGTAAAAGGGAGCAGCAGACAAGCAGCTCCCTGACTGCATCCAGAGGTGGATGACATGGTAAGTGGGGGTCATGCAGTGGAGTTAACAGAGTGGTGTCTCAGTGCTCAAAGTGGATGGTACCAGGAGCCAGGCACTGAAGTGAGAATTGATATACAATTTTGTAGTTTCTTTTCACCTGGCAAGTTAGGGACTTTCTGACTACAGTAAGGAAAACTTAACTAGGGCTTTGTACTGCAGTCCCAGATTGTTGGAGAAATCACATTTAATAACTGTACCTAGTAATAATAATTGGACATAAGGATGAATTTTCAGTCATTATGTCATGTTTTTATAAGCTATGACTCAAGTACTATTTATTTCCAATGAAACTGGTGGAAAATCAAGCTGATGCAAGCCTCATCATGCAATGATTAAAACAGTCAGATGTATGGAGTCCTGCTGAAGGGTCTCATCCCGAAACATCGACTGCACTCCTTTCCTGGCCTGCTGAGTTCCTCCAGCATTTTGTGTGTGAAGTCAGATGTGAATATCAAAAAGATGAAAATGAGAGAAGCACTCAGCTAGTCAGGCCAGATGTAGAAAAAGGAAAAGAGCTATTGTTTCAGACTGAGATATTTTGTCAGGACAGGCAAAGAAAGAAAAGAAGTTAGCTTTCAATCACAGAGAGTGAAAGAAAGGAGCAAAACAATTGAAGTAAGGCAGTTAGAGAGTAGGAATCCAGATAAAGGGCCATGGACCATTGTGATCTGCAGGGTTTTAACACTTGTCTAGGAGCTCAGGTTCTTCCAATAGAGAAAACCTGAGCCAATATCACAGATGGATGACTTACAGCATAATGGCCTGTTAACAAACAGTGAGTTAACATAAGTTGCAGATGAAGAATTGATACAACAGTCAAGAAGATGGAGGAACTCAGCGTGTTCTATTGAGTTCCCCCAGAGTTCTGTGTGTTGCTTCAGAGTCCAGCACCTTTTTTCTCCATTTTCATAATGGAGCTACGGACAATTGGGTGAGAGTCCTCCCTCAAAGCTAAATAAAGAGTTCTCTGCAAAGCAATCACCTGATTAATCTGTAGGTCGTTGAAGAGCCAGTCACTGAAGTTAGATGACAAAGGGGTTTTTTTTGTAGGCTTTGCTTCCTCAGAATTTTTGTTTGTTTATGATAGACTACTTGAAGGTGAACATAAATATAATTTCGGACTACTTGTATCACATAGGAATCTGGAGAAACAAGAAATTAACTTTTATTGAATATAATGCATTTAATTGCATTATTGTGCTGATGCTGTGCAAAAGTTCAACTAAGCGAAAAACGTTTTGTTGCTGATTTTCATTTGTGTGCAGTGCCTGAGGCTTCTCATTTAAGTGTCCATCAATAATCAACCTAAATTGTTGGATTCCAGTTGCCCTGACACAAACAGGAGAAAAACTGCTGATGCTGGAAATCCGAGCTACACACAAAAAATGCTGGAGGAATGCAGCAGGCCAGGCAGCATCTATGGAAAAGAGTAAACAGTTGAAGTCTCAGGCCGAGACCCTTCATCAGAACTGTCCCAAAATGTTGACTGTTTACTCTTTTCCATAGATGCTGCCTGGCCTGCTGAGTTCCTTCAGCTTTTTGTGTGTGTTGCTCCAGTTGCCCTAATACCATTTCTCCATGATCACAATGTCCTGGTGAAACCTTTCACCATGCTTGTCACTAATAGCGCCAAGACTTGCAGAAGAAGTCTAACTGGAAATGCAGAAAGTGAATCTTTAGTGACATATTGCACTTCATGGTTTTCTATGTTTGAAGCACGTAGTCAACCAGCTGCACGTAATTTGGTGCTCTAGTTGCCAAAAAAATTTTCAACCACATCTGTGAATGCCTTCCGTGCAATTTTCTCTGGTCCCATTTCGAACTGCCTGTCATTGATTTGCTGACCTACAAAAAAGCCTTCCTTAATCTTGTCATCAGATTATTCTGACTTTAATTATGAATTGAAATAACAGATATAAGCAATTTCTAAATAGTGGTACATGACAGGGAAATTTCATGGTGGTTTTCATGATCAGCAGACTAAAATCGGCAAGCTACACGTATTCAGCAAGCAAAGTCTTTGTTGTCCAATGTAATCAGTAGACATTTAAAACTATATTGCATCTTAGATGTTTGAACATTGTCAAAGTAGCTAGTTGAATATTAATGTTTCCACTTTTATACAGCCTCATGCACTGCACTCAGTGGCCACTTCATAGGTACACCCGTACACCTGATTATTAATGCAAATATCTAATCAGCCAATTATATGGCAGCAATTCAATGCATAAAAGCAAGCTGACATGGTCAAGAGGTTCAGTTGCTGTTCAGAATAAACATCAGAATGGGGAGGGAATGTGATCTAAGTGACTTTGACAATGGAATAATTTAAGATTGTTGGTGCCAGATGGGGTGGCTTGAGTACCTCAGAAACTGCTGATCTCCTGAGATTTTCACGCTCTAGGGTTTACAGAGAACGATATAGAAACAAAAAAAAGTATCCAGTGAGTGGTAATACTCTGGGTGAAACTACCTTGCTAATAGGAGAGGTCAGAAAAGAATGGCCAAACTAATTCAGACTGACAGGAAGGCAACAGTAATTCAAATAACAATGTGTTATGACAGTGGTGTGCAGCCAAGCCTGTCTGAATTCACAGCACGTTGATCCTTAAAGTGGATGGACTACAGCAGCAGAAGACCATAAGCATACACTCACTGGCCACTTTAAGGTACAGGAGGCACTTAATAAAGTGGCCAATGAGTGTATATCATCCACAGTAACAACTCTGTTATCCTCAAAACAATGTACAGACACAAATCAATCATGCCCTTTCAAGAGAATCTAAATCCAGTGGTGCAGCATCAGTATTTTTCATTTCTCACAGTGTTCTGAATGGAGCACCAGAACTCTGGGTGTTAAATCTGTTAATCAGAATATTATTGTCTAGTGTGAATCAAAGATCCTACTCAATCTAGATATCATTTAATTCATAAGAAAAACGTACTCAGCAATGGGACTGAACTTACAACTAGACCAATTGGTACTCATTATGTTATTAACAAAAACGATCTTTTTCTGATCTCAAGTGAATAATTATATGTCAGGAACCGAATTTCTATTGGTGATTAAACAGCTGGCTATACTGATGATACTATTTATACAAAATACCTTTGTCTTTACAAGTACCCATTGACCACAGCTGCTGTGAGTTGACACTTACGTGCCTCCCATAGATCTTGTTATATCATACCATCAGCAGAGTCATTTCAATGAGGACACTCTTTCTTGCCTATCACATACCCTGCCCCAACCTAGAGAGGGTGCTTGAGAGTGCTACTTTGTAGTCACAAGGTTACTGGGAGCGTAACTGAACTGCAGCCAGCCATCTGATGCACAGTGACTGATCATTACTCCTTCAATGTTCTTATTTCCATTCTCATGTGAATGGAACAATAAATAAGTCCTTTTTATCTCATTTTGAATTTGCTACCTGCCTATTGTTAATCACGGAATGAAATATTGCAGTATGGTCAATGATGCTCCTAATAAGAAGGTATTCATGAATTGTGGTAGTTCTTTAAGATAATAATGTTTCCCTGACATCATTACCAGATGTAGTCTATATGAGGCCTCCCTCAGTCAGGGTTGACCATGAATGTTGCATCCTGGCTGTCTAGATATGCAAGCCAGGGCAGTACAATGTGGAGAGCAAGCTGTCGCCCATGTAGCAAGCTCTCCTTCTCCATGATCTGAGGAACCCGGAGGAATGGCAGAGACTGATACAGTTTGATACCAGCAACATTACAGGAGTTGCTAGTCAATGTTGAACTCAAGGTAGGACTGCCTTAGTGACTTCAGCTCTGGATTTTTCAATGGGGTTTACTCCCAAAACCTTCCCCATGCAAGGCAGCAGAAGTTTGAGATCAAAGTTTTCCTTCCCCTTTGTGAGCTGCCGATCATGGCTGACAAGCCACATTTGAACAAAGTGATTGGTTTTAAGGCACAAGCTGGTTGTGTTTTGCCCCTTCTCCTGTCAGTAGAACTGGTTCCACTGGCTTAGTAGCTAAACCACACATGAAGGCCAGGAGCTTGACTTTGTCATCGGAGGCTATTTGAGGCACACACCATTGGGAGCAGTTAATAGGTAGTGAGAAATTGTCTCCATTACTACCCCTGGCTATAACAACCTTAAGGTACCTTAGTGCTCCTGTTGAATTGATGTCTCCTTTCCCAGCAGTAATAGCACAGACAAGGGATAGGTTTTCCTGTTAATGATACTAAGCAGGATGCAGTAGGCAATAGGATTATAAGGGTGTAGACTGCCCTGACAATGACGCGGATAACAGAATCCTATCAGGAGAAGTCTAATAACATTCACTACTCCAAGTTGGATGTGTTGTGAATTTAATGCAGGAATATTGTACAGTGTAGCATTTGATAGAACACATTGACTTGTCAGAAACAATGGATCTTAATGCTCAGATTCACCCGTCTGGTGAATTCTTTCTGTGCAATATACATACATGGCAAATGAACTCTCTAGGATTGAAGGCATTTAATGAACTTCTGGAATGCACTCCAATAGCCTTGAGCAAATTCCTCATGGTCCACAATGACTTGCAGGTTGAGCAAGTTGAAGCTATTACAATTAGAGTAGTACAGGTCATTATGTATGTCCAGAATCAAGTGACTGCACTTCTGCCGAGGTTATAGTCATTTTTTATTGCGCAGCATTTAAAATCAAAACAAAGTGATGTTGTTTGCTTTTGATACCCATACGTCTCCCAACTTACAGCATCTCTACTTCTGTAAGATCGCTCCCACCTTTAGCTAATGAGGTCTGCCTGCTCTACCTTCAGGTGAAGGTACAATTTTGTATTAAAGTATTTTAAAATGCCTTTCACTGTAGATTTTCCAATTAACAGGGTTCACTGTGGTCAATTTCTATTCCATCCCTTCAAGATATGACTTGCCAAAACTTAAGATGTTTACTTAAGGCTCATTCTTCCACGCTTCAAATGTTAAATTCATTTAGTTTGTTGTCACAGTTAACTGGATGTTTGTCATAACCATTGGTGACATGTTGTTCACATCACCCCTCAAGTGTTAGCTACAATCTGTTTAAGCCATATTGTGATGCTTGTAATCTACCTAAACAAAAGAAGAATTCGACTTTCTGGAACAAAACTAACTCCCATCGGAAGAAAGGAGGCAGTTATACATGAACAAATTCTGTGTCATCATCTCTGTGAAGAGAGATATGCAACATATTTTTGTAAATATATTTACTGAATTACTTATTTTGCATGTCAATGCTGTTCAAGTGAAAATATTATGTATATCAACTTGGGCATTTTCACAATAATGGAATGATAAGGCTGTCTGGTGGATTTTGTTTCCAGCTCAGTACACCAAGGAGCATTACTTTCTTTCTCCTGAGATATCCAAGCTAGTATGGCTGAAATATCCAAGCTAGTGGCCCTGGCTAGTTGGCTCATATTCTTGAACAGTTTGATCAATTTTAATGAGGTATTAAATGATACCTACAAGAGGAGAGGCTGTACTTGATCTGCTGTTGGGAAATGAACCCGGTCAGGTGTCAGATCTCTCAGTGGAAGAGCATTTTGGAGATAGATCATAATTCTATCTCCTTTACATAGCATTGGAGAGGGGTAGGAACAGACAACTTAGGAAAGCGTTTAATTGGAGTAAAGGGAATAATGAGGCTATCAGGCAGGAATTTGGAAGCATAAATTGGGAACAGATGTATTCAGGGAAATGTACAGAAGAAATGTGGCAAATGTTCAGGGAATATTTACATGGAGCTCTGCACAGGTACATTCCAATGAGACAGGGAAAGGATGGGTAGGGTACAGGAACCATGGTGTATAAAGGCTGTTGTAAATCTAGTCAAGAAGAAAAGAAGAGCTTACAAAAGGTTCAAAAAACTAGGTAATGGTAGGGATCTAGAAGATTATAAGACTAGCAGAAAGGAGCTCAAGAAAGAAATTAGGAGAGCCAGAAGGGGCCATGAGAAGGCCTTTGCAGACAGGATAAAGGAAAATCCCAAGGCATTCTACAACTATGTGAAGAGCAAGAGGATAAGACAATGAGAGAATAGGACCAATCAAGTGTGACAGTGGAAAAGTGTGTATGGAACCAGAGAAGACAGCAGAGGTAACGTGTACTTTGCTTCAGTATCTGAATCCAGAGAGCCGTGCTGGTAACGTGACAGCACTGCCCTCACCTGGTTGGAGGTCACACTACATGCTAGTCAACATTTCGCCCCTCCCAACTAATCAATGCACACTTAACCATTGGCCACCTTAATTGGATTAACCCGTCTAGCACCAAGCCGTTGGCCTCCCAGTGAATCACCTGGGCTGGACCCTCCAGCCCCCTAACCTATAAAGGGTGCTACATGTGCTTAGCTTGCTCTCTTTTTTAGCATCCTCAAGGGACCACCCTGCTTCACTCCAGGCTGAAGACTGCAGAACAGTGCTGGAGACACGTGGTAAGCTGTGCATTGAATAGGGTTGTGGGAGCGTTTATTGTTGTCCCTGTAGCAGAGAGCCGTGCCTGCCAAGGGACAAGGGATGGCAGGTATTGTAGTTACTTTTCCCTTGCTTGTATGTGTACTTGTACTCTGTCCCCATGCTGTTTTCCCATGTATTGTACTACAGACCCGACTTTTCCCATGCACGTCTATTCTAAGCATGTTTGTGTGAATATTGTAGCTGCTTGTGCTGTTCTTTTCTCCCATTGTAAATAAACTCCTTATTATTAATATGTGTGTCCAAAGTCCTTGCCTTTGAGACCCAAAGAATGTGTCTCATTTCCATCACAACAATATTCACCATGGAAAAGGATATTGGTGATTGTAGGGATGTCTTACAGTGGACTGAAAAGCTTGAGCATGTAGATATTAAGAAAGAGGATGCACTGGAGCTTTAGGAAAGCATCGAGTTGGATAAGTCACTGGGACCGGATGAGATGTACCCCAGGCTACTGTGGGAGTCGAGGGAAGAGATTGCTGAGCCTCTGGCAATGATTTTTGCATCATCAATGGGGATGGGAGAGGCTCTGGAGGATTGGAGGGTTGTGGATGTTGTTACCTTATTCAAGAAAGGGAGTAGAGATAGCTCAGGAAATTATAGACCAGTGAGTCTTACCTCAGTGGTTGGTAAGTTGATGGAGAAGATCCTGAGAGGCAGGTTTTATGAACATTTGGAGAGGAATAATATGATCAGGAATAGTCAGCATGGCTTTGTCAAGGGCAGGTCATGCCTTACGAGCATGACTGAATTTTTTTGAGCATCTGACTAAACACAATGATGAAGATAGAACAGTAGATGCAATGTATATGGATTTCAGCAAGACATTTAACAAGGTACCCCATGCAAGGCTCATTGAGAAAGTAAGGAGGCATGGGATCCAAGGGGACATTGTTTTGTGGATCCAGAACTGGCTTGCTACAGAAGGCAAAGAATGGTTGTAGACTGGTCATATTCTGCATGGAGGTCGGTGTGCCTCGGGGATCTGTTCTGGGACCTCTACTTTTTGTGATTTTTATAAATGCCTTGGATGAGGAAGTAGAGGGATGGGTTAGTAAGTTTGCTGACGACACAAAGGTTGGGGGTGTTGCAGATAGTGTGGAAGGCTGTCAAGGTTACAGTGGGACATCGATAGGATGCAAAACTGGGCAGAGAAGTGGCAGATGGAGTTCAACCTGCATACGTGTGAGGTGGTTCATTTTGGTAGGTCAAATATGATGGCAGAATATAGTATTAATGGTAAGACTCTTGGCCGTGTGGAGGATCAGAGGGATCTTGGGGTCCGAGTCCATAGGACACTCAAAGCTGCTGCGCAGGTTGACTCTGTGGTTAAGAAGGCATACAGTGTATTGGCCTTCATTAATCGTGAGTTTGAGTTTAAGAGCTGAGAGGTAATGTTGCAGCTATGTAGGATCTTGGTCAGACCTCACTTGGAGTACTGTGCTCAGTTCTGGTTGCCTCACTACAGGAAGGATGTGGAAACCATAGAAAGTGTGCAGAGGAGATTTACAAGGAAGTTGCCTGGATTGGGGAGCATGCCTTATGAGAATAGGTTGAGTGAACTCGATCTTTTTTCCTTGGAGCGACGGTGGATGAGAGGTGATCTGATAGAGGTGTATAAGATGATGAGAGACATTGATCATGTGGATAGTCAGAGGCTTTTTCCGAGGGCTGAATTGGCTAGCATGAGAGGGCACAGTTTTAAGGTGCTTGGAAGAAGGTACAGAGGAGAAGTTAGGGGTAAGTCTTTTATGCAAAGAGTAGTTTCTAGAAACATCTTCTCCTTGGGGGGGGGGGAGAC
Organism: Hypanus sabinus; assembly: GCF_030144855.1. Classification (NCBI taxonomy): domain Eukaryota; kingdom Metazoa; phylum Chordata; class Chondrichthyes; order Myliobatiformes; family Dasyatidae; genus Hypanus; species Hypanus sabinus. The sequence continues at coordinate 84,065,153 of NC_082708.1, forward strand.
CTCACTATTCAAATAGCATGTATTGGCAGCTAAGCTCACTATAGAGTAGAAACAAGGAGGTGAACTAGTCTTTGAAGATTGGGTAGTTACAGTCTAACCTCCTTTAGTGAGAGTATTTGTACTTATTTAGATCAGATAGGTCTTAAAGTCTTCATTAGAGCTTTGAACTTCATAGTCAGAAAACCCAATACCATCACACAGCAACCTAGTATTTTAGTTACTTCTTACATTTGGTCAAATGATCTAAATTAATTTTAATTTTGGAAATGAAATATGAAATATTGTTACTGCTATTTTTTAACCTTTGGCAGAAGAAATCAAAAGAGAATTTCTGATTTAGAAATCTGTTAACTCTACTCATGTGTTTCCAGTCATAGACAATCCAACAGTGATGGCAGAAGGAGTTCCTTGCAATACACTTATGTTGCTTCTCTTGATGATCCCACAGTTTGCTCTTCATATTTTTGTGAATTTAAGGCTTGCACTTATGGGCTTCAGACCACTGTGAAACAAATCTTCAAATATTATTTGTTTTGTTTCAGTAGCGACTGCTCTTTGGTTTATTTTCTGATATTTCTCTACATAATAACTACTTTCTAGGTTGAACCAAAAATGATCAGATTTACATAACAGAAGCAGAGTACCTTGCACTGCTTGAAATCGTCATTCAGTCTTGGCCCTCTCTTTCTCTATAACCTTCTACAATCCTAAAATCCATTGTTCCTCAATACTTTTCATTCCATTCTTTTGTTCATCCATTAACTTCAACCTCTGGTAAAATATTCCCTTATTTTCTTCAGCATTAGCAACTGATCTTTCATCCATAAGATTCAGGAACCTTAATATCTTTCCTTGATTCCAGGGCTTTCTATGTCCTTCAAAGTATTCTCTTTGAACAAGTGCTCTTTTTAATCTGTTAAACCTCCTATATTCACTTGCATATAGAGGTTTTATTACCTCTTGGGTATCCTTATCTCCGCCATGAACAGTCCCAAGCCCAGCTGCACAAGGAGGACAGTTGTGCATGGGGCCTGCAACTCCATCCTGTAAGAACCAAATGCTACAGAAATGCCAACAGAAGCTCCAAAGTCCTCATCCCTTGTACAGAAAGGGTACCTCAAGAGGATGGGTTACACCTGCCCCAAGACAGAGGACTCTGACAAGCTACTGTGTGTAGCCTAGGAGGGGTGTTGGGCATAAGTAAGTAATGTATTGTTCATTCATTGATGCAAGTTTTTCTTTATGGTCTTTGTGGTGACATGGGATGTTACACAATACAGGTACTACAGTACAGATTGTTGTTTCCTTTTCTTCATGTCAGGAATAACATAACTTAGGATAACAGTTAATCATAACTATAATATAAAAGTGTTTCAAATGAAACATACGAACAGTGATACAATATATTTCACTGTAGTTAATGTGTTTTACCACTTAGTACATTTCATATATAAGGACTGATCGCAAAATGTTGCACTTATTTAAATTTTGAATTATTTGTCAATCAAATAATCAGAGAAGCAATATTATTTTCATGTACTAAAATTTAAATTTTTCCAACAGTTATTTTATGAGTTTCTTCAATGTGCAATTGACAAGAAGTTAAATAAATGGCTATTATTTTTGGTGGACTTAACATATCTGATCCTGCATATACAGGCCTGATGTTCCCATGATTATTCACAATCTGAAAGGCACAATTCAATTCGTACTTGCATCAACAGTTGAGTGACGATAGGCAGATTAGTTCTACAAGCCGCCATTTATTCCAAGGAAGCAAATAAAAGCAGTCTTATGCTTACTGGGTTATTGTTGATTCTTTTGTGTTTCGTGTACCAAGATTCTTAATTTAAAATCTTTTTCAAATGCAGGAAACAAATTGTGAAAGAACTTGAATACATATTCTGTGTTTCACAACCACACATCATCTCACTTTATATCCCATTATTGCATCTTTTCTAAAGCGCAGTTGCTGTTGACACACGGGGGAACAGACATGAGAGTTTGTTGACAGTAGGGCAGAGTCCATGTGAGGGGTGGAACAGAAGGAAATATGATAAAACTATGAAAAGGAGACCTTGTGTCTGAATCAATTAGTGCTTTGAATCACATGGGCCATAGAATGGACTGTTTAATTAATGATTAAGCATTATTTCTACTATATGGTCTGCTTCAGTCTGAGAGACTAGACTATTATTCTTCTGCCTCAAATGCACAGAAGTTTGTCCAAATTACAGCAAAACAAAGGGTTTCATGCCAGCATCTTTCCCTGTTGGTGCTTGAGCCTATATCCATCAGATACACATGATCAGAGGACCTGATCAAGTGTGTGGCAAGGCACCCTGCTGAACCTTTAGACAAAATTTGTTCACACATTACGCAATAAGTTGCACTGCAATAGATCGTTTCTATCCAATCTATCTTACTGGAGTCAATTGAAGGATGAATATTTAACAAGGCTTCAAATCACACAACACATATTTGGGCTCTTCAGCACATCTCACTCGTGTTGCCATTCCTGCCCATTTACAGTATTCTCATCTGCCCGCATCAGGACTGTATTCTTCGACACCTTGGCTTTATAATTGTCTGTCTAAATGTGCCTTAAACATAGTGATTGTACACTATCTCTCTGGCCCTAAACTCCCCTCTGCAGCATATGGACAAAAAAAAAGACACTTATGTTAAACTATTGTTTATGGACTATAGCTCTGCCTTCAACACTATAATTACAAGCAGTCATCACCCAACTCTGGTCCCTAGGAGTTAACTGCTCCCTCTGCACCTGAATCTTCAGCTTCCTGACCAACAGGCTGCAATTAGTATGGATGGTTATTAACACCTCTGCCACGATTATTCCAAACACTGGTGCTCCAAAAGGTTACATCCTCAGCCCCCTACTCTACCTTCTCTACACTCCTGCTGCATGGCCAGATTCTGCTCTAGTTCCACTTGCAAGCTCGCAGATTATACCACCATAATGGGCCGTATCTCAAATAATGATGAATGAGAGTATAGGAAGAAGGTAAAGAGCTTAGTATCATTGTATCATAACAAAAACCTTTCCCTCAATGTCTGCAAGACAAAAGCATAGCCTGTTCTACGTTGTCCTCACATTCACCAAAGTCCCTGTCACTGGTGAATTCTGAAGCAAAGTATTTATTAAAGACCTCCATTAACTCCTCCAACTGCAGGCTCATGTTATTCATGATCAATCCTACCCTCACTCTTGTGATACTCCAGGTCTTCATGTTGTGTATAGCACCTTGGGGGTTTCCTTAATCCTACTCACTAAACCCTTCTCATATCCACTTCTAGATTATCTAAGTCCATTCTTAAATCTTTCCAAGCTGCCTTGTAATGCTCTAGAGCCCTGTCTGATCCTGTGCAGTGGTCCCTGCAACAGTAGAGGAGGCCATGGTCTGTCATATCAGAATGGGAATGGAAAGTTACATTGAAATGGGTGGCCACTGGAAATCCTGCCTCTAGCGGCAGATGGAGTGAAGGTACTCAGTGGAGGAGTCCCTCAATCCACATTGGGTCTCAGTGATGTAGAGGAGGCCACACAGTGGCACCAGATGCAGTGGATGACTCTGCAGACTCACCTGGAAGGTCTGTTTGGGGCCTGGAATGGTGGTGAAGAAGGAGGTGTAGGGGCAGCTCTAACACTTATCATGCTTGCAGGAATGCCAGGAGCGATATCAGTGGTGAGAGTCAAGTGGATAAGAGCATTATGAGGAGAGTGGTCCCTACAGAAAGCAGAGAGAGGACGGTTGGAAAGATGTGTTTCATGCTAGGATCTGTTGTAAACAGCTAAAGTTACAGAGAATGAGATGCTGAATGTCTTTGAATGAAAAATTCTACAAAAGATAGTGGATTACACCCATTACACCACCAGTAAAGCCCTCCCAACCACTGAGCACATCTACATGAAATGCTGTTGTAGGAAAGCAGCATCCATCATCAAAGATCCTCACCACCATGCTCATTTCAGGACATGCACTTTTCTCACCATTGCCATCAGGTAGAAGATACATGTGCCTGGGAACTTCAACCATCAGGTTCAAGAACAGTTACTACCCCTCAACTATCAGGCTCTTGAACGGAGATGATAAATACACTCACCTATTGAGATGTACTTTCAACGAACGATCTCACTTTAAGCACTCTTCATCTTGTTATTTCATGCTCTCGTTATTTATTGCTAGTTATTTATATTTGCACTTTCATTGTTTGTTGTATTCTATGCTCTTGCTCTTTCATTGATCCTGTTTACAGTGCCTACTCTCTAGATTTGTGGAGTATGCCTGCAGGAAAAAGAATCTCAGGTTTGTACGTAGTGACGTGAATGCACTCTGATAATACATTTTACTTTGAACTTTGACTTTTAAAGTTTGAATATGAAGACTCACAGGATAGTGGGGATGGACAATGGGAATCCATTGCCTATTATGGTGATGGGGGAATGGGGTTAGTGCAGATGTGTATGAAATGGAGGAGATGTGAGTGAGGGCAGTATCAATGGGAGTGGAAGAGAAACCTGTATTTTGTAAAAGGAAGGCATTTTAGATGCTCTAGTACAGAAAGGCTCATTCTGAGATCAGACACGGTGGAGATGGCAGAACTGAGCAAAGTAATAGGGTTGTAAGGTGGCCAAAGATGGAGACAGCAAGATCAAGAAAGGGGACAGAGGGAACAGAGATGGACCAAGTAAATTTGAAAAGTTGGGTGAAAGTTGGAGGCAAAGTTTGTGAAATTGATGAACTTAGCCAGGGTGCAGGAAACAGCATCAATGTGGAGTAGAAACAGTCGCAGAGTGTGATCAGTGTAACTTAGAACATTGAACACCACAATACCATTTTTTGACAATTCTGCTGAATCGCAAAAATGACCCTTCTCCTTCTGTACAGACCACAGGGCTGAATATGTGGACAGATTTGTTAGTATAGTGAGCATGCCAAAGGTTTAGGCTCCTCATTATTCACAAACAGTACCACTTTGTGAATGTACAAGCTATGCACAGACAACAGATGATGTATTTCATTCTGCATGCCAGATACCTGAAAACATTATACGATCTCATTCCTAAACGATGTGGGCTGCTTCTCCTATTTCAGGCACTGTAGCACCCAGAGTGTCAGATCTTAAGGGATAAGGGAAACACCCTGCCATCAGATTCTAGTTTGTGTCATTCAGGTGCGTGTTTTTTACTGAAGGAAGCGCGGGCCCATCAGTAGTCTCATAGAGAATATCCACTGGCCTCCTTGCCGTGCAGTTCTGCTGTGTGCTCTAATCCAGCGGCACCATCCACCATTCATCAGACTGGGGTTAATGTTTTCATCATCACCTGCGTCACCCTGCATGAACAATCCGGTAGGAGAGATCAGCTCCTCTCTGAGGACCTCTGGTTGGAGATTAAGGTGTAGAACAAGTAGCATTGGGTGCCTCAGGTGGCAGGTAGATTTGAAGAGAGATCCTCATTGGAAATGAGGCTGACAGAATGTTTCCAATTGTCCACTGATTTTCCCTGATTAGTGAGAAGAAGCTTCTGCTAAGGGACCCATTTGTCGTGGCCCGGTCCGAGGTTCGCGATCCAGTTTGCGGTCCGTGGGCTCCGGACTCAGGGTCCTCCGGCTGTCCCTTGTTTCAGTTGGACTAAATCATATACACCTGATGCTCATCTTGTTGGCTGGAAATATAAGTGGCCCTGGGATTGAGTGTGGTTGGGGAGTTGTCTTGTCAAGCTTCTCTGGGAGTGAATGGCTAATGGAAGGCTGGTATGGCCACTTGCCATCTTTAGGCAGTGTTGGAGAACCACTGCTTCTTGGAGCCTTGCTGTCAGTAGTTGGAGTGGTCATTGTGGTATGGATTCAGCTGTTTCCCAGGCCAGCTGGGTGGCCATCAGCCACTGAGCTAGGTAGGGATCCAGTTGTTTCTGTAGCCAGCCAAGGTTGCTGGCCATAACAGCTACTTGGAGCAGCCCTGATGCAGACATGGATCTGTCTGTTGGTGTTTGTCTCTTCCTGTCCTTGCCCTGTGGGGTAAGTCAGGCTGCTCTGCTGTTGCCCTGTGGGGGGAATCTGTCTTATCTTGTCTTAGCCTTTGTTGGGTAAGTCTGGCTGTTCTGCTTGTACCTGACCTGCCCCACCTTGGTGTGGAATGAAAGTTGAGTCCCGGCTTGTTGAAGGAGAAGTACTGGCTCTATGTCTATGTTCTGTCCGGTCTCATGTTAGTGTCTTGTGAAAGATGAGTCCTGGCTTGTTGAAGGAGAAGTCCTGGCTCTGTTTATGTACAGTTCCTAGTCTGCCTCCAAGCCTCCAGCCAAGCCTCATCATGTCTTCACCTGGGTTTGGGGGTCCGAGCCCGAGGCAAGACCCAGGTTCTGGGTTTTTGTCTAGTCGTGGGCTTGGAGTCCACCCCAGGCTCCTTTTTCCCAGTCCCTCATCCTGCCCTGTTCCTAGCACTGCAGTGTCTACGTCCTGCATTTGGGTCCTAATACAACACCCCTGCATGACACCATAAATTTGTTCTATCTTTTATTAAGTATTTGCGCAGACTTCAATCAAATGCATTTATTAGGAGTCAATTAAGTCTATGATACCAATTAATATTTCAATATCTGTAATTTTCACAACATCAATGTAAATATCAATAATGATCTTTCTGAGAATGGCTTTCAATATCACCTGTGCCAGTTCTTAGTACGTTCTCTACATGCTTACACTTGTAGAACATCAGGAGAAACAACAATTAACATGATGGAGTTCTGAACTGAGGAAGTTTGTACTGTCCAGAAGCTTGGATGTTTTCTTGCAGTGGCATTTAAATTAACTGTGTTACATCTCAGACCAAAGCAGCGTAAGCAATTGGAACAACAGGTAAATGCTCTTTAGTGTCAGTGAATGAAGATGCACTAAATATCAATTACATTTCTAATATTGATTTCAGTGTCAAAGTTATGCTTTTTGTCATAAATGATACTCAAGTCCATCACCTTAATATATTTGGTTGAACTTTATTTTTAGATTTACAGTGGGGAACAGGCTCTCTGGCCCAACAAGCAACACTGTCTAGCAACCCACCTATTTAACACCGACCTAATCACAGGAAAATTACAATGACCAATTAACCTACGAATCAGCAAGTCTTCAGAATGTGGGAGGAAACTGGAGCACCCGCAGGAAACCCACGCAGTCACAGTGAGAACATACAAATCCCTTAAAGACAGCACCAAAATTGAACTGCAAATTCCTGGATGCCCTGAGCTGTAGTTGTGTTGCACTAACTGCCATGCAACGTTGGCACCCTAACGACACAGTACTAAGTCCTGCAAAACCCCATTTCTCACAGACTAAATCCCCTAGTGACTATGGATCTCTAGTTTCTTGCTTTGGATTCCAAAGCAAGATAAGTCCAGTCTTTCAGTTCCTGAAGTGTCATCCATGACTGCTGACAATGATCCCGGTGCTGAGGAGATGAGGGTGAGAGTTGCATTAATCTACATAGACAGATCAGACCAGTTCTGGTTGCAGAGCTAAAACTCTGTCTGCACAAAGTTACAGATATCTGTCTCTACTCAGAGAGCTGGAGGGAATAATGTGACTCTTGATACACTCCTGGGCAACAGCATCTCTGGATGAATCATTATTTCTTTCTCTCTGAGCTGCCGTCATCTCTGCAGGAAGACATCACTTGGAACACTCACTGCAAAGAGATCCCTTGACAATTAACTTAAACTCACCAAAAGTTTTTTTTTGCACTCTTGTGACACCAAACAGACCTACTGACAAAATGAAAAGTGGTGAAATAGTCTTTTAAATAGCACAGCTGAAATACATGAGATGCTGTGAGAAGCTGATTTCCTGCGAGTGACCCATTTTATTTCGTAATTAGTGATGGTTAGGAAACAGGTTTGCACAAGGCCGAATATGCACATTAAGTAGATCTGAATATTGTTACATTCATGGGGCCATCAGATTGTCATAAAAGCAAAATATATCTTTTATATCCTTCAGGGAATAAAAGCTATCATCCTGTCTTGGTCTGACATAGATGTTGCTCCAATCTACAGCAAAGTGATTGATTCTAAGCTGCTCTCTAAATTAGTCCAAATGAATTTATTAGATCTGTCAGCAGCTTATGCCAAGAATGCATCTAAAAATATAGACAATTTGGGTTGAGATATTAAATGAGGTTGAAAAGAAGTCATCCTTAAGCTTTGAAGTCTGTCCAATTAAAAACAAAACCTGAGAAAATATAATGGCTAAATACAAATGAGAGAAAAATTGGACAAACTTCATTTATACTGCTTCTGGAAGGAAATCCCAAAATATTAATTATTTTGAATTTGTTTTATGGCAGGAATGGATGTTAATGTAAAGTCAGCTGTCAATGCTAGCATTCATATGCAGATTATGGCTTGAGAGAAAATAATCTCTAAAGAGTTATTGTTGCTGCTGTTGCTGCCCAGTGTTCCTGGAATGAACTGAATCTGGTGTATCCATTCCCTTACTGCCCTTGTTCAGGATTAGAGAAAACTGTATGGCTATACCCTTAATGAAGAACAGTAGTTGACCCTTCAATCTTAATAACTTATCAATCTTATCAGCTGATATTTCTCCTACCATTTTGTTGTCTCTGAAAAATACCAGACACAAGAGAAATGTTACTATTTCCAGATGGCACATATTACTTGATATACACAAGAATATAAATACCCATAGTTTGCCAGCAAGTTGTGAAATAAAACATATACATCCAGCAGAGCAGGCTAAGAAAAGAGACAAAGAACTATATGAAAATGTGATTTATTAAAACAATGCTGTCTGAGCGCTTTTACTCACTTGTACTGAGTTTTCCAACAAGTACTAAACCAGCAAAACAAAGCAAATAGAGCAGAAGTTAAAGAGTCTCACTGTTACACAGAATAGAAAATCTGCAGATGCTGGAAATCCAAGCAACACACACAAAGTGCTGGAGGAACTCAGCAGGTCAGGCAGCATCTATGGAAAAGAGTACAGCTGACATTTCGGATCGAGACCCTTCCGCAGGACTGGAGGAACAAATAGATGGGGGTTGGGAGGTAGAAACAGAGGTAATGGGTCAAACCAGGGATGGTAAAGAGCCAGAAAAAGCAGTGTCTCCCAGTGGCCACTTCCCATTCCCGTTCTGGCTTGTCAGTCCATGACCCCCTCTACTGTTGTGATGAGGTTGTGCTCAGGCTGGAGGAGCAATGGTTTATATATTCCGCCTGGGTGGCCTCTAACCTGATTGCATAAACATCAATTTCTTACGCTTCTGGTGATGCCCCTCATGCACCATCAATAACTCTCGGAGACGTGAGGCGAGAGGTAGGCTTTCATCAGCAGCAAGAGACCATCACACAACATCCTGGAGACTGAGGGAGGAGCAGTGCCTCCAATCGCCTTTATACCGGGGTCTGTGGGAGGAGCCACAGGAGCTGTCAGCAGAGGGGCGTGTCCAGACAGGTATATGTAGTTCACCACAGCCCCCCACCGCTGACCATTCACCATTCCCATTTTCCTCTCTCACCTTATCTCCTTACCTTCCTTTCACCTCTTTCTGGTGCTCCTCCCCCTTTTCTCTCTATCATGGCCTTCTGACCTCTCCTATGAGACTCATCCTTCTCCAGCCCTCTATCTCTTTCACCAATCAACCTCCCAGCCCTTTACTTCACCTCTCCCCCTCCCTGTTTTACTTATCATCTTCTAATTCTTCCTCTCCTTCCCCCACCTTCTTACTTTGAATCCTCATCTTTTTTACTCTAGTCCAGCTGAAGGTTCTTGACCCAAAACACTGATTGTACTCCTTTCCATAGATGCTACCTGACCTGCTGAGTCCCTCCAGCACTTGCAACAATAAATTCTTTCTGGAAAAATAAAGTTTTATCTTATTTTGTGTGTGTTCATTGTTACAAATCCAGATTTACCACTGGTTTAAAAGGGTAGATTAGTTACCACTGTTCCACTGTTTGGAAGACCTGTAATCAGCACTTAAATTTATTTTCCAGTAGTGAAGAGTGGAAATACAAATTTTAAACATAATAAATTGTGAATTTAAATGTGTAGTAGAATGAAATCCTACATACTATATAAAGTCAACACAAGTGAATCTGCAGATGCTGGAAATAAATAAAAACACAAAATACTGGCAGAACTCAGCAGGCCAGACAGCATCTATGGGAGGAGATAGTGAAGACGTTTCGGGCCGAAACCCTTCATCAGGAGTGAAGTAACATGGGATGGTCGAGGGGGGATAAGAAGTGGGGAGGGGGTGAAGTAGAGAGCTGGGAAGTGATAGGCTGGAGGGAAATGGGCTGGGGGAAGGTGGAGAATTATGGGAAATAAAAGAGAAAGAAAGATAGGGCTGGGGGGAGATAATAGTGAGGGGGAAAAAAGAGGGAGAAAGAGAACCAGACTAAAATAATAGATAGGGATGGGGGTGATGCATCATCAATAACTCACACTGAGACGTAAGGCGAGATATCGGCTTTTATTGACTGGAAGAAGGAACCAGGAGTGAGTGTCTATCATACAATGTCCTGGAGACTGAGGCCGAGCGTCAGGCTTTAGATCTCCTTTATACAGGGGCCTGTGGGAGGAGCCACAGGAGCAGTCAGCAGGGGGCGTGTCCAGACAGGCACATAGTTCACCACAGGGGGTAAGGGGGGCAGGGGTATCAACGGAGGTCTGTGAGTTGAATGTTCATGCCGGCAGGGAGGAGGCTACCTAGGCGGGAGATAAGGTATTGCTCCATCGACCTGCGTGTGGCCTCATCTTGACGGTAGAGGAGGCCATGGACAGACATGTCGGAGTGGGAGCGGTCTGTGGAATTGAAGTGTGTGGCCACAGGGAGATACCGCCACTGCTGGAGGACCGAGCCTCGGTGTTCGGCGAAACGGTCTCCCAGTCTGCGGCGGGTCTCCCCAATGTATAAATGGCCACATCGGGAGCACCGGATACAGTACATCACCCCAGTTGACTCGCAGGTGAAGTGGTGCCTCACCTGAAAGGACTGTCTGGGGCCTGGGATGTTGGTGAGGGAAGAAGTGTGGGGGCAGGTGTAGCACTTCTTCCGTTTGCAAGGATATTCAACTCACAGACCTCCATTGATACCCCTCCCCCCCCTTACCCCCATCCCTATCTATTATTTTAGTCTGGTTCTCTTTCTCTCTCTTTTTCCCCCCTCACTATAATCTCCCCCCAGTCCTACCTTTCTTTCTCTTTTATTTCCCATAATTCTCCACCTTCCCCTAGCCCATTTCCCTCCAGCCTATCACTTCCCAGCTCTCTACTTTATCCCCCCCCCCCCACTTCTTATCCCCCCTCGACCATCCCATGTTACTTCACTCCTGATGAAGGGTTTCGGCCCGAAACGTCGTCACTACCTCCTCCCATAGATGCCGTCTGGCCTGTTGAGTTCTGCCAGCATTTTGTGTTTTTATACTATATAGAGTTATGTTTTGGAACTATGGGGAATAAACAAACTGATGAATATACTAGGAATGCTCATTCAAAGCTCTAACATTGATGTGATTGGTTTAATTATTTTTCTCTGTGTTACATTATTTAATAACTGCCACAGGAGACTCTAGGTAGGAATACTTTACACAATACCTCAAAATGATCATGGTGATGGTTTGGGACTTTTTATTAAACCATTCTGTACAGCCCTTCATAAAACAATTGTTAAAGATGTACTGAAGGCTAACATTAAATCCTGAATGAGTTTATTCACAAATCATAAAAGGTTGGATGATGCAGATGAAGTTCCAAGCACATTTCAAAACCATCCATTTTCTGACACCACAAATTAAACATTTCCTTGCTCACTCTGATGAACTCAGCAGAGGGAGAGAACAGATTTGACTTTTGAGACTCTGTCTCCTGGGATCAGGAGTAACAAAAACCAAGAGAATAACCCAAATTCAGCAACAGTCAAGTTGAACAAGCATCGCCGAAGTGCAAATGCCAGCCTGAACAGCAGTTACAGAGTAAATTGAAGAGACATCTACAGTATTGCATCCAGTTTTGGTCTCTTTACTAAAGCTTATGATTTATGGAGAATGTAGTGAAAATTTATCAGCCTGATTCAGAGGTTGTGAGGTTTGTCAACTGAAGAGAGATTGAATAGATCAAGCCTATATTCACTGGAGTTTAAAAGAATGAGAGATGACCTCACTGAAATTTACAGACTTCTACAGGGATTGAGAAGTTGGATTGAATGTAGGAAGATGTTTCCCTTTGCTGAGCAGTCTAGAACCAAATAGACTCAGAATAAAGTGATGAACATTTCTGACAGATAGGAGGAGAAATTTCTAAATTCAAAAGTGCTGAATCCTTTGAATTTCTATCCCAGAGGATGGTTGCAGATCAGTTTTTGAGTTTACTGAAAATAAAGATTGAGAAATTTCGGAATATTAAGTAAATCGAAGACAGGAAAAAGGAGATGAGATAGAAGAAGGAGATCTGAGAGTATGCAGTGAGCTGTCAGCACTAGTGCTGCAAGCAGCTCGATTTCAATGTTTAAGAGAAATTTGGATAGGTACATGGATGGTAGGGATAATGGAGGGCTATGGTCCCAGTGCAGGTCGATGGGAGTAGGTAGTTTAAGTAGTTTCAGCATGGACTAGATAGGACAAAGGGCCAGTGTCTGCGCTGTACTTCTCTATGACTCTATAAAAAGTCACCCCCAAATAGTGGAATAGGCCTGAAAGAACAGATAACCAACTGCAACTCTTTATTCAAATGCTCCACAATTCAAGATGGTGGCGTGATGCAGCTTGCAGTGGCCTCTCCGGAGTTGATATCTGTTAATTGTTAAGCGGGGTGCTGTGCACAATCCTAATCTGATGAAAAACAGATGTGGGAGCACGGAAGAACACTTGGAAATCTCCAGGAAGGCTTTCTCCATTGCTGCTGCTGCTGTGAGGTCCGGGTCTCTGCTGGGAAGAACAGGCCCCCAGTCCTTGGGGTCGCGTTGCCAGTGGCTGGCTGGGGGAACGTCATAGTGCGCTTGGCAGAGGATGGTGCGCAGAGAGCTGTGCTGGAGGGGTTGGTTGGAGGCTCAGAGGTTCGACGGACTTGGTGTCCGCTGCGGTCGGGGCACTTTCATTGTGTGCTGCGTCTGCAAGGCTGAGTCCAGCGGTGCCATGGAAGTCCATAGCGGGGGTATTCCCTTCTGCCGCCTGCATGTGATGACGAGTCTATCGGGACCCTGAGGACTTGTGGAAACTATGTGATGGCTTCTTTCGAACTTATAGTCTTTTAACAGCTTCAGACTATTTTTACTGTGCCCATGGTCTTTTTTTTTATCAATTATGGTATTGTCTGCACTGTTGTAACTATAACTATATGCAGCTATGTGGTTTTGTGTAGGTCTTGTAGCTTTAGTTTTTGATTTGTTGGGTGGTAGAGTTTGTCTCCTGACTTGGTGTGTCTGGGTAGTCTTGTTTTGTCTGGTGGATTTGGAACTCCTTTCTGGGAACGTGCTAAGATGGTAGTGTGTTATTAATACGCAGCAGCCTCTCTGGGCTCTGGATATGGGGATTGGCAAACGTTATGTGGATTTTCTGGTGTAGTCTGTTTTGTCATGTGCTTTTGCAATATCATTCTGGAGGAACGTTGTTTCATTTTTTAACTGCATTGCAGTTGTGGTTTCCAAATGACAATAAACCAAAATTCAATTCAATTCAAAATTCAATTATTTTCTTACAACTGGAAACAAAGAGATTGATGGCCATTTTCCACAGCTCAGCTGGTGGCTCAAGTCAAATGGAAAGGATAAGTTCTGTGAAGACACAAGAAGCTACACAGGCTAGAATCTGGAGCTTCACACAAATGCTGGGGTAGCTCAGCAGGTCAGCCAGCATCTACGGAGGAAATTGACAGTCGACATTTCTGGTTAGACCCTTCATCTGGATCTCAAAGTTCACATTCTATTAGGGTAGGCATTGAGCATTTCTGTTCTAATGAGAAACAATATTTTACTTTTTAAATCAATGTCTTAAACTGCTCATTTTTGTTCTCTCGTGTATATTCTATACAGAAAAGTTGCTTTAATTTTTCATTGAATTAAATCCCAGTATGTGATGGATGGTGCTGCTGGCTCATAGTTCCGTGAAGCCCAGGAGCATGCCTGGTCTCAGATGCTGCCTATGTGAAAGCTGTCTGTTCTCTCTGTAAGTGGAAACACAAGAGTTCCATCTCGGCTCTCTGGCTCCCCACCATCACCCATCTTAAAGATGCGCTGGTAAGTTAATTGGCCAATATAAATTGTCAGTAAATGTAGGTTAATAAGAATCAAAGGGAAATTACTAAGCATGAGAGAGAATAAATTGCAAAATGTACAGGGAAATAAGGAAAGGGGGAATGAATCTAATGGGATTTCTCCCCAGGGGACAGTATGGGATAAGTATAAGGTAATGAGCTTTTTAACTGGCAAGGAGATTGAGAAACCCGCCAAGCTACATGTGAGCTTGTGATAATCAGTTTTTGCACAGGGCTAAATTGTTGTGCTAATGAATATTGGCTTGTGCAAGTCGGCATCAGACTATGAGATCTAGGCTGAACACTAAGAAAATGTATACCTTTTACTCTGACTAAATAATAATGTTTGTAAATAAACTGAAAATAGTATTTCACTCAAAATGAACTACTTCTTTAACAGAATAAAGAAAATAATCATTTTTTAATCTTTTCTTACTATATTGAAGGAGGTAATTTGATTTATCAAGTCTGCACCATCTGTCTGAACAAACCCGCTCCCCCCTATCGGATGTGCAGGGCAAGTTTTTGCACAGGGAGTTGTGTGTGGAATGTGCTGCAAGGTTGCTGGTGGAAGGAAGTGTGGCAGACGCTTTACAGAGGCTCTGAGATAAGTGCATGAAAATGCGGAGACTGAAGGGATGTGGACCTGTGTAAGCAGAAGGGACAAGTTCAGCAGAATTCCGATTACTCATGTACTTAGCTTGGCACAAAATTATAACAGAAAAACTACAGAATCAGTCTGTGTACATCTGGACCCCATAGGAAGGAATGCAAGAAAGAACAGAAGATACTTTAATGATTTTGACTGAGGTATAAAATTTTGCGAGATCCTATACTAATGTTGGTATGTTTCGTTGTTTTACCTCAAGCTGACTGGCGGATATGATCTGTAGCTCTGGCTGTGGGATGTTGTCCAATAGTCATATCTGTATCATGTGTCCATGTTTCTGGAGTGTGACTTGGAATGACAAACATTGACAAAAACAAAAGCAGCAAGTGATGAAACCTATAAGCAAAGTACTGTAATAAAAGAAATATATTTAACTTAAGTTATGCCTTGTAACTCCAAACAACAAAAACTAATCTAAAGAAAAACAAAGGAGCCAAACAGATGCACGTAAACTTCATCTTTACTTTTAGTGAGGCACGCACTTATGACATATGCCATTCAATTACTTTTACATATAATCTGTAAAGAATTACTTAACCAAACAAAGAATGCTTAACCAAACCATCTATTTCCAATATTACTGAAATATTAAATACACAACTCTCCTCCCTGCTTAGTTATTAAAATACAGCTCAATATAGAATGCATCTCATCTTACGTTGAGGCCTCCATCAGTCAGAATTGAACATGGATATTGTGTTCTAGCTGTCCAGACTGTGGTAAACTATGCATAACAGTCTGAACACGCCCCTCTGCTGACTGCTCCTGTGGCTCCTCCCACAGACCCCTGTATAAAGGTGATTGGGGCACTGCTCCTCCCTCAGTCTCTGAGATGCCGTGCTCCCTTTTTGTTGTTAATAAAAGCCTATCATTCACTTCCAGTCTTCGAGAGTTATTGATGGTGCATCAATTTTATTAACAGTGATTAACATGGAGAGCATTTTACGACCTGACAGATTGGATCTCAACCCTCAATCCCAGGAAGCCGACGACGCTTTCGAACTCTGGCTAGCATGCTTCGAATCGTATCTGGAGGAGATTCATGTGACCGACCCTGCCACGATGCGCAGGGTTCTCCTCTCCAGGATCAGTCCAAGGGTCTTCTCCATGGACTACCGGGGTGCGATGGATGCCCTCAAAAGACAGTTACTGCGGCCGGTGAACACCATCTACGCAAGACATGGCTTAGCGACACGGCGGCAGCGGGCCGGAGAGTCAGGCGCTGAGTTTGTCCGGGCCCTACAGACACTTGTGTGGGTCTGTAACTGCAGGGGACTGACGGTGGAACAGCATGTGGAGCTGACCTGCATATCAGGTCAGTGTACGTGCACCAGCAGCTGCTGGAACATGCCGATCTTACCTTACATTCGGCGATTGAGCTGGCTGACATGCTGGAGGCCGCTCTGCACATCGCTGGCGCTGTCCAGGCACGCAATCTCCCGCCGGACTCATGGACGCTGCAGACCCTGCAACCCGCCGGCGAGTCGACCACGGCTGCTGCCACTCTCGAGTCCGTGAACTCCCCGCAACCCTCTGGTGAATCGACCACGGCTGCTGCCACTCTCGAGTCCGTGAACTCCCCGCAACCCTCTGGTGAATCGTCCATGGCTGCTGCCACTCTCGAGTCCGTGAACTCCCCGCAACCCTCTGGTGAATCGACCACGGCTGCTGCCACTCTCGAGTCCATGAACTCCCCGCAACCCTCTGGTGAATCGACCACGGCTGCTGCCAGTCGCAAGTCCACTCATTGTTACTTCTGCGGACTCGAAAAGCTCCCCTGAAAACGCTGCCCGGCCTGAGAAGCTACCTGCTCCAACTGCGGGAAGAAGGGCCACTTCGCCAAGGCCTGTAAGTCCAAACCATGAGCGGGGTCGAGCAGCACCACGTGCGAGGCATGGGGGTCGCCATCTTGGTCGCCGGTATCTTGCCTGCCTGCCACATGTGAGGCATGAGGGCGGCCATCTTTGTCGGCGCCACCTCACCCCGCCTCCGACCCACGGGTGCTTACCGGGCACCAACACAGCAATTCAACTCTGGCCTCCGTAACCCTTGACCAAAGTGCCCCACACCAGCTTGCAAGGTCAATGATGGACATCCTGGTGGAGGGGCACAGGACTAGCTGCCTGTTTGACATGGGCAGCACTGAGAGTTTTATTCACCCGGACACGATGCAACGCTGTGGACTCGTGACACGGCCGGTAAGCCAGAGGGTCACCATGGCTTCTGGATCGCATTCCACAGATATCCGGGGGGGGGTTGTGTAGCAACATTGGTGGTGCAGGGCACAGAATATAGGGACTTTGAGTTACTGGTCATGTCTGAACTGTGTGCCCCTGTGCTATTGGGACTCGACTTCCAGAGCCACCTGAAAAGTGTGACAATGGACTAGGACGGGCCCCTCCCACCAATCTCTGTCAGAAACCCTCAGTTCTGTGGGGCTTCGTCACATACCCCGCTACTGACCACACACATACACCGACCCGCACGTCCCACCCAACAACATGCCAACAGCCACACAACAGACACCACTTGCAGCCTCTCCACCCTCAAGATCCCTTCCCCCACCGCTGTTCGCCAACCTGACCCCCGACTGTAAACTTAAAAGCAGGAGGTACAGCGCGGGAGATAGGGCCTTCATTAAGTCGGAGGTGCAGCGGCTACTTAGGGAGGGGATCATTGAGCCAAGCACAAGTCCTTGGAGGGCCCAGGTGGTTGTTGGTCAGACCGGGCAGAAAAATAGAATGGTCATGGACTATAGCCAGACCATCAATAGGTTCACGCAGCTTGACGCGTACCCCCTACCCCGCATTGCAGATATGGTCAATCAGATAGCTCAGTACAAGGTGTACTCGACCATAGACCTAAAATCTGCTTACCATCAGCTCCCCATCCGCCCGGAGGACCGCCCCTACACCACCTTTGAGGCAGGCGGCAGGCTCTACCACTTCCTGCGCATCCCCTTCGGTGTCACGAATGGTGTCTCTGTCTTCCAGAGGGAAATGGACCGGATGGTGGACCAGTGCCAACAGAAGGCCACGTTCCCATATCTGGATAACATCACCATCTGTGGTCACAACTGGCAGGATCACGACACCAAACTCCAACGATTTTTCCAAGTGGCCAAAGCTCTTTACCTCACCTATAACAGGGACAAGTGTGTGTTTGGAACCACCTGACTTGCTATCCTTGGTTATGTCATGGAGAACGGAGTCATTGGCCCTGACCCCGACCGTATGTGGCCCCTGTTGGAACTCCCTCTTCCCAACACCCTCAGTCCTCAAATGGTGCCTGGGCTTCTTTTCCTATTACGCCCAATGGGTCCCTCATTACGCAGACAAGGCCCGCCCCCTGGTCAAGTCCATCACATTTCCCCTCTCAGCCGAGGCCCGCGTGGCCTTCAGCCACATTAAAGGGGACATTGCCAAAGCAACGGTGCATTTGGTGGACGAGACCATTCCCTTCCAAGTAGAGAGTGACGCCTCCGACTTCACGCTGGCTGCTACCCTCAATTAGGCAGGAAGGTCCAGTAGCATTCTTCTCTTGTATCCTTCAAGGCCCCGAAATTCGGTACTCCACGGTGGAGAAAGAAGCCCAGGCCATAGTGGAAGCTATTAGGCACTGGAGGCACTATCTCGCTGGCAAAAGGTTCACCTTGCTGTCTGACCAGTGCTCAGTTGCGTTCATGTTCAGCAACCAACAGCGGGGCAAAATCAAAAATGATAAAATTTTGTGGTGGAGAATAGAACTCTCCACCTATAACTATGATACCCTGTATCGGCCTGGAAGGCTCAATGAGCCCCCTGATGCCCTATCCTGGGGAGCGTGTGCCAGTGCGCAGCTCGACCGGCTATATGCCCTCCATGCAGATCTTTGGCACCCGAGGGTCACCCAGCTTTACCATTTCGTGAAAGCCCGGAACCTGCCTTACTCCCTTGAGGAAATCAGGACGATGACCAGGGACTGCCAAGTCTGTGCTGAGTGCAAACCGCACTTCTACTGTCCTGAAAAGGCCCAACTTATCAAGGCCACCCATCCCTTTGAGCGACTGAGTGTTGACTTTAAGGGCCCCCTTCCCTCCACCGACCGCAATGTCTACTTCCTCAACATTATCAACGAGTACTCATGGTTCCCCTTTGCCATCCCCTGCCCCAATACCATTGCCACGTCCGTCATAAAAGCCCTGCGCCAGTTCTTCACTCTGTTCGGATATCCCTGCTATGTCCACAGTGACAGAGGGTCCTTGTTTATGAGTGATGAGCTGTGCCAATACCTGCTGGCTAGGGGCATTGCTACTAGTAGGACCACGAGCTATAATCCCCGGGGGAATGGACAGGTGGAGAGGGAGAATGCCACAATGTGGAAGGCCACACTCTTAGCCCTTAGGTCAAAGGGATTGCCGGTCTCTCGCTGGCAGGAGGTCCTCCCTGAGGCACTCCACTCTATCCGCTCCCTGTTATGCACGTTTTCGGGGGTGCTTTTCAAGTCCGCAGAAGTAACACTGCGCGGACTTGCGACTGGCAGCAGCTGTGGTCGGTTTCGGGGAGCTCGTGGACTCGCAACTGGCAGCAGCCGAAGTCGATTCGCCGGCGGGTGGCGGGGTCTGCGGTGTCCACGGAACCGGCGAGGGATTGCGCAGCTGGACAGCATCAGCTTTGTGCAGAGCAGCCTCCAGCGTGTCGGCTAACTCAATCGCTGAGTGTAAGGTAAGATCGGCGTTTTCCAGCAGCCACTGGCGCATGTACACTGACCTGATCCCCGTAACGAAACATCCCGTACCAGGAGATACGCATGCTGTTCCGCCGTCAGTCCGTTGCAGTCGCAGGCCCACACGAGTGTCTGTAGGGCTCGGACAAACTCCCCGCTCGACTCGCCGGTCCACTGCTGCTGTGTCGCTAAGCAATGTCTCGCGTAGACGGTGCTCACCGGCTGCAGGTACTGTCTTTTGAAGGCGTCCAGTGCCCCTTGGTCGGTTGGCAGGTCCCTGATAAGGGAGAATACTTTCCGGCTGACCCTGGAAACGATGATTTTGTGCATTGTGGCAGGCTCAGTCACGGGAATCACTTCCAAGTTTGATTGGAAGCATGCAAGCCAGAGTTCAAAGGCAAGAGATGCTTCTGGAGCTTGAGGGTCCAAGTTTAATTTTTCCAGATGTAAAATACTCTCCATGCTTTAAAACTTCCAGCCAATAAAATTGATGCACCATCAATAACTCTCGGAGATGTGAGGTGAGATTTCGGCTTTTATTGGCTGGAAGAAAGAACAAGCAGCAAGTGACCATCACACAA
This sequence comes from Hypanus sabinus, assembly GCF_030144855.1. Taxonomy (NCBI): domain Eukaryota; kingdom Metazoa; phylum Chordata; class Chondrichthyes; order Myliobatiformes; family Dasyatidae; genus Hypanus; species Hypanus sabinus. The sequence goes on from NC_082708.1 coordinate 84,085,396, forward strand.
CATCCTGGAGACTGAGGAAGGGGCTGTGCCTCCCATCGCCATTATACCGGGGTCAGTGGGAGGAACCACAGGAGCAGTCAGCAGAGGGGCGTGTCCAGACAGGTATATGTAGTTCACCACAGAACCCTTAGGGTCCCCAGCTCTGGTTTCTTCCCCTTGGGTTTACTTCTGCCCCATGAGTGGATTTAGCAGCAAAAGCTTGAGATCAGAGTTTTCCTTCTCCTAGATGAGCTGCCAACCACGGCTATGAGCCCTATCTGACTGAAGTGAGTGGTTTTAAGGCATCGGTAATCCCCCTGTGCCCTTTCTCCTGTCAGTAAAAATAGTCCCTCTGGGCTTAGTAGCTGAGCCACACCTGAAGACCTGGAGCTGGACTTTGTTGTCAGAGGCTATTTGAAGCACATGCCATCGGGAGAATTTAATATGCAGTGGGAGCTTGTCCCTGTTACCACCCCTGGCTATAACAACCTTACAGAATCTCATCTTATTTACATATATTTATACAATATACTACATATTACAAATACTAAATAGACATCCACAGCAGAGTAAATTTTAAATTGTCCCATTCAGACCTAAAGAGTTAATCACTTAAGGAAGATTTCTTTCTTCTGTGTGATTACATCTTTCCTGATAAAGGCGGCCAATCCGCTTGGTAAGTGAGACTTGTGGCTGTGAAACAGTCCCAGTTTCTGGGACTTCCTCCGTGGTGGTTGTAGGAGTTGACAGTTGACTGCAGGAAGTAGTGCTGACAGCTCTGGATTCCTTTCATCTGGACGTCAGCATCCTGAGCAGTACGTGGCAAGCTGCTTAATCAGCTGATAAACCCTAGGCCATCAGACAAAGCTTTGAGCCAACACTTTCATTTTGACCCTGACTGGATGGCCAACATGTAGCTCCTCCAGCACCTTAGCTCTCAGCTAAACAACTCTCAGCCCCACATAAGGCAACCCCCATCAAGGGAAAGTTCATCCCAGCACTAGTAACAATGACGGAACTGGAATTTTTGCTGCACATTCCAGCCATTTTTGGTTGCCATGTAGATCTGAGAGAGGGTAGGGTCTCCTCTGTTTTCCCTTTGGATCATCTCTGCTGTAATAAGGAGATTTGTGTTAAGGAGAAAGGAGTGTCCTCTTCTGTAAATTTTTCAGATGCTTCCTTTTCCAAAGGTAAACAGGACAATCCATCAACATTTCCATGATTAGTTGTCCTTTTGAATTCAATCTTGTAATTGTGTCCTTCAAGAAACAGAGACCATCTCTGCATTGTGCTGCCACTGTTAGAGGAACACCCTTCTGTAGATTGAAAATGGACACTGACAGTTGATGATCAGAGATGAGGTAAACTCTCTCCCTGGTTGAAACCTGTTACACCCTAAACCAGACTCAATGCCTTTCTGTCAGTCTGTGCATAATTTTTTCTGAAGCAGTAAGGGAATGTGATGCAAAAGCTATGAGATGTTCACTTTCATCACTTATAACATGTGATGTGACTGGATCTACACCGCAAATCGAGGCACCAGAGGCAAACTTCACTGGACAATGTGGATTATAATGTCTGACTACAGTGTCTGATGTCTCCAATTCTTTTGTCCTTTGGAAAGACATCTCACACTGCTTTCTCCATTGCTATTTCTTCCCAATCTTTAGTAATGACCTCAAGGGGTGGAGCACAGTAGCTGAGTTTGGCAGGAAGCTGTTATAATAATTCCTAAATCCTAAAAAGGACCGCAACTGTGACAATTCCTTTAGGTTTGGGGCATTCATCGCGGCTTGAATTTTCTCAACACACTTGTGTAATTCTTGTGCTTCAATGGTGTGACCAGAATAAGTGATGCTTAGTTTAAAGAATTCACATTTGTTGCTTTGTGCTCTGAGCCCATAATCTTCTCACCTTTTTAACACTGTCCTTGAGATTCTGGAGATGTTCTTTGTCATCCTTTTCGATAACAATAAGTAACACTGGGTGCCTGGCCAGCCTTGCAGCTCCTGGTCCATAGCTTTCTGTCAGAGTGAAGGTACAGATCCTACTTCAAAAATAAGCCTGTTATAGTGATAAAGCCCTTTGAAAGTGTTTATGGTGAGGAACACTTTGAATCTTCTTCCATCTCCATCTATAGGTAGGTCTCAGCAAAGTCCACTTGCTGAAGTGTTTTTCTCAAGAAAGGATTGCCAAGATATCCTCTATCCTGGGCAGAGTATTGATCTGCTCTCAATACTGGGTTGATGGTGACCTTAAAATCACCACAGCTAGCTCCTGACAGACCCTTTCTTCTTCGGTACTGAGACCACTGGTGTTGCCCATCAGCTCCACTCAAACTTGGGAAAAAATCCTTCAGCCTCCAAGCAATCTAGCTCACTGGCTACAGATGGGCTTTGTAAAACCTGGATGTGTCATTTTCTTTTAATACAATTTTACCCTTGATATGTTTGAGTTTTCCAATGCTATCCTTGAACACTACTATGGCATCATCCAGTACCTTCCTGAATTTGTTTTTAAGTTGTATGTGTTTCAACCAATAACAGCTCCATAATGCTGGCCCTCCTGTTTTTATCACATAGAAGCCTGAGTGGCTTATTGGTTGCTGTATTTGATTGTTATGAATATCATTCCCACAGGAGTTATCTTTTCTCCAGTATAAGTTCTTAGATGGATATCTGCAGGCTTCTGTTCAGCATCTTTGAAATGTCATTCAAACTCATTTTGTGGAATGAGGAAACAGTGTCTAATTCCATTTTAATTAATTTTCCAGTCAATTCTGGTGTAATTCTGATCTTTTGCTAGTTTTACATTGTAAATCTTAAGGCTACTCAGTCCTGTGTCACTCACATCATTAGCAATTTTTTCATCAATGACATGCAGCTTACTGTCCCCTTTGAATCTGCAGCTTATCTTTTATTTTTCTCACTTACTGATGCAGTTAATTTATTGTTGTCTGTCGGACATGCTCTTTGTATGTGTACTACTTAGTTGTATTTTTTGCAAGTTTCACTTTCAAGGGAAAGAGGCAGAAGAAAGGAAAAAATAGGGCAGTTAGTCTGACCTCAGAGGTTGGGAAGATATTGTTGATTATTAAAGATGGTGTCTCAGGGTACTTGGAGGCACATGATAAAATAGGCCATATTTCCTCAAGGGAAAGTCTTGCCTACAAATGTATTGGAAATCTTTGAAGAAATATCAAGCAGGATAGACAAAGGAGAATCAGTTGATGTTGTGTACTTGGATTTTCAGAATGCCTTTGGCAAGGTGCTACACATGAGGGGGCATAGCAAGCTACAAGCCCACGGTATTACAGGAAAGATTCTAGCATAATTAAAGCAGTGGCTGTTTGGCAGGAGGCATAGTGTGGGAATAAAGGAGCCTTTTTCTGGTTGGCTTCCGGTGATAGGGATCTGTGTTGGGACCAACTCCTTTTACGTTATATGTCAATGATTTGGATGACGGAATTGATGTCTTTGTTGCAAAGTTTGCAGACAATATAAAGATAGGTGGAGAGGCAGGTAGTTTTGAGGAGGTAGAGACACTACAGACAGATTTAGATTAGGAGAACAGGCAAAGAAATGGCAGATACAATATGGTGTTGGGAAGTGTATGGGGTATTGTACTTTGGTAAAAGAAATGAAAGGGTTGAATATTTTCTAAATAGAAAGAAAACACAAAACACTGAGGTGTAAAGGGACTTGAGAGTCCATAAGAACATAAGATATAGGAGTAGAATTAGGCCATTTGGTCCATCAAGTCTGCTGGACCATTTCATCATGGTGGATCCATTTTTCCTCTCAGCCCCAATCTCCTTCCTTCTCCCCCCCCCCCCCCCCCAATATCCCTTCATGCCCTGAACAATCAAGAATCTTTCTTAAATATATATAAGATAGGTGGCGTTGTGGATAATGAAGTAGGTTTTCAGAGATTGCGGAGAGATTTAGGCCAGTTAGAAGAGTGGGCTGAATGATGGCAGATGGAGTTTAATGCTGATAAGTGTGAGGTGCTATATTTTGGTAGGAAGAATCAAAATAGGACATACATGGTAAATGGTAGGGCATTGAGGAATGCAGTAAAACCGAGTGATCTAGGAATAATGGTGCATAGTTCCCTGAAGGTGGAATCTCATGTGGATAGGGTGGTGAAGAAAGCTTTTGGTATGCTGGCCTTTATAAATCAGAGCGTTGAGTACAGGAGTTGGGATGTCATGTTAAAATTATACAAGGCATTGGTGAGGCCAAATTTGGAGCATTGTGTACAGTTCTGGTCACCGAATTATAGAAAATATATCAACAAAATAGAGAGAGTACAGAGGAGATTTACTAGAATATTACCTGGGTTTCAGCACCTAAGTTAGAGAAAAAGGTTGAACAAGTTAGGTGTTTATTCTTTGGAGTGTAGAAGGTTATGGGGGGACTTGATAGAGGCATTTAAAATTATGAGGGGGATAGATAGAGTTGACGTGGATAGGCTTTTTCCATAGGGGAGCGTAGGGGAGATTCAAACAAGAGGACATGAGTTAAGAGTTAGGGGGCAAAAGTTTAGGGGTAACACGAGCGGGAATTTCTTTACTCAGAGAGTGGTAGCTGTGTGGAATGAGCTTCCAGTAGAAGTGGTAGAGGCAGGTTCGATATTGTCATTTAAAGTAAAATTGGATAGGTATATGGACAGGAAAGGAATGGAGGGTTATGGGCTAAATGCAGGTCGGTGGGACTAGGTGACAGTAAGCATTCAGCACAGACTAGAAGGGCCGAGATGGCCTGTTTCCATGCTCTAATTGTTATATGGTTATATAGAGACTTGTCCTCCACAGCTGCTTGAAGCAATGAATTCCACAGATTCATTGCCCTCTAGCTAAAGAAATTCTTCCTCATCTCCTTTCTAAAAGGTTGCCCCTCCATTATGAGGCTGTGTCCTCTGATCTTAGGCTCTCCCACAATAGAAAACATCCTCTCCATGTCTACCCTGTCTAGGCCTTTCACCATTCAATAGATTTCAATGAAGTCACCCCTCATTCTTCTGAATTCCTGTGAATACAGGCCCAGAACCATCAAACACTTTTCATATGACAAGCCATTCAATCCTGGAATCACTTTTATGAGCCTCCTTTGAACCCTCTCCACATCCTAAGATAAGGGGCCCAAAACTGCTCACAATATTCCAAGTGAGGCCTCACCACGGCTTTATAAAGTCTCAAAGTTACATCCTTGCTTCATATTCTAGTCCTCTTGAAATGAATGCTAACATTGCATTTGCCTTCCTCACCACAGACTCAACCTGTAGATTATATTCCCTCTCTTTTACTTTAATGCTACTTTTGACTTCCCTTGTCAGCCATTGTTGATTAACTGGCCTTAAGAAAATGTGCATAGCTGATCTTTGTATAGACAGAATGAAACCTCAGCCCCGCAGGTGAATTCCAAATCAGGTCCACAAAGGGAAAAATGGATGTTAATGAAGTAATCCTTACAGTCAATTGAATAAGAGATTACAAACATAAAGATTAGCTTTATGTTCATTGAAAGATATGGTGAAATGCATTGTTAGCATCAATGACCTGCGCAGACTGAATACAACCAATATGTGCTGGGGGCAACCTACTAGTATCACTAGGCTTCTGTCACCAATGTGGCATAAACACAAATTACTAACCTTAACCCATACATGTATCATAGGAATGTGGCATGAAACCAGAAATCCATGAAATCACAGGTAGAACTATTAACCCCTTACAGACAGTGGCCATAATTAAATCTGATTGCTGCCACTGTAAAGTGTTATGCGAACTGATGCAATACCCTGATGGCTCAAGACATTTTGCTGAATGCCCAGGAATGTGCAGGGAAGACAGAAAACTGTTAACTTTTAATGCAGGTTGATAGTAGAAGTGCTGTAAAATAATTTGAGGAAAGGGAGTATGTGTTCAATGCCCATTTTAGAGACTTCAGACTGAAACAAAAATCTAGGCTGAGATAAGTCCTGCTGTTTGAGCCATATTACACTGGTGTGTAGGTGAGTGGCAGTCTCAGGTTTATAACACAAAGAGTGGTAGTCTTAGTGTTGCTATGTGTGAGAGAATTTTAAATAGTTTATTGTAAGTTTACTATTAGTAGATGTTGATAATCAAGACGGACTTGATGGACTGAAATCATAGATCCATGCCATATGCTCTCTTTGCATTTGTTACGTATTCAGGTAACAATAAATATATGAGTTAGGCAAGGGTTTATATAACAAACACGTTTATTAAACACTGAAAACAAACCCTCCAAAAGTAAACAAACACTAACGTTACCGGAAATCAGCTGCTGTGCGGCAGCTTAAACAGTCCTCAAAGTGATGCGGCTCAAACAGTTCTTAAAGTGATGTTGCAAAAACAGTTCTTAAAACGATGTTGCAAAAACAGTTCTTTAAAGTAGTATAGCCAAAAGTTCGAAATGCTCACAGTCCATTTTAAAGGAGAGACTTTATAAGACGATTTAAATTCTCTTTCACGTTGTTTTGCTTCGATCCCCGATGTCGAACTTCCCACGAATAATTTACGAAATGAAATGAAACGGCTTAAAGGCACTGACCTTTCCTTTATCACACTGTCCTCAATCTTCTGCTATCCCGCAGAGATTAACACGAGAACAGTCAACGAATTCCTTCCAAATAAGGATTAAACAAGGTCGAACCCGTTTCCCCATCGAAAATCGATTCTCCTCGATCTTTAATTCCCGAACTCTGATCTTCACTCTCCACTGATTCTCAACTAGCAGTATTGTATAGAAACTGCTGGCAATGACCTTTTAAACTTTAGGCATTAGATAAAACTTCATCCTTCAACTAAACTGCGTCATCACATTAAATCACGCAGTGACATGAAGTCAACATGGCAAATCCAGCCATGAACTGCCCCCCCTCACAGGGTGGGATCTTCCTTTTATACCCTGTAAAAAAAAACCTGTCACATGACCTGTACTGGCGGGAAAATGACATCACTCCACCACAAGACCATTACTTCAAGTCCAGTATAGCTTCAACCCCAGTCACGTGACAAGGGTACCACTGTCATGTGTCACGAGTACGTAACACATTATTAACCTCTAATCCTACTCACCCATTTGACCACAGGGCCACTATATTGTGTGACATTTACCAGGAGCATTATATACAAAGGGCCCAAAGCATTGTTGAGGATCGCTACCAACCTGTCCCACAATCTCTTTGACCCACTACCGTCAGGAAAGAGGTATAGGAGCATCTAGACTAGAACTGCCAGATTGGGTAGCAGCTTCTTCCCTCAAATTGAAGCTAATGAATACACTGCTAACACTGAGGTCTTGTCACTAGGACCGCCTAAATCTCTCCGCAAGCTTTGAAAATCTACTTCATTATCCACAACACCACCTACCTTAGTATCATCTGCATTCTTACTAATCCAATTTACCACCCCATCATCCAGATCATTAATGTATATGACAAACAACATTGGACCCAGTACAGATCGCTGAGGCACACCACTAGTCACCGGCCTCCATCCTGACAAACAGTTATCCACCACTACTCCCTGGCATCTCCCATCCAGCCACTGTTGAATCCATTTTACTACTTCAATATTAATACCTAACGATTGAACCTTCCTAATTAACCTTCCATGCCGAACCTTGTCAAAGGCCTTACTGAAGTTCATATAGACAACATCCACTGCTTTACCCTCATCAACTTTCCTCGTAACTTCTTCAAAAAATTCAATAAGATTTGTCAAGCATGACCTTCCACGCACAAATCCATGTTGACTGTTCCTAATCCGACCCTGTCTATCCAGATAATTATATATACCATCTCTAAGAATACTTTCCATTAATTTACCCACAACTGACCGGCATATAATTGCTAGATTTACTCTTAGAACCCTTTTAAACAATGGAGCATCTCATTTTCCATCTGAGGATGTTGCGGCTTTAGAATGCAGTCTTTAACCTCTATATTTCCAGTCTTGATCAAAGATCTCAGACTGATACGTTGGATATTCATTTCCCTCTATAGATTCTGCCTGACTTTCTGAGTTTCTCCAACGTTTTGTGCGTGTTGCCTTTTATTTCAAATTCTTTTTACACTTTTGTGTCTTTCCATTTGCGTCAAATTGGTTTTTCTCACTTTTCCTCCAAATTCCAGTTTGTAAAATTAAATGTTTGCTTGAAAAATCTCCCCACCATCACTGTCTGTACAGTTTAAGTGTGCCTGCTCTGTCACTTTTCCAGTTTGAATGAATGGTCCATCCTGAATTGGTGGTCTTACTTCTCTCTTTACCAAAGTTGCCTGGCCAGCAGAATGCTTCCAGCATTTCCTGCTTTGTTTTGGTTCTTAACTTCCCTGCCACAGCATGTTTTCAAGTGGCTTCAACAGATCTCTGACACATCACCCAGCTGTTGCTCACAGCTGCATCAGACAAGTCACGCTGGCATCTTGTTCATGAGGAAACCATTTCACTGACTTTGATTTCAGTGAGGGACAGGTGGCTGGTCAGGCAGTTGAACAGCAGCAGTTATTGACTGAACTCATCTGGATCCCCATAATAACTCAGATCTTTTTTAAAAAAGGGAGAGGCTTCAACTCCCTCACTGTGAACCACAAGATGAATTTTCTCATGGTGAATGTCATGTTTCTAAGAACCATACATATCTCTTTCAACCTGAAGGAGACTGCACAATATGTTCTGTGGGATGGGTCCTGGATTAAGGTCACATTCCACTTTCCTGCATCCACACCCCAGTGTTCTTTTCAGTAACTGCAGTTGAGTGTGAATACAAGAGTAAACACACTCCAGAATAAAGAAGTGGAAAATATAACAAAGGTCTCCTAAAGATGAAGTTTTCTTTCCAGCATCAGCCCAGAAGCATTTTGTAACTACACTGAAAAACTCCTTCATCATCTATTGCACGCTGTGCAACCTTGCCAATTGGGAACAAAAGTACTGCCAATGACTGAGGGCCATGAAGTCAAACTGAAGGAAGAGCAGGAGCAGGAGGAGGGGGGAGACTTGTTCAGAAATCACAGGCTTATTTTCCAGCTGAGCAGTGGAAACAAGCATTGGCCACACAAATATTACCAGACTACTAATCAAAAGACTATCTATACGAGGAGCCGATTAAATAAAATTCTCCAATGCATACCAAGTGCTCCTCTCCACCATACAATGCCTAAAATTGACTGGACAAAGCATCTAAGGGAGCTCAGATGATGCTAAATCCTCCATATCGGTTGTTCAGGTCCACCTGCATGAATGTAAGATGTAAGTGAGCCAGCACCGCCATTCAATGTGATCACGGCTGATCATCCACAATTGGTATCCCGTTCCTGCCTTCTCTCCATATCCCTTGACTCCAGTATCTTTAAGAGCTCTATCTAACTCTTTCTTGAAAGCATCCAGAGAAATGGCCTCCACTGCCTTCTGAGGCAGAGCATTCCATAGATCCACAACTCTCTGGGTGAAAAAGTTTTTCCTGAACACTGCTCTAAATGGCCAACCCCTTATTCTTAAACTGTGGCCTCTGGTTCTGGACTCCTGCAACATCAGAAACATGTTTCCTGCCACTACCATGTCCAATCCCTTAATAATCTTATATGTTTCAATCAGATTACGTCTCATCCTTCTAAATTCCAGTGTATACAAGCCCAGTTGCTGCAATCTTTCAACATATGACAGTCTTGCCATTCCGGAAATTAACCTTGTGAACCTACGCTGCACTCCCTCAATAGCAAGAATGTCCTTCCTCAGATTTAGAGACCAGAACTGAACACAATACTCCAGGTGTGGTCTCACCAGGGCCCTGTACAACTGCAGAAGGGCCTCTTTGCTCCTATACTCAACTCCCTTTGTTATGAAGGCCAACATGCCATTAGCATTCTTCACTGCCTGCTGTACCTGCATGCTTACTTTCATTGACTGATGTACAAGAACATCTAGGTCTCATTGTACTTCCCCTTTTCCTAACTTGACACCATTCAGATAGTAATCTGCCTTTGTGTGTTTGCCACCAAAATGGATAACCTCACATTTATTCACATTAAATTGCATCTGCCATGCATCTGCCCACTCACCCAACCTGTCCAAGTCACCTTGCATTCTCCTAACATCCTCCTCATATTTCACACTGCCACCCAGCTTTGTGTCATCTGCAAATTTGCTAATGTTACCTTTAATCCCTTCATCTAAATCATTCATGTATATTGTAATTAGCTGTTGTCCCAGCACCAAGCCTTACGGTACCCCACTAGTCACTGCCTGCCATTCTGAAAAGGACCCATTAATCCCTACTCTTTGTTTCCTGTCTGCCAACCAATTTTCTATCCATGTTAGTACCCAACCCCCAATACCATGTGCTCTAATTTTGCCCACTAATCTCCTATGTGGGACCTTATCAAAGGCTTTCTGAAAGTCCGGGTACACTACATCCACTGGTTCTCCCTTGTCCATTTTCATACTTACATCCTCAAAACATTCCAGAAGATTAGTCAAGCATGATTTCCCCTTTGTAAATCTATGCTGACTCAGACTGATCCTGTTCCTGCTATCCAAATGTGCCGCTATTTCATCTTTTATAATTGACTCCAGCATCTTTCCCACCACTGATGTCAGGCTAACTGGTCTATAATTCCCTGTTTTCTCTCTCCCTCCTTTCTTAAAAAGTGGGATAACATTAGCTACCCTCCAATCCTCAGGAACTGGTCCTGAATCTATTGAACATTGGAAATTGATTACCAATGCATCCACGATATCTAGAGCCACCTCCTTAAGTACCCTGGGATGCAGACCATCAGGTCCTGGGGATTTATCAGCCTTCAGTCCCATCAGTCTACCCAACACCATTTTCTGCCCAATGTGAATTTCATTCAGTTCCTCCTTTACCCTAGGTCCTCTGGCCACTATTACATCCGGGAGATTGTCTATGTCTTCCCTAGTGAAGACAGATCCAAAGTACCTGTTCAACTCGTCTGCCGTTTCCTTGTTGCCCATAATAAACTCACCCGTTTCTGCCTTCAAGGGCCCAATTTCGGTCTTAACTAATTTTTTCTTCTTCACATACCTAAAGAAGCTTTTACTATCCTCCTTTAGATTCTTGGCTAGTTTACCTTCGTACCTCATCTTTTCTCCCTGTATTGCCTTTTTAGTTATCTTCTGTTGCTCTTTAAAAGTTTCCCAATCCTCTGGCTTCCCGCTGATCTTTGCTATGTTATACTTCTCTTTTATTTTTATACTGTCCTTGACTTCCCTTGTTAGCCACGGTCGCCCCCTACTCTCCTAAGAATCTTTCTTCCTCTTTGGAATGAACTGATCCTGCACCTTCTGTATTATTCCCAGAAACACCTGCCATTGTTGTTCTACTGTCATCCCTGCTAGGGTATCCTTCCAGTCAACTTTGGCTAGTTCCTCCCTCATGGCTCCATAGTCCCCTTTGTTCAACTGTAATACTGACACTTCCAATTTTCCCTTCTCTCTCTCAAATTGTAGATTAAAACTTATCATATTATGGTCACTACCTCCTAATGGCTCCTTTACCTTGAGGTCCCTTATCAAATCTGGTTCATTACACAACACTAGATCCAGAATTGCCTTCTCCCTGGAAGGCTCCAGTACAAGCTGCTCTAAGAATCCATCTCAGAGGCACTCCACAAACTCCTTTTCTCGGGGTCCAACAGGCAGACCCTTCGGTCCGACTCATCTATGCTAAACAAGTTGCCTCTCTCAGTTAATCCCTTTTGCCTGTACTTGGCCAAAATCTCTCTAAAACTTTTCTATCCATGAACCTGCACTTAAAAATATGTTATACCTTCACAGTAACATAACTCACACTTCAGCTAACGACTTAATATAGGGGGTGATAACCCCCAGCCTGGCTAAACTGAAGAAATCTCGTTTGGGCGGAAGCTGCGTGATGTGACCCCTGTTACAAATCAGAACCCTGAAATAACAAACAGTACACAATATGTGATTAAACAATTGTGCTTTTTAATTTTTACTTTGACTATATGGTTAGTAAAGAAACAAAATAAAAGAAAAAAAGGGCCCAATCTTATTAAACAGTCTGTTGTGCAAAGTTGGAGCTCACTGATAAGCCGATCGTTCACCATTGACCTCCTCCGATCGTCACTGACCTTCGGACCCTCACTCCAAGTCCACCCCATCCAGCGGTCTACCAACTCTCTCCATTCCCATCTTCTCTCCTCATCTCTCTGGCAAAAGCCTGTGAAAAAACTCCTTACAGATTCACGAAACAGGACAACAATTTCCTGATTGGTGAACATGCATACCAGAGTCTGTTACCTCCAGCCATAACCCAAACATTGCTGCTACAGAGAAACGGTTACCTCAGCAGTGAAACATTACAGAGAAGCCATTACAGCATGTTGCACTAAGAAATACTGAAGTGATACAATTCTCAATGTATTTTGTGAACTTCCGGTCAAGATGGCACCAGTATACAATGCTCCCTCATCAACATCTCCCAGGTAGCTCAGGAAAATGTTTTTTTTTTAACTTCTTTTATGTCTGTTTTTCAACTTACATGTGTTACTAGGACTATTATAGCCCACGATTTACAGTTTGGAAATCGTTTGAGTGGTTCAGCACTTCGCTGGTGTTGAGAAGATTCTGGGAAGCAAGAATGTACTCAGATAACCTTGATATGAAGAAACTTCAAGATGGGGTGTGAGCCAATGTTTGGCTCCATTTTGTTGGCGAAAGCATCCATTAAAGCTTCGAGACAATACCTTTCTTCAGGACTGGAAAGGAAGGGGGAATATGCCAGAATAAAAGGATTGGGAGGGGGAAGAAGGATAGCTAGAAGGTGATAGGTGAAGCCAGGTAAGTGGGAAAGGTAAAGGAATGGAAAGGAAGGAATCTGGTAGGAGAGGAGAGTGGGCCATAGGAGAAAGGGAAGGAGAAGGGGATCCAGGAGGGGGTGATAGGCAGGTGAGAAGAGGTAAGAGGACAGAGTGGGAGATAGAAGAGTAGGGGAGGGGGAGGGAGAAACTTTTTTTACCATAAGGAGAAATTGGCACAAAGGAAGTCCTGGACAAACATGTCGGAATGGAAATGGGAATCATAGTCGAAATGTTTGGCCACTGGGGAACTCCGCTTTTGGTGGATAGAGGGAGGGTACTCAATGGAGTGTATCACACTTACGAAAGATCTCACCTATGCAGGAGAGGCAGAGCGAAGTGATGATGGCACTAAACGTAACTCCTTTGCTTGCATCTTCAGAAGCAGCTCTTTTTCATTGTTAATAGTTTTCCTTTTCAGGGTTCTTTTGAAGACCCTGACCTGGAGTTACACGCTGTCTGGGACCCACTTTCAGGGTTTCAGCACGCCAAGGGCTCGGCCTGAGTTCAGCTCAGCTTTGGAGGCCTAGGATCTTGGGGCTCTGGAGGCGGGCGGATCGAAGGTCGGTGTCACAGCAGGAGACTCGTGTGTCGAGTGGGACCCGTTCTCAGGGTTTTATAACTGGCCGTTGTTCGGCACGCCAAGGGCTCGGCCTAAGGGTTCAGCTCAGTATTGGAGGCCTAGGATCTCGGGGCTCTGGAGGCGGGCGAATCGAAGGTCGGTGTCACAGCAGGAGACTCGTGTGTCGTCGGGGGAGTCGGAATATCTATGTCTGTGTGCCGTTGTTCGGCACGCCAAGGGTTTGGCCTAAGAGTTCAGCTCAGTATTGGAGGCCTAGGATCTTGCGGCTCTGGAGGCGGGCGGATCGAAGGTTGGTGTCTTGGATCGGTGTGTCGTCGGAGCTGGAACTTCCTTGGCTGTGTGCCCAGACCTGAGATCTTTGGGCACAGAGCTCAAAAAAAACAAGACAATGTACTTTTAACATCATAAACCAGTGAGTTGTTTGTTATGTCTCCCCTCTCGCTGTGAAACAGAGATACCTCTTTCTCTGTCACTAAGGAGAGAGAGTGCCTGTGGTACATTGAATGCCGGGTGAACACTGTAGTCTTTGGAGTGTTGCTTTTGCTGCACGCTTGAGTGCTTGGTGGTAGGTGCCGACACTTTTTTTTGCCTGTGGGGGGGGGGGGGTGAGGGGAATCATGCTTGCTGCTGCTTACACACGGGAGGGAGGGGAGTTGCGGGGGGGGGGATCTTTTAAGGTTCTAACATTTAACTGTCGTTCGTTCTTTAGGGGCACTCCTCTGTTTTTATGGATGGTTGTGAAGAAAAAGCATTTCAGGATGTATATTGTATACATTTCTCTGACATTAAATGTACCTATGTAGAGGAGAACACAACAGGAGCACCAGACACAGCATATTCAGTACCCAGAGTGGAGAGGTGAGGGAGGAGGTGAATGAGCAGGTGCAGTACTTTGGCTGCTTGCAAGGATAAGTGCCAGGAGGGAGTTAGTGGAGAGAGACAAATGGATAAGGGAATGACAGATCCCTGGAGAAAGTGGTAGGAGAGTGTGTGGGGAGTAAAGATATGTTTAGTAATAGGATCTCTTCAAAGGTGGCAGAAGTTAGAGAGGATAATGTGTTGAATGCAAAGGCTGAAGGGGTGGTAAGTATGGTCAAGAGGAACTCTATCATTATTAAGGCTGTGGGAAGATGGGCTGAGCACAGATGTTCAGGAAATGGAGGAGATGCAAGTGAAGGCAGCATCTATGGTGGAGGAAGAGAACTCCCGTTCTTTGAAGAAGGAGGACATCTTGCAAAGAGGTATAGTCGAGATATCTGTGGGAATCAGTAAGTTTATATAAGATGCTGTTTCGCAGTTTGTCTCCAGAGATGGAGACAGAGAGATTGAGAATGGGGAGAGATGGTTCAGAAATGGACCAAGTGAATTTAAGGGCAGGGTTGAAGTTGATGACATCCACAAGCTCAGGATGGGGGCATGAAACATCACTGATGTAGTGGAAGAAGAGCTGGACAGCATTACCAGGGACGGTTTGAAACATGGACTGTTCTATACAGCCAACAAAGAGGCAGGCATTGCTGGGGTTCAACCAGATGCCCATGGCTACCCCTCGAGTCTGGAGAAAGTGGGACGAACTAAAGGAAAATGATTTTAACTCTGATTCCTATTCTGACATGTCAATCCATGGCCTCCTCTTGTGTAAAATGAGGCCACTCTCAGGGTGCAGGAAGTACACCTTACACTCCCTTTGGCTAGTCTCCAACCTGGTAGCATGAACATTGATTACTTCTTCCAGTTAAAAAAATTCACTCCACCTGAATTTTTTTTCTATTCCCCTCTCTTGCCTCTTAGCTCTTCTCACCTGCTTGTCCCCTCCTCCTTCCCTTTCTTCTGTTGGTCCACTCCCCTCTCCTATCAGATTCCTTGCTCTCCAGCCCGTTATCTTTCCTACCCACCCAGCTTCACCTATCACCTAGTTTTCTTATTCCTCTTCCCCCCACTTTTTTGTTCCAGCATCTTCCCCCTTCCTTTCCAGTCCTGAAGAAAGAGTTCAACCAAAACATCAACTATTTTATTCATTTCCATAGGTGCTGTTTGATCTGCTGAGTTCCTCCAGCATTTTGTGCTTGTTGCTTTTAATTAGTTAATCTGTAACATTAATTGTCCAATTGAGCCACTGAACAGAAAGCCATTTACACCTTCTTTAAAACATGGAGAAATACCACATGAATATACACATTTGAAAACCACTGACAGGATCAGTGCAGTTTCTCTGCAAACCACTTGCTTTTTGGACGTGAATTGTCTCTGTTTGCCTTAAATATGGTGATAGTTACTATCATCATCTTCTTTGTCAAAACCAATTGTTTAAGAAATTATAACACAAAATCATCTAGCTAACTATCAAACAATCAATCAGAGAACATGAGCTGTAGCGTCTTTGAAAGTGAATCCATAGGTAGTGGATTCAGTTCAGAGTTGAGGTGAGTGAAGTAATCCACACTGGTTCAGGAGCTTGGCGATTGAAGAATAATAACTGTTCTTCAACTTGGTGGTGTGGGGCCTGAGGCTCCTCTATCTTCTTCCCAATGACAGCATGGCCTGGATGGTGGAGGTGCTTGATGATGGATCCTGCTTTCTTGTGGCTGTGCTCCTTGTGGATATTCTCCATAGTGGGCAAAGCATTTTCTGTGATGGACATGGCTGCATCGATTTTTGTAGGCTTTTCCATTCAAGGTCACTGGTGTCTCCATACTGGGCCCTGATGCCAACAGTTAGGGTACTCCATGGTGTTATCAGAAATCTTAAATGTGGCAATGCAGCATTAGTTAGCCACAGAGATATGAGCACTGGGGAGGGCTGTTGTAGAGAAGAACATAGGGGGAAGAGGGGAGAGAGGCAGGAGAGGGGGGACAGGGGGAGAGGGATAGGAGAGGGGGAGGGGGAAAGGAGGAGGAGGGGGAGGGGAGACTCTCAGAATCCTAACACACTTGATTAGGAAGTATGTATTTCACCAATATTCTGTACTGGTAAATGTATGTTTATATTGTACAAATATTATGGCAATTCATTTCCTGATTTACATACTGTCACACCTCACTATATGTGGGTAACTGCGCCTGACGAGGCTCGCTACATGAAAAAAACGCAGAGGATAAGCTGGAACAACACATTAGTACAAGGGGTTTGATTTAGTGTCAGCTGAAAAAAATACAAAAGCTGCCCAAAAATTGTGAAAAAAAAGTATTTACAAAAAGCCAATGAAAACAAACATGTACATACAACATGTCTGTACAAA
This sequence comes from Hypanus sabinus, assembly GCF_030144855.1. Taxonomy (NCBI): domain Eukaryota; kingdom Metazoa; phylum Chordata; class Chondrichthyes; order Myliobatiformes; family Dasyatidae; genus Hypanus; species Hypanus sabinus. Next base: position 84,102,066 of record NC_082708.1, read on the forward strand.
AGTTTGTAAATATACAGAGATTTTCTTTGTGACTTACTTTGTCTTTAATTTTCCAATATAACTATACACCAACTATCAAATCCAACCTCCACATCTCTCCAGCAAAGCCCTCGCCTGGCCAAAAAGGTCTAGGAAATTCTACTGTTGGTCTGGTGAGGGGGATAATCTTGTGACCAGACCATAATACTTATTTCAGGTGCAGAACTGAAACATTTTAAACAGGGGTTCTAACATCCTAATAGTTTAATTCCGGAACAAATTCCTTAGTTAAACCCATAGTCCAGCCCCCCACCAGTGGTGTTCCCTGTGTAGTGTGGAGTGCGCCTGCTCCCACTAACCCAGACATTATTGTAGGACACCTCAAACTGTCCCTCGGGTCTTTTGGGGCCGTTCTGCTGTCTACGAACTGCTGTAATGGGCTGAGAGCATGTTAACTGAAGGGATTGCTTTGATTAGCCAAGCTAACAATTGTTTTACTGTTGAGGTGTGTAAGTGGTGAACTCCTAAGAACTGCAGAACAGGAAGGCAAAGTGTGTGAACTACTGGGGAAACTAGGCCGGGTTTAGCACATGGAGGAATAACTAACAGAGCAAAGGGGCAAGGTTAGTGGGAGAATCAGTGTTACCAACCTGTTCTGTTTCATCACCCCCTACCTCCTCCGGATTGCACAAGGGGGGCAATCGGGAGAGATACTCTGCCATGCCGTTGTGCTGCTCTGCCTTATGATGGATGTTGAAATTGAATGTTTGTAGAGCCAGGTATCATCTCATGATGCGTGCATTCCGGTCTTTCATGGAGTGAATCCAGGTGAGTGAACATGAGAAATAGAAGCAAGAGTAGGCCATTGAGCCTGCTCCGCCATTCAATACTATTATGGCTCATCTGGCCATGGACTCATCTCCACCTACCTACCTTTTCCCCATAACCCTTAATTCCCCTACTATGCAAAAATCTATCCAGCCTCATCTGAAGTAATTTACTGAGGTAGCCTCCACGGCTTCATTAAGCAGAAAATCCCACAGATGCATCACTCTTTGGGAAAAGCAATTCCTCCTTATCTCTGTCCTAAATTTATTCCCCCAAATCTTAAGGCGATATCTCCTAGTTCTAATCTTACCCACCAGTGGGAGCAACTTTCCTCCCTCTGTCTTACCTATCTCTTTCATAATCTTGCAGACTAGACAGCATCTATGGAAAAACATTTGGTTGGCATTTCGGGCTGAGACCCTTTGACAGGACTTGTACTTCTTTCCATAGATGCTGAGTTCCTCCAACATTTTATGTGCATTGCTTGGATTTCCAACATCTGCAGATTCTCTTGTTTGCCTTTCATAATTTTATGTACCTATATGATCTATCATTCATCTGAATTCCAACAAGTACAGTCCCTGTAAACTCAATCTCTCCTCATAGTCTAACCCCCTCATCTCTGGAATTGACCTGGTGAATGTCCTCCGCACAGCCTCCAAAGCCAGTACATTCTTCCTCAAATAAGGAGACCAGAACTGCACACAGTACTCCAGGTGAGCCTCACAAGTACCCTGTACACTTGCAGTATAATCTCCCTGCTCTTAAATTCAATCTCTCTAGCAATGAAGGCCAGCATTCCATTTGCCTTCATCATAACCTGCTGCACCTGCAAACCAACCTTTTGTGATTCATGCACAAGCACTCCCAAGTCCCTCTGCACAGCAGCATGCTACAATCTTTTACCATTTAAGTAATAATCTGCCCTTTCATTTTTCCTTCCAAAGTGGATGACCTTACATTTACCAACATTATACCTCATCTGGCAGGCCCTTACCCACTCACTTAACCTACCTATACTGTATCTCTCTGCAGACTCTCTGTATCCTCCGCATAATTTTCTTTTCCACTCAATTTAGTATGATCAGCAAACTATACACCTTCCGCTCTTCCAGATCATTAATGTATATCATGAACAGTTGCAGGTCCAGCACTGACCCCTGTGACACACCTCTCGCCAGGGAAACACTCACGTATCCCAACTCTCTGCGTTCTATTAGTAACCAATCTTCTATCCTTACTAACGCATCACACCCAAATCTACGCATCCTTATGTGGCTTTTTGTGAGTGCTCTCTGCCCAACAGGTAATACTAGAGGCTGTCCAAGGCCCATTTTATAGGAAGCGTTTCTTTCTTAACAGTTGAATGTCTTGACTCCCATGGTAAAAACTTCTAACTAAGGTACAATACCAGCTGTTCTTCTCCTTCTTTCCCCTGGGCTCATCCCTACTACTGAGGCATCGACTTTGATGGTGAATGGATTGGTGAAGTCTCGGCAGCTGAGGACCGGCTGGGAACACAAAGCCTCCTTCAGAGGCACCAAGGCTTTCTCACATTATTTTGTCCACTGGACCAGATTCTTTGCAAACTTCAGCATCAGTTCTGCTATTGGGACTGCCAAGGTGGCAAACTGAGAGATAAAATGGTGATACCACCTGATTAACCCCAGGAAGGACCAGACCTGTCTCTTTGTGCAGGGCTGGGGACTATTTCTGATGCCCTCAACCTTGTCGACCAGTGGCTAAACTAGTCCTTTCCCTAGCTGATAGCCCAGGTACCGTGCTTCAGTGCAGGGCCATTGTCACGTACCCATGACTGGGTTACCAAACCAGCAGAAATGGAATGATACGTTGGACTCCAGTGCTACTGTAACTAAAGGTGTTTATTAGTAAACTAAGTAATACAGTATCAAAATGCAAATATGCATATAAAACAGGTTAGCAATGATATATACAGAAGTGTAGGAATAAGAATAAAAACTGAGCTCATCATAGTCTAGGGGTAAATGAATAGTCTTAAGATAATGCAGAGTTCAGTTCAATTCAGTTTGGGTTGTGGTAATTGCTGTTGAGATGTTGGGGAGAGAGAGAGTGAGCGAGCGATGAACAGCTACAGCAGGTAAACCTTCCATTGTCTTCTTGTTCCATTGTACTGTTGTGGTCATCGATTATGACCCTTCCATTCCCGGCTAGACCGTTCTTCAGTGGTGTACGTCACCCAGGAGAGGGTGAACACACACACAAGCCCCCCCAGCCTGCCTTCACACACTGTGAGCTTCGGACCAATTTCCCTGAATCGATCCTCCAAGTCCCCACCTTCCTGTGGGTGCACAACAATCATTCAGTGTCCAGTGGGGTGTCTGCTGGTGTCTCAGCAGACTCATCTTTTATCTCCCCAGCCGGGGTACCAGCCATCCATCAACTAATCATGTCCATCACACTGGCCACTCCCTCCTGTCTCAGCTGGCACCTGGCACCCACTATTCTGTGTCAGCAGGGATTCACACAAGCAAGCAAAGTGGCAAAGTCCTTGGAAGTAAAGTCAACAATCAGCGACGAAGCCATAATTTTAAATCCTTGTGTCTCTCTCATTATCAGTATGTGCAGCATGGCGCCTCTCCCCCTCTTTATCTCTCTCTCTCTCTCTCTCTCTCGTTAGCAGCATAGTTCACGGGGGGTCAACTCTGGACCCCATCCCCCCATGGTTTTCTCATCACACATAACACCACTCAGAATTCGGGATGTTCAATGTCAAGCCAGTGGCTAAACTAGTCATCCAGGTGCCTCAGGTGGCTCTCCCAGCTGGTGCTGAGGATGACTATATCATCCAGGTCGGCTGCACAATGCTTCCTACATCCCCTTGGCACATGGTCAATCAGCCATTGGAAGGTTGCTGGGGCTCAATGCAGCCCGACAGCATGGCAGTGAAATGAAAGAGGCCAAGGGGAGTGCTGAATGTAGTGTACTCATAAGAGTCCTTTGCCAGCAGGATTTCCCAATAACTCTTGAAGAGGTCCAGGGTTGTTATAAACTCGGCTGGCCAAACCTTTCCAGCAGCTCATCAATCCACAGCCTGGAGATGGCATTGACTTTTCAGAAGTCCTCAGGGACCCATCAGGCTTTGGCACACTCACCACAGGGCTGCATCAGTCACTCTCAGAGGGCTCAATCACTCCCAGGTCCCGCATGGTGCGGATCTCAGCCTTGAGTGTTTCCACCAACCTCCCTGGACTCTAATGCCACTGCCAGATGGGGCGTTGTCCTTCAAGCGAATGGTGTGTGCCGCCATTATCATTCGGCCAGGACGGGACTGAAAATAGAGAGGGGGTACTGCTGAAAGACTTGGTTCAGCTGTCCTGTTGTTGAGAGGTCAGATGGCCCAAGTTGGGGTTTGGAGAAGAACTGAAAGACAGCAGGTCTTCAGTCATCTCTCCCCTGTTATCCTCCACCTGTTGGACCATCAAGGAAAGCTTTGGGCCCTGCCTTTCCTTCCACTCCCTCAGCAGGTTGATATGATATATCTGAGAAACCTTTGCTTTCCCTGGATGGAGCACTTCATGGGTGACTGGGCCTTGCTTCCTAACGACCTCAAAGGCCCCTGTTGCTTGGCCAAAAGTTTGTTGCTGTAAGTGGGAAGTAGCAGAAGGACCTTCTGACCCAGGATGAACACATGTTGCCATGCCTTACGGTCATACCAACTCTTCTGGTTCTGCTGAGCCCCCTCCAGATGACACCCAGCCTCATCACATGATAATGTAGAAAAAAATAAATAAATCAATCAATTGGAGTAAATATAATATATGTATATTCAATAGTTAAATTTAAGAAGCCAAGTGCAAAACAGACATAATAAAAGCGAGGTAGTGTTTATGGGTTCAATGTCCATTTCGGAATCAGATGGCTGAGTGAGTGCCTTCAGGCTTCTGTACCTCTTTCCTCATGGTGCCAATGAGAAGAGGGCATGCCCTGGGAGCTGGGTATCCTTAATGATGGACACCTCTGCTCCTTGAAAATGTCTAGAATATTATGGAGACTAATATCCAAGATGAAGCTGACTAATTTTACAACTTTCTGTAGCTTCTTTCGATCATAGATCATAGAGAGATCATAGGTCAGTTAATTAAGAATTAGATTCAGTTTGACCAGAACTAGAAATATCAAAGGACAAAATAACAGTTATTGTTAATTTTTATGTGCACCCAGATGATAATGTTAATGTGAGGGCATAATATAATTCAGGAAATTAGAAGAGCATGTAACAAGGGCAATATATTGAGCTATCAACACTTAGACTTGGTAAATCAAAGAACTGTTTGTAGCACAGAAGGGCAATTGAAGAAATTAAATGTCTTTCATTAGCATGCTGAGGAACACATAAGAGAAAAGGGATATTTTAAATATTCTAATGTACAGTAAGAAAGGGTTAATTAGTAAACTGTACAGAACAGACCTTAAGGAAAGAATGATCATAATATAATAGAATTTTACCCAAAGATTGAAAATGATTTAGTTCATTCCATTCCACACTCTCACAGCCCTCCGTGTGAAGAAATTTCCTCTCATGTTCCCCTTAAACTTTTCACCTTTCACCTTTAAGCCATGACCTCTGGTTGCAGTCCCACCCAACTTCAGTGGAAAAAGTCTGCTTGCATTTACCCTATCTGTACCTTTCATAATTCTGTATAACTCTATCAAATCTCCCTTCAGTCTTCTATGTTCCAATGAATAAAGTCTTTCAATCTTTCCTTATTACTCAGTTCTTCCAGTCCTAGCAACAGCCTTGTGAATTTTCTCTGTACTCTTTCAACCTTATTTACATCTTTCTTGTAGGTAGGTGACCAAAACTGCACACAATGCTCCAAATTATGCCTTAATACAATTTCAAAAAAATCATCCCATCTCCAATACTCAATACTTTGATTTATGAAGTATGAAGTATTTATGCCAAAAGCTTTCTTTATGACCCTATCCACCGGTGCTGCCACTTACAACAAATTATGGACTTGTATTCCCAGATCCCTTTGTTCTACAATACTCGATACTACCCTACCGTTCACTGTGTAAGACCTACCCTGGTTGACCCACTGAAATGCAACACTTGTTACTTTCCATCTGTCATTTTTCAGCCCATTTTTCCAGCTGGTCCAGATCCCGCTGGAAATTCTGATAGTCTTCCTCACTGTCCACTACACACCCGATCTTGGTTTCATCTGCAAGTTTGCTGATTCAGTTAACCACATTATCATCCAGATCATTAATATAGATGACAAACAACAGGATCCAGCGTGGCACTCCACTAGTCACAGGCCTCCAGTCAGAAAGTGACTGCTCTTAGATCAAAATGAGACATGAATGGTCCATTGTGGTTTAGAAAACTAATTTAAAAGGATACAAGCTAAAAGTAATGACCAACATTGAAGACTTAATACATTGTTTACACCATTAATGCATAGAGGCCCTACAGGAAAAGTGGTCCAGCCACACCTATCAAGGGAATTAGAACAAAGGGAAAGGATAATGATGTTGCCAAAAAAGCAATAAGCCTGAGGGCTCGGAACATTTCAGAATTCAGCAAAAGACAAGTGATACATTGATGCAGAAAGAAAATGCAGAACATCTCTACAGAGAAGTATAAAAAGCAACATAAAATCTTCTAAACCTAAGTTAAAACAAAAAGGATAACTGAAGTTAATGTGCCTTATGGACTGAGGCACGAAAAATACTTAGGAAAAAACAGGTGAAGAAATTAAACAAATATTTTGCACGTTTTAAGAGACCAGAACACAAAAACCTTCCCAGAAATTCTCCTTAGTGAAAGAGTGGCTGAAGGATATCAGAATTAGTGGAAAAGAATATTGAAGACATTATTGGACTGTAAGCTGAAAAATCCCTTGAATGTGATAATCTGCATTCCAAAGTTTTCAAAGGGAGGACAATGGAGAATTGCAATGTTCTGCTTATCATCCAAAATTCTGTAGATTTTAGAGTGGTTCCCATAGATTTGAAGGAAACAAATTCAAAGATGAATTTGAGTAACTATGAACTAGTCAGCCTGACATCAATAGTAGGGAAACTACTAGAATCTGTTATTACCAAAGTGGTAACAGGTATTTAGAAAGTAAAAGCACAATTGGGCACAATATGAAAGGAAAAACATGTTTACCAAAGTGATTTCTGAATAATAGAGTGACGAGAGCAACAATAAATGAGATATATAGGATTAGTGTAGATAGATATGGACGAGGTGTGACATAGCAGTTACAGTATATGGTTTTGTGAAAGTTCCACACAAGAGGTAATTAAACCAAGCTACACTGTATGGGATTGGGAGAATTTGATTGAGAATTAGTTCACAGAAAGCACAGAAGGGATAAATGTGTCCTCGGTCTTAAATGGGAGACGGTGACTATTTAAGTTCTTCAGTGATTATCGAGGCCCTGCTGGCCACTATCCATATCAATGATTTGCATGATGAGATTATGTGTATTATCTCTCTGTTGATGATACACTGTTGGACAAAAATTTGGTCCTGAGAAGGGAACAGAGAGGATTCAGGAAAATATAAATTGGCTCAATCGATTGTCAAAGACAAGGCAAATGGAACAATATGTGGAAAAATGTGAAGCCAGCACATTTACAAAGTAGTAGAAGAATGGAGTATTTTATTTTAAATGGTAATAGTTTGAAAGGAGAATCCAGATGAACTTGGTTATCCTTTTACACCAATCACTGAACATTAACAAGCAAGTTCTGCCAGCAGTTAAGAAAGGAAATGACATGTTCACATTTACCAGAGAAGAACTTAAGTAGAAAAGTTAAGTCATCTTACTAAAAATGGAACATGCCTAAATCAGGCTGCACATTGAATACTTTGTACGTCAAGTCTTCTGACCTGAGGAGGGGTATGCTTGTGATAGAAGAAGTACAACAAAGGTCCTTTGATTTCATTGAAACAAGTACAATTCTTAATAGGAATTGACAGCTAGATGTGGGGAATCATGTTTCTCCTGGCTCTGATTCACAGTCCCAATATAATAATATCCTGGCAAAGGGTCTCGACCCGAAACGTTGACTGCTTCTTTCAACGGATGCTGCCCGACCTGCTGAGTTCATCCAGCTTTTTTGTATGTCCAATATAATGGTCTGGCCATTTAGAACTGAGGTGAGAGGAAAGCTCTTACCAAGTAAGTAGTGAATCTTTGGAACTTACTACATCCAAGGGATGTAAAAGCTCAGTAGCTGAATAGCCTAATGGCTAGTACATCACTTTACCGGACTATTCTTCACCAATCATGGTTCAGTTCCTGCTGCTGCCCGGAACAGAGTTTACATGTTCTTCCTGCCTCCCAGTGGCTTTCCAGCCTCATTCCCAAAGATGTACAGTTTGAGTTAGAGAGTCGTGGGTATGCTACGTTGGAGCTGGAAACATGGCAGTGCTTGCACTCTGCCCAGCACAATCTTTGCTGATTTGATCTGATGCAATTTCACTGCATGTTTCGATGTTTCGACATATGTGTGACAAACAAAGCTAATGAAGTTAATCTCTTCATATTCAATCAGAGGCATTTGGATATTAAAAAAGAATGAGGAGGTATGAGCTTTGTGCAGGAAGGTTACCCTGAGATAGAAGTTTAGCCGTGGTCTTACCAGACGTTAATATGGGACATGCAGAGCTGATTGTCCTACTGAACATCTACTATTATGTTCTCACTCAATGCCTTATAATTCTTTTCATGTAGCTGATTATTCTTATTTGTCTTCAAGTGCACCAAGAAAATATATGAAAAATTCTCTTCTGGGAAATTTGAATCATCGTTTCTTCCATATTTTTTTTGTCATTCGCTTATGCCTTCAGCCTTGCAACAAGCATTAGATAGATACAGAGCAAGGCTAGAACCAAGTGAAGGAACTATCCCAAACAAATGGAATAAGTCAAATGAAAGAGTTAGGGAGCTGCTAATCCAATTTGAGGTACTACCCAACTTTTTGGAAATCCTGCAGTTTGTCAATTGACTCATTGGGTGCTGATTCTTACACTTACTTGAAACTCACTTGGACTCTGTTCCCTCATTCCCTCTACACTGATGCTCCAGTTCCCCTGCACCTTAAAATTCACCAAGCCCTGGTTCTAGCACTCACTGGAAACTCATCAGGCCCCAGTTAACTTGAAGCTGGTATGAGAACTAGGTTTTGTTTCTGAGTTCAGAATTAATCAATTTGCAATTAGCTTTTTGAAAAGTTTTGAGGTTGTGCAAGAAGCTACACAATGGAAGATCTTTCATTAAATATTATCTTCCAAAGCCAACTCCTAATGTTTAGTAACCGATTAATGTAGCTGCAGGAAAAAAGAAACTGGTAGAGGATCTCGGTGGTTCATGCACCACCTATGGAGGTGACGGAATCGTCGACCCTTCAGCTCTTGAAATATCGACTATCCCGTTGCCTCCACAGATGCTGCTCTACCCACTGAGTTCCTCCACCGGATTTTGATTTTTGCTGACTCCTGACTTGCTAATTTACGTGTCTGTTTTATTCAATAAACTGTGCTGACCTTGCTGTATATTTTAGTGTTACATTTGTACACAAAGCATGCCATTTATGACGATTGAATTCACCTTTTAAGTAATCCTAAAATGGTGCTTACTTTTCAAGTTAAAAAGGTTATTTTGTTTTCTGGGAATACATTGGCGTCTGAGTTTAGTTCCAGCTATTTACCATTGTCACCCTGCAGGACATACTGTAGAGCTGATAACACAGGAGGATTTCAGTGGAGCCTGATTGGTTCAATCCTGACCTCCAGTGTAAAGGAACAGATGCATTCTCCTCCCCAGCTGGCAGCAGGGGCTGCATTCTGCTGGGCGAAAGTAGACACAAACTGTTACCTGTCATTATCTACTTCGGTCTCCAATCCACTTCATCCTTCAATGGCAGAGTGAGACCTGCTGATTGCCTGCACCTCGACAGCACACAGATCAATGCATACCAAACGGATCCCTGATCCTGACAGACAGCACAATAAGCAGACTCATCTACTAAGTGAGAGCAGTTCAGTACAATCTGCAAACAAATGTCTAAATGGTTAGAAAGGAGAAGAATTTGCTGCAGAAAAGTAGTATCTATTATTTACTATATAATATAATATTATAGTATCTATTACGTGCAATAGGGAAACATCATATGGTCACAATGATTTTCAAAGTTTATATTCATGTTTCTGAGGGGGTTATTCCAAAATTTACAGAAAACTCAACAAATGTTTAAATATAAGAATTAAAATCATTTATAATTAATAGAAATTCCATCAAACTGAAATAAGTGGTATCAAAGTAGCTAAAGACACCCTAAGTAATACATCCTTCTCTTACCTATCAGACAATCAGTCTGAAGTCTTTGCCACAGTTAATCACGTTCTCCTTCAACATCACACCTTTCAAAATTCAAAGTAAATTTATTGTCAAAGTACACATATGTCATCATATTCTCTCTTGAGATATTTTTTTTAGAAACATAGAAAACCTACAGCACAATACAGGCCCTTCGGCCCACAAAGCTGTTATGAACATTTCCTTACCTTAGAACTACCTAGGCTTTACCCATAGCCCTCTATTTTTCTGAGCTCCATATCCAGGAGCCTCTTAAATGACCCTATCGTATCCACCTCCACCACTGCCGGCAGCCCATTCCATGCACTCACCACTCTCTGCATGAAAACTTTACCCCTGACACCTCATCTGTACCTATTTCCAAGCACCTTAAAACTATGCCCTCTTGTTCTAGCCATTACAGCACTGGGAAAAATCTCCTGACTGTCCACACAATCAATGCTTCTCATTATCTTGTACATCTCTATCAGGTCACCTCACATCCTCCATCACTCCAAGGAGAAAACACTGAGTTCACTCAACTTAAGGCATGCTCCCCAATCTGGGCATCATCATTGTAAATCTCCTCTACACCCTTTCTATGGCTTCCACGTCCTTCCTGTAGTGAGGCGACCAGAACTGAGCACAGTACTCCAAGTGGGGTCTGACCAGGGTCTTATATAGCTGCAACATTACCTCTCAGCTCTTAAATTCAATCTCACCATTGATGAAGGCCAATGCACCATATGCCTTCTTAACCACACAGTCAACCTGCTTTGTCAGAGTCAACAGCTGCTTTGGGTGTCCTATGGATTCGGACCCCATGATCCCTCAGATCCTCCACACTGCCAAGAGACTTATCATTAATATTATATTCTGCCATCATATTTGACCTACCAAAATAAACCACCACACACTTATCTGGGTTGAACTCCACTTGCTACTTCTCAGCCAGTTTTGCATCCTATCAATGTCCCGCCGTAACCTCTGAGAGACCTCCACATTATCCACAACACCTCCAACTTTTGTGTCATCAGCAAATTTACTAACCCATCCCTCCACTTCATCATCCAGGTCATTTATAAAAATCACAAAGAGTAAGGATCCCAGAACGTTCACAGCAGAACAGAGAAATCCAACAGAATCAGTGAGAAACTACACACACCGAAGAATGACGAACAACCAATGTGTAAAAGATAGATGGACAGATACTTTATTCATTCTGAAGGAACTTACTGTGTCACAGTAGCATTACAAGTGCACAGATACATAAATATTACAAGAGATGTAAGAAAGAATTTAAAAGAAGTTACTTCAAGCAGTTCAACAGGAGGGAGCCATCACTTCCCCGGCTATAGGTTGACTCATTACAGAGCCTAATGGCCAAGGGTAGGAATGACCTCAAATGGTACTCCTTGGAGCAGCGCAGTTGTCTTAGGATACGTATTACTAAAAGTGCTCCTCTGTTCAGCCAAGTTGGCGTGCAGAGGGTGAGAAACATTGGCCAGAATTGCCAGGATTTTTCGTAGGCTCCTTTGTTCTGCCACAGTCTCCAGTGTGTCCAGTTTGACTCCTAAAACAGAACCAGCCTTTCTAATCAGTTTACTGAGCCTGTTGGCATCAAACATGTTGATGCCATTTCCCCAGCACCCTCCACGTAGATGATTCTACTGGTGACAACAGACTGGTAGAACACGTGAAGGAGAGGCCTGTATACTCCAAAGGACCTCAGTCTCCTCAGGAAGTAGAGGCAACTCTGGCCCTTCTTGTATACAGCCTCTGTGTTGGTCCTTCACTCAAGTCTGTCATCTAGATACACCCCCAGGTACTTGTAGGTCCTCATCGCATTCACGTCCTCACCATCAATAGTAACAGGGAGCAGTGGCAGGCTTAGTCTTCCTAAAGTCCATCATCATCTCCTTTGTCTTACTGATGCTGAGCTGCAGATGATTCAGCCTGCACCATTTGACAAAGTCCTGCACCAGGGCCCTGTATTCATATTTCCATCCTCTTTTTACACACCCAACTATTGCTGAGTCTTCAGAGAGTTTCTGCAGATGGCATGACTCAGTGTTATAGAAGACAAACTGTACAAATAAAACAAATAAATAAATAATACATGAGTTGTCGATTTCTTGCAAGTGAGTCCATAAGTTGTAGAATCCATTCGGTGCTGAGGTGAGTGAAGTTATCCACAATGATTCAGGAGCCTGTTAGTTGAAGGGTAATAACTATTCCTGAACTTGGTAGTGTGGGATATATGGGTTCTATGCCTCCTTCCTGATGGCAGCAGCAAGAAGAGAGTATGGCCTGAATGGTGAGGGTCCTTGATGATGGATGTTGCTTTCTTTTGACAGCACTTTCAGACGTGCTTAATGGTGGGAGGTTTTTGCCTGTGATGGATTGGTTGGGTGTTGACCACTCTCTGTAGGCTTTTCCATTCATGAGCATTTGTGTTCATATCTGGCCGTGATGCAACCCGTCAGGATACTCTCCACTATAGAAGTTCATCAATGTTATAGATGACATACCAAATCTGTGCAAACTGCTCAGATAGTAGAAGTGTTATTGTGCCTTCTTTATGTTGGTACTTAGGTCCCAGGGCAGATCCTCCAATATGATCCTCTGATGTGCACATCCAGCATGTTAGAAAACAAACTTCTGATTTCATTTTAACTAATCATAGCATGTGTGCTGAACACTTATCCTGTGATTCTATCATCCCTATTCTGATTTTCAGTAACATCATCTGAAAACACACTTTATTGTGTTATCCAACTCTGTTTCATCACTATCCATGTTGATGTGCCCATTGACTTGCAGCATGAATGGATTATAAGGTTGGATATATTGTAATATTGGGATGAGCAAAACTCGTTTCATTGACCTTATGACAAATTCCAATCCTTATTCAAATTCATTGACCCTTATCACAGATTAACTTTATCTCTCTCCCTGCCAATAGTCTATGTATGTTTGTAAATAAGGGTGTATGCAGTCTTTGGTGAGTTATTTTGTGCTGTAAAATGTCTTTGATAATATACCCATGAGGATTTCTATCTCCATTAGATTGCCTGATCCTGCTACAGAAACTCCCATTTGATTTTCTTACTTCCAAACCACTTTAATCAATTGTAGCCTTGATTTGCTACCCATGTTCTACCCTCAACAAATTTCAACTGCTCCAAAACATCTCTGACTATGTCCACAGGGGACAGGAAAAAAAATAATCTGGCTACTTACTGCCCAATTTGTCAGTTGTCAATTATCAGAAAATTAAATGTAAAACAAAAGCACTTGTTCATCAGTAACCTGCTCACTGTTTCTTTGTTTAGATTACAAAAGAAACCAACCTGCTTCAGGAGAACACAGCCTTGATCTAAATGTGGATGAAAGATCTAAAATGTACAGGAGATGTGAGAACAACCGTTCATGACATTAGCACAGCATTTAACCCAGTGAGACATTAAGGACATCCGGCAAAGCTGAAGTTAATGGGCAGCAAGAGGTGAAATGAGAGGTTTTAAAATTTATTCTTCAGGATAAGAGTAGTGCTGGGAAGGCTATTTTTTTTTTGTTTTGGTCAACAAGTTGGTGACAAGTTCTTCTGACAAAGTCACTTCAACAGTGTTGCTACATGGTGAGTTGCTGGGTTTAGACTTAATAACAGTGAGGGATTATGAAATATTGTTCTTTTTGTTGCCAAGGTTTGCCGGTTTTGGAGTTATTGGAATGGTCTAGATGAGAAGTAAGTGAAAGTTTAGAGCAGTATATGGCCAGAGAAGACAGAAAAAAGTCTAACTTGGATGGTATTGAGTTTTTTAAGGGATGTCATAGCTACATTCATACATGTGAGTGGAAAGTATTCCATCACTGCTGCTTTGAAAATGGCAGAATGACGTTCTAAGGAGTGGAGATGGCAGGTTCTGGTGCGGATGCTACAGTTGCCCATCCCTGATGGGAGTGGGGCAAGTCATGCATCAGCAGGGTGGGTGGGATCCTTCATGATGTTTCTGGCACTTTTCTGTATACATGCTCTTGATAGCTAGTGCTGGTGATGCGCTGGGCAGTTTTGACACTCCTGTCTGCTGCATTGCCGTTTCCGTACCAAGCCATGATGCAGCGTGTCAGGATGCTCTGTACTGTGCATCTGTAGAATGATGCTCTCCTGAAGATGATAACCTTTGTCTTGTCGAGGCTATCTGCTGTTCAAAGCACTACATGGTGATTGGCATCAGTACCACTGTGTCGTAGATGATACAGGAGACGACTCCAAAGGATCCACAGGTGAAATGATGCCTCACGTGGAAGGATTGCTCAGGGCCTTGAATGGAGGTGAAGTAGGAGTTGAAAGGGCAGGTGTAGTACTTCCACTTGCACACACATTCCACTATCAGTGCTAAGTGCCAGGAGGGAGATTAGTAGGGAGGGATGAATGGACAAGGGAGTCGTGGAGAGAGAAATCCCTGCAGAAAGTAGATAGTGAGGGAGGGGGGCTAAACATGTGCTTCATGGGAGAGTCCTTTTTGAAGATGGCGGAAGTTGCGGAGAATGATGTGTTGGATGCAAAGCCATAAGGTGTGGTAGGTAAAGAGAAGAGGAACTCTATTCCAGCGGGAAGGTGGGGTGAGGATGGTTGTTCAGGAAATGGAAAAGATGTGGGATGAAGAAACACTTGAAGAAAAGTATAGCCTCTATTATGACATTGAATGGTCCCAGTCATGATTCAAATGATAGATGGATTTAGAATCTCCAGCAAAGACCTGAATCAAAGATGGAAAGACACATTGATGAAGTTTTCCCCAAATGGACAATGTTACATGTATGGGCATGCCTTCAGTTATTCCTAAATTGCATGGTATTATCATCAACAGACAACAAAAATCAGCCCTTAACAATGTTCATGATATTTTCAAAAATATTAGAGTAGATCTTTATTGACAGTGTTTACTCTCTCACAGATGACGTTACTGAAGAATACGTACACAACGCTGGAAGAACTCAGCAGGCCAGGTAGCATCCGTGAGAAAAGAGTAGCCAACGTTTTGGGCCGAGACCCTTAATCCGGAATGGGGGGGGGGGGGAGAGGGCCGAAGCCCAGTAGTAGAGATAGGGGAGGGGGTAGGGCCTAGAGGTGCCAGGTGGAAAACCAATCAGAGGAAAGATAAAGAGGGAGGGGGGAAGGGATAAGCATGAAAGAACTGTAGAGATAAAGAAGCAGTAAGTTGAAAGGGGAGAGAGGCAGAGAGGGACCTGGGGTAGGGGAAGGGGGAGGGGGAGGGAATTACCGGAAATTGGAGAATTCAATGTTCATACCACCAGGCTGGAGGCTACCCAGATGGTAGTTGAGGTGTTGCTCCTCCAACCTGAGTTTGGCCTCATCATGGCAGTAGAGGAGGCCATTTATGGACATATCTAGATGGGAATGAGAGGCAGAGTTGAAGTGGGTGGCAACCGGGAGGTCCTGTCTATTGTGACGGAGGTGCTTGACCATGCGGTCCCCCAATCTGCATCGCGTCTTGCCGATATAGAGGAGGCCGCACCAGGAGCACCGGATGCAATAGACGACTCCAACAGACTCACAGGTGAAGTGCTGCCTCACCTGGAAGGACTGTCTGGGGCCTGGAATGGTGGTAAGGGGGGAGGTGTGGGGACAGGTATAGCATTTGCGCTTACAGGGATAAGTGCCAGATGGGAGTTCTGTGGGAAGGGACGTGTGGACCAGGTATTTGCGGAGGGAACGATCCCTCGAAAAGCTGAGAGGGGTAGGGAGGGAAAGATGTGCTGGGTGGTGGGGTCCTGTTGAAGGTGGCGGAAGTTGCGGAGGATAATGTGTTGGATCCGGAGGCTGCTGGGGTGGTAGGTGAGGACAAGGGGAACCCTGTCCCTGTTGTGGTGACAGGAGGATGGGTTAAGGGCTGAAGTGTGGGAGGTGGAGGAGATGCAGGTGAAGGCATCTTTGATGACGCCAGAAGGGAAACTTCTGAAAGAACTTCTGAAACTATCCTGAAAGAAAGAGGACATTTGAGAAGACCTGGAATGGGAAGCCTCATCCTGGGAGCAGATGCGGCGGAGACGGAGGAACTGGGAATAGGGAATGGCATTTTTGCATTGGGCAGGGTGGGAAGAGGTATAGTCAAGATAGTTATGGGAGTCAATAGGTTTGTAGAAGACGTCAGTGGATAGTCTGTCTCCAGAGATGGAGACCGAGAGATCACGCTGGAATTAAGGAGATTGAGAGGGGATCTGATTGCAACATATAAGATTATTAAGGGATTGGACAAGATAGAGGCAGGAAATATGTTCCAGATGCTGGGAGAGTCCAGTACCAGAGGGCGTGGTTTGAGAATAAGGGGTAGGTCATTTAGGACAGAGTTAAGGAAAAACTTCTTCTCCCAGAGAGTTGTGGGGGTCTGGAATGCACTGCCTCGGAAGGTAGTGGAGGCCAATTCTCTGGATGCTTTCAAGAAGGAGCTAGATAGGTATGGATAGGGGAATCAAGGGATATGGGGACAAGGCAGGAACAGGGTATTGATAGTAATTGATCAGCCATGATCTCAAAATGGCAGTACAGGCTCGAAGGGCCGAATAGTCTACTTCTGCACCTATTGTCTATTGTCTATTTTCTATATCAAGAAAGGGGAGAGAAGTGTCCGAGATGGACCAAGTGAATTTAAGGGCTGGGTGAAAGTTAGAAGCAAAGTTGATGAAATTGACGAGCTCAGCATGGGTGCAGGAAGCAGCACCAATGTAGCCGTCGATGTAGCGGAGGAAAAGTTGGGGAGTGGTGCCAGTATAGATTTGGAGAATAGACTGTTCCACATAACCCACAAAGAGGCAGGCATAGCTGGGGCCCATGCGAGTGCCCATGGCTACACCCTTGATCTGGAGAAAGTGGGAAGAACCAAAGGAGAAGTTATTGAGAGTTAGAACAAGCTCCGCCAAGGAGTGTGGTGGTGCTGGGGAACCGGTGGGGTCTGATATCCAAAAAGGAGCGGAGGGCTTTGAGGCCTTCTTGATGTGGGATGGAGGTGTATAAGGATTGAACACCCATGGTAAAAATGAAGCTGTCGGGGCTGGGGAATTGGAAGTTATTGAAGAGGTGAAGGGCATGGGATGTATCCTGGATGTAGATGGGGAGAGACTGAACTATGGGGGATAAAATGGAGTCCAGGTAGGCAAACACAAGTTCAGTGGGGCAGGAGCAGGCTGAAACTATGGGTCTGCTGGGACAGTCAGGCTTGTGAATCTTGGGGAGGAGGTAAAAATGAGCTGTGCGGGGTGTGGGAATTATGAGTTTTTTGGCTGAGGGAGGAAGGTGTCCAGAGTTGATGAGGGTGGAGATGGTGCGGGAGACAGTGGATTGATGTTTTTTGGTGGGGTCCTGTGGCAGGGGTAAATACGAGGAGGTGTCGGAGAGCTGCCGTTTGGCCTCAGTGAGGTAGAGGTCCGTCCGCCAGATAACTACGGCACCACCTTTGTCTGCAGGTTTGATGGTGAGGTTGGGGTTAGTGCGAAGAGAGTGGAGGATGCTACTGAATATGTGCTTAAGCTGCTGGTAGTCAAAACGCTAAGAAATCTGACCAAAAACATCACTAAAATACCTTTTCTGAGGTAAATCGTGTTAAATTATTACAGCAAATGGCAAGGCGAACTAGAGGGATGAGTTGAGAAACTGTGTTGCAGAATCGCTGCAGGTGGAGTTCCGATGCCCGTACAGCTGGTCCTGGAGTGAGGATGGATCATGCTGGATGCTGAAAGAGGAAATCGCAGCCTGGGCAGAGAAGTTCCAATGCTCATTCAACTAGCCCGGGTGCCAGGGTTGGCTCTCTCTGGGCATCGAAAGGAGAAGTTGGGGTCCAGGTGCGAGCTTGGATAAGTCTGGGCACCCAAAAGCGAAGTTGGGACCCAGGCAGAGGAGATTCAGTGCCCGTACAACTGACCTGGGTGCAGGGTTAATGGCTCTGGGCACCGAGCTGATATGAAGAGCTTGAGAATGGCTTTGGCCTGGGCCTAGAGCAATTTGCTGGGCAGCATGGTCTAGGCTCAGAGATTTTCGCACTGGCTGGGTCCTAGTGCAAGGTTCTATTCTTGTTTAGGCAATTTAAATGCTGGCCCAAATCACAGGTGAGAGACGATTTTGCTCGCTGTCTGTTATCTCCACTCATCTCTTCAGGGTAGTGGAACATTTTGCTGTTCCATTGTTTGCTTAATTTAAAATGCCAGCCCAGATAAACTGAAAAGTCAGGGTGTCGGTTGGGACAACAGCCGTCTTCGCTCGTTTTCTGCGATGGTCTCCATGGCACTGAGGCTATGAAGACGGCCCCGGTTGCTGTGCTCTATGCCCACTAATACAGTGAAATGATCAGTAAGACTTTGGGCCTAGTCTGGGCTGCTCGGGGGTTTGGATCTGAGGACTCAGTCTTGGTTCAGAATGTTGTTCCCTTCAATTATTTGCATGATTTTTATTTTTTATTCTTTTTATTTTATTTTATTCTTTTTGGGTTTCTTGCTTTATGGCTCCCTTTGAGCAAGCAAGTCTCAAGGTTGTATATTTTATACATTCTTTTAAAATAAATGTACTTGGATGTATGAAGTGGTCCTTCAGTTCACTCAGAAAGTTGAACTAGCTACACTATTAAACAAGCTCCAGTACAGTTATAACACTAACATTTATCTAGCATTGTGGAAAATGGTCTGGTATGTTTCATTTGCAAACAAAATACAAATCCAATCTGATGGATAATAAACCCACTCCCTAATCAGTTTATTCTCACTCAATCTAAAAATGATGAAAGGTGTTGTTGATGATGTAATCAAGAGGCATCAACTTTCTAATAACTTGCTTACTGTTATCTGTATTGTGTTCTTCCAGATAAGATGAATGTTACTGCTCTTGGCAGCAAAGCAGCATTTGACCTGGAGTTGCATGGCAAAGTTGGAATTGATGTGCAATGAAGGGAAAGCATCTCAGTATTCACTGTCATTCTTTGCAGAAAGCAGATGGTTGTGATTGTTCTCTCAATCCGTCATGTCGCAGGACATCATTAAAGAAGTTCATCAGTCCAGTGTTCTGCGAGTCTTCTGAGAAGATTGCTTTGTTGGACAATTGAAGACTCTAGCAGATTAAAGAGATGAGTTATAAGTCCCTAAGTTAGAACATTTTGGATTGTCTTTATGCACTAACGATTTACAAATGAGCAATCACCGACTTCTATCATCTTTGTGCCATATCATCTGTGGGCCCCAATCATCCATCTCATTTATGCTACTTGTCTGGTTTTCCTCAGTGCCTCTTTGCAGCTCTGACAGCAGGATAACATTTCTCTGTCTCCTGCTGCTGTCTCCTTCTCACTTTCTCTTACAAGATGGGGAGCAAGAGAGATAAGAGTGAGCACGGAGCAACGTGCTGGAACAATGTGTGGTATGCTGAGAGTAACTAAAATGGAACAGAGATAGAGGGAGTGTACGGTGGTAAATGAACTGTTCAAATGTGTGGAAGTGCAAACACAATGTTTTACATAAACTTAAAAGATGAGTTGCTGTGAGTAGAATTAAGTGAGAAGTTTCAGGGAGTTGGATTAGTTTGCAGATGATATTTGAGTGTACGAGTCAGTGATTTTACTGACTTTATTGGCCTAATTAATTATTAGACCACTCTCAGCATGAATATACAAATGTGGCAACTCAGAACCCCTTGTTAATTTTTGACACCATCTCAAGTCACAATTTATTGATCATTACAGAATGCGTCTCTGGTACTTCCCGCTCCCTCCTCTCTGCCTTGCCCTTTTTTTAACCATAATACCTCTCTCCCTGCCTCTTTCCACTCTCAGTCCACAATTCCAATAAGAAATATATACATAGAATTTAATTAAGTAAGTAGTTCAAAAAGAGCAAAACAAAGTGAAGTAGTGTTCATGGGTTCTTTGGCCAACATGCAGACCAGATGCAGTTGCATCAGTTATTGTTTGGTTATAGTATAAATTCTGTAGGGAACATCCAGTAGTCCTATTAGTCCTCCAAGTTTAGTACAACCTTGGGCAAGCTGTTGTATAGACTCTACAGCTACTTCTATTGTTTGTTTAATCCTGTAAATCTGCAGGACGTCAGGATGCTCCCCCCTGCGCATCTGTAGAATGCTGTGAGTGTAGATGAGCGCATCAGGAAATAGAGGCGTTGGCCATCTTGCTTGACTGTGTAGATTGAGTTCTTTTCTTTCTTTTTCAATCTTTTTATTGATTTTCATATATACATATAAAAAAACATAACATAATAATGAGTAAATTATGAATACAATAGACAAAGTCACGTTGATAATAAGATAACAATATCCTATTAAACATCAACAGAAAAAAATACCTTAATCAATCAAGTCCATATGATTATATATGAAAAAAAAACAAAAATAACCATTAAAAGAAGAAAAAATTTGAAAATATGTGAAAAAAGTATATATTAAGAAAAATAAAACACTAAACTAAACTAACATGGGCAATAATAATAGTTTACAAGTATATGATAGTGTCAAAAAACTCCAGAACTCCATACCTGAGCATGAATAAGCAGAAAGAAGGTCTGGAAAAGGCCAAATTAATTCATATGAAAATGTCGAATAAACGGTCTCCAAGTTTCTTCAAATTTAATTGATGAGTCAAAAATAGTGCTTCTAATTTTTTCCAGGCTCAGATAAGAAATAGTTTGAGAAAACCACTGGAACGTGGAGGAGGATTTACTTCTTTCCAGTTTTGTAATATAGACCTTCTGGCCATTAATGTTACAAAAGCAATCATTCGTCTGATTGAAGGTGAAAACTGATTACCATCTTCATTTGGTATGCCAAAAATTGCAGTAATAAAATGAGGTTGTAAATCTATATTCCAAATTGAGGAAATGGTAGCAAATATGTCCTTCCAATAGTTATGTAAAGTGGGACATGACCAAAACATGTGGGTCAATGAGGCCACTTCTGAATGACATCTGTCACATTGAGGGTTAATATGAGAATAGAATCGAGCAAGTTTATCTTTAGACATATGAGCTCTATGTACAATTTTAAATTGTATTAAAGCATGTTTAGCACATATAGAAGAGGAATTAACCATTTGCAAAATTTTTTCCCATTTATCTGTTGATATATTATATCGAAGTTCTTTTTCCCATTCTTGTTTAATTCTAACTGATATTTCTGGTTGTATCTTCATAATCATATTATAAATAAAAGCTACTAATCCCTTCTGACAAGGGTTTAAGGTAAAAATCAAATCTGTAAAATCCACTAAAGTTGAATTAGGAAAAGATGGTAAAACTTTATGTAAGAAATTTCTAATTTGTAAATATCTGAAAAAATTAGATTTAGGTAATTCAAATTTGTTGGAAAGTTGGTCAAATGACATCAAAGTATCTTCAAAGAAAAGATCACGAAAACATTTTATACCTTTCCTTTTCCATATGTTAAAAGCTTGATCTGTCCAAGAGGGTTTGAAAAAGAAATTAAGTAAGATAGGGCTATCAAGAACAAAGTTTTTCAAAGTAAAAAACTTACGAAATTGAAACCAAATTCGTAATGTATGTTTAATAACAGGATTAGATATTTGTTTATTAAATTTAACTAAATCAGCAGGAAGACAAGAACCAAGAACAGAGAATAGAGAATATTCCTTTACCTCATTACATTCCAAATTTACCCACTGTGGGCACAATGGTGAATCCAAATCTAGTTTCCAATATATTAAATTATGAATATTATTTGCCCAATAATAAAATCTAAAGTTAGGTAAAGCTAAACCACCATCTTTTTTAGATTTTTGTAATTACCTTTTACTTAACCTAGGGTTTTTATTTTGCCACACAAATGAGGAAATTTTTGAATCAATGTTATCAAAAAAAGATTTAGAAATAAAAATTGGTAAGGCTTGAAATAAGTATAAAAATTTCGGTAAAATCATAATTTTAATAGCATTAATCCGACCAATTAATGATAAAAATAAAGGAGACCATCTTGTAGTAAGTTGATGAATTTGATGAAGCATAGGTAAAAAATTCAGTCTAAATAAATCTTTATATTTCTTGGTAATTTTTATACCTAAATAGGTAAAGTTATCAGTAACAACTCAATAAAGTTTGTGCATTTAAAGGAAATAATTCACTCTTATCTAAGTTTGGTTTATAACCAGAAAAAATACCAAATTGAACCAACAAGGATAAAATAGCGGGAATAGACCTATCAGGGTCAGAAATATATAACAGCAAGTCATCAGCATAAAGTGATCATTTGTATAACTTCTCATTACGGGTAATACCAAAAATATTAGGAGATTCATGAATAGCAATAGCTAAAGGTTCTAATGCAATATTAAATAATAAAGGACTTAAGGGACAACCTTGTCTCGTACCACGAGATAATTGAAAAAAAGAGGATCTATAGTTATTTGTAAGAACAGAAGCAACAGGTTTATAATATATTAATTTAATCCATGATATAAAGTTAGGACTAAAATTAAAATTTCTCAATGTATTAAATAAGTATATCCATTCAACTCTATCAAAAGCTTTTTCAGCATCTAATGAGATAACACATTCTGGGATTGTGGGTGGTGAAGTATGAATTATATTAATCAATTTTCTAACATTAAAAAAGGAATACCGATTCCTCATAAAACCAGTTTGATCTTCTGAAATAATCTGTGATAGTACTTTTTCTAATCTAATGGCTAAAATTTTTGTAAGAATCTTAGAATCTACATTTAATAGTGATATAGGACGATAAGATGTACATAAAGTAGGATCTTTATCTTTTTTAAGAATTAGAGAGATATTAGCTTCATAAAAAGATTGAGGTAATCTCTTCTTAGCAAACGCATCATTAAAAATTTCACATAACCAAGGAGAGAGCAAAGAAGAAAAAGTTTTAAAAAATTCTACTATATAACCATCAGGACCAGGAGCTTTCCCTGAATTCATTGATGAGATAGCCTCTCCTATTTCCACCATAGAGATAGGAGCATCTAACAGGCTATGGTCTTCATCTATCAGTTTAGGAATATTCAAATTGTTAAAAAAAATTATCTATCATGGACTGGTCACCATCAAATTCTGATTGATATAAAGATTTATAAAAATCTTGAAAAGTATTATTAATTTCTTTATGATCAGTAGTTAAATTACCGTCTTGTTTGCGAATTTTAATAATTTGTTGCTTAGTCGAAATAGCTTTTAATTGATTAGCTAACAGTTTGCCAGTTCGATCACTGTGAATATAGAATTGAACCCTGATCCTAATTAATTGATTTTCAATTGAAGAAGATAATAGTAAACTATGTTCCATTTGAAGCTCAACTCTCTTCTTATAAAGTTCTTTGGTAGGAGTCACGGAATAAATCTTATCAATTTCCTTGATTTTATCCACTAATAAAGCAATATCTAAATATCTTTGTTTTCTTTTACCAACAGAATATGAGATAATTTGTCCACGGATAAAAGCCTTAAAAGAGTCCCAAAGTATTCCTCTGTCGATTTCTTCAGTATAGTTTGTTGAGAAAAACAAGTCAATTTGCTGTTTTATGTAGGTGATAAATTCTGGGTCTTGAAGCAAAGTAGCGTTAAGCCTCCAAGATCTGATATTATTGGAATAGTCCGAAATCTTAATAGATAACTTCAAAGGTGCATGATCCGAAATAGTAATAGAATCATATTTACAATCAATAACATCCGTTAATAACCGATGATCAATAAGAAAATAGTCAATTCTAGAATAGCTATGATATACATGTGAAAAAAATGAAAATTCTTTATCTTTAGGGTTCAAAAACTGCCATATTTCTGTAATTCCCGAATCAACCATAAAAGAATTAATAAGTAGGGCTGATCTATTCGGAAGAGTACGGATAGGTTTAGATCTATCCATCGAAGGATTCAAACAACAATTAAAATCTCCACCCATTATCAACATATATTCATTTAGATTAGGAAGGGAAGTAAATAAACGTTTAAAAAATTCAGGGCAGTCAAAGTTTGGAGCATAAATATTAACTAGAACAACTTTCCGATTAAAAAGTGAGCCAGTTATCAACAAAAATCTACCCTGTGGGTCAGAAATAATTTCATGATGTGTAAACAATATTGAGGGGTCTATAAAAATAGACACACCCCTAATTTTAGCGGTACAATTCGAATGAAATTGTTGATCCTTCCAGAACCTAAAAAAATGTTGATTATCCTCCCTCCTGATATGGGTCTCCTGTGCAAAGATAATATTAGCGTTCAGTCTATGGAATACTTTAAATATTTTTTTACATTTAATTGGATGATTTAAACCATTAGTATTCCAGGAGATAAAGTTAACAGATTTATCCATCATGCTAATATTAGTTGTGTGTATCATAAAAGGTTAAAAGGACACATAACCCACAATTCAGGAAGGAGGAAAATTGATTCAGGAGCAACCGGAGAACATGACACCTCAACAATATTAATAATTTAAAGTCGGCCCATAAACTAAAAGCAAAAAAATAAAGAGCAAAAGCGTGAAAAAAGATCCCTACCCCCTCCCCCCACCCTTCAAAAAAAAGCCAAGTGGCAGACGCATAATCTAATACTAACATTACCCCCATTTCAAGATGGCAGCTCTATAAAAAGATTAAAAGAAAACTATATAACACCCAGATTAAGATATAGAGTTGCAAAAAGAAAATATATATCAATCAGAATAAAAAAAACTAATATAATAAAACAAGCAATCATTAATAAAAAAAAGTATAAACATCAAAATTTAAAAGTGTAATATACCTTTAAAAAAAAATCCCGTGTTCAAATACAAGATGACGTTTCAAAAGCAAAGACTTATGGGAAGAAGAAACGCCATTTTGAAAAATCCATATTACTAAATACAAATGTGAGTTCAGCAATCTATTAAAAGACAAAATAGGATTAAAAAAAGGGATGTAATAAACAGTGCAATATATATAAAAAAAGACCAAAAATCCAAAACATTCGTCCCATTTCTAAGTACAGGCAAACAAATAAATGCTTACAAAAAACAGAATCTTACGGGAAAAAGAAACGACATCTTAAAAAAAAAGTAAATCATTATTGCAAAATATAAACGTATATAACCAAAACAGAAAGAAGAAAAAAAAAGAAGGTATTATAAAAATTAAAAGGAACATCTATAAACGATGATGATCGTAAAAAAAAACCAGACCTGTAGATCAAAATAAGAAGTTATAACCCAGCTTCATAGGTTAAAACTTAAAGTAAAAAGATATCCTCTCTCCGAAAAATCTTCCACATAAAACATAGTTCAAGTTGCACTAAAAGATCGAAATTCTTCAGCAAATTTCTTCGCTTCTTCCGGAGTGTTAAAAATTTGCTGACTGTTGTCGTTCAGCGTAATTCTAAGCTTCGCTGGATAAGTTAAAGCTTGTTTAAGTCCAATCGAGTAAATCTCTGCCATCACTGGTTTAAAAGCGATTCTGGCTCTCATTACCTCGTAGGAATAATCCTCAACAATTCGAAATTTGTAGGTATTGTAAGAAATCATACCTTTTTTACGAGCTAATCGAATTAAAAGCTCTTTCTCACGAGGATAATGAAGGCGAACAATCACCGCTCGTGGTTTATCAGTCGTAGACGAAAACCTCGCCACTCTGTGAGCACAGTCAATAACAGGTTTAGTTTGCAAACCTTCATCACCGAAAATTTCCCACAGTAATTTAGAGAAAAATTCAGTTAAATCACCGGACTCAACTCTTTTGGGAAACCCGATAATTCGCAAATTCTGTCTGCGAGATCGATTTTCGAGATCAGTAATTTTAAACTTATACTGATCTACAGTTTTAAGAGTCGATTGTACCTTCTTATCCAACACTTCAATTGTACGTACTTTTTCAACAATTAATTTTTCAAGAGTCTCCAACTTATCTTCATGCCGCTGAATATCCGATGCCTGCGACTGAAGCTTAGTATCAAGCGATCTAACAACTCCTTCAAGTTCAGACATTTTCGTGGTAAGCTTGTTTTCCAAACTTACCATTTTACTTTCCAAACTTGCCATTTTACTTTCCATCTTGCTTTCCAAACTTGCAAGTTTAGTGTCCAGAAGATTAGAAATTGCATCGATAGATAAAGGCTCCTTAGACGATTTCTTACTTGTAGCCATTTTAAGTTCGACAGAGTTAGATCAAATATAGTTTTAGGAAAAAAAAAGTCAATCGAAAATATCAACTCATTTGATTAAATTTGAAAAGATTTGATTAAAGGGTGATTATAGTTAAAAAAGTAAAGAGCTCCTAAAAGGCAGGTGTTTACGTTGTCATCTTGAAACTCCTCTGTCAGATTGAGTTCTGAGACAATGAAAGGTTGTGTGTGAGGTGCAGTCCCAGGAGTTTGAAATTGCTTACAGATTCCACTGCTGTGCAGCTGACGGAAAGAGAGGTGTGAGCGCTGTGTGTTCTCCTGAGGTCAAGAACCATCTCCTTTGCGTTTTTGTCATTAAGGGAAAGGTTTTTTTGTCTGGCATCAGGCCTCGAGCTCTTGTACCTCCTCTTTGTAAGCCATCTCATTGTTGGTTAGTGATGAGCCTCACCACTGTCATATCGTTGGTGAACTTGATGATGGGATTGCTTGGGTGCTTGGCTCTGCAAGTATATGTGCTTTAACTCTTGAGGTTACCACTTGGTGCACATTTAATTAGTTCATTCTCCTGTTTATAATACATTATGTTATTACTTCAAGTTCAGTTAAATTTGACATAACTGGCTGAGAATGTGGAATATAATATGCTACTCAAGAGAGAGTAGTGTTTGTATTGTGAAATATCACACAAATGGGGTGTTTGGGGTATTCAGGGAGGTGTAGCACCTCTGGTGAAGGACATATATCACGTCCATTCCAGGGCAGCTCATTCATCTTTGGTTCCCACTGGACACTCAACTCTCACCTGTGGCTCCAGGTAGCTGTTTGCATGTGGCAGTGGCCATACACTGGTACACTGCTTTGGCAGGCAGCTGAGGGTAGCTGGTGGCTTTATACCCCAGTAAAATAGGGACACTCCTGTCCTAGCATGCAAAGTCAGCTCCGGCGGACTGGGCAGATGAGATCTACAGTGAAGCCCATTTGCCAGGAAGGAGGTTCTGCAACACTTCGTGGAGAGTGAAGGGCAGGGCAAGGCACAGAAGATGCCATGGTCATCCACTACAAACCAAGCAATACTATGATGCCTGATCGTACCACTGAAGCCAGACTTCTAAGGTTGAGGGAATGTAACTGCCCCAGTCCAATGGCTTTTCCACTTTAAAAACTCTTCCACACAGGTCTCCTGTCATCATCAGGCATAATGGGCAAGCACTATTTAGGAGTGCTGTAGCACTTGTCAAGAGCTGTCTGAGGTGGATACTGCTAACTGATTCTTCTGGTATAACATGTGTGCGAACTGTGATGGTTATTGGGTTTGCTGACTGCAAAGTTCTAAACTCAATTGAATATATTAAACACTAACCAATATAGATAGCTAAGGCAGGTTATACTGTAAATACCCAAACTTCAAAGGCTTCCCTGCTTAGCCTCCAAGGTGAGTTTAGCTGCCAGTACCCACTATTTGATTTATGAGTCCTTCCTCCCTACCAAAGTGGAGATACTTACAGCTAACAAAGTGATTTAAACACAGTCCATTTATTTTTAGTAATGCATGTTTAAATCCAGATAAAATTCTTAAAACATATTTAAAACTCTCAACAATTTTCTATCTTATAAAAAATGTCCAAATTACACACAGTTTCTAAACATACAGTAAAGGATATCTTCAGTGTCCTGCCTAAATGACTACCATCCCATTACACTTACATCCATCATCATGAAGTGTTTCGAGAGGCTTGTCATGAGGCATATCAAGACCCTGCCGCCCCCCTCACTGGACCCCCTGCAGTTTGCGTACCGTCCCAACCGCTCAACAGATGATGCCATTGCCACCACCCTCCACCCGGCCCTAACCCACCAGGACAAAAAAAATGCTGTTTATAGACTTCAGTTCAGCATTCAACAAAATCATCCCTCAGAAACTGATTGGAAAGCTGAGCCTATTGGGCCTGAACATCTCCCTCTGCAACTGGATCCTAGACTTCCTGACTGGGAAACCTCAGTCAGTCCGGATCGGGAGCAGCATCTCCAACACCATCACACTGAACACAGGGCCCCCCAGGGCTGTGTGCTCAGTCCACTGCTGTTCACTCTGCTGACCCACGACTGTGCTGCAACACACAGCTTGAACCACATCATCCAGTTCACCGATGACACGACCGTGGTGGGTCTCATCAGCAAGAACAACGAATCAGCTTACAGAGAGGAGGTGCAGCGGCTAACGGACTGGTGCAGAGCCAACAACCTGTCTCTTAATGTGAACAAAACAAAAGAGATGGTTGTTGACTTCAGGAGGGCATGGAGCGACCACTCCCCGCTGAACATCGACGGCTCCTTGGTAGAGATCGTTAAGAGCACCAAAGTTCCTGGTGTTCACCTGATGGAGAATCTCACCTGGTCCCTCAACACCAGCTCCATAGCAAAGAAAGTCCAGAAGCGTCTCTACTTTCTGCAAAATCTGAGGAAAGTCCATCTCCCACCCTCCATCCTCATCACATTCTGTAGGGGTTGTATTGAGAGCATCCTGAGCAGCTGCATCACTGCATGGTTTGGAAATTGCACCATCTCGGATCGCAAGACCCTGCAGCAGATAGTGAGGTCAGCTGAGAAGATCATCGGGGTCTCTCTTCCTGCCATCAAGGATATTTACACTACACGCTGCATCCACAAAGCAAACAGCATCATGAAGGACCCCATGCACCCCTCATACAATCTCTTCTCCCTCCTGCCGTCTGGGAAAAGGCTCCAAAGCATTCGGGCTCTCACGACCAGACTATGTAACAATTTCTTCCCCCAAGCTATCAGACTCCTCAATACCCAAAGCCTGGACTGACACCTTGCCCTATTGTCCTGTTTATTATTTATTGTAATGCCTGCACTGTTTTTGTGTACTTTATGCAGTCCTGGGTAGGTCTGTAGTCTAGTGTAGCTTTCCCTGTGTTGTTTTTTTACGTAGTTCAGTCTCGTTTTTGTACTCTGTCATGTAACACCATGGTCCTGAAAAACATTGTCTCATTTTTACTGTGTACTGTACAAGCAGTTATGGTCGAAATGACAATAAAAGTGACTTGACTTGACTTGATAACCAAAACACAGGTACAATTCCTATAAGTGAAAAAGACATGCCAATGAATAAATCATCTATCATAGAAATCAGAGACAGAAGAGTGGATTTTAGTTCACCTGGTGTTTCTGTCACACTTCTCAACTTGGGTGACTTTGCATGCATATGTTATTTTTGCAGATACCTTTTTAAACAAGTGGTCTAACAGCTTCCGGAGACAGAGTTCCCAAGCACCCACAATTAATGCTGTGAAGTAACTCCCTGAGTATAGAAGCATTATAACTATTAAGACATCAGCTATTTGATGTGCTAACTGACATTATCAATCTGGCCTCCAAGCTTCCTTGAACTAAATAGCATAACCACATTGTCTGGTTTGAAAGAAGCCCAATTAAATAACCACATTGTCTTACACTGCATCTCCGCGGGCCTCCAATCTGCTCTATTGACTGTGCTTGTTTGCACAGATGTTGTTTTAACTTCAAACTTGTTATTGCTTGCAATTTACATTAAAAATGAAAACTAGCTCCCGTTTATGACAAGAAGCTCAACAAAGAGTACTAATTGGAAGTTTATCTCACTCAAAAGCAACCCTTTGATCTCTAGACATTTTAGTTGCTATATTAGAAAGCAAAGCTTGCAAGAAAGAAAGGAGCCCTGATCCTGGAGAGTGAATATCCATTGCAATATTAAGCTATAATTTATTTATAACGGCACTTAAAGAAATACAATCATGGAAACATTTTAATATTTTTCATTCACAAGCCACATCAGTCTTTTCAATATGCATTTTAGGTCCTATTAGAAAAATAAAACAACACAATATGAGACACAAGGTGTACTGTAGCATGCATCAAAATCAATATCGGACAACAATTTGTTCCTTTTATGTTTACACCCCATTAGGATAATTTCTTCTTACTAACTGTTGGCTAACATTGCAAAAGGTTTTAGGGAGTTAGATTTTCTGGAGTCTGTTGGAAAGCAAAGATGGCAGCTGGATTCTTGAATGATGTGGCCTTCAGTTTAAATTGCCAATTTTTAATAATATCTTGGATTGTGAATGAGGAAGCCACTAAGACACAATGTCAGAAATGATAAAGTTCTGAAATTTTAGGTGAATGAGAATATTAAATGCCCTGGCATGATTCCCCTCACTGTGATAAGGCATTGTGGTGCACTGAGAGATGGTGAGCTGTTTAATTCAATTAGGTTTGGGATAACTGAAAGTGTCCCAGCCAGTGGATATCTACAATGAGACATAAGGCTATGGACAAAAGACTTTGAGTATTGAGCTATGGTAGATAAACCAGAGCAGATGAAAGGAGAGATATTAGTTTACCTAATTGCACACAAAAGAAATCACATGCCCTATAAAAGAAAATGCTAACCTTGGTCAGTTCTTCAAAGCTAAGCAGGGCAATGCCTTCATAGTATAACTAAGGGATGTTTGCAGATTATTGCAATTTTGTACATTTGAAAGACTCGCTCATCAGAGACTGACTTACAACAGACAATAGGTGCAGGAGTAGGCCATTCGGCCCTTCTAGCCAGCACTGCTATTCACTGTGATCATGGCTGATCATACACAATCAGTACCCCATTCCTGCCCTCTCCCCATATCCCTTGACTCCATAATTACATGCAGAATTTAAGAGACCAGATGGAAGAAACAACTGCATGCAAGACCAAATTAACTACAGTAAAGTGTTAGTAGATTTGCTGAACTGCAGAGCTAGCCAGAGGCAGATTGGACACATTGAATAGGCAACAGAAGGATGTGTAAGTAGTCACGAGCACACCAAGTGACAGAAAGGAAAATGGGCTTCAAAGTGTCGGAGAATTTGCAATGTTTGTGTTTGACAACATGAGTAGCCAAGCATTAAATGTCTTGACATTGAGAAAGAATTTGCACAAAATTTCTATGAACAGTACAAGAGAAGTAAACATCAAAAGAATTTTTTTTTTAGCTGAAGTGCACTATGGTCATATACAGAACAAGAATTGTCAAACAATGTAACTTGCGTTACATTAGGTCAATTTTACGAAAGGAATACCCATCAGGTGCATCTCTACCAAAATGTTCAGTGTGGACAGTCAATGACATACAACCAAGCCTGGACCAACATATACTGTCCTCCTGAACTGACCTATCAATCTTGGGGTGGTGTTGTTGGAATTGATGAGTCATGTATCTTTGCGATACAGCAGGTTATTGGGAGATGTTCAGTGAAGGGGTGAACCCAAGGACGTAGATGTTACGTTGGGCTAGAAAATGTCTCATCTATACTCAGAAATTGGACAGTGCAGTGGATCGGGTTATGTTGAACTTAAAATTTTATGTTAAGTTCCCAATGAACTCACAACTAACACTCTTTCTGCAAATTCTTGTAAAATGCACCTTCATATGGATGCAAAGCTGTGATAATAAACTCAAGGGTTTGCTCTGAATGTTGTTCAATCAGTGGAAAGGATAGAAAAAGTTAGAATTCAAAATGGGAACATACACATCTTTTGGTGACATTTCCCAAATTCCATGATTATTTTGTACTGTGGGTCTGCCTGTGCTTCTAAATAAGATTCCAGAAAGTTCTGGTCTGTTATATTTATAAGTTTCTCTAACAAGGAAGCATTTATAAAGAAGATGTGACAGCCAGTTCATCTCTTTCTCCCTCACTCCCCAAATGTATTAATAATCTGGTGGATAAATTAACACATTCCCAGAGCTTTGTCAGAGAAGATGTGCAGTTGTAACTTGATGAAATTCAGAGGGAAATGGTTGGCAATTGTGATAACGTGTGAATGAATACATCTGAAAATTAGGTTATTCCCAAAATTGACATGGTTGCTTCTCTGTGGATTAGTGCTGCTTGTTTCTGCTCTTACTTGCTGTAAGGACCAAGGGCGATGCATCAGCAGAGCCAAGCCTAGATAATCCCGACAGCTTGGTTTCTTTATTTACTGCACAGAGTAGGCCCTTCTACCCCTTTAAGCCATGTTGCCCCAGAAACCCCTGACAACCCTGATTTAACCCTAAACTAGTCACGGGACAATTTACAATGACTAATTAACCTATCCAGTGCATCTTTGGAGGAAACAGGAGGATTCAGGGAAAACCTACACATTCCACAGTCTGGACGTACAGAGACTCCTTACAGAACTGTGCCAGAATTGAACACTGAACTCTGGAACACCCTGAGCTGTAATAGCATCATGCTAACTGCTATACTACAATGGTACACGTTCCATCAGCCACTCTGGGCCTTTTACTTCAGCACTAGAAGCGAACAATGTACTTCTATGTGATGATTTATACATAACAAAATTCATATCCCTCATTACCACCTGAACAACTGTACTTTAAATTAAGTATCTTCTCACATAATCTCCTGTCCAGTTAGCTGGAGCAAAATTCTTTTCCTTTTCTTTGTTTTTGATCTCACCATCATCATTTTTGGAATGCATACCGAAACATTTTATTCATTTGATAGTCTTTCTAGAATTTGGAGGAAGCGCCTACTCCTGTTTACTTTCACTATTTTGTTATACTTGTGCGAGTTTCTACAAATTGTTTATAAGTTCCTCTTTAGCTCACTCTCATGTTCAATTTTCTCCCTCACTATAAGCTCATCTTTTTCTCCAATTGCCTTCAATTCCCACCCTCCAACCCTACTTACCTCCACCCCCAATACAACACTGCCTCAAAGCCACTGCTCATTTAACCTGCTGTTGTGCCGAACTGCTTAGAAATTCATCCCTGCTTGATAGTGCTAAATGTATCACATGGTAGCAGCATTGCATTGTCCTCGATATTTTCAAAATATAGTTCCCTCAACCTCAATGGTGTTAAATTTCAGAAATTAAGTACAACAAAATGTCACTGTTACCCAGCAGCTATACTGAATAGGGTTGAATTTCTAAGGAAACAACTCTGTACAATTATGCAACTGAAAAAATACTTCTCAGATCTAAGTAAAGCTTTTTTGGGCTTACTTCGTCAAGCACCTTCATTCTGTTTGCTTCAAAAGGTAGGCTGTCTGGTGGCCACCCATTTCAACTTGACTTCCCATTCCCACACCAAAAATTCTGTCCATGGTTTCCTCTTCTGCCACAAAGAGGCCAAATGCAGGTTGGAGGAACAATATCTCAAATTCCATCTGGGAAGGCTCCAACCTGATGGTATGAACATCCATTTCTCTAATTCACAGTAACCACTGCCCTTTTCACCCCCACCCCAACTTTTAGTTTCTCCATTCTAGTGTTCCTCTCACCCCTTTTCCCTCACCCACATTCTTACCTGACCATCACCACTCTTTGGTTCCTCTCCTCCTTCCCTTTACTCCATTATCCTCTTCTATCAGATACCTTCTTTCTCAGTCCTCTAGCACTTGGCTTGTTACATCATTCCCCTCCTCCTCTACACACACACCTTCTCCATTTTAGTGAACCTCCTTTGAACTCTCTCCAATATCAGCAGATAGCTCAAAGGAGGTTTACTAAAATGATTCTGGCATTGAAAGGCTTACCAGATGAGGAGTGTTTGATGGCTATGGGCATGTATTCACTAGAATTCAGAAAAATGAGGGGTGACCGCATTGAAATCTATCGAATGGTGAAAGGCCTTGATAGAGTGGATCTGGAAAGGATGTTCCCCATGACGGGAGAGTCGAAGACTAGAGGATACAGCCTCAAAATAGAGGGACGCCATTTTAGAGTGGAGGTGAGGAGGAATTTCTTTCACCAGAGAGTAGTGAATCTGTGGAATTTGTTGGCACAGGCAGCTGTGGATGCCAAGTCATTAGGTATATTTAAAGCAGAGGTTGATAGATTCTTGATTAGTCCGGGATACGGGGAGAAGACAAGAGATAGGGACTGAGAAGGAAAATGGATCAGCCATGATGAAAAGATGGAACAGACTCAAAGGGCACAATGGCTTAATTATGCTCCGATATCTCATGGTCCAATATTTCAAATGAAAATTGAAAAATCACATATTTTTTTATTTTATTTATTAATTGAAAAGTATATTGGAATACAACAATTGAAATCTCTTGTAAATCTTGTAAACTTTTTGTTGTCTTTTTTTTAACAAATCTATTGCCTATTAACACTGTACAGATCTATTTTGCATACAGATGAAAGGTACATTTTATTCCTCATTAGATCATCCAGGTGTTCTATTTTAGTCTGTTTCTGGGTTTACATGATTGAATTCATAAGACTGAATCCACGTTCGCAGTCATAACTAGAAATTTGAAATGTTCCAATGATGTCAACAAGAATTGCCAGTTCTTCAAATTTTTTGTTTCTAAGCATGTAGTTGAACATATCAGTGAATGTCTTAATTGAACCAATCTTAGCTTTTCAGAAATAACAAATTTGAAATCACTGTATTGCTGCAATATTTTTGAGGCAATGCTTTCGTTGTAGTTCATAGCAGTAGCTGAGTATTTTTTTTTTGTCAGTCATATATCATTCTCTTCTCC
This sequence comes from Hypanus sabinus, assembly GCF_030144855.1. NCBI lineage: Eukaryota > Metazoa > Chordata > Chondrichthyes > Myliobatiformes > Dasyatidae > Hypanus > Hypanus sabinus. The sequence continues at coordinate 84,136,919 of NC_082708.1, forward strand.
AAATTCATAACTGGTTGTGTTTGCAATAGTAACAAGATCAAAAGCTTGTCATTCTGTCATCATCAGGGAACCTATTATCCAAGTGATTACACACATGTTGAATGGATCACAGAATAAGCGCAGTAACAACGTTAAAAATTATAGATGCATTAAGACCTTTCACTTTATCACTCTAAGAAATGGTATTGCCAAGGTACTGTGAACATACCATGTTAATTTTTGCTTTTACATTCTGCAATACTTTAATTGTATTCAAACAGCTTTTTTGATGGAAGATTTGGCAGATGGCAGATTTTCTAAACCTTCATTAATGCTACTCAATATTGTAGATTGGTTAAGATCTTCAACCAGCTGTTGCTGATTGGATCACTACATTCATTAACATGGTCTTTGCAATATGGGATCAAAACTTTGTAGTTCCTCATTAAAGCAGTAACGTCAAAATGTCTTGCCAGCCATCTTACTTTGTTTAGTAGTCTAAATGACACATCACATTCTGTGATATTAGCTACAGTAATTCTTATACCTTTCAATTTTAACCAGTGACCTGCTGAACATTGTATATACATCGCTACAGTGTTTCTTTATCAATAGACAATAAGCGCAGGAGGAGGCCATTCAGCCCTTGGAGCCAGCACCACCATTCAATATGATCATGGCTGATCATCCACAATCAGTACCCCGTTCCTGCCCTCTCCCCATATCCCTTGACTCTGCTATCTTTAAGAGCTCTATCTAACTCTTTCTTGAAAGCATCCAGAGAATTGGCCTCCACTGCCTTCTGAGGCAGAGCATTCCATAGATCCACAACTCTCTGGGTGAAAAAGTTTTTCCTGAACTCCGTTCTAAATGGCCTACCCCTTATTCTTAAACTGTGGCCTCTGGTTCTGGACTCCCCCAACATCGGGAACATGTTTCTTGCCTCTAGCATATCCAATCCCTTAATTATCTAACATGTTTCAATCAGATCCACTCTCATCCTTCTAAATTCCAGTGTATACAAGCCCAGTCGCTCCAATCTTTCAACATTTGACAATCCTGCCATCCCAGAAATTAACCTTGTGAATCTACGCTGCACTCCCTCAATAGCAAGAAAGTCCTTCCTCAGATTTGGAGACCAAAACTGCACACAATTCTCCAGGTGTGGTCTCACCAGGGCCCTGTACATCTGCAGAAGGACCTCCTTGCTCCTATACTCAACTCCTCTTGTCATGAAGGCCAACATGTCATTAGCTTTCTTCACTGCCTGTTGTACCTGCATGCTTACTTTCAGTGACTGATGTACAGGAACACCTAGATCTTGTTGTACTTCCCCTTTTCCTAAATTGACACCATTTAGATAGTAATCTGCCTTCCTGTGCTTGCCACCAAACTGAATAACCTCACATTTATCCACATTAAACTGCATCTGCCATGCATCTGCCCACGCACCCAACCTGTCCAAGTCACCCTGCATTCTCCTAACATCCTCTTCATATTTCACACTGCCACCCAGCTTTGTGTCATCAGCAAATTTGTTAATGTCACTATAAGTCTTTTCATCTAAATCATTAATGTATATTGTAAATAGCTGCAGTCCCAGCACCGAGGGTTGCGGTACCTACTAGTCACTGCCTGCCATTCTGAAAAGTACCCATTAATCCCCACTCTTTGTTTCCTGTCTGCCAACCAATTTTCTATCCATGTTAGTACCCTACCCCCAATACCATGTGCTCTAATTTTGCCCACTAATCTCCTATGTGGGACCTTATCAAAGGCTTTCTGAAAGTCCGGGTACACTACATCCACTGGCTCTCCCTTGTCCATTTTCATAGTTACATCCTCAAAACATTCCAGAAGATTAGTCAAGCATGATTTCCCCTTCATAAATCCATGCTGACTCGGACCCATCCTGTTACTGCTATCCAAATGTGCCACTATTTCATCTTTTATAATTGTCTCCAGCATCTTCCCCACCACTGATGTCAGGCTAACTGGTCTATAATTCCTTGTTTTCTCTATCATGCATAATGGATACTTTTTTTCATATAAAAAACACAAAATGCTGGCAGAACTCAGCCGGCCTGACAGCATCTATGGGAGGAGGTAATAATGAAGTTTCGGGCCGAAACCCTTCATCGGGAGGGTTCTCCTAATGAAGGGTTTCAGCTCGAAACATCATTATTACCTCCTCCCATAGATGCTGTCTGCCCTGCTGAGTTCTGCCAGCAATTTGTGTTTTTTATTTATTTCCAGCATCTGCAGATTCACTCATATTGACTTTTTTTCATATGTTGTCTAATTTCAGATGTTTTCTGTGAGCAACACAATGTTGCTCACAGATGCTTTACTTCTCATCGAAGAATTGCTGCCACACCAGCATTCTTTCCAAGATTAAAGTTTGGCCCATCTGATGTAAATATCACCATCTTTGAATATCAAGGTTATTCTTGATACAAGTTTCGTTTTACTTCATCAATAGTGATACTGTCACATGCATTTAGTTTCAAAATACCCAGATAGTCTTACAAGTTCATTTTCCAGACAAAACTTAACATACAAGATTAACATTTTCTGTACAAAGTGCATATATTTTCATCAGTATTTAGTGTATAAAAGCCAATGTCCACATTTCTTTCATTTTCTTTCTCTGTAGCACAAAGCTGATGTACTTAATGGATTCAAATGCAGAGTTCTTGCTGCGCCAACTCTCCAGTATTTTTACATATTTAGCCACATATGCATGAATGTTTTTGCACGGAATGCACGGACGCATAAATTATAAACGCTAAGACAATGTTATCAATTACCACTTTGACCATATCAGAGTTAGACTTCTTTCATGCGTCTTGTTTCACTCTTGCTTCATGTTTATTTTTTAGAGTTTCAGTTAACATGAGTAAAATTCCACACTTCTTCTGTTTGTGTCATTTGGTAACTGCATTTATACAAATTCTCTGGTTAAATGGTGATTTAGGTTATCTAGCTTATGTTCCCCATTTTTTCCCCGCTACTGAACTTGCTCCAACTTTTGCTTGTGCACAAAATGGTACATACAACATCACCAGTATCTTGATAAGTAAAAATATTGCAAATATTTAATTTTTGTTTTGGATGCGAAGATGGTAGTTCAGAATCTGAGTTACAAAATCTATTCTACTTTAAATTTTGTACAAGCTTTGTTCTTCAAAGCATTCAACTCTTCTGCTTTTCTTTTTCACATCCTTAGGATACTAAGGATAATTTATTATTATTTGCAAAATTTAACAAGGTTAAGTCAAAAATTATAATTTTAATAAAATAACCAGTCTTGCAAACCAACTTAATAGAAACAAATTTTTACCTTATTCTGACACTTTTAATTTAAAAAATCTTGTTAGATTATGATTCTTTGAAAGGTTACTTATCAAGAGTTAGAATATAGAGGTTTTCACATCAAACACAAACTCCAACTGACCTCACAAGGAAATGATGCCGTGCCCTCAAAACAACCGACAGGCACAAAGGTGAAAATAAAATGTTTTGACTAGATGGAATCAGCATTCACTGGGCCAGTGGTTAGTAACAATGAACTACCAACTTCCATTCTGTGCTTACTGTTATAATTTGTAACAGGGTTATAATGTGAAGCACTGACAGTGACACTGACAGTGACACTGACACTGAAGCTCTAAAATGTTTCAAAGCAAAGGTTACGGTACACTTATTATTTAGAAAATGAATAGATTACATTTATTAACAGAATTATGGGGTATTACACAATTATATTAAAATATAATTCAAAATTATATTAGCATTCTATCGAAGAAAATTCCAGTTATGTGGCAACAAAGTCGATGTACATGGGAGCATTTCATTAACCACGTGGTCATGCACCCGCATAGCTTAGTGGGAACAGTGGTTGAGGCATTTGAATTTTTTTCATCCCACCTTATGTAAGTAGGGCATGGGAATGTTTTCACCTGACTACATGCTGCTTCCACCAACCTCAGAGTTGGTGAAGGCTCAGTGGAGATGCTGTTATTGAGAAAATGTCAAGGTCAGCTTGGAAATGTACCTTCTGTAATTTTTTTTTGGCTGGAGTAAGGATGCCTATTCAAGCCTGTAAATGAGTCGAAGATGGATAAGGACAGGATATCCCCCCACTCTTACGGAATCCTTGAGGGCATGTGCATGAGTATTACCCTCCAGGCCTCATAAACCAGTAGAATGCACCTTCCAGACTTGGTGGAGTTCTCAGATGAGTTGTTTCCACTCCAGCAGTGTGGATCATGGAGGTGGCTGATGAACCCAACATGAAGGCCACCAACTTTGCCACAAGAGGGGTAGGTGGGGTTTTGTGGGGCAAAATGTATAGTAAGTAATGAACCCTTTCCAGTGTTTATGTGACCTTCTTCATTTCCCCAAAGAATGAAAAGGACTATTGGTGTCATAATGAGGAGGAGGCAAAAAGAGGATATTAAAATGATCAGCCATCACTGTACTGAATGGTAGAATAGGTTCCAGGGCTAAATCACCTATTCCTGTTGCAATTTTCCAGTTTCTACTTTTCATCCTGGATGCTCCTTTATCATGGACCTAAGTTTACCATGAGTTTGTGATAGTGTTACATTTTTCAAACAGGTTTGAGAATGTGTCTGTCCACAGTTTCCTCTACAGCCAAGTTAAGGCTAGGTGAAGATTAGAGGTAGATACATCTTTGCAGGTCATGGCAGTCACCAACCTGACAGCATTAACTCCAATTTCTTTAGCTTCCAGTAACCATGTCTGTCTGTTCTTTCCCTCCCCTTTTTTTCCCCCTTAGCTCATGTCCCCATTATTCTTCTCTTTCCCCTCTTCTGTCATCCACACCTTCCTCCCTCTCATTCCCCAGCTCCTGCACTTTATTCCACGGTCTGCTGTCCTCTCCCACCAGATGCCATCTTGTTCAGTCCTTTGCCTCTTTCACTTATCACCTACCAGCTTAATTCATTCCCACTTCCACCTTCCTCCATCTATCTACTTTCCCCCTGACTTGGATTCATCTACCATCTGCAAGTTTTTACTCCTCCCCTCCCCCTGCCCTTTTATTCTAGCTTCTGCCCTCTTTGTTCCAGTCCTAAGATGGTCTTTACCCAAAATATTGACTCTTCTTTTCCCTCTATAGATTCTGCCTGACCTATTGAGTTTCTTCAGCATTTTATGTGTTTTGTTCAACAGCAACCTATCTTCCTACTGAGCTCTTACCATGATGAAGTTGGAAGCACAGAAGCGATTACAGGTGTCTGACAGGGAGCATGCAAGTCATGTGATTGCACCAACAGCAGCCTTGGTGCTGGGGATACTGGCCTGCAAGGAACTACTGAAACTGGTTTTCGTATTCCACCAAAGGACTTCTGAAATTTTGCAGGTGTAGCAGATCTCACTAATATTGTAGGTAATCCGTATTTCAAAAGCACATAGGAATGAGGTGATCACTGTTACTTGGTGGAGAATAGACTTGATGTCATGTTTTATCTTTTCATCTTCAAATGCACTCTTCCTCTGCTAGGCAAGGGTTAGCAAACTGGAGTCAGTAGTTGATTTCATCAGTAATGCCTACCTTACCTGGTGGGTGGATCTCAACATGTTTTGGATTCCAGTGAAGGACATTTGTTGTTGGGGTTTGGGGTGAATAATTGTCATCTAGAGTGTAACCATTGTAGCCTTGAATGTACTCAACCTTTGAACATCCTTTGCCCCTTAGAGGTGGAAGCTTCCGAAGTTTTTCCACCTGTTGGGTGAAGAAATTTCTTCCTAGCCCAGCTGTAAATGATTGACTTGTAACCCTGAGGCTGTGTAGTCTAATTGCTCAGCTTTAAGAAAAAGAGTCTTGGAATTTCCTTTGTCAATCCTTATTTCAAAGATGTCACTTCTTATTCAGTGACATTGGACAATCTTTTTCAATCTTTCTTCACAGGACTTCTCATGCCCCAAAGCAATCTGGGGAATTTATTCTGCAGTGACTCCAAGATCAGTATCTCCTTTTTACGTGCATGGTTCAATGGTAGGGCATTGATGAATGCAGTAGAACAGAGTGATCTAGGAATAATGGTGCATAGTTCCCTGAAGGTGGAATCTCATGTGGACAGGGTGGTGAAGAAAGCTTTCAGTATGCTGGCCTTTATATCAGAGCATTGAGTATAGGAGTTGGTATGTAATGTTAAAATTATACAAGGCATTGGGGAGGCCAAATTTGGAGTATTGTGTACAGTTCTGGTCACTAAATTATAGGAAAGTTGTCAACAAAATAGAGAGTACAGAGAAGATTTACAGACAGACAAACAGACTTTATTGATCCCGAGGGAAATTGGGTTTTGTTACAGTCGCACCAACCAAGAATAGTGTAGAAATACAGCAATATAAAACCATAAATAATTAAATAATAATAAGTAAGTAATGCCAAGTGGAAATTAGTCCAGGACCAGCCTATTGGTTCAGGGTGTCTGACACTCCGAGGGAGGAGTTGTAAAGTTTGATGGCCACAGGGAGGAATGACTTTCTATGACGCTCAGTGTTGCATCTCAGTGGAATGAGTCTCTGGCTGAATGTACTCCTGTGCCTAACCAGTACATTATGGAGTGGATGGGAGTCTTTGTCCAAGATGGCATGCAACTTGGACAGCATCCTCTTTTCAGACACCACTGTCAGAGAGTCCAGTTCCACCTCCACAACATCACTGGCCTTACGAATGAGTTTGTTGATTCTGTTGGTGTCTGCTACCCTCAGCCTGCTGCCTCAGCACACAACAGCAAACATGATAGCACTGGCCACCACAGACTCGTAGAACATCATCAGCATCGTCCGGCAGATGTTAAAAAACCTCAGTCTCCTCAGGAAATAAAGATGGCTGTGACCCTTCTTGTAGACAGCCTCAGTTTTCTTTGACCAGTCCAGTTTATTGTCAATTCGTATCCCCAGGTATTTGTAATCCTCCACCATGTCCACACTGACCCCTTGGATGGAAACAGGGGTCACCAGTGCCTTAGCCCTCCTCAGGTCCACCACCAGCTCCTTAGTCTTTTTCACATTAAGCTGCAGATGATTCTGCTTGCACCATGTGACAAAGTTTCCTACCATAGCCCTGTACTCAGCTTCATCTCCCTTGCTTATGCATCCAACTATGGCAGAGTCATCAGAAAACTTCTGAAGAAAACTTCACCCCAAACCCCAACAACAAATGTGGTCTGCCAGTCAGGTAATCAATAATTCATGACACCAGGGAAGCATCCACCTGTATCACTGTCAGCTTCTCACCCAGCAGAGCAGGGCAGATGGTTTTGAACGCACTGGAGAAGTAAAAAAACATGACCCTCACAGTGCTCGCTGGCTTGTCCAGGTGGGCGTAGACATGGTTCAGCAGGTAGACGATGGCATCCTCAACTCCTAGTCGGGGCTGATAGGCAAACTGGAGGGGGTCTAAGTGTGGCCTAACCATAGGCCGGAGCTGCTCTAGAACAAGTCTCTCCAGGGTCTTCATGATGTGGGAGGGCAATGCCACCGGTCTGTAGTCATTGGAGCCACTGGGGCGCGACGTCTTCAGTACAGGAACGAGGCAGGATGTCTTCCACAGTACAGGAACCCTCTGGATACTCAAGCTTAGGTTGAAGACATGGTGAAGTACTCCACATAGCTGGGGGGGGACACAGGCTTTGAGCACCCTGGGGCTGACACCATCCGGGCCTGCAGCCTTGCTTGGCTGGAGACACTTCAGCTGTCTTCTCACCTGTTCAGCTGTGAAGCCCACCGTGGTGGTTTCAGGTGGGGGAGGGGTGTAGTCATGAGAGCAGGGTGGGGGGCTGTGAGGAGGAGTAAGAGGGGAGAGTGGAGTATGTGTTGATTGGGGGCCGACAACAGATGAATCATGTGGGGTATGGGCAGGGGCCACAGTGTCAAATCTGTTGAAGAACAGGTTAAGTTTGTTGGCCCTGTCCACACTGCCTTCAGCTCCTCTGTTGCTAGCTTGTCGGAACCCAGTGATGGTCCTTATCACACTCCAGACCTCTCTCATGTTGTTTTGCTGGAGTTTCCACTCAAGCTTCCTCCTATACCTGTCTTTAGCCTCCCTGATCTTGGCTTTCAGGTCCCTCTGTATCGTCCTCAGCTCCTCCCTATTTCCATCTCTAAATGCCCTCTTTTTAGCGTTTAGGATGTCCTTAATGTCCTTTGTTACCCATGGCTTGTTATTTGAATAACAAAGGACAGTTCTTGCCGGAACATTGCAGTCCACACAGAAGTTGATGTAACCAGTAATGCATTCTGTGAGCTCATCAATGTCCTCTCCATGTGGCTCACAGAGGGCCTGCCAGTCTGTCAGCTCAAAAAAACCCTGGAGTGCCTCATAAACCTCCCCTGACCATTTCCTTACTGACCTCGAGGTTGCAGGTTTACTCTTCACCAGAGGCACGTAGCAGGGTTTGAGATGCACCAGGTTGTGATCTGACCTTCCCAGTGGGGGGAGGGGAGAGGAGCTGTATGCATCCTTAACGTTAGCATACATCAAATCCAGGATGTTACCTGGGACTGGAACGTTACCTGGGTTTCAGTACCTAAGTTACAGAGGAAGGTTGAACAAGTTAAGTCTTTATTCTTCAGAGTGTAGAAGGTTGAGGGGGGGATTTGATAGAGGTATTTAAAATTATGAGGGGGATAGATAGAGTCGACGTTGATAGGCTTTTTCCATTGAGAATAGGGGAGATTCAAACAAGAGGACATGAGTTGAGAGTTTGTGGTGAACTACATATACCTGTCTGGACACGCCCCCCCCCCCCCCCCGCTGACTGTTCCTGTGGCTCCTCCCACGGACCCTGGTATAAAGGCGATTGGGGACACTGCCCCGGTCTCAGTCTCCAGGATGCAGTGAGGTGGTTACTTGCTGCTTGTTCTTTCTTCCAGACAATAAAGGCCTATACCTTGCCTCACGTCTCCGAGAGTTATTGATGGTGCATCAGAGTTAGGGGGCAAAAGTTTAGGGGTAACACAAGGGGGCATTTCTTTACTCAGAGAGTGGTAGCTGTGTGGAACAAGCTTCCAGTAGAAGTGCTAGAGGCAGGTTCGATATTGTCATTTAAGGTAAAATTGGATCAGTATATGGACAGGAAAGGAATGGAGGGTTACAGGCTGAGTGCAGGTTGGTGGGACTAGGTGAGAGTAAGCGTTCGGCATGGACTAGAAGGGCTGAGATGGCCTGTTTCCGTGCTGTAATTGTTTTATGGTTATATAGACCAAAATTTCAAGCATACTTCTGAATGATATTGTGTCAACATTATATAATTCTTTGCAAGAATGTTACATTATTACAATTAGGATAAACATTTTTTAGCTTCCTAATTACTTCCCTTTATGCTATTTATTTTTTGTATACAAAACATTTTAAACAGTACGGAATTTTGGAAGATGCACTCAACATCAGAGTCCCAATTTCATGAACCATTAAAAACCAAAATCCATTTATACACTGATATTTGCAAGTGCTTGTTGTTTCAAGCACAATCTGTTTTTCTATTCTTCCTGTCAAGCAAACATATAATATTGCAAAGGATGTTTTCAAAGATTGATTGTTTTACACGGGTCCCATTCTTGAGGAATGACCTGTAAATTCTAAATTAAAAAGTTAGAAAATAAATTGAGACTGTGTTTAACTATACCATTTAATTTCAAACCAAATCCAAAAATCAAAAAAGTGAACAACAGATTTTCTGCATTTAGGAAGACTGAACTTCACATTTTAAATCTGAGCCAGTTACTGTAAATGAGCATATTCCCCCAATTTGATCCAAACACATTTTGTTTCATAGCTCTTGAGCATTAATACAAAACAATGTTTATTTAATTTGTTAGGATCTGTGATCGCTCTAGTTCTGCTTCAGAATGGCATACTAACAAGAGATTAGTGTTTTTTTAAATAAATTGAGCGTTTAGGAGGTGCTGTCTGCAGCAATGGAATATCCTGGTGTTTTATCATTAGCTTTCTTCCCATGCATTTTGTCTCTCTCTGTCTGCAAGTGCCACCTCAGTTCCCGCCGCTCACCATGGTAACAAGGGCAACTAGGGGAGTGAGTCTTCAATTACAGGAAACCAATCACATTTCATCTAAAAATTTTCTGGGAGAGTGCAATGAATTCTACTAGAAAGATGAAAGAGGCAGAACATCATGCTTAAGCAACAGTGGTGATTAGATGTGAGAAGTTCCAGGTATTTGTTGCTATGTAAAATTAAACTTGTGAGATTAAAAAAACAACTCTCAATTTCTTGCATTGCAAACTGATATATTGTTTAAAGCCATTCTTATGGTTGAATCTTTTTTTTCTTACAGGCTTTTTTCAGGAATAATGGATGTTTGGGAATGGTTGAAATTTAGACATTGAATTTACTGATGGTTTATTACATTTACGGAGATTGTTTTGAACAGTGTCAACCTATTACCAGCTGGATATCTTGCTAGAGATTTCCACCATTAATATAATGACATAGAACAGGAAAAATTCTCAAAATGGTTACAGTGAGGTAGAGTGGAGAAGAGTGGGAAGGGGTTGTAATGTGGAATGGAGTGTGATGGTAGATAAGATGTTTAGTTTTGTGTGATTTAATTTATTATCGCCACACACAAGGTACAGTGAAAAGATTTTGATTGTATGCCACAGTCTGATTATTCCATACATACTGTAAGTACATCAAAGTAGTAAAAGAAACAGAATGCAGAATGTACTATAGTGTCTGCAAAACATGGTGCAGGTAAACAAATAAAGCACAAAATTTGGAGATCAAGCATTCATCTTTAACATATTAGCAGTCTGTTCAAGTGTGCAATAGCAACAGGATAGAAGCCGAACACAAGAGTTTCTGCAGATGCTGGAAATCCAGAGCAACACACACAAAATACTGGAGGAACTCAGCAAGTCAAGCAGCATCTATGGAAATGAATAAACCATTGAAGTTTCAGACCAAGACCCTTCAAAAGATAGAAGTTGTCTTTGATTCTGGTGGTATATGCTTCCAATCTTCTGCCTGACAAGTGAAATCACTGGAGGGGACATTGGTTTGAGTGGTGGATTTAGCTACATTCCCAACTCTGCAATTTTTTGCAGTTTTAGGCAGAGCAGTTGCCATACTAAGCTGTGCTGTATTTGAATAGGAGGGTTTCTATGATGCATCTGTAAAAATTTGTAATAGTCAAAGGACACATGCCAATTTTTTTTAGCCTTCAGAAGAAGTAGAGGTATTGCTTCGGTCTAACCACAGTGTCAACTTGGTTGACAAATGATTGGTAATATATACTGTACCTCCGAGCTTGAAGATTTCCGTCATCTCCACTTCAATACAGATACTTGCAGGCCATATACTCCACTCTGCTTCCTGAAGTCAATAACCATTTCCTTAAAGTTTGGAAGTTGTAACCCTCCTAGATCAAATTTCCATGTCAATTTTTCCAATGATATTCTTGACATCTTACCTTTCCAAAGGAACTTCCTCACATATTTATTTAACTCTTGAGAAAACTTCTGGGGTAGTTGTATTGGTAGTGATTGGAATAAGTATTGTAATCTAGGGAATATATTCATTTTTACGGCATTTACTCTACCTACTAATGTTATTGGTAATATCATCCATTTATCAAGATCTTCTTGAATTTTTTTCAATAATGGTAAATAATTTAATTTATATAAGTTCTTTATATCATTATCAACTCTTATACCTACATATTTTATACCATATATCGGCCATCTAAATTGAGTTATTAATCAACATTGATTATAATCTCCTTTAGTAAGAGGTAGAATTTCATTTTTATCCCAATTTATTTTGTAGCCTGATATTTTCCCATATTCTTCCAATCTAGAAGATAATTTATGCAGCGAGTACAATGGGTTTGTTAAATAAAGCAGAACATCATCAGCAAATAAGTTAATCTTGTATTCCTCCTGGTTAACTCTGAAACCCTTAATATCTGGGTCCATTCTAATTAATTCAGCTACTGGTTCTATCGCCAACACAAATAAAGCAGGTGATAATGGACAACCTTGCCTAGTTGACCTTGTTAACTGAAGTGGTGTTGAAATTTGACCATTTGTCACTACTTTAGCTTTGGGATTAGTATTTAAGGTTTTAATCCATTTTATAAAGGATACTCCTAATCCATATATTTCCATTACCTTAAATAAAAAATCCCATTCCAATCTATCAAATGCTTTTTCTGCATCTAAAGCAACTGCCACACTCATTTCCTCCCTCTTTTGTGCCAAATGAATTATGCTAAGTAACCGGGTTACATTATCTGCCGATTGTCTGTTTTTGATAAATCCTGTTTGATCCATATGTATTAATTTTGGTAAGTATTTAGATAATCCGCTAGATAAAATTTTTGCTATTATTTTATAGCCAGTGCTTAACAAAGTCTATATGATGTTGGCTTTAAAAGATCTCTATCTTTTTTTGGCAATACTATTAAGATAGCTGTCGAAAAAGATTCTGGAAGTCTATGCATTCTTTCCGCTTGATATATTAACTCCATAAAAGGAGGAATTAGTAAATCTTTAAACTTCTTGTAAAATTCGGGCGGAAAACCATCTTCTCCTGTGGATTTATTACTTTGAAGTGATCCTAGAGCTTCTTCGACCTCTTTTAATGTAAAAGGCATATCTAATCTCTTCTGTTCTTCCGAATTCAATTTTGGAAGAGTCACTTGTGATAAAAACCTTTCTATCTTGACATTATCATTTTGTGATTCTGATTGATACAGTTCGGAATAAAAATTCTTATAAGTTTCATTAATTTCTAAAGGTTTGTAAGTAATTTTATTTACTCTTGTTCTAATTGCATTTATCGTTTTAGAAGTCTGGTTTGTTTTTAACTGCCAAGCAAGAACCTTATGTGATCTTTCACCTAGTTCATAATATCTCTGTTTAGTTCTCATAATTGCTTTTTCTGTTCGATATGTCTGAAGTGTATAACCCAAAATTATTTTTATTAGGAGATATTGAAGGGATAAAACCGAAACCCAAATTGAATAAATACCAGAAAGAATTCATAAAAATTGCATTGGCAGTAGCCAAAAAAGCTATTGCAGTTACTTGGAAATCGGATTCATACTTAAGTATAGATCGTCGGAAGAACGAAATTTTCAGCTGTATTCCACTTGAAAAAATTACTTATAATTTAAGAGATAAATATGAAACATTTCTGACAATTTGGTGCCCTTATTTACAAAAGCCAGAATTAAATATATAGGTGCTCCAAAGATAAAATAATTGGTTATTTGGGGAAAGAAATAAATATATATACTAAAGTTATTATGAACTCCGTGGAGCATGTGGGGATCTTCCGATATCCAGGCTTGCTTTCTTTCTTTCTTTTTCTTTCTTTCTTTCTTTCTTTCTTTCTTTCTTTCTTTCTTTCTTTCTTTCTTTCTTTCTTTCTTTCTTTCTTTCTTTCTTTCTTTCTTTCTTTCTTTCTTTCTTTCTTTCTTTCTTTCTTTCTTTCGGGATATGTTAGGGGGGAGGGGTTAAGGGGAGGGGGGAAGGGTTGATAATTTTTTTTCTTCTTTCTGTAATCATTTGAAAACAATAAAAAAAATAAAAAAATAACCATTTCCTTTATTTTATTGACATCAGGTGAAGGTTGTTGTTTTAACACTCTGCCACTATGCTCTTTATCTCCTTTCCATACACTGTTTCAGTCTTGTTTAAGATCAACTTGTAAAACTTGTAAAAAGTTAGAGCAGAATTTGGCCACACAGTCATACAAAGAATGGCAAGTCTGAAAAAGCAGTTTTGTGGGGCATTGGAAAAGGTGGTTTTGCCTATACTTACTGATTGCAGTTTGTTGGTCAAGAAGTCAGTGATCCAGTTGCAGAGGCAGGTGTAGTGTCCTATATCTTGCACTTTGGAGATGAGTTTGTTAGGAAATGTAGTGTTAAAGGCAATGATCTAGTTAATAAATATATAATAATATATATTATATAAAATATATAATAACTGATACAGGCGTCTGTGGTATCCAAATGTTCATCAGATGACTGAAAAGACAAGGAGGTGGTATCTGCTATAGAGTTGTTTCAGCAGTAAATGAATTACAGATATTGAGGTTGTCTGGGATCCTGGAGTTAATATGTGTCTCTTCAGCTTTGTGATCTTCTTTGGAGAGGAAGGAGGTGGAGATATACAACAAGATATTTGAAAGAGCAGCATTTATAAACTAGTCTGGGCATGTAAGAAAGATTTTGATTTTCATGTCACTGCATTGAGGAACATTCAGTAAGAGGAAAGTCAGCAAGGATGCAGAATATAATTGAGTTCTTCTTAGTGCAGGATATGGTTGCCAGAGGTTATGGTACTGGAATTGAGAGTGATGGAGCCCTAATGAATAGAAAAGGGAATAGTGAAGTTCAATCCTTGAAGTGATGAACACAGAAGTGTGGCTTTCAGTGGGTCTAGATTGGAGGTAAGGGGCAAGGTGGATGATATAAGGTAAGGACGAGTGCAGAGAGTATAGATTACATAAATGATTCAAAAGTCAGTAATACACCCCGAAGGATACCAAGACAACACAGCATTCATTTAATGGTGACATTAGGAGCTAAACTGTGAAGTTTATGAAAGAATGTGAGGTGACAATTTTGATCTCAGTGAAATTGCTAGGATACTAATGACTGATTAGTGAAAAAAAAACAGATCAGGGAAGTGGGTCTGTTAAAATGATTAGTTGTCATTTCAGAAAGAGAAATGATATTGAGATCAAAGGTACTGGAAGCTGTGTAAAAGTCAAGGAAGGCAAAAACAAAATTAACAAAGTGATACGTTTCTTCATTCTCCGTGGCCACTTTATTAGATACACTGTATGGTAATTCAAATATCTATCACCAATCATGTGGCAGCAATTCAATGCATAAAAACATCATCAAAGAGTTCAGTTGGGGAAGAAATGTGATCTACAAATCTTTTACCATGGAATGATTGTTGGTGCCAGATGGGCTGGTTTGAGTATCTCAGAAACTGCTGATCTCCTGGAAAGTTCATGTGTAACAGTCTCCAGAACTTACAGAGTGTGAAGTGAGAAACAAAAAAAAAGAGTCCAGTGAGCAGCAGGTCTGCAGGTGAAAACACTTTGTTAATGAGAGGTGTTAGAGAATGACCCGACTGGTTCAAGCCGAGAAGGCAAGAGTACCTCAAATAGCCATGCACAGGTAGATCAGGTGGAGGGGCAGGCAGTGCTGAGGAAGCAGGGAGTCTACAGAAGGACTTAGACAGATTGAAAGAAGGGACAAAGTAGTGGCAGATGAAAATATAGTGTAGGGAAGTGTATGCTCATGCACTTTGGTAGAAGGGCTAATGGCATAGAATATTTTGTAAACAGGGAGAAAATTCAAAAATCAGAGGTGCAAGGGGACTTGGGAATTCTTAAACAAAATTTTCCGAAGTTTAACTTGCAGGTTGAGTCAGTGCTAAGGAAGGCAAATGCAATGTTAGCATTCATTTTGAGAGAACTCAAATATAAGAGAAAGGATGCAATGCTGAGTCTTTTAAGGCATTGGACAGACTACACTTGGAGTACTGTGAATATAGTTTTGCGCCCCTTATCTAAGAAGAGAGGTGCTGGCACTGGAAAGGGTCTAAAGGAGGTTCATGAAAATGATTCTGGAAATGAAAGGGTTCGCGTATGAGCACCTTTGAGTAGCTCTGGGCCTCTACTCACTGGAATTTAGAAGAATGAGGTGGGGAAGAATCTCGTTGAAGCATATTGCATGTTGAAAGACATAGAGTAGATGTGGGGAGGATATTTCCTATGGTGGGCATTACAAACCTACAGTGTTGTACTGATATATTATAACAGTGGTTTGCAGAAGAGCATCTCTGAATGCACATATCGAACCTTAAAGTGGATGGGCAACAGGAACAGAAGACCACAAATACAGGCTCAGTGGCCACTTCATTAAGTTCAGCAGGTGGCCACTGAGCATTTTCCTTCAGCAATTTGATTACTGAACCAGCTGGCAAAACTCTAATCACTATAGTTTAACAACTAAAATGGACTTTGTTTTTGTTTGTTTTCTTGTAAATTTTATGTTTGTTTTTTTCTTTTGAAAACTGCTTTTATTATTACCCTATGTGCCCACGATCCTACTGAAATTAAGTTTTTTGTTGCTCCTGAGCATACTTGAGCTTATGGCAATAAATTTGACTTTGAAATATTACGGTGATATACATGTTTAATATACGATTTAGGAACAGAAGTTGCTCACAATATTTCCCCACAAAAGGAAACATCTTTCACTATATTATAGTGAAAACTCCTGAAAGTTGTATGCACTTCAATCAAATTCACTCTCACAAATCTAAACTGCAATATCCAACCTTGGTTCAGAATACAACCTGCTCAATCCAGGGACTAGTTGATTAAACCTTCTGTCATCTGCTTCCAATGTACCTCCTTGAATGTTCATTTATATGCACTTGCCCTAATCCAGAGGTTCCCAATCTTTTTTTAATGCCATGGACATTTAAGCAAGGTGTCTGTGAACCCTGGGCTGGGAACCCCTCCCCTAATAGAAGTTCAATGGCCTGCACCATTAATAATCTTGCAAGAGAAAATTGCTGACATTTTCTCAAGAGAAAATCAGAACGAATGCTACAAGATGTATAGCTACCATGCAGTCAAATAGGCCAGCTTAATCCTGATTCAACATTTTGACTTGAAACATCAACAATTGCTTCCTGCTACAGTGGCTACTTGATCATCTGAGTTCCTGTTGCAGATTGATCACAGCATTTACAGTCTTGTGTGTCCTTTTATTTGTGCTTCATTTCATTAACTTCACACTTAGCAGTTCAACCAGTAACTTAGTCACGTTGTTTGAAATGTGATGTGATTCATATGTGATGCTCGGTGTCTGGAGATTCTTGGTGGAGAGATTAAAATCAGTGATGGGGGTATATTGAGAGGAGCAGTGATATTTTAAGAAGTTATAAGCAGATTGGAGAAATAGGTAGGAAGGCTTTCGAAACAGGAGCTAACATTTAAAAATTGAGATGTTAAGTGTTTGTAATTGAGTGGACGGGGAAGGATACTATTTCAGGTATGGACAGAGTGACTTGGATGAGCAGACACTAACACTGGATGGAAGGCATTAAGAACCATCTGGAATGCATTGGAATAATTGTCACTGATGTTAAACATTCTGAAATATGAAGTACAAGTGTAGATATATGGTCAGAACTCTTCAGAACAATACAATGCAATTATCTCTTTCACTCTGAAATGATTGCCAGAAAGAGGAACAATGGCTAGGGCAATGCATCTGTGGTGGGATTGAAAGCCAAAGTTTTTTACTTAACCATTACTGGATGTCAGACAGTTTGATAATTTGGAGATAACAGAGGGGTTTAGTTTTGGTTGTGTTAACGTAAATGAAATTTAGTGTATTTTCAGAAAAAGTAACTGAAGTTTAAGTGAGCCAAGGTAGAGACTCACTGTCTTAATGTGCACTAAATCACAAAACACAAGCCAGAATGAATTGCAGCAGTGATATAAATGATCAAATGCTTAATTTGTTCTTAGATCATTCTTGATTGTTTGACTTTATCACAGAAACCAAAGTGTTATACTTTGTGTAACAGTGAGTGTCATCATTTAATTTTTTGGATTTTTTTCCATATTGTCTGTCAGGCTACTTATTGGCTTTGTCTCTTTGCTATTTTTCACGATGTTTGACAAATACTGTTTTAACAAGTGTTACATTGAATGAACTGCTTATACCTCCATAAAAATGTGTGAAGTGCAGCAGCAAACATCACCGTAGCTATAGCTTAATGGTAATACATTCATCCTTAAACTGAAGATTGGGAGCGGGTGGTGGGGTGGAATTAAATTCCTTTACAACTAGACTATCGTATAATGAAGTATTAAAAGAAGTTGCATTGTCATAAGTACTGAGCTTTCAACACGATTTTAAAATGAATATCACCAGTAAAAGAGTTTATGACACCAAATAGGTGAGTTCATATCAATTTTCTTTATTCATTCAGGCAATATCTCTAAAGCAGATTAATTAATCACTCATAATTTATTTGTGGCTTTTTGGTAAATATTTGACTAATAAACAATATTGCTTCTGCCCTGAAACTAACACATTATTTTGAAAACATTTGACTACAGGAGTGTAATATTGCCATATAAGCACAGACTTTGTATAATCGTCTTAATGTGCAGAGTGAGACAATTGGTCATTTATGATTGTGCCTAACATGCCTGTAGATGTTGCCTAGACTGCTGTGTTCCTCCAGCATTTTGTGTGTATTGCTCAAGATTTCCAGCTTCTGCAGAATCTCTGGTGTATCTGAAAAGCCTAGTTAATTCATCTTACACACCTATTTACCAAAACAACCATTCCATAGTTTCTTCAGCAAGTTATACAGCTTCTTTTCATTAGTCCTGTTGTACGTACATAACAGAACTATTATATTCCACCTCCTCTGCACTAATTTGATGAAAGGCATTTGATTTGACACATTAACTGAAGATGTATCTGGTGGTGACATCATTGAGAAAGAACCAGAAGTTGTAGAATATTGTTGAATGTGGAGACAAAAACTCATTTTTACCAAAATCTATTGTTTTCACCCCATATTTTAATTAACCTCCACTCCAAATGTTATCACACTAGGAACAATTTACAGTGGCTATCTAACCCGTCAATTCATGTTTGACATGTGGGAGGAAACCAACGCTGTTATGGTCCGGTCCGGAGCTCTCATTCCGGGTCTTGATCTGGTCCGTGGACTCCGGACTCCGGGTCTTGCAGCCGTCCCTCCTGTCACCCTTAAGCCAATGTTACGTACCCCGTAACTGGGTGTCTAACCAGCAGAGAAAGAAGAATCTGTTGGTCTGGTGGTACCAAACTAAAGGTGTTTAATAATAAAAATAAGCAAAACCATATCAATAATGCAAATATACATATAAAACAAGTTAGCAGTAATAAACCTAAAAGTGTAAGAATAATAATTATCAATAATAAACAAGCTCTATCGATGTCTAGGAGTAAATGAATTGTCATAGAAAAGTATAAAGTTCAGTTCAGTTCATGAGTGCTGATGTAGTTATGGTTGTTGTATTGTAATCAT
Organism: Hypanus sabinus; assembly: GCF_030144855.1. NCBI lineage: Eukaryota > Metazoa > Chordata > Chondrichthyes > Myliobatiformes > Dasyatidae > Hypanus > Hypanus sabinus. The sequence goes on from NC_082708.1 coordinate 84,156,031, forward strand.
TGGAGAGAGAGAGAGAGCAAGCGAGATGTAACAGCTACAGCAGCCAAACCTTCCTTTGCTTTCTTAATCCGTCATATCATTGTTGTCATTCAGTTATGAACTCTCCGTCCTTCAGCTAGACCGTTCTTCTGTGGTGGACTCGTCACTCTGGCATGAGTGGACATGCACACGAGTCCCCACTGGCCCTGCTGTAACACTGATAGCCTCACCGACCGACCTCCGAACCCACCTTTCTTGTGGGTTCCAACACTCAATCAGTGTCCACTGGCGTGTCTGAAGGGTGTCTCCCCAGCCCTGTCTTTTATCCCTACTAACGGGGTCTCAGCTATCCATCAATTCTGAATGACCATGTCCATAAAATCAGGCCACTCCTGCAGTCCACTGAGGAATGTTATTGAGTGAACTATTGTCCTTGCGCGAAACAGTAAATAATTCAAAAGGAATCACAATACAGTTAATCAGCAATTTTCCCCTCTCTCTTATCTGTTGCAGATGTTCTTGCCGGTTTTTCGTCTCTCTTTCTCATGGTCAGCATAACAACAGTAATAGTTCATGGTTCTCAGTGGGGGGGGGGGGTTGGGAATGATTAACCCTTCACTCCATTGTTCATCAGGTCTGTTCATCACTCATAACACCAAATAGGATCATCTTGGCTTAAGGAGGCGCACCTGTTGCTTATCAGCTGGCCGGTGGATATAAGGGACTCTGGGACTGAGCCTAGTTGGGGGGTTGTCCTGCTCTGAACATGTTTTGTCCTGTTTGCCTTGTATGAGCTGGTTTGCCATGTTCTGAGGTGTTTCGTCTGATTGGCTCTGTTTGTTCTGGTTGTCCTGGCTTGGAGGACCCATAGCTTCATCCCCAAGTTCTGTGAGTCAGCCTGGACCAAGTTTCCTCCTGATCCCCTGCCTCTGTTGGGTAGCAGGCTGGACTGTTGTTACCTGGTGGGGGGACTCTGTCCCCTTCCTACCCCTCACCTCTGATGGGTTGTGCCCGCTACCTGCCCAGGTGTCCTGTGTCTTGCCCGGGCCTCTGTGTTCCCGCCTGGGAGGCGGCCCTGACCAGGAGTTACGCGGCTGCCCAGGGGGCTCTCCAGCTAAGCAATGGACTCTGAGATCCAGTCAAGCCATGAACTCTCTCTGAACCCCAGGATTACCTAGCATGCCCTAGGTTTCTTTTGCATGCCCTGGTCTCCCCATCTGGTTCTATCCTTTAGTTATTCCTGTCCTGCCCCAAGTACTTCAGTGCCTGTGTCCTGCACTTGGGTCCAGCCTCCTGTCCCCTTGTGACAAATGCAGTCTCAGGAAAAACATGCAACTCCACACAGATGGCACTGAAGGTCAGTATTGCGGTTGTGTGGAAGCAGCCACACCACTCTGCTGTTTGCTAAAGATAATCAGAAGTAACATCAATACAGTCAAATATATGTGGGGGAAAAAGATGTCCAAAATCAAAGTAAATTTATTATCACAGTACATGTATCTTAAAATTCATTTTCTTGCAGGCATTTAAAGAAAAATGAAGAAATACAGTGGAATTTGTTAAAATTATACAAAGACTGATAAACAGCCAATGTGCTAAAGAAGATAGTGCATATAAAAATAATTACAATATTAATGTAATAAATAATACTGAGAAAATGAATTAAGAGTCCTTGAAAGTGAGTCTGTAGATTATGGAATTAGTTCATTGTCGAGATGATTTAAACTATCCATGCTGGTTCAGCAGCTTCCTGAACCTGGTAGTGTGGGAGCCAAGGTTTCTGTCCCTCCTTCCTGAAGGCAGCAGTTATAAGAGAGCACAGCCTGGATGGTAGGGGCCCTTTCTGATGATTGCTGCTTTCTTGTGACAGTGCTCCTTCCAATGTGTCCAATGGTGGGGAGGGCTTTGCTTGTGATGGTCTGGGTTGTATCCAAACCCACCACCTTCTGCAAATGTTTCCATTCCATGGGTTAGTGGAAAGATTAGGGTAGCAAAAAATGTGTTCAATGTGACAGCAAGTTCAGCTACTGTTTATATTGCCTGTCAACACTTGGTGAAAATTCCTAACTTCACCATTTGGTTCCTCTCCAATATCTGGGTTGGGGTGGGGGCGGGGAGATGTGACAACTTAAACAACTGACAACTTGTATTTTCATAGACTTGTGGGTGGGGGCGGGCAGGAATTACAAGCTGTTTGCCAGTGTGGAAGTTGGGTCAGATATCAAAATGAGAATTACAGACAATGATATGAAGGATTTATCCTTTTCAAAGCACCTGTATTTTGACAATTGGGTTAATTCAGTTCTACTTGTAACTTGCTGGAAAGTTATGTTTAAAAAGTTTTTTATTCTTTGGATTGTTACTCAGTGACAAAACATAGCAGTAAGATACATCAAAAAACACCTTCCAAAACTTCCTGCTTAGATACTTGGATGTTGTGTAAAATAAAATTATAACAGAGAAACAAGCGAATAACTTGTATGACAGAGCAGGTTAGCAATGCTAATTCTGCCACTAAGCTTGCCCCTTTGCCCGGGTAGTCACTCCTCCTCGTCCTGTCCCCAGTTGTTCACACTTCAGCCTCCCTGGGAGTTCCCCATCTACACACCCCACAGTAAAACAACCGTTAATCAATACAATCCCTTCAGTTACCGTGCTCTACGGGTTTATAACATAAAAATGAGGATTTAGACACCAACTTGCCCAACACTTTCATTTATTTTCACTCAACCCCTTACATCGGTTTGCAGACAGAATGGCCCCGAAAGACCCAGGGGACAGTTTGAGGTGTCCTAAAATAATGCCTGAATTGGTGGGAGCAGGCGCACCACTGCCTACACAGGTAACAGCACTGGTGGGGGGGATATTATTCTATTATATTCATCTGAGCATGTGGACACTGATCTACGGGTTTAACTAAGGCATTTGGTGTGGAATAAAAGTATAGCACATTAGAATCCCAATTTAAAATATTCCAATTCTGCATAATTATTATGGTCTGGTCATGTGATTATTCTCCCCTCCCCCCCAGACCAATAGCAGGATGCCCCGGTCCCTCTGGGCCAGGTGGAGGCAGATTTAATCCCTCAGTATGGCTGGAGAGGCATGGAGGTTGGATTTAACGGTTGGTGAATGGCCATAGTGTGTCGTGAAGAAAGTGTCTGTATATTTGTAATTATTTGTACATGCATGTTTGTTTTCATTTGTCTATTTGCAAATATTTTTCTTCACAACCTTTGGGCAGCTTTTGTGTTTTATTTTCATCTGGTACTGAACTAAACCCCCTATAACAGATGAGCAGAATTAGGCCATTCAGTCCATCAAGTCCATTCTGCTATTTCCTCATGGCTGATCCCGGATCCCATTCAAATCCATACACCTGCCCTGTCACCATATCTCTTGATGTCCCGACCAATCAGGAAGCTATCAACATCCGCTTTGAATATACCCACGGACTTGGCCTCTTGTACTAACGTGCTGCTGCGGCTTACCATCAGGCACGCTTACTCGCATCTGATAGCGAGGTGTGACATAGGGCTTTGATAACCTCATGATATCTCAATATATATATCTATAATTATAGACAGCCAGGCAATTTTGTTGCATTTACTGCTATGTAGGAGATGTGGCAACCAAGGTTTGTCTACAATTTACTGCAACATTTAGACAATAACCTGTTGGCTGCGGGACTGATGGGAAACTTCTTGCCATTGTTTTGTTCATTTATTTTAAGAATGCAATCGTTACCAAGAAGACCAATATTTATTGCCTATCCATAATTACCCTTTGCTGGATGTGGGATGTCTTCTTGTACTGCTGCAGTCCCTTGTTCAAGTTATCAGTCCCATAATGCTGAAAGACAATTCTAGATGGAGGCTTAGCAACCCTGCCCTGCGTTTTATCTCATCTTTGCTGCATGCATACATGGACTGCTTTTTTTAATCAGGAACTGTGAATAAAATTTAATTTATAAAGAAAATTTTAAAGAGAGAACTGAATCAAGCATTACAATCTTTATTTATGAAGAAGTAGATAGATTATTTGCATAATGATAGCAATGGCAAGAACAATAGCAAAGGCCACTGTTAATAGAAACATAGAAAACCACAAAGCTGTGTTGAACATGTCCTTACCTGAGAAATTACCCAGGGTTATTTTCCTGAGCTGTATGTACCTGTCCAGGAGCCTCTTAAAAGTCCCTTTTGTATCCGCCTCCAACACAGTTGCCAGCAGCCCATTCCACACACTCACCACTCTCTGCGTCAAAAAACTTACCCCTGATACCTCCTCTGTACCTACTTCCAAGCACCTTAATGAAAAATATTAAAGATATCCACTTGATGCAGGTATTAAACCTCAACAATAATGATCAGTTAGGCACAGAGAGAATCTGTATGAACCTACAAATATTGTTTTTAGTTCAGTTAAAATCAAACAAAGAAACTTGACACTCCTTAAATAGTCAAAGAATAGAAAAGTTAATACCTAGGAACAGGACTCTAGTCAGGTATTCCTCTTGAACCTGATGAAAACACTCTCTAAGGAAGGAGGAATGCAGCAGAAAGGATACAGACCAGTTAGCCTGACCTTAGTAGTTGGGAAGATGTTAGAATCAATTGTTAAGGAAGAGGTGATGGAGTATTTGGTGACACATGACAAGATAGTACAAAGTCACCATGGTGTCCTTCAGGGAAAATCCTGCCTGACGAACCTGTTGGAATTGTTTGAGGAGATTACAAGTAGGATAGATAAAGGGGATGCAGTAGATGTTGTACAAGGTGCCACACAAGAGGCTGCTTACCAAGTTAAGAGCCCATGGTATTACTAACATGGTTAGAGCATTGGCTGATTGGTAGGAGGCAGTGAGTAGGAATAAAAGGATCCTTTTCTGGTTGGCTGCCAATAATGAGTGGTGTTTCGCAGGGTTTGATGTTGGAACCACTTCTTTTTATGCGATATATAAATGATTTGGATGATGGAATAGATGGCTTTGTTGTCAAGTTTGCAGATGAAGCAAAGATTGGTGGAGGGGCAGCTAATGTTGAGGAAAGAGGTAGGATGCAGAAGGCCTTAGACAGATTAGGAGAATAGGCAAGAAAGTGGCAAATCTCTCTTTTTTTATCTCTGTCTCCATCTCTGGAGACAAACTGTCCACTGACATCTTTTATAAACCTGCCAATTCCCATGGCTATCTTGATTATACCTCTCCTTATCCTGTCTCCTGTAAAAATGCAATTCGCTTTCCTCTGTTTCTTTGTCTCCACTGCATCTGTTCCTATGATGAAGCTTTCCTTTCCAGGACATCAGAGATGTTCTCCTTCTTCAGAAACAGGGTTTTTCTTCCTCCATTGATGCTGCCCTTACCTACATTTTCTCCATTTCCCAAATATCTGCACTCACTCCATCTTCCCACTGCCTTAACAGGAAAAGAATTCCATTTGTCCTCACCATCCCATGAACATTTGCATCCAACATATCATTGTCCTCAACTTCAGCTAACTTTAACAGAGCCTTACCACCAAACACATCCTTAACTCCCCAAACCTACTCTCCACTTCCTGCAGGGAAGCTTCTATGTTGTCTATGCTGCTCCCATTAACCGTGGTGATCGAAACCAAGAGCTGGGACAACAGAAGTGCCCTTTCTTGCTGAGCACATCAGCTAACAGGGCTCACTCTTTGATTCTCTTGTCCAATCGTCTCTCCCACTAATGTCCCTCCTGACACCTATCCCCTGCAAGTGGCAAAAGTGCTACTCCCCCCTCACCTCCATTCAGAGCCCCAAACAGTCCTTCCAGGTGAGTCAACACTTCAGCTGCAAACCTGTTGGGGCCATCTTCTGTATCTGTTGCTCCCGATGTGGCATCCTCTACAAGTGTAGTTTGAGGGACCACTTTGCCAAATATCTCAGCTCCATTCACAAAAAGTGGTATTTCCTGATGGCCAACCAATTTAATTCATATCCTCATTCCCATTCTGACATGTTGGTTTGTTCTTCTTCTACAAAGATGAGGCTATTCTCAGGTTAGGTGGGCAACACATCATATTCCTTCTTTGTAGCCTCCAACCTGATGGTATGAACATAAATTTCTCTAATTCCCCCTTCCCTCTTCTCCATATCCCTATTCTGGTCTCTAGGCTCTTCTCCTCACATGGCTATCACCTCCCCTTGGTGCTCCTTCTCCTTCTCTTTCCCCATGACCATTCTCTTCTCCTTTCAGATTATTTTTTCTCTAGCCCTTTGCCTTTTCCACTTACTAACTCCCAGTTTCTTATTCTATCCACCCACAACCTACTTGGCTACATCTATCACCTTCCAGCTTGTCCTCCTCCCTCCTCCCCCCACCTTCTTATTCTGGCATCTTCCCCCTTCATTTCCAGTCCTGATAAAGGATTTCGGCCTGACTCGTTGACTAATAATTCATTTCCATAGATGCTGGCTGCCTTGCTGAGTTCCTCCAACATTTTTTTTGTGTTGAACTTGTTGAGGGTGAGGACCAGTTCTGCCAGATGGAGGAGGGTGGTAGTGTAATGCAACTGGACAGGTCTGTTGTCAAGAAAGAAGCAGAGAGCTTTAGGGCTTTCTTGATGAGGTATAAAGTCTACAGGATTAGGCATCCATGTTGAAAATGAGGCGATCAGGGTATAAATAAAATGATTGGTCTCCTTTTCCCAGGACAGAGTCTAAACAGAGAAGACATAGATCTAAAGAGAGGGAAGAGAGATTTAACATGAAAATGACAGGTACATTTTTCACATGGAGGATAGTAGGTACAAGCTGCCAGAGGTAATGAGAGAGGTGAGTACAATTATGGTGGTGGAAGTCTTCTGGACAGGTACATGTAGAGGAAAGGTTTAGAAAGAAATGGACCAAAAACAAAAAAATGAAAGTAAACATTTTGGTTGGCATAAACCAATCAGGCAGAAGAACCTTTATACAGGTTACATAGTTTATGTTGATTATATAAAGTTATACAATGCTATATGATTTTATGACTCTATACTATGGTCTTGTTAGACAAAGCCCCAAAATTAAACCACTCAGCCAATTGGGTCTGCTCCAGCATTCAATCATGGCTGATTTATTATTCCTCTCAACCCCATCCTCCTGCCTTCTCCCCGCAACCTTTCATGCCCTGATTAACCAAGGACCTATCAACCTCCAATTTAAATATACTCAATGACTTGGCCTCCACTGCTATTTGTGGCAATGAAATTTACAGATTCACCATCCTCTAGCTAAAGATAGTCCTTCTTTAAAGAAATGGATGTCACTGTATTCTGAGTCTGCCCTCTGGTCCATGTCTCATTCATTATAGGAAATATCCTCTCCACATCCAAACTATCGAGACCTTTCAATATTTAAAAGTTTTCATTGAGATACCCCATTCTTCCAAACACCAGTGAATACAGGCCCAGAGCCATCAAAGTCTCCTCATACTTTTAACCCTTTCATTCCCAGCATCATTCTAGTGTACGTCATCTGGACCCTCTCCAATGCCAGCACATCTTTTCTTAGACAAAGAGTCCAAAACTGCTCGCAGTACTCCAAGTGCTCTCTGACCAATGCCTTAAAAAGACTCAGCATCACATCCTTGATTTTAGATTCTAGTCCTCTTGAAATGAATGCAAACATTGTATTTGCCTTCCTTACCACTAACTCAACCTGCAATATATTCCTAAAAGAATCCTGCACAAGGACTCCCAAGTACTTTTGGACCTCTGATTTTTGAGTTTTCTCCTTGTTTAGAAAACAGTTTTTTTTTTCCTTCTACCAAAATACATGGCCATACATTTCCTTATATTCCATCAGCTGCTTCTTTGCCCATTTTCCCAACCTCTCTCTTATGCCTCTGTAATTCCCTTTACTCCACTGTAGTACCTATACATCTGCCTTTGGCTTCTTCCTCTAAAACTGTAGGGTGAATGTCTCCTAAAGGTTCCTTTACCTTAAGCTCCCTAATCAAATCTGGTTAATTCCATAATACCCAGTCTGAAGATGCCTTTCTCCTATTGGGCTCAACAACAAGCCATCTCATAGACATTCTACGAATTCCCTCCCTCGGCACTAACCCAATTTTCCCAATTTACCTGCATATTGAAGTCACCCATATCTATAGTAACATAGCCCTTATTACATGTCTTTTCTATTTCCTGTTCAAATTTATATCTCACATTCTGGCTACTGTTCAGGGGTCAGTATAGCACTCCCATCAGGGATTTTTTTTTTACCTTGCGGTTTCTCAACTCAACCCACAAGGATTCTACTCCTGATCCTATGTCACTTTTTTCTAAAGATGTAATTTCATTTTTTACCAAGACAGCTACCCACCTTCTTTGCTTACCTGCCTGTCCTTCAGATGCAAGATGCATCCTTAGACATTAAGCTCCCAACTATGATCTTCTTTCAGCCATAAGTTAGTGATGCCCACAACATCGTACCTAGCAATCTCTAACTGTGCGACAAGATCATCTGCCTTATTCTATATACTTTGTGCAGTCAAATATAACACCTTCAGTTCTGTATTCATCACTCTTTACAATTTTGCCCCCATTTTATACTTCAACTCATCCTACTAACTGTAGTTGTGCTCTATCACCTGTCTGTTCTACCTTCCAGTCTCACTACACAATGCATCGACTTGTATTATCCTCAGCCGTATCACTCCAGTTCCCATCCCTCTGTCAGTTTAGTTTAATCCCTCCACCACAGTTTTCGCAAACCTGCCTGGAAGGATATTAGTCCCCATCAGGTTCAGTTATAATTGAACATGTCATACCTTCCCCAGGAGAAATCCTAGTGATTCAGAAATGCACAGAACTTCTTTCCCTCTTTTGCCTTGCTCCCTACTGCCAATATGTACCATGACCTCTGGCCACTCACCCTCCCTCTTGAGTATCTTCTGCAGCTGCTTTGAGACATCTTGGATCCTAGCAACTGGAAGGACAAACTGGAAGATAATACCATCTTCATGATGTACCTTTAACTGGAAGAAGGTAATGCTCTGTCATTTCTGTGTCATCCTTCTGGGATGTAAACGTCTTATGATCTTATAGCTGTCTCCGAAGCAGACCAAACCTAAGTTCAAAGTAAATTTATTATCAGAGTGCATACATGTCACCACATACAACCCTGCAATTCTTTTTGTGCAATCATACTTAGTATTTCTGTAGAACAGTAACTGTAAACATCAGGAACTAAACTGTAAACAAACTGTGCAAATGCAGATATAAATAAATAGCAATAAATAATGAGCATGAAATAACAATATAACAGGGTCCTTAAATAGGTGTAGCTATCTCCTTTTGCGTGACTCATCTTCCGGTGTCATTCTCATATATCTCTGGTTACTTTTATTCATAGGGTTTTCTTGGTAAATTACTGGAGAAGGTTGTCATTTCCTTCTCCAGAGGAATGCTGGTCTAGAGGACTTAAACGTTGGAATCAAAATTGCTGGACAAAATATTAACAACCTCAGCATTGCAGGTGATACTACTCTAATGGCTGAAAGTGAGGAGTATCTGAGGATGCTTCTAATCAAAGTGAAAGAAGAAATCCCTACTAACTCCGTGGTGATAAATGGAAAGGAAGTGGAAGCAGTGACAGATATTGTCTTCCTCAGTTCAAAGATTTCTATAGATGGTAACTACAGCCACAAAATTAAACAGCGCTTACTTCTGAGGAGGGCAGCAAAATGGCAAATTTAGATAAAATACTGAAGAGCAGTGTTACGTACTCGTGACACATGACAGTGGTGCCCTTGTCACGTAACTGGACTTGAGGTGATGGTCTTGTGATGGTGGAATGACGTCATTTTCCCGCCAGTAGAGATCATGTGATGGGTTTTTTTTTTTTACAGGTTATAAAAGGTAGACCCCACCCTGTGAGGAGGGGCAGTTCGTGGCTGGATTTGCCAGATTGACTTCATGCCACTGCGTGTTTGAAGTGATGACACAGTTTAGTTGAAGGATGAAGTTTTTATTTAATGCCTAAAGTTTAAAAGGTCATTGCCAGCAGGTTCTTTATGATTCTGTTAGTTCAAGAAATTAGTGGAGAGTGAAGATTGGAAGTTCGGAAGTTAAAGATCGAGGAGAATCGCTTTCTACGGTGAAACGGGGCCGACCTTTGTTTGATCCTTATTTGGAAGGATTTCATTGACTATCTTTGTGTTAATCCCTAGGTTTAACTAGAAAGGATTGAAGGTAGTGGAGAAGGAAAGGTCAGTGCCTTTAAGCCGTTCTGTTTCGTATATTCTTTGTGGGAAGTTCGACATCGGGGATCGAAGCAAGCGACGTGAAAGAGAACCTAAATTGTCCTATAAAGTTTCTCCTTTTAAATGGACTGCGAGCATATCGAACTTTTGGCAATACCACTTTTAAGAACTATTTTTGGAATATCACTTTAAGAACTGTTTTTGGAATATCACTTTAAGAACTGTTTTTGGAATATCACTTTATGAACTGTTTGGGCTGCCGCTCAGCAGCTGTTTCCGGTTACGGTAGTGTTTGTTTACTTTTGGGGGGTTTGTTTTCTGTGTTTAATAAACGTGTTGTTTGTTATAAGAAACCCATGCCGAACTCATATATTTATTGTTGCCTGAATACATAACAGCAGAGACATAACATTGTCTACGAAGATCCGGATTGTCAAGTCTATGGTATTTCCAGTTGTGATGTATGACTGTGAGAGCTGGACTGTTAGTAAGACTGAATACAAAAGAATCAATCCCTTTGAACTTGGATGCTGGAGGAAAGTGTTAAAGAGTTTGTTGGACAGCAAGAAGATCCATCAAGACAATACTTGAAGAAATACAGCCAGACTGCTCGGTAGGAGGATTGATTATGAGACAAAAGCTCAAATATTTTGGCCACATCATGAGAAGACAGGATTCCTTGGAGAAGACTCTCATGTTAGGTTGGGGCAGTTTTACCCGTGAAGTACTGTACTGAATGCACTACCTGTTGTAGGATTTTCTGCTCAAAGGTGTTCCTATACCAGACTGTAATGCAGCCAGTCAGCACACTTTCCTCTACGCATCTACAGACATTTGCCAAGGTTCTCGATGGCATGCTGAACCTCCACAGACTCTTGAGGAAGTGTTATACTGTTATACTTTCTTCACAATGATAGTTATATGTGTCCAGGATAGGTCCTCTGATAGTGGCATTCAGGAATTTAAAGTTACTGACTGTCTCCACCTCTGATCCTCCGATGATTACCGGCTCATGCATTTTTGATTTCCCTCTCCTTAAGCCAACAATCAGCTCCTTGGTCTTATTGACATTGAGTGAGGGGTTGTTGCTATTACACTACTCAGAAAAAAATTTTAATCTCTAGTATAACACCATAAGAAGGTAAGATATAGGAGCAGAATTTGGCCCATCGAGTCTGCTCTTCTGTTTCATCATGACTGATCCAATTTTCCTCTCAGACCCAATCTCCTGCCCTCTCCCTGTATCCCATCATGCTCTGACCAATCAAGAATGTATCAGCCTCTGCCTTAAGCATACATAAAGACTTGACTTCCACAGCTGCCTGTGGCAAAGAATTCCACAGATTCACCACCCTCTGGCTAAAGAAATTCCTCCTCGTCTCTATTCTAAAGGATGTCCCTCTATTCTGAGGCTGTGTCCTCTTGTTTTAGACTTTCTCACCATAGGAAACATCCTCTCCACATCCACTCTATCAAAGCCTTTCACTGTTTGATAGATATCAATGAGGTCATGCCTCATTCTTCCAGTGTATACAGGCCCAGAGCCATCAGATGCTCTTCATATGACAAACCACTCAACCCTGGAATTATTTTTGTGATCTTCTTTTGAACCTTCTCCAGTTTCTAAGATAAGGGGCCCAAACCTGCTCACAATACCCCAGGAGAGGCCTCACCACTGCTTTATAAAGTTTCAACATTATATCTTTGCTTTTATATTCTATTCCTCTTTAAATTAATGCCAACATTGCATTTGCCTTCCTCACCATGGACTCAACCTGCAAAGTAACCTTTAGAGAATCCTGCATAAGTACTCCCACATCCCTTTGTGTCTCAGTTTTTTGTATTTTCTCTCCATTTAGAAAATAGTCAACCATTTCATTTCTTCTAACAAAATGCATGACCATGCACTTCCCAACACTGTATTCCATCTGTTATTTCTTTGCCCATTCTCCTAATCTGTCTAAGTCCTTCTGTAGCCTCTCTACTTCCTCAAAACTACCTCTTCCTCCACCCATCTTCATATCATCTGCAAACTTTTTATCAAAGCCATCAATTTCACCATCCAAATTATTGACATATAACATAAAAAGAATCAGTGCAAACACAGATCCCTGCGGAACACCACTTGTCTCCAGCAGCCAGTCAGATAAGGATCCCATTATTCCCAACCTTTGCCTCCTGCCAATCAACCACTGTTAGAATCCTTCCTGTAGTCCCATGCGCTTGTAGCTTGTTAAGCACCTTGTCAAAAGTCTTCTGAAAATCCAAGAACACAACGTCAAGCAAATTCTCCTTAGTCTATCCTGCTTGTTACTTCTTCAAAGAATTCCAACAGATTTGTCAGGCAAGATCTTTCCTTGAAGAAACCATGCTGACTCTGGACTATTTTATCATGTGCCTCCAAATACCTTGAGACCTCATCCTTAATAATTGACTCCAACATCATCACTGAGGTCAGACTAATTGTCCTGTAGTTTCCTTTCTTCCGTCTCTTTCCTTTCTTGAAGAGTGGAGTGACATTTGCAATTTTACTGTTTTCCTGAACCATTGCAGAATCTAGTGATTCTTGAAAGATTATGGTCTTTTCAGCCACCTCTTTCAGAACTCTAGGCTGTACACCATCTGGTCCAGGTGAGTTATCTACCTTCAGACCTTTCAGTTTCCCTTCTCTCTAGTTATAGAAAATTCACACAGCCCAGCGCATCTGTAGTTGTGAACTTCCCATGATTCAGGATATTTACAGAGACAACACGAGGAAATCTGCAGAAGCTGGAAATTCAAACAACACACACAAAATACTGCTGGAACACAGCAGGCCAGGCAGCAGCTATAAGGAGAAGCACTGTCGACATTTCGAACTGGGACTCTTCGTAGGACTTGACGAAGGATCTCAGCCGGAAACATCGACAGTACTTAAGGGTCTCGGCCCGAAACGTCGACAGTGCTTCTCCTTATAGATGCTGCCTGGCCTGCTGTGTTCCACCAGCATTTTGTGTGCGTTATTTACAGAGACAGGTGTGTAAAAAGGGCCCATAGGATCACTGGGGACCCAAGTCATCCCAACTGCAAACTATTCTAGCTGCACCATCTGCTACCAGAACCAACAGACTCTGGGACAGCTTCTTCCACCAGGCCATCAGACTGATGAACTCACACTGATTTGAGCGTACTCTATATTGCATTGACTGTTCTATTTTTTATAAATTACAATGATTGCACATGAAACATTTAGGTGGAGACATAACATAAAGATTTTTACTCCTCATATATGTGAAGGATGTAAAAAATAAAGTCAATTCAATTCAATTCATGTCCCCTGACGCCTGGAACTTCTACCATACTGCTAGTGTCTTCAACAGTGAAGACTGATTCAAAATACTTATTCAGTTTGTCTGCTATTCAGTGCCCCCATTACTATCTCTCCAGCATCGTTTTCCAGTGGTCCAATATCTATCTTTTACACTTTATGTATCTTAAGAAGTTTCTGGTATCCTTTTTAATATTATTGTCTAGCTTACTTCTGTATTCTATTTTTTTCCTTAATGAGTTAATTAGTTGCCTTCTGTTGTTTTTTGAAAGCTTCCTAATCCTATAATTTTGCACTAATCCTCGCTCTATCATATGCCCGCTCTTTGGCTTTTATGTTGGCTTTTATTTCTCATGTTAGCCACAGTTGCATCATCTTTCCTTTAGAATATTTCTTCCGCTTTGGGATGTATATATGCTGTGCCTTCCAAATTGCTTCCAGAAATTCCAGCCATTGCTGCTCTGCCATCATCCCTGCCAGTGTTCTTTTCCAATCAACTCTAGCCAGCTCCTCTCTCATGTCCCTATAATTTCCTTTGTCACAGTGTGTCACTGTAATACTGACACATCTGACTTTATGCTGATTTGTCACCCCTCTTGATACAGCCCACACAAGTTATATCCTTAGCAAACTTGTATCTGGTTTTGGAGCTGTACTTAGTCACACAGTCATAGGTGTAAAGCGAGTAGAGCAGGGAGATAAGTACACATCCCTGTGGTGCTCCTGTGCTGATGAAGATTGTGGAGGAGATGTTTTTGCAAATCTGAACTGACTGGGGTCTACAAATGAGGAAATCAAGGACCCAATTGCACAAGAGGTTATTGAGGCCCAGGTCTTAGAGTTCACTGATTAGTTTTGAGGGGATGATAGTATTAAATACTGAGCTGTAATTGATACAGAGCATCCTATGTATGCATATTTGCTGTCCAGATATTCCAGGGTTGTGTGAAGAGCCAATGAGGTGGCATCTGCTGTGAACCTTTGAACAAGAGCTGATAGGCTTTAACGCCGGTCCCTCAAAACACATCATCACTGTAGATGTAAGTGTCACTGGGTGATAGTCATTTAGACTGGTTACCACGCTCTTCTTGGGCTCTAGTAAAATTGAAGCATGTTTGAAGCAGGTGGGGTTTGCGCTATTCACACTGCCAGAGTAAGAGGTTGAAGATATCCATGAACACACTAGCTAGTTGGTCAGCACGGGTCTTCAGTACTCAGTCATGTACTCCATCCAGACCAAATTCTTTCCTTGGATTCACTCACTTGAGGGCAGCCTGCACGTCATTTTCAGATACTGAGACCAAAGGATCATCCGGAGACATGGGGGGCACGATGGTTCCTCCCTGTTCTGGTGGTCAAAGTGAGCATAGAAAGCATTGAGCTGATCTGGAAGCAAAGCTCTGCTGTCCCCTTTGTCACAAGATTTAATTTTGTAGGAGGTTATGGCATTCAAACCCTGCCACAGTTGTTGAGCATCCCTGGTTGATTCCAGTCTTGTCTGGAATCTCCATTTTGCACAAGAGATGGCTTTCCTGAGATCATACCTGTACCTCTTGTAGCATTCTTGATCTCCAGACTTGAATGTCTTTCATCTGGCTCTCAGCAGGTTCTGGATTTCCATCTTCAGAATACAGTACAGTTACTCACCTGCACCATTGCAAATGCACCACTTTACTCCATGTATTCCATCTGTAAGAAGACAAAGCTGGCAGGCAAATGGGAATGCCACCACCTACAGGTCTTCCTGCAACTCTCTGGGCATCCCAAGGTGCAAATTTACTTAGTTCCTTGATCACTGGTGAGTCAATTCTAGAACTTCCCACTCGGCAGCTCAGTCAGAGTACTGTCAACAGAGAGCGGCAGAAACCCTCATCTCTTTTTATTGGCAATTAGGGATGAGAAATAAATATTGGCCTGGCCTTTGCATTCCCTTATCCAAAAAAATAAATAAACAACTCTGATAGAGGTGCAGTTTCTTTGATCCTCTTATCAATATTATAGTATTTGTCTTACAATATTTGGTATTGAATATAAATGTTGATATGTACTGAGCTATATGATTTTTTTAGGAATTGATGTACTGATCCCTCTGATAATGTAACAGCACACACTGAGTGCCATTTAAGTTCAATTTTTAGCAGCAGGATATGTCAGTTAATCACATTATCTCTTTTCTTAGTTGGTATCACTGTCTTCTCTGTGTCAGAATGTTGTAGGTTGAGACCTTATTATCAATGTCTTTTTTGGACACTACTCTGAGGCTATGCACCATAATATTACATGTTACTACCAGAGTGCTAATTGAGAAAGATTCACTACAAATGTAGCATTCAAAAAATGATCTCTCATAACACATCATGGGACATCAACATCATAAGAATTCTGGAGTTGTAACATGACTATAAGCCAGGAGATGAACACTGGTTCTAAGAAGGATGTATTAGATCACAGAGCAGCAAGAGCTGATTTCCCTAAAGGTGACGGGGCAACCCACTGTAGTTACTTCACAACACCACATGCAATATAAACATCAGAAGCAATTTGTGCAAAGAATTCCCATAACCCACCGATCATTTCACAGCTCTGGAATCCAGCCATCTCCATTTATCAAAGTGGAGGCAGAGGCAGCAATTATAACCAATTGTTAGTAGAATGCTGTGTTGATGATCTTACTTGAGCTTCTCCTGAAGTCATCAGCTTCACCGATGCCAGGCTTCAGGGAACCCTATTCATACCATGCAATATGATGCAATTGCAGAGTTCAGTAGATCAAAAATGAGCTACACAATTTGGCAATATCCCAGTGGCCCATGACATTGATAAGCCATTTCTCTGAAGGCTATGATAGAAGTTGGAAAGAGGGAGAAGGAGGACCTCCTCTTGCTGGAAACGGATTTGCCAATCTTTAAGTGAAGAGGATGGTGACCCATCAAGATCTCAGCAAATACCTGTATTGGCAACAAGGGCTATCTTGAAGGGTTGGAGCAGTAGATGCAACACAGGAATGGCAAGGAGACACCTGCATGGGTTGTGTTTTATTTGCAGGTAGCCTGACTGCTGGGCTCAAAGATGCCCTTGGTGCCAAGGCAACTTTGAAAACAGTCAGCTCCCTCCTCCACCACCACCCATGCAGTGGACTACACAGTTTACTGTAAATAATCCATTTGGGCAACTTTCCTAGCCTCCACAGCAGAGGTGCCATGACAAAATCCAACCACTTGTAAAGATTTCTAAGCCTGCTATTCTTTTGACTGTAGATCAATGACAATTAGACTCCTTGATTGATATTGAGCCACTCTTTCTATAATCTGCGCTTCCAATCGGCCACAAGCATCTCTAAGTGATGAATCAGTAAACGTTGTAGTGCACATGGAACAGCGAGTTTCTCTACCCCTTTCCTGTAAGGTCACTTCTCAGCTTCTGGACATGAAGGGGAATGAACATCAGTTTCTATTAGCACCAGAATTACCTATTAATTTATTTGTCTGGGACCTTCTTTGTAAGTTGGGATAATATTAGTATGGTCCCTAAGAAGACTTATCCAATTGTTTGTTCTTTATTGGAAGACTCTTCGAAAATGACCAGAGGTCTGATAGTGGAATTTCACTGATTAATTCTTTGATTGCTAATACATTAATACTGAGCTTAAGTTACCACTCAATGCACTTTAGTAAACT
The DNA here is from genome assembly GCF_030144855.1 of Hypanus sabinus. NCBI lineage: Eukaryota > Metazoa > Chordata > Chondrichthyes > Myliobatiformes > Dasyatidae > Hypanus > Hypanus sabinus. The sequence goes on from NC_082708.1 coordinate 84,173,207, forward strand.
ATTTAAGAACTTTTTAAAAGCTATTTATTAATGCTTTTTGGGAGGGTGATTTTAGATGAATATCATATTTATACTGAGTTAAATACTGTATGTAATTAGTTTTGCTACAATAAGTGTATGGGACATTGGAAAAATGTTGAATTTCCCCTTGGGGATGAATAAAGTATCTATCTATCTATCTATCTATCATTAAGCAACTGTTGGAACTTTCAAAGGCCCATACAATACTAGAGGAATATCTACACATGACATCAGAGTGGAGCACACCTGTCTACTGTGTGACACGTTATTCCACAGAGGGTGCAGACCAACTATACGAGAAAATAGCGATACAATTGCTCCAAGATGGTAACAGCAATCTATCGCTTGCTCACTCAAGTATCAGAAACACTGCTAGCAAAATGAAGAAATGATGCACTCCCATGCAAGCCTCAGTATCCCTTGAACCCAGAGGCAGAGAAAGGCATTAAGCCTGAATTAGAAGTAGTCCTATAAAAGAGAATTGTCATTGCAACAGTAAGGCCATGTGATAAGCTTATATTGCCAGTGCAGAAGCCAGGAAATGACCCCTGATTTTTTATCCAAGATCTGGGGGCTGTTAACAAATCTGTAACCAACCTATCCCAGAGTTCTAAACTCAGCTACGATCTTCAGTGTATTCCCACAAACACGAAATATTATACCTTTGTTAATTTATGTGGGGCAGTTTTTCAATCCCAATTCATCCAGATTCCAATATTTGTTCACTTTTACCTACCAAGGCAAACAATAGCACACAACAACCTCCCTACTTTCTGACAGAAGGTTGAGAGTCATTGTCAGTTTTCCTAAACCAGTCATCAAGAAGGACTTGCCCACTTCCAGAGTATGAAGGGGCGTTGCTGAGTGGATTCAGAACCTCATTTCACCATCAGCTCCAGAACAATTGAAGTAGTTGACTGAAGCCTACATGTCTTTTACAGCTCTCAAGATAGCTCTCATGTCTGTACCAACCCTTGGACTCCCAGATTATGGTAAGCCTTTCCATCTGTTTGTACACAAAATGAGAGGTTTTTCTCAAGTGATACTTATTCAATGACATGGACATGCCTATTGCCTACTAGCTTATTACAGTACTCACCCGAACCCTACAGTCAAAGTTATCTTGATTGCCTGAAAGCTGCAGCCGACTATGTAATAAATTTATCTCACAATCTGCTCTTGGGTTCTTAATTGTGCTACATGTGCCTCATGTTGTCTCCACTTATCTTAATTATTCAACTACCTGGTATTTAAGAACCACCTGAGTGACTCGTTACAAGACTGCTTTGCTGTCTGACCACTCTATTACTATCGCCTGGTGTGCAATTTTGAACCTGGCCACAGTCTTGCTGACTGAAGTTGACGAGGAAACCCACAATTGTGAAGCAGTGATGAAAATTACCACCCTCTCTATTAGTGGAAATAAATCTGAAACCTCAGAGTCTTTATGAATTTGTAACTTTTTAAAATGTGATGTGACAAAATGGAACCTGTGAGATCCCAGAGTGCTTTGATGGTTTGGATGGAGGCTTATAGAAACCTCTGTGTGTGTGCTCTATCATGGTATGTTTTGTGATGGGGGTGTTTGTTTATGGCAGGAATGTTTTGAGAACAGAGGAAAACAGGACTGTTCTCTGTAAAACATATAAAAGTGGTCTGTAAGATAATGTGTGAATGCAGTTTCCCTTGTAAGTAAAATAACTCATTTCATAGCGTGTTGCACCAGGCAGTCAGCCATTCTTGTCTGGCATGTAGTGTCAGGATTGGTCTCCATTCGGATTAACCAGGTCACAGTATGAAAGTTCCTGAATCGACCCTTGTTTTTTACGAGGCCAGGTGGCTAGCTTAACACTCAACCCGGCACGGATGAAAAGTAACAAAATGTGTCCATAATTTGATCCGCTCTGAATTTTTTGTTGTTTGTTACTGTATATTAGAAGACCGAGCTGAGGAACACTTAACAGAATCTGGAGATTCCACAGAGATTCACATGTCTAGATGTGACAGCGACACAGGGAATTCTGAAGACAGAACTGCCAAGGGGAATTTCCTTGTGAGTAGTGGTTGCCAAAGAAAAAGTAAGTTTCTTGTTTCTGTGGATTTTCATCCCTGGCAGTAAGAATTCAGTTTTGTCTTGATTTCACCCAATACACTGTGGTCAGAGTTGGGGGATGGGGGGGAGAGAGGGGGAGGGAGGGAGAGAGAGAGAGAGAGGGAAAGTGAGAGTGATTTGATGCAATCAGAGTTTTGTAATGTAAATTGCAAATGGAAGAAGGTAAGGAGTTTCCGAGGGCGCTACTAGATCATCTCTTGGTGACCTTCCCAAGCAAGAAATCTTGTGAGCAGGATTCCCTCTAACTTTTATATAAACTCGGTGAAAAGGTTCAGAGAGTATCAAAACAGAAACTATAGTTCATATAACCAGAACAAACTTATCTGGGACACACCCTATCCCAGGATACAATGACTTGGATTGAAGCAATAGTTAAAGTCCCACAGCTAACAACACTGAGGGGAAAGGAAGCATTTCCTGGGGCTGAGTGGGTATTGTGGGCAGTGGATTTTTGATCATGCAGTTATTGTTAGGCCCTTCCTGAATACATCTCTTCCCGGTCAACCATATCTGTTATGCTGGACCCTGGAAGCTGAGAAGGCATTTGAATGTAATAAAGAACCACAGATAACCCCCAACTTTGGGTCATCCAGACTATAGTAAGGAATTTCACCTTTTCGTTCACCTCAAATGGTTTTGTTCAGATCGTTTTGACTTTGGACCACAGGGAAAGACAAAGACTGGTTGTTTATTTCTGTTCTCAGTTAGACCCTGGGTTGCCTTCCAGTAGTGGCAGTCTCTTGCCTTACTGTTCACACACACTGTTCTGACTCTTAATCATTTTACTCATGGCCATGTCCCACATTCAGTGGAAATGATAGTGACTCACTGTATCACATAACACCTTACCCCTGATAGACAAACTAAGTACAAAATTGAGTCTTTAGTAAACCTGAACGTTGGAATTAACTCACTTTGCAACTTTTAATCCAGACACACTTAATCGCATAGAGGAAGATGGCAATCCATACTGCCAAGAAACTGTTACACAAGAATTAATAAAAGCCCGTGTGGATTTACTGATGCTCCAACCGCTTAAGTGTCTTTGTTGATGGTTCAGCTTCACGTAATGATATGGGAAAACCCTGAGCAGGACTTGCAATTGTTTCCCTCACTCATGTTGTGGAGGAAGCGGCACTCCCCATGCGGAATTCAGCACAACAAATGAGCTCTTTGTGCTTATTAGATTTTATATACTTGCTAAAGGCCAGCCAGCCAATATTTATACTGACTCACACTAGGCCTTTGAAGTAGCGCGTGGTTACAAATAGATTGGGGAATTATGGTTATTTTTCACATTGGGGCAGCAATTAGGCCCACTCTTGTGCCAGAAACACAGTCCCCGAAGCAGCTGGCCTGGATGATAGCTCCCACTTTGGAGGATGTTCGAATATACTAGTCCGCTGCTCCATGGACCTAAAGGGTGAAGTGGAAAGACTGGGTTGTAAGCCACACGGTGGTATGTGGCTTCACCCTAATGGACGCACTGTGGCCCCAGGTAAACTGGTACTGTGGATTGCCCGACGTGTTCACAAGTCCACACATGCAGGCAAGAGGAGAATGATTAATTAAATACACCAAACTTGGTATGACCCTGGAGTATCTCAAGTTGCAGAACAAATCTGTAGACAATGCATGATCTGTGTCCTACAGAACCTGGGAAAATTAGTGCAAGTAACTGGGGTTCATACGCTGCTGTGATTTGGTCCTTTTGTATGATTACAGATGGACATTATTGAATTGTCTAAATGTAAAGGGTATAAATATGTGTTATCATTTCCTTGTAGAAAGAATGATGCAGCTACAGTAGCAAAATGTTTGTTGAAGGAAGTACTCCTACAATTTGGGATCCACTAGAAAATATCTGGCAACTACGGTACCCGATTCACTGGTAGAGTAACTGAAAAAGTATGCACAACCTTACAGGTGGATCATCATTTCCATTGTAGCTACCATCTTCAGCCAGCAGGCCTAGTGGAAAGGATGAACGGAACAATTTAAGAGAAAACCTAGCAAAATGTGTGAGGAAACTGGATGAAAGTGGAAACAGACTCTTCTTTTGGTTCTAATGAATATTAAAGCCACTGCTAATAGAACCATTGGTTTGTCCTTACATGAAATCATAATGGGATGGCCCCTGCATGTTCCATCAGATGCGCCAATGGGAGTTAAGCAGATGGGCGTACATAACCTGGGTGAGAGTATTCTGAACTATTGTAGTGCCCTAAAAACAAAAGCACAACCAAATATCATCAGCAGGTAAAGGAAGCCCAGCAACGAGCAGTAGACACTAAGTGCCACAACATCGAGCCCGGAGATTATGTGGTGGTGCGGACATTTAACAGAAAATATTGTTTGGAACTCAATTTGAAGGACCATTTCAGGTATTGCTGGTTACTAATACAGCCATCAAGGTAAGAGAAAAGCCTTCGTGGGTTCACACCTCTCACTGTAAGTAGGTGCCTAAATGATGTGAAAGAAATAAAACCACTGGGAGTCTCAATGACAGTGCTTGCATTAGCCCTTGACTTTTCGCAGACAGATGTAACTGCCACAAACAGTTTCTTATGAATGACTTATGAACATGCAAACAGCACCAATGTCACAAGCTGCAGAATTTGTATGGCTGTCCAGGCACATGCATTTTCCTTTCACCCGTACCCTTTAATGATGAGTCTAAGAAACATAAAGCCCCTTCCACCCTTTATCAGAATAGCCAGAATATCATTGAGGAAAGATGGGAATATAAATTTGGAAACAATAAATGTTTTAGAGGATGGTATATACCTCTGTAAGATAATACTAACCCCAGAGTAAAATCCCTTAGTGTTGTCGTTGCTGATGGTAACACTTGCCAATGGAACTGGTAAAGCAGCATGGGAAGTGATTAACATGACATCTGCATTGGAAAAGTTAGCAAATGAAACTGCATATAGTTTTGATCAAACCCAAGAAGCAGTATAGTGCCTATAAAATGTATTCACCCCCTTTTGGAAGTTTTTCTGTTTTACTGTTTTACAACATTGAATCATAGTGGATTTAATTTGGCTTTTTTGACATTGATGAACTGAAAAAGACTCTTTTGTGTCAAAGTCAAAATAGATCTCTACAAATTGATTTAAATTAATTAAAAATATAAAACACATAATAATTGATAACATAAGTATTCACCCCCTTTAATACGACTCCCATTAATACAACACATCAAATCATTACAACCAGCCAATTAGATACACAAGTCACATAATTAGTTAAATGGAGATCTGTTTTTGTAGACCTGTATACAGTCAAGGTGTTTCAATTTTCTGGACTAACTATACACCTGTATCTGGAAGGTCCAACTGCTGATGAATCAGTATCCTGACAAAAACTACACCAGGAAGACAAAAGAACAGTCCAAGCAATTCTTCGAAAAGGTTACTGAAAAGCACAAGTCAGGAGATGAATACAAGAAAATTTCAAAGTCACTGAATATCCCTTGGAATACAGTTAAGTCAGTCATTAAGAAATGGAGAGAATATGGCACAGCTGTAAATCTGCCTGGAGCAGGCTGTCCTCAAAAATGGAGTGTCCGTGCATGAAGGTAACCAATGAGGGAGGCCACCAGGAGACCTATGACAACTCTGGAGGAGTTACAAGCTTCAGTGGCTGAGATGGGAGAGACTGGACATACAGCAACTGTTGCCCAGATGCTTCACTAGTCACAGCTTTATGGGAGAATGGCAAAGAGAAAGCCACTGTTGAAAAAAACTGACAGGAAATCTCAGCCAGAGTTTACCAGAAGATATTCTGGAGACTCTGAAGTTAGCTAGAAGAAGGTTCAATGATCTGATGAAACCAAATTTGGGCTTTTTGCCATCAGACTAAACACTACGTTAGGGTTAAGTCAAACACTGTACATTATCAAAAACACACCATCCCTACCATGAAGCATGGTGGTGGCTGCATCATGCTGACGGGATGCTTCACTGCAGCAGGCCCTGGAAAGCTTGTGAAGGCAGAGGGTAACATGAATGCAGCAAGATACAGGGAAATCCTGGAGGAAATTCTGCAAGACAACAGTGAATTGAGAGATTTGTTTTCCAGCAAGACAATGATCCTAAGCATAAAGCCAAAGCTACACAGGAATGGCTTAAAAACAACAAAGTTTATATCCTGGAATGGGCAACTGAGAATTTGTGGCTGGACTTGAAAGGGCTGTTCACTCATAATCCTTGTGCAATCTGACAGATCTTGAGCAATTTTGTAAAGAACGATGGGGGAAAATTGCAGTATCCAGATGTGCAAAGCTGATAGAGACCTTTCCACACAAACTCAAGGCTGTAATTGCTGCCAAAGGTGCATCTACAATACTTGATTGGGGTGAATACTTATGCAATCAATTATATTATGTTTTATATTTGTAATTAATTTAGATAATTCCATAGAGACCTATTTTCACGTTGACACGAAAGAGTCTTTTTCTGCTGATCAGTAACAAGATATATACAGGCACTGTATCTAAATTATTGGCAGAATTCGTGGAAGTTGGTACGGTAGCATTGTAAAACCAAATGGTTTTGGACTTTGTTTTATCCAAGAAAGGAGGTGTACATGCCCTGACTGGACAAGAATGTCGTATTTACAAACCCAATGAATCCAAAGACATAACTTGATTTGCGCATCATATTTGAGAGGCCACCAGAAAGATTAAGGAAGTGGGTGATCGATTTCACAATTATAACACTCCAGGAAGAGGATGTTGGGTGCCTATCCTACATCACAGTATAATAATTAGATTAATAATGATAATAATAGCTGTTATAATTTTACAATTTTTGTGCAGTATAGTAGAGTCAAGAAGTAATTGAAAATCAACATCTGTTGATACAGACTAGAAAAAAAGAGGATATTGTTCAACTAAAGTTCTGAAACTCAATCATTATTTGAAATCACTTTGAATATTATTCTTATACCTTTAACAATTGTGTTTTGATGATAATGGTGGTGTCATGAAATGACAAAAAGTAGGTAATGTGGAAATATATTAGTAACCCTGAAGAGTGTCATACTGACCAGCAGGGAGATTGGGTACAGTGTACAACTATAGAGTGTCATACTGACCAGCAGGGAGATTGGGTACAGTGTACAACTGCAGAGTGTCATACTGACCAGCAGGGAGATTGGGTACAGTGTACAACTGCAGAGTGTCATACTGACCAGCAGGGAGATTGGATACAGTGTACAACTGCAGAGTGTCATACTGACCAGCAGGGAGATTGGATACAGTGTACAACTGCAGAGTGTCATACTGACCAGCAGGGAGATTGGATACAGTGTACAACTGCAGAGTGTCATACTGACCAGCAGGGAGATTGGGTACAGTGTACAACTATAGAGTGTCATACTGACCAGCAGGGAGATTGGGTACAGTGTACAACTATAGAGTGTCATACTGACCAGCAGGGAGATTGGGTACAGTGTACAACTATAGAGTGTCATACTGACCAGCAGGGAGATTGGGTACAGTGTACAACTATAGAGTGTCATACTGACCAGCAGGGAGATTGGGTACAGTGTACAACTGCAGAGTGTCATACTGACCAGCAGGGAGATTGGGTACAGTGTACAACTATAGAGTGTCATACTGACCAGCAGGGAGATTGGGTACAGTGTACAACTATAGAGTGTCATACTGACCAACAGGGAGATTGGGTACAGTGTACAACTGCAGAGTGTCATATTGACCAACAGGGAGATTGGGTACAGTGTACAACTATAGAGTGTCATACTGACCAGCAGGGAGATTGGGTACAGTGTACAACTGCAGAGTGAAATACTGACCAGCAGGGAGATTGGGTACAGTGTACAACTATAGAGTGTCATACTGACCAGCAGGGAGATTGGGTACAGTGTACAACTGCAGAGTGTCATATTGACCAACAGGGAGATTGGGTACAGTGTACAACTATAGAGTGTCATACTGACCAGCAGGGAGATTGGGTACAGTGTACAACTGCAGAGTGTCATACTGACCAGCAGGGAGATTGGGTACAGTGTACAACTGCAGAGTGTCATACTGACCAGCAGGGAGATTGGGTACAGTGTACAACTGCAGAGTGTCATACTGACCAGCAGGGAGATTGGGTACAGTGTACAACTGCAGAGTGTCATATTGACCAACAGGGAGATTGGGTACAGTGTACAACTATAGAGTGTCATACTGACCAGCAGGGAGATTGGGTACAGTGTACAACTATAGAGTGTCATACTGACCAGCAGGGAGATTGGGTACAGTGTACAACTGCAGAGTGTCATATTGACCAACAGGGAGATTGGGTACAGTGTACAACTATAGAGTGTCATACTGACCAGCAGGGAGATTGGGTACAGTGTACAACTATAGAGTGTCATACTGACCAGCAGGGAGATTGGGTACAGTGTACAACTGCAGAGTGTCATACTGACCAGCAGGGAGATTGGGTACAGTGTACAACTGCAGAGTGAAATACTGACCAGCAGGGAGATTGGGTACAGTGTACAACTGCAGAGTGAAATACTGACCAGCAGGGAGATTGGGTACAGTGTACAACTGCAGAGTGAAATACTGACCAGCAGGGAGATTGGGTACAGTGTACAACTATAGAGTGTCATACTGACCAGCAGGGAGATTGGGTACAGTGTACAACTGCAGAGTGAAATACTGACCAGCAGGGAGATTGGGTACAGTGTACAACTATAGAGTGTCATACTGACCAGCAGGGAGATTGGGTACAGTGTACAACTGCAGAGTGTCATATTGACCAACAGGGAGATTGGGTACAGTGTACAACTATAGAGTGTCATACTGACCAGCAGGGAGATTGGGTACAGTGTACAACTGCAGAGTGTCATACTGACCAGCAGGGAGATTGGGTACAGTGTACAACTGCAGAGTGTCATACTGACCAGCAGGGAGATTGGGTACAGTGTACAACTGCAGAGTGTCATACTGACCAGCAGGGAGATTGGGTACAGTGTACAACTGCAGAGTGTCATACTGACCAGCAGGGAGATTGGGTACAGTGTACAACTGCAGAGTGTCATATTGACCAACAGGGAGATTGGGTACAGTGTACAACTATAGAGTGTCATACTGACCAGCAGGGAGATTGGGTACAGTGTACAACTGCAGAGTGTCATATTGACCAACAGGGAGATTGGGTACAGTGTACAACTATAGAGTGTCATACTGACCAGCAGGGAGATTGGGTACAGTGTACAACTATAGAGTGTCATATTGACCAACAGGGAGATTGGGTACAGTGTACAACTGCAGAGTGTCATACTGATCAGCAGGGAGATTGGGTACAGTGTACAACTGCAGAGTGTCATACTGACCAGCAGGGAGATTGGGTACAGTGTACAACTGCAGAGTGAAATACTGACCAGCAGGGAGATTGGGTACAGTGTACAACTATAGAGTGTCATATTGACCAACAGGGAGATTGGGTACAGTGTACAACTATAGAGTGTCATACTGACCAGCAGGGAGATTGGGTACAGTGTACAACTGCAGAGTGTCATACTGACCAGCAGGGAGATTGGGTACAGTGTACAACTGCAGAGTGAAATACTGACCAGCAGGGAGATTGGGTACAGTGTATAACTATAGAGTGTCATTCTGACCAGCAGGGAGATTGGGTACAGTGTATAACTATAGAGTGTCATACCAACCAGCAGGGAAATTGGGTACAGTGTAAGGGCCTACTGACAAAAGAACTGCTTGAAGCTTCACTGGGAACGTCCATTCCAAGTGTTGCTGACTGCATATACCACTTTAAAGGTCTAAGGAAAGCCAACATATCTTACACGTCCAGCCAGTGATGCCTACTGACCAGAGAACAAGTGGCTAAAACAGGGTTTCTCATCCTGGGGTCCATGGTCCTCTTGCTTAATGGTATTGGTCCATGGCATAAAAAAGGTTGTTAACCCCTGGGCTAGAAGAACCTTGATGATTAGGACTCTTCAATAAGATGGCGAGAAGTTGGATGCAATAGCTTCATGGGGTCAGCCAAAGATGTTATTGTCTTTTTTACAATTGCAAGACCCTGCTTGAATTTAAGAACTTAATGTACTGCAGGTCTACTCCATCACCAAGATGCTCATTGGAAGAGAAACTGAAGGAGCTGCACTTGGTTCCTGTGACAGAGGCATTGGTGTGCAAAGGAATTGTGCAGCCAGTAATCGTCTTAGTCTTTTTTCTGGTGATCACAATAGCCTGTTGGACATTGGTGGTGTGGAATGCTGCAAGTCCACTTCTTTATTTATTAGTGAAATCCGTGGGAGCTCCGTGGTCTCAATCATTGTGAAGACTGGGCCTCAAGCTGTGACATCAATTGTTTGCAGCCGCCCAGATGGGGGCGTTGGAGTCAGGCTTCCCACTGGAGTGCTGAAGGTGTATGGAGCAGCGTCCATGCTGGAATCAGTGCTGCCCCCAGTGTTCACTTAGCAGAAGACAATCTTTATTGTGTTTGACTGCACACTACTGCAACATTCAATAACTCAGAGACCTAAACGACGTTTTTTTTGTGTGACAGTATTTTACTGATATCTTACATATACTATATGTGTCTTGTGCTGTGTATGATTGTAGTATATTGCACCTTGACCCTGGAGTAATACTGTTTCATTTGGCTGTATGCATGGGTGTTCATGTATGATTGAATGAGAATTGAACTTGAATTTGAGCTTGAAGCACAGAAGGACTGAACTCTTGATTGTTGCTATTTTCCACCTTAAGTATCCAGTATGCAGTATACATTTTGGGAACTGTGAACATACATTTTCTGTCTAAATGCAGATGTATCCCATGACAGTAATAACCCTAACACTTTTGCTTGCCTTACTTATGAATAGGCATTGTGTACTAACCAATGAGGTTCTTGGGTGTGCTCTAGAGATCCATTCAGAAGGTGACTTGCCAGTGCAGCCTATCCCCTTCAATCATACTGAGTATGTTTTACTTTGATAGCAGTATTAAAACTGTAAAGAGACCAGAGGAATGATTCTCGCCAATGCAACTGTTCTGAGGGTTGCTATCAACCTGTTTAAAATGGAGAGTGTATCTCTCCCCCCTCCCCCCCCCCATGCTGAAGTTGCTTCGTCTGGGGATTGGGGTGAAATATATTACTGTAACCTGCAGGGATGGGACTAGACTTAACCAACAGCAACACCTATACCACAGGTTACCCTCCAAATCCTGTTAATGGAACTTCCTGAGTGTGTGGCAATTGATCTTGTGAGTAAGGAGTTCAAACAAACAATTTACAATATCCTTAACTGATAAGCCAATTCTGTATAAAAATATAGCAGTTTTCTATACAGACTTCAGAACAGTGTGGATGACAGTGGCCCATGCTGTTCTCCTTGTACACAAGTAAAATAAAGTATGCTTGAGACATGTGATCTGAGCCCAGTTATTTTAGTTAATTTTATTATCAGTGACTGTTACTTTGACACAGAGATTTGTGAAATAAGGAGAAATAGAATGAGACTAATGAGATTCTTCTGCTGTAAACCTACATGGAGCCAATGGATCAAATGGATTCCTTTGCTGTTGTATGTAGAATTGGGTATGTTCCACGTGAAAAGTATAAAGACAGGACTATCACTTTGGTTAGTAGGAATAACTCTCTGTAATTGACATTACACCATTTTTCTAAGAACACATGGAAGCTTTATTCTATGTTCAGCCTCTTATTAGAGTTAAAATACAGATCACCCAGAAGAAAAGTGAATGCAGAACAGACCTGGGTGTGGAAAATGGCTCCTGTTTTGCTGTTCTTATTGTAACAGTGCATGTGTTATCTGGTTGGAAATTCCATAGCATGGATAAGCAGATTGAAAAGGATTCAAATTCATCAAATCACCTTGCTTTAAACTGAAGGGCAAAGCACATCTTCACAAAGTAAAGCAGTGTTTACATTAATAGCCACAGAATGTCTATGCAGCAATTGATTTATTTATTTAGTGATACAGTGCAGGATAGGCCATGCTGCTCCAGCAACCCCACAACCCAAATTAATCCTAACTTTATCACCAGAATTGAATTCCAAACTTGAAATGCCCTGAGCTTTAATAGCGTGGTGCTAACCTCTATGCTACTGTGATGCCCATGCAGGTGAATTTCTTCACCAATGTATGTTAAGCTTACCTCAGTGTTCTCCAGTAGAGATTTTATTGTATTGATTATAATTTTTGAATAAACTCAATGTTATGTAATTGTAATATCATTGAATGGTGGCTGAGTATTAGGAATTTTATTAACACAAAAGTACAAAGCTAAAATAATTTAAGGCTCTAGAACTTATGCTGTTCACTGAGACAGGCAGGATGGGCTTCAGTTGTGCAACCTTGACTCCTTTTGTAGTACTGGAATAATTATTTGGAATATTTGATAAACTTTTAAACCATTTTTACCCTCCGTCCACACTAAAACAGTGTTTTCATCCCTCGAAACCAGAGCTTTTCAGTAACGCTCTCCAGGGTGTGTAATTTTGAAAACGCCGCTCGGGCAGATCAGTGTGGACGGGGTAACTGGAGAAATCTGAAAACGCTGTCAGACGGCAGCGCGCCATTTCATTGTTTTCTTGAACGCAAGCTAACAATTTCAGAACAGACGGCGAGACTGAAACCAGAAGAGTTAGAAATGTGCTCACCAAATATTTTGCCCCACAACTTACTGAATAAATAAGTATACTCACTTTGCCCTATTTTCTGTCCCTGCTTGTATGAAGGTGGTTTACCTATTTATGCAAGTACTTCTCTGACAATAGATATGTAACAGCCTAATGTAAATTTGTATAGAAATACAAGATAATACTGATGCAAACATGTTTTATACATTTAACAAGGGGCTTTATTAATGCAACTGAGTTAGTCAGTTTTTCAATGTGCATTGTCAGACGGGTCATACTGTCCGAGAACTCCCTGTCTGTTGCCTCCATACGCTTCAGTATTTGTTTTTTTTTAGCTTTTATGTCCTCCTGTGCGAGAGCCAACAGCTTTCCGTTGTTTAAGTTTTTCTAGTCTGTAACTGCACAAACATGCACTGTCTTTCACAGCAAGATGCGACACCAAACATGTCACTTGTTTTCGGTAGTTGTGTCCTGCACATGCGCAGTAGGAGATTCACCAAAATACCCGTTTCAATGCGAACCGAGATATTTTCAAAAACGCATAGTGTGGACGCCGATTGTTTTTAAGCGAAACCGGCATTTTCAAAATTATCCGGTCTAGTGTGGATGTAGCCTTAGTGTCTGAGCAAATTTTATTCATTTGCATTCAAACAAAAGAACACAGCAGGATAAATTCCTCAGTTGTTAACAATTAGGAACTAATAAACAATTTTACAATACTGTAGAAGAACTGATAGTGTTCTAATTTGTTCTGTATTTAATTTAAATGTGTAATTTGCTACTCAGTTAAATGGTACTTAGTCTTTTTTCTATCTTTTTAACTATTTCCATGAAATTTCAGCTAATTGGAGCAGCTGTTTAATTGGGCCAAAACATACTGGTCTCACCGTGCCCCAATTAACTAGATTCTACTGTATATGCAATAGCTTATGTTTGTCCTTAACTGGGGCAAGCTAACTGACACTGTATGTGTATTATTAAAATTTATATACAACAACCTGTAACTTTACTGTACCGCTTCTTTTTAATCAGACTGCTCTTCCTTAAGGGTATCTATTTACTGCTTTTTAAATGATATTTGGTTGTCATCTATGACTCAGTGCTGGCAATGTCAGTTATGTATCATGGATGAAATACATATTCTGGAGATCTGAACATGTTTTCTACACTGGCACTTCAATCTAATACACTGTAAGAATGCTGCCCTGTTGGAGATGCCGATTTTTCTTGTTAAATTAAACACCCTTCTTCCCTCCACAGTCTGTGAAGATGTACAGGGCAATTTTGCATTTGCAAGCTGACATTTATCCTTCCACAGCAGTACCATAATGCATCACTTGGTGAGTTTCATACTGTAGTTTGTAGAAGCTCAGTATATGTAAAATACATCATTGTCAGCCTTTCATTTGTATGACCATGATCACAGTTTAAAAATATGAATATAGACAGAACAAGCTGGAAGAGTTGTCAACCAGGCAATATTTGTGGAGAGAGAAATGAGAGTGCTTCAGGTCAATTACCCGTCGTCAGAACAAGCAAATATTAGATATAAAGATGCAGAGCATGAGGGCAGTAAAGAAGGTAGACTGTGATATAATGAGTAGGAGAAATTAGAACACAAGAAAAGAGAATCAGGTGAAGGCCATTTGGCCCTCAGGCCTGCTCTGCCATTCAATAAAATCCCGGCTTTTTCGTACCTCAGAATCACTTTCCTATATCAACTGTATCCCTTGATTTTCTTCAATTGAATACAAAAATAAATTTGAAGCAAGTCAAAAGGAAGTGGGAATAGGGCAAGTACAAAATAGGAGAGATGGGTCCACAGAAGCTGGCAAGGACAGCCGCTGGATCAGACTGATGAAACATTAACTATTTTTTCTCTTTACACACACAGTCAAATTTCCAGCATTTTCAATTTCTAAATAAGATTTCCATCACCTGCAGTATTTTACAGCATTATTCACAGAAATTACTAAATGTAGACTAGGGATTGGAAGGTTGTAGTCTGCCTAGTTGAAATATGGATGTTTTTACCAGGTTGCCTTGAAATATTTGGGAAAAGATGAGGATAGCAAGGTCAGAGTGGGAATTGGATAGAGAAGCAAATTGGAATCAGAATCAGGTTTAAGACTAGCGGTATATGTTGTGAAATTTGTTGGCTTTGTGGCAGCAGTACAATGCAATACAGAATTGAGAAAAAAATGTGAATTACTGCAAGTATATATATAAAATAGTTACACTAAGTAGAACAAAAATAAAATTTAAAAAGTAGTGAGGTAGTCTGTGGATCAGAGCTACGCATAAACTGAACACAAGTGTTTCATAAAGCAGTGCCCAATATATATTTGGTCTCTCTGATGTAAAATTTACCATATTATGAATAGTCAATACAGTGTACTAGAGTGAAAGTGCAAGCTAATTGCTACTTCATACCCTTTGGTGCCAGGCATAATGGGAAGAGGTAACAAAACAGATGTTTGACCTCTTGTAGCTGCCTGAGGAATATCTATGGAAAGAAAAAGGAACCAGACAACCACAAAGGGAATCAACTCCTTGGAACAATGAAATGAATATAGATTGGTGATGGCATCATGATGGAAGAAACTTAAGCTGAATATAGAGACTTCATATTGAAGGGGGTATGACTTAGTTGCCTACAAAATATCTTGGATAGTCCCAGAATATGGAAGGTATGACATAAATTTGTGGATTTATTGTTTCCTTCATCCGACACTAAGCACTTGAACCTAACAATTATCCATTAGCAGCATCACTAAAATGGATCACCTGCTCATTTTCCCTGCTTGGGTTGTTTGTTGGACCTTGATGCTCACAAAATTCTTTCTCCTGTCAGGTTAGATCTCTGTTTTTGTCCATCGTGAAATGGATTCACAATATTCATAAAATAACCAAGATACAATTACAGGGGTAGATTTCAATTGTCAAACTTACCACTCATTTTGCACATTATTGTAATTGTTTTAAGTACAATAAATACTCAAATTTATCGTATCCTCAATTGCCTAAGTAGAAATTTAGGTTGCTAAGTTGTCATGAAATACTTCAGCCCAAAAATGATATATGTGCAATGTGAATGCTAATTACATAGTGAAAATAATGAAAAACAATGATGATACCGCAGAGATTTAAATCATATTGAGAAGCAGAAAATCAAAGAATGATGTATGTGTGAGTTTCTTCAAAGCAAAAATATACTTCAGCTGAGAACACAGAGAGAAGTGGCTGTCAACCATCATGATGCATATAGCATATAAAACACTGATAGAAAATCAACAAAATCTTTGCCTTGTTCTTAAGAAACACTGAAGTTATGGCCCAATCCAAGGACATGAATAATCTAACTACAAGTTAGCTGTAGAATCTCAGTTATTTCTGGTAAGTATTCCTTAAGTCATTGTAACAATAAGGAGTTATTAACAAGTGAGAATTCATCTATCACTTCAGACCTTCTCCCTCATTCAAGTGAATGTCAGCTGTGCCTCAATTGTTGGAAGCTCTTGCTATCAGTTAGTTGATTATATGATCAATCTGCACTGTATAATTGTACATGTAATAAAACAGGAACTTTGCTGCGATATTGAGAGAATGTTATAACTTGGCTGTCTTTCTGACATGTCAGACTAATACAATATTAGTCTTTTCAAACAGATGTAGAGGACCCTATAACACTAACTGTGCAAGAGTTCTTGCCAGGGTTCTGGTCAACATGTACTGGTAAACTGAATTATGCCCTCAGGGAAATACTAGCTAGATTTGTGAAAGAGGGAGAGAGAGGGGGGCAATGTCGATGTATGGAACGCACAGGTCAGGTGTTAAACAACTGATCTCTCAATCTATACTCGACTCAACACTGAGTCCAGGATTTTTCCTCGTCTTACTGAGTGGAGGTACTGGCTTACTTCATGTGGAGGACTATGGCCGGCTGGGTCTGGTAAACGCCTTTGTGAAACTATAGAATTGTGTGTCTGTGTTGCTTAATGCTGGGATCAGAAGAAGATCATGGTGCTGCCCTGGGATCTACTGCTGACAACAGTGAGGTTATCCCTGGATTTGCACTTTAGCCTACTGCACCAGACACAAGACCATGTGGTGTTGCCCTTTAGCCTACAGCACCAGACACAAGACCATGTGGTGTTGCCCTTTAGCCTACTGCTGTACACCACAAGGTGACGTGGCCTAGCTGTTTTCCCCTCTAGCTTGCTTAGGACACCAAATATGGAAAAGTTGAACAAACCATACCCATTAGAATCAAAAATTAAGAGGGTGCGTGTAGTGACCATAAGCGGAGTAATTGCTGTCCGGAGGGATGGCTCTCTGGTCAAGTAAGGAGTCTTCAAACGAATACCTGGGTCTGTGTCTTGTGTAGGAAAGGAAATTCCCTAACAATCTGGCGATGAGGATGGGATCCCTATTTCCAGGATCCAACTGAGCTCCGACCGAGTAATTGGCCCCTCGGAAAGGAATCGAACTGCTTCCCATGAGACTTCCCTTAAAGATGGGAATCAAGACCAGGGTGAGGGCAAGGCGTGAGGAAGGTCCGGTCCAGGAATATTGTTTCCACCAGACAGAAGAGAAGGGCTGCCCAATAGCACCACAAGAGACGGGACCTCTCAATTCCCCCGGATAATATGTTCCATTTTAAAACCCTGGACCTCGGCTGAGGAACGCAATATGATCGGCAACGCCCGATTCACTGAGAAAATCTTTAGCATTTCATAACTGGCTTACTCAGACCTGTCAAATACTTAGCCCGCTGCCTGGCGATTTACGGGCGCTCCTCAGTATCCTACACAGAACTTCATGGACTGGGGCGGATGCTCGCCAATCTACTCCCGAGGGAGACTGACAACCGGCAGTCGGCGCGGACGTCCGACAGGCTCTGGGAACAGGGAGTGCGAAATTAAAGCCCTATTGTTGCCACAACCTGACAACATGGGGACTTCAGAGAAGTTATCGCCACTGACTTGGTAGCTCGATTCAAAGAAACCTGGGAATCAAATGCGGGATTACTCCTGGACCAGCAAAATGCCCTGTTGGCTGTACAAACCTTCCTGAACTGCTTCCGACCTGAGGCCTCCCACGCCTTTAAATCTGAACTGGCAACCCCAACCCCGAACGAAATGGGCTGTTTAAGATTTCAGGAGAAAAGGGACAGTATATATAAAAAAAGGGGTAGAGGAATCGTTTGTGATACACAATAGCTCTCGGGTTAGCCCACTAGGACGCCAGGCTTTGTGCAAACTGAACGCCATAATCCATTGCACTCCCGACGGATTGTACCTCCAGCAGCCTAGTGAAAAGGTGTCCGAGCTTCGCTCTACGATGCTCCAAAAAAAAACTCGACCAACAGAAACGCAGACGGCTTTATACGCCCGGGATATAGAGGGACTCCTCTGGGGAAATTGGCTGTGGCAGGAATAATGGTGATAGTAGGGGATTGGGGATTCTTTGGAGATTTTGCCTGAAAACTGGCAACTGCATTGCACTGTCCCGCCACCTTCCGAGACCCCGATCCCAATAGTGATTGTCATAAAATGGCTTCCGAAAATGGGGGCACATTAGGGTCTATTTCCTTTAGTGGGGTCATAGGTTTTGACCCAAGGGATGAGCTGCGGAAGTCCATTTAGACCCTGGCCTTCCTGTGTCTCTTGAACTCTGAATCCTCCTTTCATGCAGAAGGATTTGGGGCCCCTGGTGAAGAGTCTTGTGGTCGAGCTGCCCGTATGTTGGGAACCCGGGGTTCACTTCCTGAACCCCAAAACAGGCGTTATTATGATTACGCCCATGCGAGCTGAAGGGACATTTCTTCCTCATCATCCTCCACCCCAGCCCCAATGGTCAGTGTAATGTATTGTGTGAGTATTCGTAGGTCAGAGTGCGTATGACATCAGAACGGGGGGGGGGGGGTGTTAAAGAAAACAACACACACAAAATGCTGGTGGAACACAGCAGGCCAGGCAGCATCTATAGAGAGAAGCACTGTCGACGTTTCGGGCCGAGACCCTTTGTCAGGACTAAATGAAAGGGAGGTCTGTTGAATAAACATGGTTGTTCAATCTACAGTGGTGTCTGAGTCACATCAATACTAC
This sequence comes from Hypanus sabinus, assembly GCF_030144855.1. Lineage (NCBI taxonomy): Eukaryota > Metazoa > Chordata > Chondrichthyes > Myliobatiformes > Dasyatidae > Hypanus > Hypanus sabinus. The sequence goes on from NC_082708.1 coordinate 84,192,109, forward strand.
AGTCAGGATCTGCCGACATCCACCAATTGAACCCAGAATTATGGGCTCAGCATAAAAATCACGTTGGCTTTGTCAAGCCAAACCCCGACCCCCATTAGATGACTTTGAAGCAGACTAGCCCCCTACCTTCCGTTCGACAGATCCACCTATCGCCAGATATCCTGCAGGGCATCAGGCCAGTGATCGGGATCCAACTACAACAAGGGGTTCCTCGGCCCACTCAGAGTCCTTGCAAAACATCTATATTGCCAGTCCCTAAACCGAGAAGTCCTGAGGAATGGTGGTTCCTACAGGACCTACGGGCCATTAATCAAATCGTCCAACTGACTTCACCTGCTGTGCCGGTCACCGATGTTATACTGGCTTCCATTCGCTCCCAAAGCTGCAGATACACAGTAATCAACCTGTGCTCTATCTGCCCCTGCACGAAGACAGCCTTTACTGACAATTGCCAACAATATCGACTTGCCCGGGGGTACACGGAAAGCCTGGCTGTGTATGCTGCTGTGGTCAGAGACGATCTGGCTGATGTACCCCTCTCTGTTACATCCCATCGGCGACTTCCTCGTGGATACATGGAAAACACTGCTAAAGTTGCAAAGTAAACATAACCTTTCTTTTAGAGAGGGCCAGCCCTAAATCCTTCCACCTCAATGCCACTCCCTGATCCTCTCGAATCCCATGATTGCCTGAAAGTAGCCGAGATAGTCATGCCGCCCAGGCCGGATTTGCTCGCTACCTCCTGGATAATCCCAATTCTACTCTCTTCACGGACGGCTTCTCCTGCAAGCCAAATGCTCATATGATCCAGGCAGGCTTTGCGATTGTCACACCCTTCCAGACACTGGAGGTAGTGGCCCTTTTCCTCGGCACACCTGCTCAAGGCAGCTGAGCTATTCGGGTGAATCCAGGCCTGTGTCTTGGTCGCCGGGAAGGAACACCACCAATATTTATGGTGTCTCTCATTACACCTTGGGGGAGAGGGCGGTACACAGCTTCAGGGCCCCGTGCAAATATAGGGGATTTATTTCATCTGGGAATCCTATCCAACAGGTCAGTGCCAGTTTGATTGCTAACCTGCTACAGGCCGTACAGTTGCCAAATAGTTTAGCAATAATCGTGTGTGATGCGCTGCAGATCCTGTATCACAGCGCAACGTGGCAGCAGAGTGGGAAACGTGCACCTGCAGTTTCCCATCCCAGCTGTGGCTAAGGTTACACCTCCCACGGGACCCACTTTAGAGGGACTAGTAGCGCCCGAAAATCTGCCCCGCCACTGGAAAAAAACTTGAGTGGGACAAGGGCAGATGTGTTCCCGACTCCAAAGTCATTAGAAGTACTTGGAGACCGTGGTAAAAGTATAAAGATGAAGGCCTCGCGCTCATCAGCGCATTCCATTTTGTGAGCAACGCAGCATGTCAGGCAGCAACTGTAGAGGGAAATATTTTCGTTAATGTTCTGTACCAAGACCCCTCATCAGGACTGGAAAGAAAGGAAGTAGAAGCAAGAATGTGTGTGTGTGTGTGTGTGTGTGGGGGGGGGGGGGGAGGGGGAGGGTTGTGAGGTGCATGCGCACAAGCTTGCAAATTATAGGCAAGACCAGGTGTGGATGAAAGTGGGTGGGTGGCGGAGAAGGGCATGAATCAAGAAGCTGGCAGGGGATAGATGGAAGAAATAAAGGGCAGAAAAGAGGAAAAAGGCATTTTGAAGAAAAGCACGGAAGAAAGGGAAGGAGGTGGGGAACCAGAGGGAGGTGATGTCCAAGTGTGGAGAAGAGATCGAGTGAGAGGGTGACCAGAATGGAGAAAGGGTAAAGAGGGAAGGGTGGGGAGGATAGTAATTACCAGTGGTTAGAGAAATTGATGCTCATGCCATTAGATTAGAGGCTACCCAGACAGAATGAGGTGTTGCCTGGTTTGTACTTATTGTGACAGTAGAGGAAGCCAGAATGGGAATGGCAGAACTACTCTGTAGTGCACTTTTGCTCTTCCTGCCACAGAGGGCAGAATAGGCCAGTGGCCATCCTGTTAAAGTTTGAGTCCCTGTGTTCTGATGGAATTCAGCACCACCTTTAATCCTCCAGCACAACCCTTTGTGAATCAATCTCAGAACTGTCACAAAACCTATGATCTACCAGGTAGAATTATTTCTGCTCTCTTATCTGCTTCTCAGACGTGAACTGCCCACAGCAGGCATCTGAAGGTACTGGAAGAATGCCACCATAAATTCAAAGGAAGGCCAAGTGAACTGTCACTGTACTCTCCATGGTCATGATCCCCAGTGATTACCTTAATCACATGCTTGACAGTGCACTCCTGTAGCAGACCCTGTTCTGAAATCCGTCATGGGAAGTGATTAGAAGGGAGACAGAGTAAAGGATTCAAGGATATACTCTGTGCCTCTGAGAACTGTAGCACCTCCTCAAATCTGCCTCATAACCTCTCACAGTAGAGAAGGAAGGAGCGCTCAGGATGGTATTGCAAATCTTGAGGCTATGCATTTGGAGTACACTGAGACTCCAAAGACATTCTCATACAAAACTATTTACGGAAATGTCTCTGCTTCCCACATTAGTCTTAAAGATACCTTAGAATGAAGCAAGTCAACCTCCATCTCAAGAAATTGTCTAAGAAGATGAACTTGTGATCTGAAATATCAGTCGAAATTCTGAATTTCCACTCTTCAAACCAGTAATGGCCATATTTGAAAGCCATGCTAAAATTAAATAATTTTAGATGCTCTGTGCTTGGATATCTCAGCATCTTATGGTAGTTTTATTCAGTAATGAAGTTGGCGATGCTTGGAAACTGAATACCAAAAGTAAGAACCAGTAGAAAGATTTGAATTTGCCATCATTTTTAGTAATTAAGGGATCCTACCTCTAAATAATATCAACCTGAGCATTACTCAACTTAAAACACAGCATGCCAGTGGAAAAAGATTTGCCTAGTCCACAAAAAGAAATTAATTGTTAGAGGCAGGCTGAGAATGACAATGGAATGCTTATAATTTGAACACAGTCTTTTTGCAAGAGTTATTTAAAACAATCATGGCAGCATATACAGGCAGAACTCAAGTCCTCACATTGCAAAAACTTATATGAAGCTTTACAGAGTAAATTAGAAGTAGTACGTTAATTTCTGGTAACTATACCACACAAAATTATAAATCAAATGGAAAGGGTTTGCATTTATTTGGCACCATTTATGACAGGACAATTCCCTGAAGAGATTTAAAGTCAATAATGTCCATTTTTAAGATATAATGGTTCCTGTAATAAAAAAGAAACATTAAAAGACTGCAGTGAAAACCAAACAAATTGATCCAAATGTAAAAGCAATAAACTTTAAGCAAGAATCACAAAACTATGAGGCAATTTTTAAATATACATGAAATATTAAATGTTATTGATGAAGTAGCTCCATTCCATTATTTCAAAGTATTACCAAAGGGCATTTTAAACAAGTATTCGGAATAATGGCTCAAAGGCTCATAAACATTGGAACTAATCTATCAAGAAATATATGAGAATGAATTACAGAGGGAATTCAAAGTGCAGTTGAATACTAACTTGAAGGATTTGGAATCTTGAGCCTTGTCATTCGGTTTGGACATGGCCCAAGTGCCGAGCGAAAGACACTGAAGCGGGTCAATAGTTCACAGACTTTAATGCGAGCGGAGTTAGAGGGAAAAGAAAACAATAAATGCTAGGCCAAGCAGGGTCGTTAACTAAAACTCTCAAATGGAAAATGAAGTCTTCACTGCGGCTGAAGGGAATAATTAAATATAAAACAAATACTGCTAGTCTTCAGTCAGTTGACTTTACAGTCCAATTTCTCATGCAAGGCCAAAGGCAAGCAGGCAGAGAAATGTTGCTGTGCTGTGTCCAAGTCTTGACAAGCACTGCGATGAAAAGAAAGTTAAATAGTATCACAATAAAATAATAATTAGCTGACGTGTGCACATTCATGAGTGCAATTACCGTATCTGCTGCGCTGCTGAATCTGTGATTATGACAAGCCTATCTTAATAGGTTGATTGGCTCTTTTTGCACCTACCTTTTACACTTCCTTGAATTGGAAGCATTGGACAGCATTCTACAGCATTGGACAAACTTATTCAGGTTTTCTCCCTGCTAGTTTAGCAAGTATTTCAGACATTTTAATAAAAATGCCTCCATTGTATTCAGGAATTTCGTCATAGAATCCTAGTCCTGATGAAAGGTCTTGGTCCAAAATGAACACTGTTTATGCCCCTCCATAGATGCTGCCTGACATACAGAGTTCCTCCAGCATGTTGTATGTGTTTCTCCAGACTTCCAGCATCTGCAAAATCTCATGTGTTTATGCCATGCTCATCAAAACCTGATGGGGTGAGTATCAGTAAATGAATACTCAGGGCATTTGAAGAGTTTGTAGGTTGGGATGTGATAGTGAATAAGCCTTTCTTCCTCCTGGAGGTGTAAGATATTTGAATATAAACACCTTCCAAGACCCAAAAATGGACGTATGTGAATGATATCATGCTGGACAACACCCTAAACATCTAGTTTTGCCTTGCTCTCACTTGAATTTTAAGAAATCTTCAAAATTTTGAGAACCAGGCAATTACCCCTCTCTGTTGTATTGTTCTTAGAATGATAGAGTCACAGTGAAGTACAGCACAGAAACAGACCCTTCAGCCCATCTAGTCCATGCTGAACCATTTAAACTGCCTACTGCCATCGACCTACACTGGGACCACAGTGGTGCAGCTCATTCCACACTCTCATAATCCTCTGAGTGATGCAGTAACCCCTCATGCTACCCTTAAACTTTTCACTTTTCACCCTTATCCCATGACCTCTGGTTATAGTCCCAACCAAGCTCAGTGGAAAAAGCCTGCTTCTACTAACCCTATCAATACCCTTCATAATTTTGTAAACCTCATTCTAATCTTCTCTCAATCTTCTACATTCTCAGGAATAAAGTTCTAACCTATTCAATCTTTCCTTATCACCCAGTTTCTCCAGACCTGGCAAAATCGTAGTAAATTTTATCTGTACTCTTTTGACCTGATTTACTTCTTTCCTGCAGGTAGGTGACCAAAACTGCACACAATACTCCAAATTAGGCCACACCAATGTCTTATACAACTTCAATTTAACTTCCCATCTCCTGTACTCAATATATTGATTTATGAAGATCAATGTGTCAAAGCTTTCTTTACAACATTGTCTGCCACTTTCAAAGAATTATGTACCTGTATTCCCAGATTCCTTTGTTCTACCACACTCCTCAGTGCTCTGCCATTCACTGTGTAAGACCTTCCCTGCTTGGTCTGCGAGAAATTCCACCTGCCATTTTTCAGCTAATTTTTCCAGCTGATGCAGATCCCTCTGCAAGCCATGATAGCCTTCCTCACTCTCCACCACAGCCCAATCTTGGTGTCATCCACAAACTTACTGATACAGATGCAGAAAGTTTATTCCAGATCATTGATATAGATGACAAAGAACAAAGGACCTAATCCCTGTAGCACTCCGCTAGTCACAGGCAGAGAAGCAACTGTCTACTCCCACTCGCTGGCTTCTCCAACAAAGCCGACTTACTCATCCAATTTACTATCCCATTTTGAATGCTGAGCATCTGAACTTCCTTGACCAATCTCCCACGTGGGACCTTGTCAAGTGCCATGCTGAAGTCCAAGTGGACAACATCCTCTGACTTGCCTTCATCCACTTTCCTGGTAACTTCCTCAAAATACTCTGTAAGATTGGTTAAACATGACCTACCATGCACAAACCCATGCTGACAATCCCCAATCAGTCCATGTCTATCCAAATATTTATATATCTGGTCTCTAAGAATACCTTCCAGTAAATTTCACACTACTGATGTCAAAGTCACCAGTCTGCAATTTCCCGGTTTATGTTTAGAGCCTTTCTTAAACAGTGAAACAACATTGGCTGTCCTTTGGTACCTCTCCCGTCGCTAAGGATGGTTTAAATAATCTCTGCTAGGTGCCCTGGCAATTTCTGCACTACCCTCCTGAAGGATTCAAGAGGACACCTGGTCAGGCTCTGGGGATTTATCTACTTTGATTTGCCACAGGATAGCAAACACTTCCTCCTCTGTAGTCTGTACAGTTCCATGAAGTTGATGTCGCTTTGCTTCTATGTACTCCATATGCATCTACTGAGTAAATACAGATGCAGAACGTTTATTTCAGATCCCCACATCTGTTTTGACTCCACATATGGATTACCATTCTGATCTTTCTGAGGACCAACTTTGACCCTTGCAATCCTTTTGCTCTAAACATATCTGTAGAAACCCTTAGAATTCTCTTTCTCCTTGTCTGCTAGAGCAACGTTATGCTTTTTTTAGCCTTCCTAATTTTTTCCTTAAGTGTTCTCTTGCATTTCTTAAACTCCATAAGCACCTCATTTGTACCTACCTGCCTATACTTGCTATGCATCTCCTTTTTTCTGTTAACCAGGGCCTCAATATCTCTTGAAACCAGGATTCCCTACACTTGTTATCTTTTTATCTGATAGGCACATACAAGCTTTGTGCTCTCAATTGTTTTTGGAGGCCTCCCACTTTCCAAGTACACCTTTGTCAGATAACAGCCTGTCCCAATCTACACTAGCCAGATCATTTCTGATACTATCAAAATTGGCCTTACTGCATTTTAGAATCTCAACCATTGGACCAGACATATCTTTTTTGCATATTTATTTAAAAACCAATGTCATTGAGATCACTGGATACAAAGTGTTCCCCTACACAAACTTCTGTCACCTGTCCTGTCTCATACTCTAATAGCAGATCCTGTACTGTATGTCCGTCATTGGGACGTCTACATACTGATGAAGGAGTTAAAGTCATTTACTATAACAACTTTATGCCTCTTGCAACAATTAGTGATCTCTCTACAAATTTCTTCCTCTAAATCCCTTGGACAATTGGATGGTCTGTAATATACCCTCATTAACATGGTCATACCTTTCTTATTTCTCAGTTCTACCCATAATGCCTCACTAGATGAGTTTTCCAGCCTGTCCAGACAGCACTGCTGGGACATTTTCCCTGATTAGTAATGCAACTCTTCCCCTACCCCCTTTAATCTCTCCACTCTATCATGTCTAAAACAATGGAACCCTGGAATATTCAGCTGCTTGTCTTGCCCCTCTTGCAACCAAGTTTCACTAACGGCTACCATATCATAATTCCAGGTGTTGATCCAAGCCCTGAGCTCATCTGCCTCTCCTACGATACTTCTTGCATTGAAATATACACAGCTCAGGACACCAGTTGCAGCATGCAACCTTTTGATTCCTGACTTTGTCCGATGTCCTACCAACATCTGTCTCCACAACCTCTCCACAAACCTCTGGCACTCTGATTCCCATCCCTGGCAACTCGTGCAGCATTAACAAACTGTCCCACTTGGATATCAGTCCTCTTCAGTTCAGGTGCAAACTGTCCCTTCTGAACTGGTCCCACCTTTCCTGGAAGAGAACCCAATGATCCAAAAATCTTATGCCGTCCCTCCTACACCAACTCATTAGCCACATATTAAACTGTATAATCTTCCTAGTTCTAGTCTCACTAGCATATGGCACAGTAGCAATTCTGAGATCACAACACTGGAGGTCCTGCTCTTTAACTTAGCACCCAACGCCCTAAATTCCCTATGCAGAACCTTATCACTTGTCCTGACCATGTGATTGGTACCTACATGGACCACGAGTTTTGGCTGTTTACCCTCCCACTTGAGAATGATGAGGACTCAGTTTGAGATGTCCCAAACCCTGGCACCTGGGAGGCAATGTACTGTCTGGGAATCCAGTTCTCATCCACAGAACTGTCTGTTCCCCTGACTAGTGAATCCCCTATCACCACAGCTCACCTCTTCTCTCTCCTTCCTGCCTGAGTCACAGAGACAGACCCAGTGCCAGAGACCTAACCACTGTGACTTTCCTATGTTATGTCTTCCCCCCAACAGTATTCAAAGTGATATACTTGTTGTTAAGGGGGGTGGCAACAGGGATACTCTGCACTGGCTCCTTAACCCTTCCCCCTTCTTGACGGTCACCCAGTTTCCTGTGTTCTACACCTTGGGTGTAACTACCTCTCCATATGTCCTATCTATTACCCCCTCAGCCTCCAGATGATCCGGAGTTCATCCAGTTCCAGCTCCAGCTCCTTAACGTGGATTGTTAGACGCTGTAGCTGGATGCACTTCTTGCAGTTGTATTTGCTATGGACACTGGAGGTGGTCTTCATGCCTTCTCACATCCTGCAACAGAGCATTGCACTATCCTGCCTGGCATTACTACTGTCCTACTGAACAAATGTAACAAAGGGTGGGGGGGGGGGGGAATCCCTCTATGACGAGCTGTTTGTTTTTGCCTTCCCTGACTGAATCCTCAAAGAGCTAAAGCCTCAGAATCTCCACTCTGACTGTCCACTCCAACAAAGGCCACTCCGCTTGCTCATCATGCCTGGGAAGGCTGTCCATCAAAGAGAGGGAAAACTCTGATTTCAAACCTCCGCCGCCTTGTGGCCATACCCACTCATGGCTTGGAGAATAAACCCTGAGGACAAATCTGGAGCTGGAGTCCCTAAGGCAGTCCGACTTTGCCTTCAACCTCATTCTGACAACTCCTTGGATCTGTCTTCACTAGGGAAGACACAAACAATCTCCCAGATGTAATAGTGGCCAAAGGAACTAGGGTAAAAGATGAACTGAAGGAAATTTATATTAGGCAAGAAACGGTGTTGGATGGACTGTTGAGTCTGAAGGCTGATAAGTCCCCGGGACCTGATGGTCTGAATCCCAGGGTACTGAAAGAGGTGGCTCTAGAAATCGTGGATGCATTGGTAATCATTTTACAATGTTCTATAGATTCAGGAACAGTTCCTGCTGATTGGAGAGTGGCTAATGTTGTCCCACTTTTCAAGAAAGGAGGAAGAGAGAAAACAGGGAATTATAGACTGGTTAGCCTGACGTCAGTGGTGGGAAAGATGCTGGAGTCAATTATAGTTTTTATACATTTTCTGTATAGCTACAGATAAAAAAAACCCCAGATCAAAATGAAGAACATTGATACAGTGCAAAAATAAACATACAATAATAATATGATACAAAAAAAGATCATTGAGAAAGCACCCAAATTGAAGACATGTAAAATTAGTATCCTCCCCAAGCCCCGCAACAAAAAAAAACTCCAGACCAACCACAACACAACATAGAGAATATAAATCAGGTTAATCAAACCCCCAAAACTGTGAATACACTTAGCAACAGAAGATATTAATGCCTACTACCAAAAAAAAGGAGCTGAAAGCAAGGGACCGAAAAAACACCTTAGTTAAGAGGAAGGTTATGAAAGTACTCAATAAAAGGTCCCCAGACCTTATGGAACTTTAAATCCAAATTAAGAACTGAATAATGAATTTTTTCAAGGTCTAAGCAGGCCATAATATCGTTAAGCCATTGAGCATGCGTGGGCGGGGCAACATCCCTCCATCTAAGGAGGATTAAATGTCTGGCCAGGAGAGAGGCAAAAGATAATATTCAACACTTAGTCGAACTCAGACGTAAATCTGCCACACCCCAGAAACCGAACAAAGCAATTAAAGGGTTAGGTTCTAGGTGGTGATTCAGAATATACGATAACGTTATGAAGACGTTGTTCCAAAATTTTTCCAAGCTAGGACAAAACCAGTACATATGAATGAGAGAGGCCTCGCCCCTTTAGCATTTATCACAGAGAGGACTAATGTTAGGGTAAAATCGAGATAATTTAGATTTAGACATATGGGCTCTATGAACAATCTTAAAAGGCAGTGGCGAGCTCAAAGAGAGGTTGAATTAATTGATTTGAGAATCGAGTCCCAAGTCTCATCAGATAAGGAGATCATGCTCCCATGCCATTTTAATTTTATCCACAGGGGCACGTCGTAAGGCTGCTAATTTATCACGAATAAATGATATTAAACCTTTACCTAGTGGATTAATAGAAAGAAATATGTCCATAACATTTTTCTCAGGCATTTCAGGGAAGTTAGGAATTAAAGGAGTAATAAAGTGTCTAATTTAGAGATATCTAAAAAAATGAGCATGGGGCAGATTGAACTTAGCAGAGAGCTGTTGAAAAGAAGCGAAGCGATTATCAACAAAAAGATCTTCAAAATGTCTAATGCCCTTCCTATACCAATCCCGGAATGCTGGGTCATACGTAGTAGGTAAAAAAAGGTGATTATGTAAGATAGGGCTAGAAAAGGAAAAACCATGGAAACCATAAAATTTCCTAAACTGAGCCCATATATGCAAAGTGTGTCAAACAAGAGGATTAACTATTAATCTGGACAAACTACTAGGGAGTACAGAGCCAAGAAGTGCAGAGATAGATAATTCTTTAGTGGAGCTCAACTCCATTGCCACCCAATTAGGGCACTCGGGCTGGCCATGGAAAAAGGACCAAAAGGTAGCACAACGTATATTGGCTGCCCAATAATATAAATGAAAGTTAGGTAAAGCCATGCCACCCTCTTTTTTAGATTTTTGGAGATAAACTTTATTAATTCTAGAGTGCTTATTCTTCCACAGATATGACAAAATAATAGAGTCTAAGGAATCAAAAAAAGATTTAGGAATAAAAATTGGGATTGATTGAAATAAATATAAAAGTTTAGGGAGGCTGGAGTCAATTATAAAAGATGAAATTACGACACATTTGGATAGCAGTAGAAGGATCAGTCCGACTCAGCTTGGATTTATGAAGGGAAAATCATGCTTGACTAATCTTCTGGAGTTTTTTGAGGATGTAACTATGAAAATGGACAAGGGAGAACCAGTGGATGTAGTGTACCTGGACTTCCAGAAAGCTTTTGATAAAGTCCCACATAGGAGATTAATAGGCAAAATTAGGGCACGTGGTATTGGGGGCAGAGTACTGACATGGATTGAAAATTGACTGGCTGACAGGAAACAAAGAATAGTGATTAACGGGTCCCTTTCGGCATGGCAGGCTGTGACCAGTGGGGTACCACAAGGTTCGGTGCTGGGACCGCAGCGGTTTACAATATACATTAATGATTTAGATAAAGGGATTAAAAGTAACATTAACAAATTTGCTGATGACACAAAGCTGGGTGGCAGTGTGAAATGTCAGGAGGATGTTATGAGAATGCAGGGTGACTTGGACAGGTTGGGTGAGTGAGCAAATGTATGGCAGATGCAGTTTATTGTGGATAAATGTGAGGTTATCCACTTTGGTGGCAAGAACAGGAAGGCAGATTACTATCTAAATGGAGTCAAGTTAGGAAAAGGGGAAGTACAATGAGATCTAGGTGTCTTTGTACATTAGTCAATGAACGCAAGCATGCAGGTACAGCAGGCAGTGAAGAAAGCTAATGGCATGCTGGCTTTTATAACACAAGGAATTGAGTATAGGAGTAAAGAGGTCCTTCCGCAGCTGTACAGGGCCCTGGTGAGACCCCACCTGGAGTATTGTGTGCAGTTTTTGTCTCCAAATTTGAGGAAGGGCATTCTTGCTATTGAGGGAGTGCAGCGTAGGTTCACAAGGTTAATTCCCGGAATGACGGGACTGTCATATGTTGAAAGATTGGAGTGACTGGGCTTGTATACACTGGAACTTAGAAGGATGAAAGGGGATCTGATTGAAACGTATAAGATTATTAAGGGATTGAACACACTGGAGACAGGAAGCATGTTCTCGCTGATGGGTGAGTCCAGAACTAGAGGCCACAGTTTAAGAATAAGGGGTAGGCCATTTAGAACAGAGATGCGGAAAAGCTTTTTCACCCAGAGAGTGGTGGATATGTGGAATGCTCTGCCCCAGAAGGCAGTGGAGGCCAAGTCTCTGGATGCATTCAAGAGAGAGTTAGATGGAGCTCTTATAGATAGCAGGGTCAAGGGATATGGGGAGAGGGCAGAAACAGTGTACTGATTGTGTATGATCAGCCATGATCACAGTGAATGGCGGTGCTGGCTAGAAGGGCCGAATGGCCTACTCCTGCACCTGCTGTCTACTGTCTATTGTCTATTGACCCTGGTGCCGAGCTGTATCGGCTCTCGCCCTTCCCTTGGACAACATCAGTGTTGTGGAGAGGAGAGGCTTGCAGCTTGGGCAACTGCTGGTCTTCCATACAACCTTGCCCAGGCCTGCACCCTGGAGAAGACACTCCAGCATCGCCTTACTGCGATGGCACGACTGAAGCAAGACTTTCCAGGTGCAGATCCATGGTCTTACGAGACTAACGGAATGCACCACATGCCCTCACCTTACTTTAATTTGTTTTTGCAAATCAATCCCAAACACTGATTGGCCACCTGTCAAAGCTCCAGATAACTGGCATGAGTTGCTGCCTTTAATAGTCAATCAGCGAACCTGAGTGAATTATGTCTTCTCAAGCTTCTGATGACTCCAATAGGTTGCTGGTCAAAAGCTCCAACAAAAATGCAAACTATGAGTTCAAGTTATGAACAATAGTTATAAACAACAGATTGAATCTGTTTTTTTAACAATAACCTCTTTACCTCACAATTAAACCTCTGTTTGAAATTTATTTGATTCTGTGGTCTTGAATTAATGCTCTTTGAAACCGTTGGGTTAGGTATATTCTGGTTTTAAAACACACTGTGATTTACTTTATCTAGTTGCTTTGAAATCATTAAGCAACAATCATTTTACCTTTTAGCCTTCTGTATTTATTGAAAAAAATTCCTCAATTCACATTTTCATACCTCAGAATTCCATCACTCCTCACAATCAATCATCATCCCAGTTGTTCCCATTTATATCCCTTGTTGCGGCAACCAGAATTGCATGCAATATCTTTTGCACCAATAAGTAGTAAAGTGATCAAATTATTACATAATCTTGTGTGAGTCTTGATAGTTTTATGACATCCTACATGACCATAGATGTTCAGGTATGTTTCCAATGGCAACACTCTTCCAGCTACCTGAACTGAGTGAATTGACAACACATCCTCTGACAGTGAATTGAGGAAGCACAGTCTTCAATAACAAGGTAAGTGAAGAAAACTAGGACTGGAACAAACCCATCATGTGTGTGATCAAAAAAAAATGCAATTATTGAACTGTGTCTCCTTGGCTGGTGAATCACAGGACAGGTGGTGTCTCAGACAGACTTATCAAGAAGCAGCTTGGAAAAGCTGTCTAATTTTGAGCTTCTCACCATGTTCCAAAGATTTTGTGCTGTTTTTAATTTGTCGGCATGGTAGTTGAACAAACCATATGGTTGAGTCCAGAGGGATGCCTGAAAACATGGTCAATAATCTTGTAGAGGAATAAATAGAAGCAACAGAGGCAATCTTAACTGATGGTCTTTGAAAGGTGGTTAATCAACAGAATACGTGTTTACTTCCATGTACATGTCTTGTGAACTGCTGGCAGCAGTTTGGGGCAGCTACTTGTAGACCACATTAGTAAATGTACAAATGCTTTAGATTCCAAAATTCAAAGGAATGTTTTGTAAAAATAATTCTCATCATTTCAATTAGCAGGTTAACATTGAAACCAAGAATTCCTGCGTTTTAATATTGTGCTTTCATATTGGAAATATAGAAGAACAGAAAACTGCACAGACCTTTTCAAACCTGCTCCAGAGTTCAGTGAAAGTATTGCTGACCCGCTCTCTCAATACCATGATCCTCTTCTTTCATCATTCTAATCTTTCATGATGCCCTTAGTTCTTTTCCTCCTTCTCATATATATTTGGTGACTTGATCTCCACTGCTTTCTGTGATAACCAATTCCACAGGTTCACACTCTTCCACGTGATCTTTCTTTCTTCTCAGTCTTAAATTTCTTATCCTGCATCTTGAGACTGTAACCCCTGGCAGAATCTGTATATTTCAAAAGATTCTCACTCATTTTTCTAAATTTCAGTGAATATAACAGTTCCAATTTCTCCCAAGCCAGCAATCAGTCTGGTGATCCCCTGCTGCATTCCATCTATGTCACTCATTACTTAGCTAAGGAAACCAAAGCTGTAAACAGTACTCCTGGTGTGGTCTCCAGGCTATGATCAACTGTAACTAAGCATCCTTCTAGTAAGATTGCAGGGGCTTTTATGGGATCAATCGAAGGGGTTATTGGCTTTATTAAACACTTTTTTACAATCACAAGACACCGCTGAACACGAAGAACTTAAAGTACTGTAGGTCTAACCCACCCGCGAGTTACTTATAGGTGGAGAAACTGAAGGATCTGGACTTGATGTGGATGTGCTGCTGCCTGCGTTAGAGAAGGATCGGAGGAATTGGTGCATGAAGGCGGTGTGGAGTCTAACAGCGAGTGATTGTTACGTGATGGCTACACCCTGTTGGACATTGTCAGTGTGGGATGCTGCAGGCAGGTCCGAGCTGTGTGGCCTTGGCTGTAGTAAGGACTGAGCCTCAGGCTGCGCAGTTGCCCACTTAGAGCCGCAGAGGAGAGAGGAGCCGGAGTCGGTGCTGCCCCCAGTGTTCACATAGCAGAAAACAAGCTGCACTTGTTTCAACTTGTTTTCATTATTTCTGTTGTTCCTTTTACAACTTTTACAAGAGTTCACAGTCTAGATTTATGTCCTTTTCATCCTTGCATATTCAATTTTACCTATTAATTAAATTCATAACCCTTTATTACAACCTCAATTTGATCAACGATCTTGCCACAATTTCAACAATTTTACATATATCTGATATTTACATATTTACATATGTCTTTGTATCTGATGCTATACTTTACAATTGATACTGTTATCTTGTTGCAGGGGAAAGGTAACATTCCATTCAGGAAAATTAATACCTTCAGACTGAGCCTTGAACCAGTGAGAAGTACTAAACACCAGAGGAACACAGGAGGTCAGGCAACATCTATGGAGGAGGTTAAGCAGTCGATGTTCCAGGCCATAACACTTCATCAAGACTGGAAAGGAAGGGGGAGAAAGCTAGAATAAGAAAGTGGGAGGGAAGGAGGGGGATTGGGAAGGAGCACAAGCTGGCAAGTGACAGATACAACCAAGTGGTATGAAGGTAGCTAGGTTGGGGGGGGGGCGGGTAAGAATTGAAATGAGAAGCTGGGAGGTGATAGGAAGAAGAGATAAGGGGCTGAAGTAGAAATCTGATAGGAGAGGAAAGTAGACCATAGGAAAATGGGAAGGAGTAGGGGCATCAGAGGGAGGTAATGGACAGGTGAGGAGAAGAGCTTCTTTCCCCTTTACAGCTCTGATGAAGGAACTCAGCTGCATAGATGCTGCCTGACCAGCTGAGTTCCTCCAGAATTTTGTGTTTGTTGCTCTGTATTTCCATCATCTGCAGAATTTCATGTGTTTTGGAGAAGTATTGATTTCAGTTCAAGGCAGAGTGGCCCAACAATTGGCATTGGACAATTATATGACAATTCTGCAGTTTGATTTTGGCAAATAAGGGCTTAAGTTATGAGAAAAGTTTACATGAGGTTGGATTTATTCATTTGAATACAGAAGTCAGAGATAAAATTGGAACAATTGTGGAAAAAAAATTATCTAGTGCTTTCCCGGTGTATATGATGAATGAACTCTTCTCTGGATTCCTGCCAGGTACTGGTAATGATTTTAAACAACAGTTCAATGATAAACTCTATCATCTTCACCAGGGGTGATGCCTAAACATGTCTAGTCTGGTGATATATATACCACCATTGTACATCCCTCCTGATTGGTTAGTCCTCATCCAATCAGGTTTCCGCTCTCCCACCCTGTTTACAATTGAATTCCAGTTCTTACTTGGAGCAAGACCTTTGGTTTTGTTAAAATTATTTGCCTCTAGCTTTATTTCAATGACTTCCTTTACCAGGTGGTTCCAAAAGCCACTGGCATGGCACAATAATTCTGTGCCATTGAAGTCAATCCTATGGCCACTGAGAATGCAATGTTCTGCTACCGCCGATTTCTCTGGGTAACCCGAATGGAGAGACCTGCTGTGCTCCTTGATGTTGGTTTGCAATTCAATTGTAGTCAAGGTGGGGCTGCAGAAACCTGATTGGATGAGGACTAAGTAATCAGGAGGGACGGATGACGGGGGCATACCTACCACTGGACTAGACACACCCAGGCATCATCCCTGATGAAGATGGCAGAATTTGTCACTGAAAAGCCAGTTAAAATCAATACTATACCTGGCTGGAAGCCCGAGAAGAGTTCTTTCATGAACAATTGTAACTTTAGAATTCTGCTCTGGCCACTGAGGAGTCGATTTGAGGAATTCTTTTATGTAGAAATATAGAAATCTCTAACCTGCCAGGCCCTGGATGTTCAGAAATCTTTCCAGGCAGTTATAGGCAGAATCGTGTTGCTGAGAAGTACAAAGGCTACAATACTTTTTTAGTGGTAGAGGTTATGTATTTTGGAAGTGTTACTACAATAACTGCACGGGTAACTGCAGTGCAGAGGATGCAAAGGGCCTCAATTCTGGCATTTTGATGTTATTTCAGAAGCAGGTTTATTATCACTGTCTCATGTTTCTGAAATTTGTAGCTTTGCTGCAGCAATATAGTACAAGACATAAAAATTATAGAAGATGCAAAAATAAGTAAACAGTACAAACTATGAATAGTGATGTAATGTTCATGCGTTCATGGCTGTAGAGAAGTCTGAAGGTGGAGTGGAAGAAGCCATTCCTAAAACATTGAATGTGAGTCTTCAGGTTTCTGTACCTCCTCCCAATGGTAGCAACATGAAGAGAGCATGTACAGCATGGTGTGAGACTTTAATATAGAGTTCACCTTCTTGAGTCACTGCCTCTTGAAGATGTCTTCAATGGCTGGGTGGGTTGTCTCCATGATGGACCTGTTTGTGTCGACAAACCTCTGCAGCCTCTTGGATTCAATGCAATGGAAGCTTCATGCCAGGCCGTGATAAAACTGTCAGAATGCTCTTCACCGTACATCTGCAGAAATTTGCGAGATTCTTTGGAGACATCTTGTCTCCTCAAAGTCCTAATGAAGTAGAGCCATTGGCATGTCTTCTTTGTGATTACATCAATATGTCAGGTCTAATGTAGATTTTCTGGGGTGTTGACACCCATCTTTAATATCTTTATTTTTCCTTTCTTTTGGAGACCCTGACCTGGAGTTACATGCTGGCTTTTTGCAGGAATGGGACCCACTTTCAGGGTTTCACAACCGGCCATTGTTGTTCAGCATACCAAGGGCTTGGCCTAAGAGTCAGGCCTGGCTTTAGAAGCCTAGGATCTTGGGGCTCAGGAGATGGGTGGATCAAAGGTTGGTGTCAGGGCAGGAGACCCACATGTTGTCAAGGGCGTTGGAATACCTATGACTGTGTGCCCAGATCTTTGGGCGCAGAACTAAAAAAAAGAGATGTGGTGGACTTTTAACATTGTAAACCAGTGAATTGTTTGTTATGTCTCCCTGCTCGCTGGGAAAACGGAGACACTCCCTTCTCCATTATTAGGGAGCTTGGTGGCAGATGCAGATGCTCTTTCTGCTGGTGGGGGTTGTTGCTTGCTGCCAGTTATGCGTGGGAGGGAGGGGAGCTGGGGGAGACTTTGGGGTTCTAACATTTAACTGCCATTCATTCTTTGGAGCATTCCTCTGTTTTCATGGAGGGTTGCAAAGAAAAAGCATTTCAGGATGTATGTTTTATACATTTGTATGACATTAAATGTACCTTTCAAACTTGAAGCTGCAAAACACTTTCCACTGCTCATCCCTCAATAAAGATTGGTATGTGTTCTCCTAACTTCCCCTTCCTAAAGTCCACAATCAATTTTTTTTTGTCTTCTTGATTCTGAGTGTGAGGTTGTTCTTGGGACACCATTTGACCAACAAAACCATCTCCCTCCTGTACAATGTTCCTTGTAAATGTGCTCATTGATGGGGAAGGCTGTACCTGAAATGGATTGGCCTGTGTCCACTACTTTGTGTAAGCTTTCCTGTTCCAGAGCATTGGGGCTTCCATATTAGGTCATGATGTAAGTAGTCAGGGTACTCTCCTCTGTGTACCTTCAGAACTTGTCAATGTTTTTGCAAACTTCTCAGAAAGTAGAATGGCTGCCATGCCCTCTTTCTAATGGCACAGGGCAGCTCCTCTGATTGCTGAGGGATTGAAAGTTACTGACCCTCTCCACCTCAAAGTTCACAGTAAAATTTATTATCAGGGTATGTACATGTCACCACGTACAACCCTGAGATTCTTTTTCTGTGGGCATACTTAGCAAATCTATAGGGCAGGCAGTAACTGTAAATAGGATCCATAAACTGTAAACATCAGGAACTATAAACTGTAAACAAACTGTGCAAATGCAGATAATAAATAAATAGCAATAAATAATGAGCATGAAATAACAATATAACAGAGTCCTTAAATGAATGTAGTTACACCCTTTTTTTCAAGAGCCTGATGGTTGAGGGGTAGTAACTGTTCTTGAACCTGGTGGTGTGAGTTCTGATGAGGACCTTGTCATGGACCTCTGATTTTCCTCCCCTGTAGTCAATAATCGGGTCTTTGGTTTACTAACTTTGAATAAGATGTTCTTGTTGTGGTACCATTCAGCCAGATTTTCAATGTCTCTCAATATGCTGATTTGTCGCTATCTTTATTTTAGCCAACAACAGTACCATGGTCAGCAAACTCAAATATGGCATTGAAGCCGCACATAGTCTCAGAATGACAGGTATAAAGTGAGTAGAGCAGGGAGGCTAATCGTACAGATTGTGGTGCACCTGTGCTGATGGAGACTGGGGGAGATGTTGTTGCCAATCCGAAATGACTGGGGCTTGCAAGTGAGGAAATCCAGGATCCAATTGCACAAGGAGATACCGAAGCCTAGGTCTTGGAGCTGCTGGATTCATCTTGTTGGGATAATAGTGTTGAATGCAGAGCTATAATTGATGAAGAACACAGTGATGTATTTATTTTACTGAGATACAGTGCAGAGTATATCCTTCCAGCCCTTTGAGCCATGCTGCCACGCAAACCCTGATTTAACCCAAACCTAATCATGGGACAATTTACAAAGGCCGATTAACTTACCAACTGGTATATATTTGGAATGTGGGAGGAAACTGGAGCAACCCACATGATCGGGAAAAATGTACCAACTCCTTACTGGTAGTGGCGGGAATTGAACCCCGGTTGCTGGTACTGTAAAGTGTTGTGCTAACCATTACACTACCATGCCGCCCACCTTCATTAGCCAAATGTTCCAGAGTTGAGTGAAGAGCCTATAAAATGGCATATGCTGTTATCAGTGGTGTCATCAACAAATTTATAGATGACACTTGTGCTGTTTCCAGCCACACAGTAATAGGCAAAGAGACAGTAGAGCAGTGGACACACCACATATCCTTGAGGTGTGACTGTGTTGATAATCAGCAGGGAGGAGATGCTATTACCAACCATACTGATGGTGGTGTCCCAATCTGAAATTTGAAGATCCAGCAGCAAAGGAATGTATTGATGCATGTTATTAGTACCGAAGGTTGTTATTGAACACAAAGCTGTAATCAATAAACAACAGCTTGTCAAATGTTTTGCTTTGTCTAGGTGGTACAAATCTGAGTGCAGAGTAAGTAATATTGTGTCTGCTCTAGCCTTCCACTGCTCCCAGTGTTCAAATTCAATTCAGTATTTTCAAAATGTACGTTTTGATTTATTTTGGTACACAGAGCAGACAATTTCATAAGAAATGGCAATAAAACATTGGGAATACTCCCTTTGTCTTCAAATAGGTTCATGAAACATTTATGTCTGCTTAAAAGGACAGGTTAAGCATCTTTTTCATATCTTATTTGAAAACTCCATTGTTCTACACTCTGCCTACATGATGTGATCACATAAACCAACCTCTCTTCTAGGGACTCGTCCTCACACCGATCTGACTGCCCTTCAAGGACTCTGCTACTGGGTGCATTTAAGACAGAGACAGGTAGATTCCTGATTAGCCAGGGCATCAAAGAGTATGGAGAGAAGGCAGGGGAGTGGGGATGACTGAAAGAATTGGATCAGGGTGTATCATATCCAGCCCTGGGGATTTATCAATCTTAATGTTTTTAAGAAGATCCAGCACTACTTCTTCCTTAATCTGCACATTGTCCAGCACGCAGGCCCGCTCTACTTCAACCTCATCCTGATCAACATCCTTTTCACTTGTGAATACTGAAGCAGAGTATTCATTTAGGACCTCCCCAACCTCCTCAGCCTCCAGGCACATGTTGCCCTCTTTATCCTTTAGCGATCCCACCTTCGTACTCGTCATCCTCCTATTCATCACATACGCATAGAACGCCTTGGGGTTCTCCTTAATCCTACATGCCAAGGCCTTCTCATGCCCCTATCGAGCTCTCCTAAATCCTTTCTTTAGCTCCTTCCTGGCTACCCTATATTTCTCATGAACCCCTCCTTCTTCCTGCTTCTTGTAACACTTACCCAACAGGCTGGTATATGTCTCGGGGAAAAGGAGATCCAGCCACTCACCAACCCCACTTCCCGTACACGCGGGTGCTGTGGGAAGCAAGTTTATGCTGTGCGCACACACACCATATCAAACTCACACCAGATACCGTTACGGAATACATTTTAAAGAGTTTACTAAAACTAAAAGAGTACTAGACAATACAATATATATGAAAGAAAAAGCAAAAGGCGCCAAACTTATCAAAGTCCAAACCACTTCATGCACAACCATTGGAGCTCAATTATTGAAGTCTTCTGGCCACCATTTGACCCCCTCTGAACTCCTTGACTCGCAGCTCAGGACCATCCGAAGTGGTCAACCAAGCACATCTATCTTCGTCTCCTCTCCTCGGGGTACCTCCTAGCCCAGAGGTCGGCAACCTGCGGCTCCGGAGCCACATGCGGCTCTTTGATCTCTGTGATGCGGCTCCCGTGGTTTGTTAGCTTTTGAAATGTAATTCGAAATTTGAAGATTATGGTGATCTTGTACAATCTGAAAACTTTGTGGAGACACCGTTTCCTGGCACATCCGAACCGGCTCACAATTAGCCACCGTTCCGGCTAAGGGAGATAGCCTACGGGGGTTTGTGAGTACGTGTCTTTTGGAGCATCCGCGCCCACGGGGACGGGTTGAGGGAGGCTTTAAAGCAAGGCTGTTTAGTTCGAATAAAGTTACCTTTGACTGCAGTTTTTATTTTAGCGCTGCGTGTAGTGCTACACCGCTACAATGTGTTTTTTTATCGCTATTAATATACATCACAACTGCCAATGCCTGACACCCGCCAGTGCGCGCATTCTTTTAATTCTTCGATCCAAGGTAGGCTAACTATGGAGTAACCTTCAACCCAACATCTTTTTTTCGGAGTTCAAAATGTTTTTGTTGCATGCAGAAATGTAATTTTGTTTTCTCTGCAGGAGTTCATCAATTTCATAAATGCAACACATTATAGTTTGTTTATACATAGCATAAAGGCAAAAAAAACCCGTTGTATGCAGTGTTATTTCATTTTGTGGCTCCCAGTGTTTTCTTTTCTGTGGGAAATGGGTCCATATTGGCTCTTTCAGTGGTAAACGTTGCCGACCCCTGTCCTAGCCTCAGACCCCCGTTTGAGGTCCATTCCTCGCTCAGTTTACAGTATCACGTCCTCTCTCTCTCACCCCCTCACGCCGATCTTCCCAAAATGCCTGCCAACAATCAGTTTACAGACCCACAAGAAGGAATAACATTAATCCCAATTGGTTAACAAACAAATACAATTCACGATATCAGTAATTTTAACCCAAACAAACTTCCAGCACTTATCATAACAAAGAAGCATTCCTACTTTTAACAAAACAAAGACGCCATTTTGATTACATACACAATAACAATGAAAAAGAAGATACCCCCTTTACATTCTTATATCTAACATATGCTTCCTTTTTCCTCTTGACAAGTTGCCTCACATGTTTCATCAGCCACCATTCCCTTTTCCTACCATTTTTTCCTTGCCTGAGTAGGACAAACCTATCCTGAAACCAGCTCAAGTGGTCCCTAAACTTCTCCCACATTACTTCTGTGCTTTCCCCTTTGAACATCTGTTTCCAATTTACTCTCGCTAGTTCCTGCCTCATCCCTTCAAAGTTAGCCCTTCGCCAGTTAAGCATTTTACCATTTCATCTGATTTTATCCCTTTCTGTAGCTATGCTGAAGCTAAGGGAGTTGTGGTCACTCTCACCAAAATGCTCCCCCACCAAGAGGTCTGTCCAGGTTCATTACCCAGAACTAGATCCAGTATAGTCTCTCCTCTTGTCAGCCGGTCCACATATTGTGTCAGGAATCCTTCTTGAACACACCTGACAAATTTAGCCCCATCTATCCTCCTTGCACTCAGGAGGTGCCAGTCAGTATGAGGGAAGTTGAAATCACCCATAACTACTACCCTGTATTTCCTACTCCATTCTAAAATCTGCCTGCTTATCTGCTCCTCGGTGTCCCAAGGGCTATTTGGGGGCCTATAGACTACTCCCAGCACAGTGATTGATCCCTTCCTATTTCTGATTTCCACCCAGACTGACTCCATGGACACTCCTTCTGCAGCTTCCTCCCTTTCTATAGCCGTGATACTATCCCTGACCAGCAATGCCACTCCCCCCCCCCACCCTTTTCTACCTCCCATCCTATTCCTTTTAAAACATCTGAACCCCGGGACCTGCATCATCCAATCCTGCCCTTCCTCCAATTGTGCCCTTCCAGTAACGGCCACAACATCGTAGTTCCACGTACTAATCCATGCCCTAAGTTCATTTCAGCCCCTTTAACTGGCTACAATTATGTTCTGTCCCCTTCCTGTCCTTCCTCATCAACTCAGAACTCTTAGCATCATGCCCTTATCCTTCTACCTTAATCCCTGCACTCACATTCTGATTCCTACCCCCTGCCAAACTAGTTTAAACCCTCCCCAACAGCTCTATCAAACCTGCCTGCCAGGATATTGGTCCCCCTGGGATTCAAGTGCAACCTGTCCTTTTTGTACAGGTCACACCTGCCCCAAAAGAGGTTCCAATGATCCAGAAGTCTGAATCCCTGCCCCCTGCTCCAATCCCTCAGCCACACATTTATCCTCCACCTCATTCTATTCCTATTCTCACAGTTGCGTGACACAGGCAGTAATCCCGAGATTACTACCTTTGAGGTCCTGCTTTTTAACTTCCTTCCTGTAGTCTTCTTTCAGGACCTCTTCCCTTTTCTTACCTATGTCATTGGTACCAATGTGTACCACGACCTCTGGCTGTTCTCCCTCCCACCGCAGGATATCTTGGACGCGATCAGAAACATCCCAGACCCTGGCACCTGGGAGACAAACTACCATCTGAGTTTCTTTCCTGAGTCCACAGAATCGCCTGTCTGAACCCCTGACTATAGAGTCCCCTATCACAACTGCCTTCCTCTTCCTTTCCCTACCCTTCTGAGCCACAGGGCCAGACTCTGTGCCAGAGGCACGGCCATTGTCGCTTCCCCCAGGTAGGCTGTCCCCCACAACAGTACTCAAACAGGAGTACTTATTGTCAAGGGGTACAGCCACAGGGGTACTCTCTAGTACCTTCTCTTCCCCTTCCCCTTCCTGACTGTGACCCACTTGTCTGTCTCCCGTGGCCCTGGTGTGACCACCTGCCTATAACTCCTCTCTATCACCTCCTCACTCTCCCTGACCAGACAAAGGTCATCGAGCTGCAGCTCCAGTTCCCTAACACGGTCCTTTACGAGTTGCATCTCGATGCACTGGGTGCAGATGTGGCCGTCCTGGATGCCAGGGGACTCCAGGACCTCCCACATCTGACACCGCCCACAGACAACTGGCCTCACAAACATACAACCTCCTTTTGCAATCAATAACTGCCTTACCTCGTCCCATTACCACCGAAGCCCGTGGAGCCAAAGTCCTTTCACTCTACTGCCTCTCACTCCATTGCCCACTCCCAACGCTGCCCGCTGGATATGGCTGCCTTCTTTTTAAACTGTTCGTGCTCAACTGGCTGACGTCACGCGCCTGCGCAGTCTGGCCTCTCTCTTCCCCTTCCCCTGACACTTCTTAACAACACTGCCAAACCTTACAGCAATTTTGAATGTCCTAAGGATACAGACCCCAAGATCTCTCAGATCCTCCACACTGCCAAGAACCTTACCATCAATACTATACTCTGTCTTCAAATTTGACCAACCAAAATGAACCACTTCATACATATCTGGCTTGAACTCTATCTGCCACTTCTCTACCCAGTTTTGCATACTATTGATGTCCCACTGTAACCTCTGACTACCCTCAAGACTATTCACAACACCCCCGACCTTTGGGTCATCAGCAATTTTAGTAACCCATCCCTCCACTTCCTCATCCAGGATATTTATAAAAATCACAAAGAGTAAGGGTCCAAGAACAGATCCCTGAGGCACCCGACTGGTGACCGACCTCCATGCAGAATGTGACCCATCTACAACCAACTTTTTCCTTCTGTAGGCAAACTAATTCTGGATGCAAAAAGCAAGGTCTCCTTGGATCTCATGCCTCAGTACTTTCTGAATGAGCCTTGCATGGGGAACCTTATCAAATGCCTTGCTGAAATCCATATACACTGTATCAACTGCTCTACCTTCATCAGTGTGTTCTGTTACATCCTCAAAGAATTCAAACAGATTCATAAAGTACAACCTGCTCTTGACAAAGCAATGCTGACTATTTCTAATTAGATTATGTCTCTCCAAATGTTCATAAATCCTGCTTCTCAGGATCATCTCCAACAACTTTCCCACCACTGGTCTATAAGTTCCTGAGTTATCTCTACTCCCTTTCTTGAACAAGGGAACAACATTTGCAACCCTCCAATCCTCCAATACTTCTCCCATTCCTATTGATGAAACAAAGATCATAGCCAGAGGCTCAGCAATCTCCTCCCTCACTTCCCACAGTAGCTTGGGGTACATCTTGTCTTGTCCTGGCAACTTATCTAACTTCTAGGGGAGGTGGGACCATTACCATCTGGACGATCTACATCTGGGCAGGGCCAGGATCAATGACCCAAGGAGATTGTTTGCTGGTGCTGTTGGGGAGGTTTTAAACTAATATGGCAGGGGGACGGGAACCCACACTGAAAAGAAGAGGGAAGTGATGCAGAGACCAAAGCTAGAGTTAGTGAAGGAAAAAGTAAGAGTGGAGTGCATTAAAGTAAAAAGCAAAAATCGCATACGTCATTAGATTCTAAAAGGACAATGAGTAAGAAGGCACTTTATCTAAATGCCCATAGTATTAGAAACAAGGTTAGTGAACTTGTGGCATGGATCTGTACATATGATTTAGTGGCCATTACAGAAACCTGTTTGCAAGGAGTAGATGACTGGGAATTAAATATCCAAGTGTATTGGGTAAAACGGAAAGATAGGCAGGAAGGCAGAGGAGGTGGGATGGTGCTCTAGATTAGGATGAGATCAGGGCAATTGTGAGAGATGATATAAATCTGTGGAGCAGAATGTTGAGTCCATCCGGGTAGATATTAAGAACAGTAAAGGGGAAAAAAAATCACTGGTTGGAGTTGTCTATAGGCCACTTAATAAAAATATTGCAGTGGCAGAGGTGATTAACCAAAAAATAACTGAGGCTTGTAAGAATGGAATGACAGTTGTCATGGGGGATTTTAACTTCCACATAGATTGGGTGAATCAGGTTGGTCAAGGAAGTCTTAAGAAGGACTTCATAGAATGTATCCAAGATGACTTTCTAGAGCAGCATGTTAGTGAACCTACAAGGGAAAATGTTATCTTAGATCTAGTCCTGTGCAATGAGACAGGTAAGATTAGTGATCTTGTAGTCAGGGATCCTCTTGGTAAGAGTGATAATAGTATGATTGAGGATGAAATAAATAGATCTAAAACTAGTGTATTACGTTTGAACAAGGGAAACTACAAAGGGATGAGGGAGGAGTTGGCTAATGTGGATTAGGAGCACAGGCTGTTTGGTAGGACTATTGAGGAACAGTGGAATACATTCAAAGAGCTTTTTCACAGTGCTCAAGAAAAGTATATTCCAGTCAAAAGTAAGGACAGTAAGTGTGGGGAGAGCCAGCCTTGGATAACTAAGGAAATGAAAGATAGTATCAAATTAAAAGCTCATGTGTACAAAGTCGCAAAGAGTAGTGGGAGACTGGAGGATTGGGAAAACTTTAAAAAGCAACAAAGAACAACTAAATAAGAAATAGGGAAAGGGAAGATAGAGTATGAAAGTAAATTAGCACAAATATAAAAACGAATAACAAGTTTTTATAAATATATGAAGCAGAAGAGGGTGGCTAAAGTCAACATCGGTCCCTTGAAAGACAAGAAGGGGAAATTGATATTGGGTGATAAGGAAATGGCTGAGGCATTGAATGACTATTTTGTGTCGGTCTTCACGGTAGAAGACACGTCTAATATGCCAAAGAAGGATGTTATGGACAAAATGGGAGGTGAGGACTGTGACAAAATCACTGTCACTAAAGAGATAGTGATGAGCAAACTAGAGGGCCTGAAGGTAGATAAGTCCCTGGTCCTGATGGGATGCATCCCAGGGTGCTGAGTGAATTGGTGGAGTTATAGTAGATGTGTTGGTAATCATTTACCAAAACTCTCTAGACTCTGGGCAGGTACCGGTAGATTGGAAGACAGCAAATGTCACGCCACTATTTAAAAAAGAATGCAGGCCAATTAGCTTAACATCCGTGGTTGGGAAAATGCTTGAAGCTGTCATTAAGGAAGAAATAGCAGAGCAGGTCCTGTTTGACAAACTTACTGGAGTTCTTTGAGGACATAATGAGTGCAGTGGATAGAGGGGAACAGGTGGATGTCATATACTTGGATTTCCAGAAGGCGTTTGATAAGGTTCTGCACAAGGGACTTATAAATAGGACATGGATGCATGGAGTCGGAGGAAGTGTATTGGTATGGATAGTGGACTGGTTAACCAATAGAAGGCAGAGAGTTGGGATAAAAGAGTATTTCTGTGGATGGCAGTCAGTGGTGAGCGGAGTGCTGCAGAGGTTGGTGCTGGGCTGGCAGCTGTTTACCATTTACATTGATGATGTGGAAGAGGGGACTGAGTGTAGTGTAGCAAAATTTGCTGACAACACTAAACTGAGTAGAAAAGCAAATTGTACAGAGGATGTGGAGAGTCTGCAGAGGGATATAGATAGGTTAAGTGAGTGGGCCAAGGTCTGGCAGATGGAACACAACATTGGTAAATGAGATCATCCACTTTGGAAGGATTAATAGAAGAGCAGATTATTATTTAAATGGTGAAAGATTGCAGCATGCTGTTGTGTAGAGGGACTTGGGAGTGCTTGCACATGAATTGCAAAAAGTTGGCTTGCAGGTACAACAGGTTATTAAGGCGGCAAACAGAATGTTGGCCTTCATTGCTGGAAGGATTGAATTCAAGAGCTGGGAGGTCATGCTGCAACTATACAGGGTACTGGTGAGGATGCACCTGGAGTACTGTGTGAAGTTCTGTGCTTGAGGAAGGACATAGTGGCTTTGGAGGCAGTGCAGAGGAGGTTGACTGGGTCGATTCCAGGGATGAGGGGGTTAACCTATGAGGAGAGATTGAGATGCCTGGGACTATACTCTCTGGAATTCAGAAGGATGAGAGGGGATCTTATAGAAACATACAAAATTTTGAAAGTGATAGTTAAGATAGAAGTAGGAAAGTTGTTTCCATTGATAGATAAGACTAGAACTAGGAGACATTGCCTCAAGATTTGGGGGGAAAATTTAGGACGGGGATGAGGAGAAACTGTTTTTCCCCAGAGAGTGGTGAATCTGTGGAATTCTCTGCCCAGGGAAGCAGTTGAGGCTTCTTTACTAAATATTTTTAAGAAACAGTTAGATAAGTTTTTACATAGTAGGGAAATTAAGGGTTATGAAGAAAAGGCAGGTAGATGGAGCTGAGTTTACGGACAGATCAGCCATGATCTTATTGAATGGTTGGGCAGGCTCGATGGGCCTGATGGCCTGCTCCTGTTCCTATTTCCTATGTTCTTATGTTCTTATTAATGGTTTTCAAAAGCTCCAGCACATCCTCTTCCTTAATGTCTATATGCTCAAGCATTTCAGTCTGCTGTAAGTTACCCCACAATTGCTAAGGTCCTTTTGCCTGGTGAATACTGAAGCAAAGTATTCATTAAGTACCACTTCTACATTCTTTGACTCCATGCACATGTTTCCACTATCACACCTGATTGATCCTACTCTCACATTCTCCTCCTCTTGCTCTTCACATACTTGTAGAATGCCATGGGGTTTTCCTTAATCTTGCTCGCCAAGGCCTTCTCAGGGCCTCTTCAGGCTCTCCTAATTTCATTCTTAAGCTCCTTCCTGGCAACCTTGTAGTTTTCTAGAACTGTCAGTACCTAGTTTCTTGAAAAGCTTTTCTTTTCTTCTTAACTAGGTTTTCCGGATCCTTTGTACACCATGGTTCTTTTACACTACCATCCTTTCCCTGCCTCAGTGGAAAATACTTGTGCAGCACTCCATGCAAATGTTCCCTGAATATTTGCCACATTTCTGTCATGCATTTCCCTGAGAACATCTGCTCCCAATTTATGTTCCCAAGTTCCTGCCTAACAGCACTTTATTTTCCCCTACCCCAATTAAATGTTTTCCTAATTTGTCTGCTCTTATCCCTCTCCAGCCTATGGTAAAGGAAATTGAGTTGTGATCACTACCTCCAAAATGCTCTCCCACCAAGAAATCTGACATCTGACCAGGTTCATATCCCAATAGCAGATCAAATGCAGCCTCTCCTTTAGCTGGCTTATCTACATATTGAATTAGGGAACCTTCCCGAGCACACCTAACCAACTCCACCCCATCTAAACCCCTTGTGTTAAAGAGATGTCAGTCAGTATTAGAAAAGCTAAAATCTCCAATCACAACAACCCTGTTGTTACTGCATTATTCCAGAATCTGCCTCCCTATCTGCTCCTCAATGTCTCTGTTACTGTTGGGGGAGTCTATAAAAACACCCAGGAGAGTTATTGGACCTTCCTGTCCTGACCCACCCACACTGACTCAATAGATAATCCCTCCATGACTTCCTCCTTTTCTGCAGCTGTGATATTATCCCTGATTAGCAATGCCACACCCCAACCTCTTTTGCTTCCCTCTGTGTCCCTTTTGAAACATCTAAAGCCCAGCACACTCAGCAGCTATTCCTGCCCCTGAGATATCCAAGTCTCTGTAATGGCCACAACATCACAGTTCCATGTATTGATCCACACTCTAAGTTCATCCACCTTGTTTATGATACTTCTTGTATTAAAATAGACACATCTCAAACCATCAGGCTGAGTGCATCTTTGCTCTATCGTCTGCCTGTCCTTCCTCACAAACTCCTTGTACGCCAACTGTCCCAACCTCTGTCTCTTCAGTCCAGTTCCCACCCCTGCAAATCTAGTTTAAACCCTCCCCAATAGCATTAGCAAACCTCCCTGCCAGGATATTGGTTGCTCTTGGATTTAGGTTCAACCCAACCTTTTTGTACAGGTCACACTTTCCTGAGAAGAGGTCCCAAAGATCCAGTAATTTGAATCCCTGCCCTCTGCTCCAATCCCTCAGCCACACATTTATCCGCTGCCTCACTCTATTCCTATACTCACTGTTGTATGGCACAGGCAGCAATCCCGAGATTACTACCCTTGAGGTCCTGCTTCTCAGTTTCCTTCCTAACTTCCCGTATTCTGCATTCAGGACCTTTTCCTGTTTGCTACCTATGTTGTAGTAACAAATATGTACCATGACTTCAGGCTGATCAGACTCCCATCTCAGAAATATCATGAGCCCTGGCACCTGGGAGACAGACTACCATCTATGTTTCTTTCACACACCCACAGAATCGCCTATCTGTCCCCCTAACTATAGTGTCCCCTATTACTGCTGCCATCCTCTTCCATTCCCTACCCTTCCGAGCTGCAGGGCCAGTCTCAGTGCCAGAGGCACAGCCACTGTTGCTTTCCCCAGGTAGGTTACCCTCCCCCCAAACAGTACTCAGAATTAAGTACATTCTTAAGTGGGACAGCCACAAGGGTGCTCTCCATTATCTGGCACTCTCCCTTCCCTCTCCTAATGGCCACTCATCTGCCTCCTGTAGCCATGGTGTGACTACCTGCTTGTCACTCCTCTCTATTACCGCCTTACTTCCCCTAACAAGCCAAAGGTCATCGAGCTACAACTCTACTTCCCTAACTTGGTCTCTAAGGAGCTGCAGCTCAATGCACTTGGTGCAGATGTGGCCACCAGGGAGGCTCGAAGTCTCCTGGATATCCCATGTCTGGCACCCAAAGCAGAAAACTAGCCTTGCAGTTATACCTGCTATTCTTAAGTTAGAGGAAAAAGGAGATATGAAAGCAACTTACCTCCTTACCTCACCTAGGCCTGTCCTCACTGAAGCCCTGCTAAGCCAAAGCCCTACTACTCTGACTAATGCTACTCAGATTAACACTCCTTCAATGGCCGCCCAACTAGGCAGTATCAACCCTTTATCCTGGAACCTGCTCAGCAGCCTTGCACGATGATGAACTACTGTGTCTGTGCAATTGAATCTCATGGTGAAAGAAACTCCTTGCTATAAGGCATTGCTTCTCCAACCTGAATGTGATCTCATCACAACAGTAAAGGATCTCTCACTTTTCATTCACTATTTCATAATACTGCTCAATTTATTCAGTATACAATAAGTTATAGAACCATAGAACCATAGAACATTACAGCTCAGAAACAGACCTTTTGGCCCTTCTTGGCTGTGCCAAACCATTTTTCTGCCTAGTCCCACTGACCCGCACCTGGGCCATATCCCTCCATACACCTCTCATCCATGTACCTGTCCAAGTTTTTCATAAATATTAAAAGTGAACCTGCATTCACCACTTCAACTGGCAGCTCATTCCACACTTCCACTACTCTCTGTGTGAAGAAGCTCCCCCTAATGTTCCCATTAAACTTGTCCCCCTTCACCCTTAACCCATGTCCTCTGGTTTGTTTTCTCCCCGAGCCTCAGTGGAAAATGCCTACTTGCATTCACTCTATCTGTACCCATCATAATTTTGTACACCTCTATCAAATCTCCCCTCATTCTTCTACGCTCCAGGGAATAAAGTCCTAACCTATTCAACCTTTCTCTGTAACTCAGTTTCTCAAGCAACATCCTTGTAAACCTTCTCTACACTTGTTCAACCTTATTACTATTCTTCTTGTAATTAAGTGAACAAAACTGCACACAATACTCCAAATTCGGTCTCACCAATGCCTTATACAACCTCACCATAACATTCCAACTCTTATACTCAATACTTTGATTTATAAAGGCCAATGTGCCAAAAGCTCTCTTTACTACCCCATCTACCTGTGACACCACTTTTAGGGAATTCTGTATCTGTATTCCCAGATCCCTCTGTTCTACTGCACTCCTCAGTGTCCTACCATTTACCTTATATGTTCTACCTTGGTTTTTCCTTCCAAAGTGCAATACCTCACACTTGTCTGCATTAAACTCCATCTGCCATTTGTCCGCCCATTTTTCCAGCTGGTACAAATCCCTCTGCAAGCTTTGAAAACATTCCTCACTGTCCACTACACCTCCAATCTTTGTATCATCAGCAAATTTGCTAATCCAATTTACCACATTATCATCCAGATCATTGATAAAGATGACAAATATCAATGGACCCAGCACTGATCCCTGTAGCACCCCAGTAGTCACAGGCCTCCACACAGAGAAGCAATCTTCCACTACCACTCTCTGACTTCTCCCATTGAGCCAAAGTTTAATCCAATGTACTACGTCACCATTTATACCTAGCGACTGAATCTTCCTAACTAACCTCCCATGCGAGACCTTGTCAAAGGCCTTACTGAAGTCCATATATACAACATCCACTGCCTTCCCTTCATCCACTTTCCTGGTAACCTCCTTGAAAAACCCTAATAGATTTGTTAAACATGACCTACCACGCACAAAGCCATGTTGATTCTCCCTAATAAGTCCCTGTCTATTCAAATACTTTTAGATCCTATCTCTTAGTACTCCTTCTAATAAATTACCTACTTCTGACGTCAAATTTACCGGCCTTTAATTTCCCAGATTACTTTTAGAGCCTTTCTTAAACAATGGAACAACATGAGCCAATCCTCCAATCCTCCAGCACCTCACCCATGAATACTGACATTTTAAATTTACCTGCCAGAACCCCTGCAATTTCAACACTGCTCTCCTACAAGGTCCAAGGGAATACTCTGTCAGGTCTTGGGGATTTATCTACTCTGATTTGCCTCCAGACAGCAAGCACCTCCTCCTCTTTAATCTGCTTAGGTTCCATGACCTCACTACTTGTTTGCCTTATTTCCATAGATTCCTTGCCAGTTTCCTTAGTGAATACAGATGCAAAAAACTTATTTAAGAACTCCCCCATTTCTTTTGGTTCCATACATAGCTGACCACTCTGATCTTCAAGAAGACCAATTTTATTCCTTACTATCCTTTTGCTCTTAATATACCTGTAGAAACTCTTAGGATTATCCTTCACCCTGACTGCCAAAGCTGCCTCATGTCTTCTTTTAGCCCTCCTGATTTCTTTCTTAAGTACTTTTTTGCACTTTTTATACTGCTCAAGCACCTTATTTGCTCCTTGTTGTCTATATCTGTCATACATCTCCCTCTTCTTCTTTATCAGATTTCCAATATCCCTCAAAAAATAAGGTTCCTTATTCTTATTCACTTTGCCTTTAATCCTGACATGAACATACAAACTCTGCACTCTCAAAATTTCTCCTTTGAAGGCCTCCACTTACAAATCACATCCTTGCCAGGGAACAACCTGTCCCAATCCACACTTTTTAGATCCTTTCTCATTTCTTCAAATTTAGCCTTTTCCAGTATAGAACCTCAACCCGAGGACCAGATCTATCTTTTTGCATGACCAAGTTGAAACTAATGGAGTTATGATCACTAGACCCAAAGTGTTCCCCTACACACACTTCCATCTCCTGTCCTAACTCGTTTCCTAATAGGAGATCTAATAAGCAAACAACAGGCTTACACAGTTTGGCAACTACTGGACTCTCATTGTGTTTGTTGCAAGATACAATATAACTTAAACTGGGAAGACTATGGCCCAGAGGAAAGATGCTGTGTTCCCTCTCAATTAATCATAGATGTTGATGACAGCCTGATTGCCCTGGGCCTTCAGTTTCTAGCCATGGGAGCAGGTCCTGTCACAAACCCTTTGGACCAGCAGGCAGTGGCAGGTGTCGACACACCTGGACGTCATTTATTTGAGAGTATCAGAGTTGTTTAATGGCTACTTTTATCATTAAGCTGTCACGGTGTTTTTGTGATGTTCGTTGAATACAGTTTTCTTCTGCTTCTTATTCTTAGAGTGATTAATTTTTGATTTTGACCTGCATGAATTTCCTGTGTTTTATGTTCTATTTAATGTTACTCTGGACCAGCGCTCATCGCTGAGTCCTGAGTTCAAGCTCTGTGTGCTCGTGTCCTGAGTGAGTGAGCTCTTAGTTTGATTACTCCCTGTGTTATTCCCCGAATAAATCTTCATCGTTAATTTCTACTATCTCATTCTGAGTCTACTCCACACCTGGGTCCACTCTTCTGAAGATCATTACAAGGTGAAGGGGGGAGGTAAACCATTTGGAATCAAATGGAATGTGGGTTGGTGTAAATCCTATGTGTGAAGTTGATGGATGGAATAGGGAGTAAAGGACAAAGATGGGTGAAGGCGTTCTGGGGGGACGCGTAACAAAATGTGAGGACCAGAAGATCAGAATGTGTAAGTAGAATAACAGGAAATAAAAAGGAAAACAAGCGGTGCTTATCTAAAATTTTTAAACTTAATATTCATGCTGTATTCAAGGAAGTTGTCATTTACCTTGGTGGGATATAAGATGTTGCTCCTCCAGTTTGTGTTGAGCTTCAAACTGGCAGTAGAGAGGCTCGGTGGAGAAGATGGATAGATCAGTGGATAGGAGGGGAACTGAAATGGCCTACAAGTGGAGATCAGGGTAGGCATTATGGACTGAGCCGAATGTAGATGCTCCCAGAAATGGTCGCTGAGTCTGCATTTGGTCTCGCTGACATAGAGGAGACCACAGACAGGCCAGCTGAAAGTCTTGTGGATGAAATGGAAAGAGGGAGAGTTGCATTGCTATGTCTAAATAATATTTCCTTTTCAATACTTGGCCATGCAGTGCAGAGGCAGAAAGAAGAAAGTAATAATAAAGTAAACTTATCATTTAATTCAACGTGCAAGCTACAGTCCAAAGCAGCATGTGTTTTAGCACTCAGTTGCATATGGAGAGACTCCTGTCATATGTTGCCTACAAACAGAACTGGGTGAATGATAGAACAAGTGCCAGATCATCGGAGGGGAAGTTTTCTCCAAAGGACTCACCCGAGATCTTTGATGGAACAACATGCCAAATAAGGCTTTAGAATATTCATATTAAAATGATTGGGGGGATATGCTGATGCTACTGCCTGAAAATATTGAACTCTACACTTACTTAGACATAAATAACTGCTTCTGCAGCTCTCCTAAGGCAAAAACTCTGCGTAACTGTTGGATTGTGGTGATTCAAAAGGCTAGTTCACCACTGTCCCCTTAAAGGAAATTGGGCTTGCTTGTGGTCTTATAGTTATGACTAATAATAAAAAAAAGGCAGAAAAATGTTCCCAATTCCCAGAATCCTTCTCATGAACCTCCTCTGTACTCTTTCCAAAGCACATCCTTTCTTAGATAAGGGGCCCAGAATTTCTCACAAGACTCCAAGTGCAGTCTGACCAATGCCTTATAAAGCCTCAGTATTATATCTTTGTTTTTATATTCCATCCCTCTTGAAATGAATGCAAAACATCACACATGCATTCCTTACGACCTTACTCAACCTGCAGGTTAACCTTATTCCTGCACAAGGACTTTCAAGTCCTTTGCAACATTGATTCTTGAATATCATCTCCATTTAAAAATGGTCTAAGGCGTTTCACCTGACTCTTTTGTGCTCATTCATCAAATCCGTCCAAGTCTTTCACAATCAGATTTAATATGGCTGGCATATGTAGTAAAATTTTACATTTTGCAGCAGCAATATATTGTTAGTAAAAAAACAATAAATTACAATAGGATGTAAATATATAAGAAGTTAACTTAGTGCAAAAAGAGAGCAAAAAATAACATAAAATATTGACGTGGTGTTCATGGGTCAGTTGACCATTCAGAGGGGAATGGTCAACTGACAGAGGGGAATAAGCTGTTCCTGAAACGCAGAGTGTGTATATTCAGGCTGCTATACCTCCTCCATGAAGGTAGCAATGAGAAGAGTGCATGCCCTGGACGATTTGGGGGGTCCTTAGTAATGGATGCCACATTTTGAGACATCAGCTTTTGAAGATGTCCTCGATGCTGTGGAGAGTAGAGCCCATGATGGAGCTGGCTGAGTTTACATCTTTCTGTGGCTTTATTGGATCCTGTGCAGTGGCCCCTCCATACTCGATGGTGACGCAACCAGTTAGAATGCTCTCCACGGTACAGCCGCAGAAATTTACAAGTGTCTTTGGTGATATAACAATTCTCCTCAAACATCTTATGAAATACAGCCATGGTCATGCCTCTTTGTATTTGCATCAATATAGGCATGACAGCAACTATATCTCATTAGGAGTTTGAGGAGACTTGGTATATCACCAAAAACACAGGCAAATTTCCACAGCTTTACCGTGGACAGCATTCCAACTGGTTGCTTCACCATGAAGGGGCCACTGCACAGGATCCAACAAAGCCCCCCAGGATAGAACTTCAGAGATATTGACACCCATGAACTTGAAACTGCTCACCCTTTCCACTGCTGACTCCCTCAAAGAGGACTAGTGTGTGTTCCCTCGAATTCCCCTTCCCGATGTCCTCAATCAATTCCTTGGTCTTACAGATGTTAACTGCAAGATTGTTGTTGTGACACCTCTCAACTAGTTGATCTATCTTTTGTCTGTACTCCTTCTTGTCACCATTTGAAATTCTGCCAACAATAGTTGTGTCATTGGGAAATTTATAAATTGTGTTTGAGCTGTGGCTAGCCACACAGTCGTGGGTGTAGAGAGAGTAGATCAGTGAGCTAAGCACACATTCTTCAGGTGCACCCGTGTTGTTTGTCAGTGAGGAGATGTTATTCCCAATCTGCACTAATTGAGGTGTCCCAGTGAGGAAGTCAAGGATCCAGTTGCAGAGGGATGTACAGAGGCCCCAATTTTGGAGTTTGATTATTAGAACTGAGGGTATGATTGTGTTGAAATTGGGCTGAAATCAATAAACTGCAGCCTATCGTAAATGCTGCTATTGTCCAAGTGATCCAAGGCTTAGTGGAGATCCTTTGACTCTGGCCATGACCAACCTCTCAAAGCAGTTCATCACGGTAGATGTGAGTGCAACTGGACAATAGTGATTGAGGCAACTCACCCTCCTCTTCTTCTACACTGGTATGATAGTTGCCCTTTTGAAACAGGTGTGAACCATCAACCACAGCAGCAGGAAGTTGCTGATGTCCGTGAACACTCCTGCCAGTTGGTTGCCACGGGTCTTCAGTGCACCATCAGGGTCTGTTGACTTGCGAGCATTCACACTCTTGAAAGATATTCTGATATCAGCCTCTGAGACAGAGGTCACCAGATGCTACAGGATTTCGAACAGGTTGAGTTTTATTCTCCCCTTCAAAGCATGCAAAAAAAGGCATTGAGCTCATCTGGGAGGGAAGAAT
Source organism: Hypanus sabinus (assembly GCF_030144855.1). Lineage (NCBI taxonomy): Eukaryota > Metazoa > Chordata > Chondrichthyes > Myliobatiformes > Dasyatidae > Hypanus > Hypanus sabinus. The sequence continues at coordinate 84,228,905 of NC_082708.1, forward strand.
CACAGATATCAGATTTCACTTTATATCCTACAACCCTGTCAGAGCTGGTGTGCATCCAATTCCATCTCTAACTTCATTAAAATGTTTTTTACACTCTTAAAATAGGCTTCCATAGATTGTCCCTAAACTTCTTGTATAGTTCTAGATCCCCTCCAATGATAGGGAAGGCATTAGGGTGCACTATTTCATGACAGCTGATGTATTTCTCAGCTCCTCCAGTGCCTGCCTGAAGTTGGCCTGAGGTGGAAAGTACACCACTACCGGGATGATGGTGGAAAACTCCTTTGGCAGATGAAATGGACATTTGATCACAAAATGTACCAGGTCAGGTGAGGGAGATTGAGACATGCCTGTGTACCATGATGAGTTAATCATAAAGCATACTCCACCTCCACTACCTTTAAAAGAGCTGTCCTGTCTTTGTGGAGAAGGCTTCAGGATATACCCCTGCATCTGAAATGGCGGGTGTGAGCCACGTATCCATGAAGCAAAGTACACTCAGTCTCTGATGTCCCTCTGGTATTGTAATCTTGCTCTGAGGTCTTCAGTTTTATTTTTATGCACTGTACATTCACTAGCAGGATAAGCGGGATTGGGGGTCTAAAGTCCCCCTCTGCATGTCCATTGAACCATAGACAGGCATGCCTTCCAGACTTCTCTGTAAAGAGGAACTGCACTCACAACTTGAGTCTGCCATCTGGAAGCTGCTGATATCAATAGATATCAATAGAGTCTTTAAATATTTGAAAGCAGCTGCATAGTGAGCCACCCATGGTTGTGACTATGGATTTCAGTTGTAATGGTCCTAAATAGGAATATTTGATGACTCCCACCAGAGCTGCACACGGAGTCACCACTTATTGGTGCCATCTTGAGGTCAACACAGGCTCCCTGCTGCCTCAATATTGAATGCCCCTCCACCAACCTTGGTATCATCCACAAGCATGGCCACGAAGCTGTGAATTCTGTCTTCTAGATCAATTACATATAATGTGAAAGTACTGGACCCAACACTAAGCACTGTGGAATACAGCTAATCACCAGCAGCCAACCAAAAAAGGCCCTATGTTTCACTACTTATTCAAACTCTTTGACTCCTGCCAGTCAGCCAATTTTTTGTCCATGCTGATATTGGTCCTGAAATGCCATGGGCTCTTTTCTTGTTTAAAAGCCTCTTATGCAATACTTTACCAAAAGCCTTCTGAAAATCTAAGTTAACAATATCCACTGACTCTCCTTTCTCTATCCTGCCTATTACTTTCTCAAAGAATTTCAATATATTAGTCTGGCAAGATTTTCCATGAAGGAAACCAAGCTGACATCAGCCTATTTTGTCATGTGCCTCCAAGTTCCCAGAAATCTCATCTTTAATAATGGACTCTAACACCTTATGGACAGGAAAGGAATGGAGGATAATGGGCTGAGTGCGGGCCAGTGGGACTAGGTGAGAGTTAGCATTCTGCACAGACTAGAAGGGCCGAGATGGCCTGTTTCCGTGCTGTAATTGTTATATGGTTATATCTTACCAACCACTGAAGTCAGGCTAACTGGCCTACAATTTCCTGTCCTTTGCTACCCTTCCTTCTTAAGGAATAGAGAGACACTTGGAATTTACAATCCTTTAGAATCATTCCAAAATATAGTGCTTTTGAAGGAACATTACTAATGCCTCCACAATCTCTAAAGCTCCTACTTTCAGAACCCTGGGGTGTAGTCCATCTAGTCTAGGTGACTAATTTACTTTCAGTCTTTTTTTTTTCTCTCCAGCACTATCTTAGTAATGACCACAATACTCACTTCTACACTGTGACATTGAATTTTTGACATACGGCTGGTGTCTTCCACAGTGAAGACTGAATCAAAATACCCTTTCAGCATTGTTTTTCAATAGTCCAATATCCACTTTCTCTCTTTCTTTTACTCTTTATATATCTGAAAAAAGACTTTTGGTATCTCTGATACTATATTTTGGCCAGCTTACCCTCGTATTTAATTTTTTTCTAATTGCTATTTTAGTTGACTTCTGTTGGTTTTTTAAAAGTTAGTGATCCTCTAGCTTTGCACTGGTTTTTGCTATACTATATGCCCTCTCTTTTGTTTTTATGCTGACTTTGTCACATGGTGCCAGCAGAGTCATCTGCAGCTTAATGTGAAAAAGACTAAGGAGCTGGTGGTGGACCTGAGGAGGGCTAAGGCACTGGTGACCCCCATTTCCATCCAAGGTGAAAGTGTGGACAAATTACAAATACCTGGGGATACAAATTGACAATAAACTGGACTGGTCAAAGAACACTGAGTCTGTCTACAAGAAGGGTCAGAGCCGTCTGTACTTCCTGAGGAGACTGAGGTCCTATAACATCTGCCGGATGATGCTGAGAATGTTTTACGAGTCTGTGGTGGCCAGTGTTATCATGTTTGCTGTTGTGTGCTGAGGCAGCAGAGACCAACAGAATCAACAAACTCATTCGTAAGGCCAGTGATGTTGTGGGGGTGGAACTGTACTCTCTGACGGTGGTGTCTGAAAAGAGGATGCTGTCCAAGTTGAATGCCATCTTGGACAATGACTCCCATCCACTCCATAATGTACTGGTTAGGCAGAGGAGTACATTCAGCCAGAGACTCATTCCACCAAGATGCAACACTGAGCATCATAGGAAGTCATTCCTGCCTGTGGCCATCAAACTTTACAACTCTTCCCTCAGAGTGTCGGACACCCTGAGCCAATAGGCTGGTCCTGGACTTATTTCCACTTGTCATAATTTACGTATTATTATTATTATTATTATTATTATTATTATTATTATATTTATGGTTTTATATTGCTATATCTCTACACTATTCTTGGTTGGTGCGACTGTAATGAAACCCAATTTCCCTCGGGATCAATAAAGTATGTCTGTCTGTCTGTCTGTCTGTCTTTAACTTCCCTTGTCAGCCTCATCCTCCCTTTTCAATGCTTCTTTAGGATGAACCAAAGCTACATCTTCCAAATTACTCCCAGAAACTCTAGTCATTGCCCCTCTTCTGTCATCCCTGTTAGTGTCCCCTTCCAATCAACTTGGCCACCTCCTCTCTCATGCCTCTGTAGTTCACTTTATTCCACTGTAATATTAATGTATCTAATTTTAGCTTTGAGCTCTCAGACTGCAGGGTGAATTTTATCATATTATGATCACTGCTTCTTGAATGTTTCATTACCTTAAGCTCCCTGCACAACCACAGAATGATTGCAGGATGATGGAGGGCCTTTGTACATGCTCTGTATAACAAGTTCCCATCCTCCCCACACAACACCCAATCCAAAATTGCCTTTTTAACTGGGTTCGACTGCAAACTGCTCTAAAAGGCAATTCTTTAAATTCCTTTACTTGGGATCTAACATCAACCTATTTTTCCCAATCTACTTCCATATTGAAATCAACCATGCCGTTCGTAACATAACCATGCCATTTTCTATCTCCCTTTGTAAGTTGTAACCTACATCCTGGCTACTGTTTGAAGACTTGTAAGTAACTCCCATCATGGTCATTTTACCCTTGAAGTTTCTTGACTCGGCCTACAAGAATTTTACATCTTCTCGTCCTATGTCACTTCCATCTAAGGATTTAATTTAATTTTTTACCAAAAGAGCCATTCCACTGTCTCTGCCTACTTGCCTGTCCTTTTCAATACCATGTGTATCCTTGGATGTTAAGCTTCTAGCTATGATCTTCTCTCAGCCATCACTCAGTGATGCCCATAACATCATATCTGCCAATTTCTAAATATGCTACAAGTTTATCTACCTTATTACATATACCACATGTATCCAGGTATAGCACCTTCAGTCCTGCAGTCATAACCATTTTCAATTTGGTCTGCATGTCATCTAAAGTTGAATTATTATCCCTTTCTAAATTTTTGTCTTAATTTTTATTTTGGAGACTTCCATAACATCTCCTGCAGTCTCCTTCCCTTTTACTTTATCCATATTTTTCCATGCTGTTGAAGTTCCCACACCTTCACTATTTAGTTTAAAGAGCTGTCCACACCTATGTACGTGATTCACAGGACTCTGGTCTCAGCACGATCCAGGAACATCCTCCCAGTTCTGGCACCCAGTACTGGTGCCAATGTCCCACCAACTCAGACCCACATCTCCCACTCCAAACTTTGAGCCACATACTTAGCTCTCAGATTTTGTCATTCATGTGCTAATTTGCTCATGGCTCAGGAAATAATCCAGAGATTATTAGCTTTTTGGTTCGATATTTCAATCTAGTCCCTAGCTGCTCATATTCCCCCAGAAGAGAGTCCTTCCTTGTTCATGACAAGTGGATGTTTCCCCTCCTATATAAACTCCTCTGCAGATCAGATGAGATGTCCGAAACATGAGTACCAGGCAGACAGCACATCCTTCGAGACCTTTGATCCTTGTCATAGAGAATTGCCTCTATTTCCATGACTATAAAATATTATTCCCAGCTGCATTTCTCTTTTCTTCCACCTCTTGAATGGCTCCCTGAAACTCAGTCGGGTTGCTTATCCTTCCTATGCCTCCATTCTCATCCTCACAGGGAGCAACAATCTTAGAGCTGTTGGGCAAGCTCAAAGGCTGAGGCTTCTACAACCCTACCATTTGGATTTCAGGGCCAGCCTCACTCACAGCCACACTCTCTTGTCCTTAGCAACAGATTGGATTTGAAGTAGTTATTCTAATTGAATTTGAGCTAGTTAATTAATTAATTAAAACTGTAGTTAATCTTTGGCAAAGCTAAACAAAAGAAAGACCATCAGTGTGATTTATTTTGTTGGTAATAACACTAAAAAGGACAGTAGTAAATTTTCAATACGACTGGCTTTCTTTTCCTGAGATTCACTGAGACACAAAACAACATGGCTGATACATGAATGGTCACCCATTTTGTGTGACTATCCAATTTCCCTCCTGACAAATACTGAGGACCCACTTTCCTAAATATATATAAAGTACAATGTACTGTGTACTGTGTATGTTAATCAAAATTGCTTCTTTGTTTTGTTAAGAGTAGGAATGCTTCTTTGTATGATAAGTGCTTTCTCTCACAGTTGTTTAGCTTTAGACTTGCTGACATCGGGATTGTATTCATTTGTTGACCAATGGGGAATGTTATTTTGTCTTGTGAGGCTGGGAGCTTGGGGGCTTTCTTGTTCCTTTCAGGGGAGTCAGGAAGAAGATGCCGAGGAAGGTGGATGTGTGCTGCACTGCTTGGTCGACCACCGGGGTGGTCCCAGGTGCGAGGACGTGGAGGTCAGAGGCAAGCTACGAGGGGTCGAATGGTTCGATGGTTGAGCTCCAACGATGTGCACTAAACTGACTGAACTTTGATAAGTTGGCACCTTTTACTTTATTTTCTTTTCCTTCATATATATTGTATTGCATAGTACTCTTTTAGCTTTAGTAAAACCTTTAAAGTGTATTCCATAATGGTATCTGGTGTGAGTTTGATATGGTGTGTGTGCGCACAGCATAAACTTGCTTCCCACAGCACCTGCGTGTACGGGAAGTGGGGTTGGTGAGTGGCTGGATCTCCTTTTCCCCTAGACATGTACCAGCCTGTTGGGTAAGTGTTACACTTGTGGGGGCTCGTCCCGGATTGGATTGTCAGGGGCTGTGGAATCACACAGGCAGCAGTGTGGAGATGGACAGAGATAAGATTGCTAACTGGTGCGAGTTGGAAGATGTAGCAGTGCAGAATGCCTCTGTAGTGAGCGGAGTGGATTTTCGAGTTTCAGGAGATGCGTTAGTGCGGGGGTTAAATTTGGTAAAAGGTATGGGGCAGGTAGAATTGGTAGCTAGACGGTGGGTTAAAGAGGTAGAGTCTAGTTGGGTGTTGGTTTGTATGAGTTCTTAGCGGAAATGAGACCCGCTCTTAGGGCCTCGCCTCACGACCGGCAGCTTTTTGATATCTCAAGGACACTGCCTGGAAGACGAGCACGCCTTCAGGGTGCTGGATTTTAGTGGCTCCAGAGACAGGCTGATGCTCCCGCCTAATGTGTTGTGGGAGACAGAAGATCGTAAGCAGCGAGCTGGCTGCTGGCTGTAGGTCCAGGGCCAAGTTCTTTGAGCACAAAGCTTGGAAAAGTGATGCAACAGATTTTTAACATAATAAATCAGCGAGTTGCTTTGGTAGGTCTCCCCTCTCACTGTGAAATGGGGATATCTTCTTTTGCCTTATTAGGGAGAGAGAGAGAGAGAGAGAGAGCCTGTGATAATGTTGAATTACTGGGTGAATGAGTAGTCTTTGAGGTACTGCAAGTCTGTGTCTTTATTGATGCTTTGCTGCACTCCTGAGTGCTCAGTGGTGGGAGGGGGGCTGCCGATGCGTTTTTGCTGGTGGGAGAGCAGGGGATCATTGCTTTGCTGCTGCTTGCATGTGAGAGGGAGGAGTTGGGGGGGGGCTTTGGGGTTCTAACATTTACCTGTCATTCATTCTTGGGGCACTCCTCTGCTTTTGTGGCTGTTTGCGAGAAAATGAATTTCAGGATGTATATTGTATACATTTCTCTGACATTAAATGCACCCATTGAAACCTATTGAAATGGCACAATTGTTCTTTCCTGTGATTGTAGCTCATGGATAGACATTGACTGGGATGTCGGGTGAGCTTCATTTTTCCTGTTCGACAAAAGGAATGAACAACAGGCCCCTAATTTATCATTTCAATTAGAAGCAAACTGAAATCCTGCATCTTAAACCTTCTTAAATTTCTGTTACCTCAGTGATATTTTCTTCTCAATCAAACCTCAGTCCACAAGTAGGGATGGCATCCTTTCCTCCTGCACTAAATCTGATATTTTAATCGAGGAACACGGATACTCATTCAGGGCAACTGGCACAATAAAGCAAAGCTTTCCCTTTATCAAAATATTTGTATCACTTCTGAAATTTTACTGCATGAGTTGTGCTTTAGGGCAAGAGCTGGAATCGGAGCCCAGGCGTTTCAGTGCCTTTTTATGGGAATGATGGTTCTGCTGCTTTAGCTGCTGCACTGTAAAGAGAACCATACAATAGGAGAAGAATGCAGATAACTGTTGACAGCGGTACGTGTACAGAATAGTAACACTTGCTTTATTCTTAGATTAGAATTTCTTCCAATAGAAACTTCAGTGATGATCTGCTTATGCAGAGACCAGAGGATCCAAGCCACATGCAGAGGGCACAAAGAATGTGAAACCCTTGTGTCTGCAAATATTTTCCCCATAACATGTTTGTAGTGGGATTTTCACTTTAGGAATAAAACACTAAGCTACTTAACAGCGGAAAGGTGAAAAGTGCACTGGTATCAAGCTGAGAATAACATGCAAAGGAGTGCAGAGACCTCCAGTTTCCCTAGCCACTGTACCTGCAAGAAGTGCATCCAATTGCAGCTTCTGACACTGCATTAAGAAAGTGGAAATGGAAGTGATGAACTCCAGGTCAGTCGGAAGGCTGAGGGGGTGATAGGCAGGACTTAGAGAGAGGTGGTTACACCAAGGTTGCAGGACACAGGAACCTGAGAGACAGTCAGGAAGGGGAAAGGGGTTCAGGAGCAAGTGCCGAGTCCCCCTGAGGCCATCCACCTCAGCAACTTTGGATACTGTTGGTGGGATGACCGAGCAAAAGAAAGTCACAGCGGTCAGGTGTTTGTCGTTGAGCCTGGCTCTGTGGCTCAGAAGGGAAGAGGGGAGAAGAGGTGAGCTGTGGTGATAGGGGATTCATTGGTTAGGGGTAAAGAAAGTAGGTTATGTGAACAAGAACAAGATTCTTGGATGGTATGTTGCCTCCTGGATGCCAGGGTCCGGCACATCTTGATCAAGTCCTCAGCATTTTTATGTGGGGAGGATGAACAGCTGGAGGTCCATGTAGGTACCAATAAAACACAGGTAGGAGGGGTGATGAGTTCTGCAAAGTGAGTTCATGGAGTTAGGTGCTAAGTGAAAGGACAGGTCCTCCAGGGTTGCTGCCTGTGCCATGTGTTAGTAAGGCCAGAAATAGGAAGATAATACAGTTTAATACATGGCTAAGGAGATAGCATAGGAAGGAGTGCATTGGAATTTTGGATATTGGGCTCTTTTCCAGTGAATGACCTGTACAGAAGGGATGGTTTGTACCTCAACTGGGAGGGGACTAATATCCTAATGGGAAGGTTTACCAATGCAGCACTGGGGGATGGGGGGTTTAAACTAGAGTTACAGGGGTACAAGAACCAAAGTGCCAGATCTGATAGTGGAGAGGTTGTCCAAACTTATTAAAACCTCAGACAAAGTCAGGATCCAAAAGTTTGAACTTGGTGCAACTGGTATCCTGAGCTGCATATATTTCAATGCAAGATGTATCATTGGAAAGGCAGATAAGTTCAGGGCATGAATCATACATGGAATTATGATATAGCAGCCATTAGTGAGACTTAGTTGCAAGAAGGGTGACATTTGCAATTTTCCAGTCCTCTGGCACCATGTCAGAGTCCAGTGATTTTTGAAAGATCATTATTAATGCCTCCACAATCACTACTGCTGCCTCTTTCAGATTCCCAGGGTGCAGTTCATCTGGTCCAGGTGACTTATGTACCCTTAGGTCTTCCAGCCTTTTGAACACCTTCTGCCTTGTAATAGTAACCGCACTCACTTCTCTTCCCTCACACCCTTCAACATCTGGCACACTGCCAGTGTCTTCCACAGTGAAGACTGATGCCAAATATCATTTATTTCATCTGCTGTTTCCTTGTCCCCCATTATTATTTCTCCAGCCTCACTTTCTAGTGGTCCTATATCCACTCTCATCTCTCCTTTTTTACATACTTGAAAAAGCTTTTTCTATCCACTTTGATATAATTTGTTGACTTGCTTTCATATTTCATCTTTTCCCTTCTATTGATTCTTTTAGTTGCTCTCTGAAGGGTTTTAAAAGCTTCCCAATCCTCTGTTTTCCGCTCATTTTTTCATTGTTACGCCCTCTCTTTTGCTTTTGCATGAGCTTTGGCTTCCCTTTGGTACTATTCTGCCATTTGAGTATTTATTTCTTTGCTACAGTCGGTGATTTTAACTTTCCACATATTGACTAGGAATCTCATACAGTAAAAGGACTAGTTGGGATAGAGTTTGTCAAGTGAGTTCATGGAAGTTTCCTTCATCAGTACATAGAAGTCCCAACAAGAGAGTGTGTGATACTGGATCTGCTATTGGGGAATGAGGCAGGGCAGGTGACAGAAGTGTGTATAGGGAAACACTTTGCACCTAGTGATCACAATGCCATTAGTTACAAAGTAAACCTGAAAAGAAGATAGGTCTGGTTTGTGGGTTGAGATTCTACATTGGAGAAAGGCCAATTTTGATGGTATCAGAAATTATCTACCAAGTGTGGATTGGGACAGGCTGTTTTCTGGCAAGAGTGTACTTGGTAAGTGAGAGGCCTGCAAAAGAGAAATTTTGAAAGTACAAAGCTTGTATGTGCCTGTTAGAATAAAAGTAAAAGATAACAGGTGTAGGGAACCTTGGATTTCAAGAGATATTGATGCCCTGGTTAAGGAAAAAAGGAGGTGCATAGCAGATAAAGGCAGGTAGGAACAAATGAGGTGCTTATAGAGTACAAGAAATACAAGAGAACACTTAAAAAGTGAATCAGGAGGACTAAAAGAAGGCATGAGGCTGCCCTAGCAGACAAGGTGAAGGAGAATCCCAAGGGATCCCACAGACATGTTAAGAGCAAAAGGATTGCAAGGGACAAATTGGTGCTTTGGAAGACCAGAATGGCGATACAGGTTTGGAGCCAAAAGAGATGGAGGAGATATTAAATGAATTTATTGCATCTGTATTTACTCAGAAGATGGACACAATGTCTATAGAAGTGAAGCAAAGTGGCATCAATTTCATGAACCCTATACAGACTACAGAGGAGGAGGTGTTTGCTGTATTGAGGCAAATTAGAGTGGATAAATCCTTAGGGCCTGACAAGATGTTACTGTGGGAGGCAAATTCAGAAATCGTCTGGGCTCTAGCTGAAATATTTAAATCATCCTCAGGGACAACTGAGGTACAAGAGGACTGAAGGATAGCCAAATTTGTTCTGCTGTTTAAGAAAGGCTCTAAAAATAAATGGGGAAATTATAGGCTGGTGAACCAGACATCAGTAGTGGGAAAGTTATTGGAAGGTATTCTTAGGGACTGACAGATGAATATTTGGATAGCCGAGGACGATGAGGGACCATCAGCATGGCTTTGTGTGTGGTAGTTTGTGTCCAAACAATCTTATAGAGTATTTTGAAGATGTTACTAGGAAAGTTGATGAAGTAAAGACAGCAGATGTTGTCTACATGGACTTTAACAAGGAATTTGACACGGGAGATTGGTCAAGAATTTTCAGTTGCTAGCATTCAAGATGAGGTAGTAAATTGGATTAAACTGGGGTTTCTCAACAGGGGTTCTGGGAGAGATTGTGATTTTATAAAATGAACGTAGCTTTTTGAACTTTACGCAATGCGATGCTGCTGCTCGCAGTGGTGGGCCATGACCAAGCGGCCGCGTCAACAATCTCGGTAGAAGTCTCTCAGCCCAGTATGGACTGTGTTTATTTTTGCTTGAGTCCATTCTGAGTTTTCGTCGTGAGACAAGGGAGACCGTTGATAATTGCTGAGCACTGTATTTATTGAGAGGAGGACAGGAGGGTGATGGTGAGTGCTGAAGGGAGGACAGTATGCTGATGAGGAGCGTGAAGTACGTTTTATGAGCACTGAATGGACTCGCTCATCTTGAGCTGTGATGTCATCTTCTCCCTCCCAAATTACACCCCCACCCCCAACTTCCCCCGAAGCGCCGTGACTGATTTATGGAAGCGAACAAACTATAGGTGTAGTAGACAATTGGAGGGACATTTTCATTTTGAATTAGGGATTTTTATGTGCTGTGACTCAGTTGCTGGCCTGTTGCTTTGTTGTTGTAAACATTGCAAAGCAATGTAGGTTAGAAGTGAATTGTACTGTGAAGTTTTTGCATTTTTTGCAATTTTCTTGTTTAGTTATTTATTATGCCGTTCATTTTTATATTTTATGAACATGTCCGTTGGTCACAGTCTTCTATAAAATTGTGTTTTAGACTATAATTTTATTCATATTGCTTTGGCTTATGGTTTTCAGTAACATTGCTATTCAACTTTGTCGGTACATTTTCACATTGTAAATAGCATTATGCCAGTTCTTTCACAGACATTTATTATGTTTGCCTTATGAGTTTTAAAAATTCATGAAAGGGAAAGAAAGAGATTAATTTCAAGAAAGGTAAACTAAGCTTAACCACTGGCTTTTTTTCAAGGTTGGATAAAACTTCATTCTCTACTCAAAAGAGAATTGACAATAATTTTTGAATTATTATATCTGCAACTTACTGATTATGTTAACATATTGTGAGCTCTAGATATAGTAATTTTTTATGCAGGGGTTCTTTGAGACCTGAAAACTATTTCAAGAGTTCTTCCAGGGCAAAAAGGTCGAGAAAGGCTGGACTAAACATTGGCTCTGTAGGGGAAGTCAGAGGGAGGTAATAAACGGTTGTGTCTCTGACCGGCAGCCTGTGACTAGTGGTGTGTCACAGGTGTCGGTGCTGGGTCCATTGTTGTTTGTCATCTATATCAATGAATTATGAGGGGTATAAATAGGGTAAATACAAGCAGGCTTTTTCCGCTGAATTTGGTTCTGACTACAACTAGAGGTCATAGGTTAGGGGTGAAAGGTGCAAAGTTTAAGGTGAACATAAGGGGAAACTTCTTCACTCAGAAGTTTGTGAGAGTGTGGAATGAGCAGCCGGCACAAGTGATGTGTGCAGGTCAATGGGAGTAGGCAGTTTAGACGGTTAGGCATGAAATGGATGCTTCTTTATGGTACCTTTCTATGACTCTAGAATTAAAATGAAAACGTGTGTTCATGAGATCTTGCAGACTGGTCTGTATCCTACTGCAATTTACCTTTTTTTTGTGAAGTTTTACTGTCATTAAAGTTTTTAAGTTAATTTTGATTTAAATGTATAAGATCAGTTCTTTTGACCAAGTTGTATAAGAATGGTTCCAACAACCAGGCATTCTTTCTTTCTTTCTTTCTTTTTTTTCTATAGGGCAGTTAGGGGGGAGGGGTTAAGGGGAGGGGGTAAAGGTTATATACATTGTTTTTTCATACTTTGTAATCATTTAAAAATGCAATAAAAAAAGTTTAAAAAAAAGAATGGTCGAGTGATTCAAGATAAAAGTGTTTTCCTTGTGAAGTAGTACAGTAAAAAGTAAATTGAGCCACAATAGTAATCTCTTAATGAAAGCTGAATGAATGACAGAATGAGGTTCGTCAAGCCTGTATTTCAGAGACTGTATAAACGTTTCAGGTTTTAACAAGATTTGTGATTCTCAGCTCCAAGAATGTTGTTCACAAGTGATGGGTCCACCAGGTCCCTTTCCTTCTTTCAAATAATTAAAATATATGAGTGATAGAAGCCGCAGTAATTCAAAGGTTCATTTATTATCAAAGTACGTACCTATCTACAACTTTGAGATTAGTCTTTTCCAAGTGGTCAGAAAACAAAGAAACATGAAAGTCATTCAGACAGAAACATCAAATGCACCCCACAACCGCCCCCCCCCCCCCACACACACACACACACATAAAAAGTACGGCATTTCCATCATCAACCCCCAAACACACAAAATACAACAAGAATATTGACCCCAAAACAACTCCTCCCCCTGCACAAATAGCTAACAGAGTGCAACAAGACCATCAAGCCCCAAACCCCTCCCAGCACACATTCTACAAAAAAGCAAATGGAAGCATTTATGGGAAATAAAGCAATAGGAAGAGAAGTAAACATAAAAAGCTTATTGCTCAGGTGATATTTTTATTATGCAAGACAGGTGATCATACTTAAAATGCTGATGGTCACCTTCCACAAGTGTTTAGGTGATCCTACATAATTTATAACAAAGGTTTTTGAAAAGTATTCAAGATAAGGATTTAAATTGAAGAAGGAATAGCTGAAGGATTATCTGGAACATATCTTGTTTGATAATAAGTCAAACAACTGAATGGTAAAAGATTGGAGACTTTTATCATAAACTTTATTATAAAGTTTATTATTGTTTTATTTTAAGTGTTCTGTAAGTATAGATTATTAAAGTGTTGTCCTCACTGATATTGGTTTCAAATAAATCATTAGGAAATTTCAGTAAATAAACAAGGCCTTTTTCATTTTTCTGACCACTCTGAACAAAGAGTGACCATCAATACTGTAAAGTGAACAGAAGTGAGAAATCAGAGAGCGAAGGTCTGTGGGCTGAAAGGGAAGGGTAGAACCATAAAGAAGATTAGATGTTGAAAGAAAATTTCAAACATATGGTCAAAGCTTTTGTTCCACTTACAGTACCTTTGAACAATGTGGAGAGCTGTGCATTAATCAACAGACTGGATTGTGTCTGCAGTGATGGTTGATAGATTATTTTAGTTGAATGGATTGGAATGGACAAGACTATGGTTAAATATTGTATGAGTAGAATAGAAATGTCTTCCTCCACTGGGTACTGAGTGAGTAAATGGTGGGTGCTGAGTCCCCATCTGCCTTCAAGGAGAGATGGATTAGGTTTGATTGTGGAAGTGATTGAATCTTACAGAACGTAACTGCTTTTATACCTAATATTGAGTCTTGTAATTTCCTGGAATGATTTTGATTGCTAGCTTTTACCAGCACACTTTAATTCAATATTGGCCATGTGCTTTTCTTTGCTTTTATGCCTCCACATGTATCCACTAGTCCATGCTTCACATTTGGTTCTCTACATTTGAAAGTCAAGATTCCTTCAGCTTCCATCACCTGCCTCACCAAACCCCAATCAATACGTGTGTGTGTGTGTCTGTGGACAAACCCCTGTGGTAGGGCTGGAGTCTGGGAAGATCAAGAGAAGCAAGATTAATATTTCAGGTTGATGACATTTTATTAGAATATTAGGCCTTTTTATTTATTTTCCGCAGCTGTCAATTTGTAATGATCTTCGATCATACACTCCCATGTCTCCTTGGACCAGGATATTTCCATTTTAACACAATTTAAGCTGCATTGTAATTCATTGCTTTAACTCCAATTTGAACAATCTCATACCACATCCACAGCCCATGTACGTCAGTGTAGCACTTTCACACTGCCAGCGGTCTGCAGTCCCACTTCTGTTCCTGCTGCTGCTTGTAAGTTCTCCCTGTGATTGTGTGGGTTTCTCTGGGTGCTCTGGTTTCCTCCCGCATTCCAAGGGTACATGGGCTAGGGTTAGTAAGCTGTGGGCATATTATGTTGGTGCTGGAAGCACAGCAGCACTTTCAGCATCATTCAAGTTTAATGTTATTGCCATTCATCTGTACACATGTATACTGCCAAATGAGACAATGTTCCTCCAGACCAAGGTGCACAACACAGTACATAGAAATCACACACATAACACGCAAAATAATATTACTACAAATAATAATAAGAAGCACATGCAATATGAATTAGAAAGTAAAAAGTATAACACTACTGGCACTTCACACATGATGAGACCTGGGTGCTGGCAAGGGTTTCAGTAGTATTGTGGCCTAGGGGGAAGCTACGTATTCATCCTCCAGAGCATCCTATTCTTACCCTCACTGGCACATGGCACAAGCAGCAATCTTGAAATTACCACCCTCGAGGTCCTGCTTTTTAATTTCCTGCCAAGCTCTCTATATTCGCTCTTCAGGACCTCCTCACTCTTCCTTCCTATGCCATTGGTACCAATGTGTATCATGACATCTGGCTGCTCACCCTCCCATTTCAGAATGCTGTGCATGCGATCAGAGACATCCCTGACCCTAGCACTATATGTTACTATACCGACTTTCTTTGTGATCAACAAACTTAACAAAGTAATTTCTTCTCTTAAGTTACTCATAAATAGTGTATAAATATTTTTAAGACCCAAACACAGAAACAGTATTTGATGTCTGAGAAGCAAGTCAGAACTTGAGCCCTACCCAGTTTTAATGGAAAAGTGTTCATATCATCTAAAATAACTTATACCTAGGTGCAAGAATAGTTAAACTGGAAATCACAACTTCAGCTTTCCAACATGATTTTATCTGTCCTTTTATCATGATGTGGGGGCCTTGGGATAAACAATTACACATGCCTGGCTTTGCTGGTGAAGTGTCGCTTAGGTAGTTTTGTCATCAGAAAGCTCATCGGCATTTGAGTGGTTAAGCTGACACCTCAGGCGGGTGAGCAACCAGCACTGGTAGCTTTTTCCAGTGAGGGGAGTTGCTTCATGGTCACACAGGATTAAGCTATTCTTAATGTCTTTTGGATGACAAAAGATTGAAAATTCATTCCCCTTCACTTCTTGGCTGCCAGGAAGATGTGATTTCTGATTAAAAAGGAACTTGGTGATACTTTTAAGAAACTTGCTTGAAGCCGAAAATACTCTGTGAGATATGGCTGCATGCAGCAAGACTAAAATATGCTGCCAATGTTTAATTGCCCTTGAGATATCTTAAACCACTGCAGTTCCACTGTGCTATGGCAAAGAATTTTCCAAATAGCAACCTAGTGACAATAATTTCAATATCCTAGAATCATAAAATGAGAGGGCAGAGAAGAAAGTTATTTGTTTCATGGTGCTTTGTGCTGATTCTTGGATTGAGCTACTGCAAGTAATTGATTTCTGTATTGTGCTTTTTCCAGTGGCACTGTTTCCCCTCTCCTTGCAAGTACTTTTATGTGGTTCTCGTTTGAATAACAATATTGAATGCGGTTCCATCTTCCTCCCATGCTTCACAATTCGCTACATTAAAAAAGGGTATCCTTTGTCAATCACCTAAAATTTGAGAAAAAAAGTGACGTACTGCAGATGTTAGACACCTCCCCCCCACCTTCTTTATAGGGCTCCTGCCCCCTCATTCTTCAGTCCTGATGAAGGGTCTCAGTCCAAAACGTTGACTGCTCATTTTCACGGATGCTGCCGGACCTGCTGAGTTCCTCCAGTGTGTTTGTACATGTTGATCTCCACAAATCCTGACTGACCTGGTGAGTATTTCTATCATTTTCTGTTTTATTTCATCTCCAGTCTGTCTTTCTAGGCTACTGGCTCTTCAGTCACTGCAAATCCTTTCTCCTCACCCTCAAAACCATTCACCTAATAAAAGCCCTCCAATCTCCAAGTATCATCATAGCATTTCAGTAAGTGTCTTCTGTTTTCACTCTGGGATGTTTTCCTTGAAGTGTAACATTTGAACACATTAATTCAGTTGGGTTAAAACTTACTTTTATATTGATAGTGAGACAGAGTGGATATAAGTGCCTCATTGTTGAATTCTTTAATAACTTCAAGGATCTCTTATGCTTATTAATGGCCTTGCCAAAATGTGTTACCACCACCAAAGATTGTGGCTTGGACATTCAAACAGATAACAAATATAAACTATAACAATTATTTTATATATTATACAGATACCTAAGCTCCCCCTTTGTTCCTTTTTCTGTCCTCTGATCTGATCAGGTCTGTCTGTCCCTCTCTCCCTCTCCCCTCCCTCCCTCCCCCTCCCCCTCCTTCCCCCTCTTTTCCTCTCCCTCTCTCCCTCCCCCTCTCTCCGCCTTTCTCTCTCTTCCTCTCCCCGTCACACCTACCAATTAATACTCCCTCACTGGGATCCACCTATTGTTTGCCAGATCCTGCTTCTCCCACCCTCTTCTTCACCTCTTTATTCTTGCTATCTCTGCTGTATTCTTTCAATCCAGATGAAGGGTCTTAATCCAAAACATCGACTGTCCATTTCCTCCACAAATACTACATGATCTACTAAATTTCTCTGGCAGCCACTTTTTTTTGCTTCAGAATTCAGCATCTGCAGTCTGCTACGTTAGATCAGCTGGTCTCAAGCTATCAGAGATATTTCCTTTATTCTCCCTTCCCCCTCTCCACCACTACCACCTTGTGTTTCTCTCTCCCAGCACATTTTCCTTTTATTTAACATTTCCAACATCTGCAGTTTTTTCTTAAGTTTTTACTGATTGAAATAACTGAAGGGTTTAGTGTGTGAATTGGAATCAGCTCCAGATCAGTTGTGTAGTCTGGATGAGGAATAGTCTCAGAATCAGAATCAGAATCAGGTTTATTATCAGCATGTGATGTGAAATTTGTTAACTTAGCAGCAGCAGTTCAATGCAATACATAATAAAGAAGAAAAAAGTAAGTAAATTAATTACAGTATACATATATTGAATAGATTAAAAATCATGCAAAAAACAGAAATAATATATGTTTTAAAATGTGAGGTAGTGTCCAAGGGTTCAACGTCCATTTAGGAATCGGATGGCAGAGGGGAAGAAGCTGTTCCTGACTCGCTGAGTGTGTGCCTTCAGGCTTCTGTACCTCCTACCTGATGGTAACAGTGAGGAAAGGACATGCCCTGGGTGCTGGAGGTCCTTAGTAATGGACGCTGCCTTTCTGAGATACCGCTTCTGGAAGACGTCCTGAGTACTTTGTAGGCTAGTACCGAAGATGGAGCTGACAACATTTACAACCCTCTGTAGCTTCTTTCGGTCCTGTGCATTTGCATCCCTCTCCCATACCAGACAGTGATGCAGCCTGTTAGAATGTTCTCCACCGTACATCTATAGAAGTTTTTGAGTGTATTTGTTGACATACCAAATGTCTTCAAACTCCTAATGAAGTATAGTCGCTATTTTGTCTTCTTTATAACTGCATCAATAGGTCTAGCACAGCAGTAATACAATGCCCATGGCTTGGACTGGCATATATCAAGCTGGGGCACCTCATGACCTGACGCTCTGTGACCTGGTGGAAACCCTGAGGAGATCAGAGAGTTTTGGTCATGAGTCTCTTTCTCCATTTAACACAATTGAATAAAAGCAGGCAAAAGAAATTCTGCCAAAGCTATTAAAGGAAGTGGGCACTAAAAGGCATTTTGTAGAGTTTGACAGGTAGTGCAGTGAACAGATTTAATAAGGGAGCAAAGTATTTGCTGTTCACATTTAAAAAATGCTGACATGAGGATGAGTGATAAAAACTTAGGGAGTTTAAAGCGGGGGGCTATATTAGAAGCCAACAGTAAATCACTGAAGGCTCCATCATGTTCACCAACCTAGCTTGGGCAAATGATGTGCAGGCACAGTGAGATATTTCATGCAGTTATGGGGACTCCTTTAAACTTCCAATGCTCATGGCCTCTGAGTTACCCATTCAGATTCAAACCTGAATGCGATGTTAATAGAGAAAACTCAGGTTCATGGTACACAACAGATTAATAAGAGCAATTAGCAAATGCAAGGAGATAGACCGTGCATGCATTTCAGATGCTCAGGACAATCTTAGACATTAGATGACTGCATCTTCTGCCAGGAGCTCTGTCAGCCTCTGTCTTCCAAAGGTCTGTTGGTAGTCCAATGTCTAACCTCTTATTTCTGTCTCGTCATGGGGAATCTGGCACCCTCTGCTCTTCAGGTCAAGTCATTGTCAACACTCCCCATGCCTGAGGTTATCTTCCTATTCACCCGGGTTGAATTGGTGCCAGCAATTGTCATGACCGAGAGAGCCCGCCGTTCCTTCACACTTGGGTTAAATCCTCCGAGTGCACACCATGACATCTTCAATGACACTGCAGACATTGCCCAAAATATCAGGAGATCACCTCAAGAAAATCAGCCGTAGCTGGCTCCAAGCAAATTTCAGGACAGGGATAAAGGGAAACAGACAACAGTTCAAAATTAAGTAAGAGTGGGGGTATTTGATCCATTCTGTAAAGGGCTCTATTGTGCAACCCAGTCCCAAACTTAAATCAAATGGTTACACATAATTCAAATGGAAGTGTCTAAATCTGAAGGAAAACACAACAAGGGCCCAACAAGAGTCCTAATGAAGGATCTCAGTCCAAATCATCAACTATTTATTCCTCTTTGTAGATGCTGCCTGAACTGCTGTTCCTCCAGAACCTTGTGTATGTTTTTCAAGATTTCCAGCATCTGCAGAATCTCTGGTGTTTAATCAGAGTGACTTATTATTAGAAACCTGGCAGGTTGTCAGTCATGGGGTACTACAGGGATCAGTGCTTGGATCTCAGTTGCTCACAATCAATATAAATCATTTGGCCCAGGGGATTAAATGGTACATTTGCAAGTTTTCTCTTAACCCATAGGTAGGTGGGCATGTGAGCTGTGGTGAGCTTCAATGGGGTATAAAAAGGCAGCAAACGTGGCATGAAAATAAAAACACTTTGCAGTTGCTGGAAAACTGAACTAAAAATAGAAAATGTCGGGAACATTCTGCAGATCAATCAGCACCTGGGGAAGAGAAAATCATAAACATTTCTGAAATGAGATATGAAAAAAAAACAAGTTATTCTGGACAGCAGAGTAAGTGGGACAAAGAGTCAGACCTTTACATGTATATTTCCTGTCTTGGAGTGGTTCATTCAAGGACATGACAAGTTCTAATATTTACTTAAGTAAAGTGCAGGAATGATAACTTTTGAAATAAATAATTAAAAAGTTTTAAAGAGTATTGTTAATGTACTGCAATAACATTGGGTAATTTTATTACCTTGAATAATTGTTTACTTTGTAAAATTTAGAAAAAGTTGTAATTTTCGTAAAGTAATGTTTGGCTTCATTATTAAATATTCTTGCAGAGATCAATGATTGTAATTAGGATTAGAATTTAATTGTTCCAGAATGTTCATTGGTGTGCCTCCAATACATATCAAGCAAGTAAAAGAGAGCCTTGTCTCTACAACATTTCAAGAATAACCATTAGTTTATAACCTTTCCTGTGCTGAACTACTGTATTTATCCTGTAGTAGAAGCCAGAGTTCAAAGGGCACTTGACTGTTATTACGCAGTTTGTTTCGGGTGTATCTCCTTGTAGGTGTACTCAATAATGGGGAGGGTTTTTTTTCTGTGACGGTCTGGGCTGTGTCCACTGCTTTTTATAGGCTTTTCCATTCCTGGGAGCTGGTGTTTCCGTACCATAGAGTGATGATACAGTCAGGGTGCTCTCCATTGTACATCTTTAGAAGTTTGTCACAGATTTAGATGACAAGTCAAATCTGTGCAAACTTCTAAGAAAGGAGGGGCACTGATTATTTACTCAGAAAGTAGGGCATCATTCAGGTCCGAGCACTTGGCCTCCAATAAACACAACAACATTTCTTTTAGCCAGTTATTATTTTATCAAATGGAGTGCCTGTATCTTACACCATCATGCACCATCCTAAATTGCTATATAGTAGCATTAATTCTTTATCACTGACACTATACAGTATCATTATTTCTATATCGTCAAGTCACTTTTTATTGTCATTTTAACCATAACTGCTGGTACAGTACACAGTAAAAACAAGACAACATTTTTCAGGACCATGGTGTTACATGAAACAATACAAAAACTACACTGAACTACGTAAAAACAACACAGAGAAAGCTACACTAGACTACAGACCTACCCAGGACTGCATAAAGCGCACAAAACAGTGCAGACATTACAATAAATAGTAAACAAGACAACAGGGCAGTAAATTGGTGTCAGTCCACACTCTGGGTATTGAGAAGTCTGATAGCTTGAGGGAAGAAACTGTTACATAGTTTGGTCTTGAGAGCCCAAATGCTATGGTGCCTTTTCCCAAATGGCAGGAGGGAGAAGAGTTTGTATGAGGGGTGCATGGAGTCCTTCATAATGCTGTTTGTTTGCGGATGTAGCGTGTAGTGTAAATGTCCGTAATAGCGGGAAGAGAGACCCTGATGATCTTCTCAGCTGACCTCACTATCCGCTGCAGGGTCTTGCGATCTGAGACAGTGCAATTTCCGAACTAGGCAGTGATGCAGCTGCTCTGGATGCTCTCAATACAACCCCTGTAGAATGTGATAAGGGTGGGGGGGGGGGGGGTAGGAGATGGACTTTCCTCAGACTTCACAGAAAGTAGAGACGCTGCTGGGCTTTCTTTGCTATGGAGCTGGTGTTGAAGAACCAGGTGAGATTCTCTGCCAGGTGAACACCAAGAAATTTGGTGCTCTTAACGATCTCTAACGAGGAGCCGTAGAAGTTCAGTGGGGAGTGGTCACTCTGTGCCCTCCTGAAGTCAACAACCATCTCTTGTTTTGTTCATTGCTGGGCTCACATTTTTCTGGTTAATAGGTCTGTGGAACTGGCTTCATCACAGCAGCTTAAGAATGTGGCTAATTAACAACGTCTGCACAATTAAGGATAGGCATTAAAAATAGCCTTTGTCAATAGCACCTGCAAGCTATAAATTCATACAAAGACTATACTGTTCTCATCAATTCATGCTGTTATTTCATTCAAGTCAATCAAACAAAATTCCCTTGAACCATTTTATAAAACCTTCATTTACTGGCTCAAATGTTATCTGTGACAAACTTTAATTGGAAACCTAATTGCACAGTATTTCCTACGTGTTTTCTTCAAGAAATCTTGGCTATGCCATGCAAAAACATTGTGGTGACTGCTCATGGCTAACCACATCCAACAGCAAACAATGCACATCTGGACAATGAGGCATATTTGCGTGCAAATATGTAAATGAGTATATAAGTTAATCATACAGTACATGAGATATAAGTCAATATAATATTTATTGTCAGTTTTCAGCATGCTTTATGAAGCTGTCACTTTTTCAGGATTTAATTAAGATTCTACATACCACCTGCAATTGTGTCTCACAGTACAACTGACAGCAAAGATGGTCGAAACCATCATCACATTTTGGATCAGAAAAATAAAAGGTTTTTGAAAATGCACTTTGAAGCAGCTCTGATTGGCTCTGATGATCAATCTCATGAATACAGTGAAGCAAGGACACAGCACCTGGGGCAGTCTAAGTGGCTGGAATGTCAACGATTTACTGGGGTATACAACGACACCGTAAAACTACGTCTTGCATTCATGTAACAGGAATTAAAATGATTGAGGCAGTGAATAGGCCTTGAGAGATGGAGAGACATTGATAACAGGTAACAAAAATGGAAGTTAAACATAGTTGAATGAAGCCTTAAGTGTAGCATTGCCATCAGTGAGGTGGTAATCAGAACAAAATGATAACTTGAGATGATATTGAATGTATAGGTATTATTGACAGGTGAGGCTTTCAAATCATGTATGGGGATAACTGAAGGTTTCTATAATGGTAATAATCTCTCAGGAGTAGTCATGATGCAATAACTGTAAATACTGCTTGAATTCTAATCACAGCTTGTAAGAAGCAAAACAGAATTTACATATTGTCTGAATCCATGGCCATGTGAAATAGTAAAGATTTCCAGGTTTGGTTGTAGAACAGGAGCAGCAATCAGGGACTGTACTGTTGCATTGAAACAGCCATCCACACTTTGGAACTTCAGTGAATTGTTAAACTACATGCTGTTGAACTATTTCTCTGCAGGCTAAATGATGAATTAATTCAGTCTAAACTGGAAGGATTATAAAAATGTACATTTCACCTGTCTTGCTAAATTACCACTTGCAATTCTGTCAATCATTAGGTACAAAAACACACTCAGAATAGGGAAAGTTCCACTTCTAGACCAAGAAAGAGTGCAGAGAAAATTTACAAGGATGTTGCAGGGTCTGGAGGACCTGAGTTGTAAGGAAGGATTGAATAGATTAGGAATGTATTCTTTAGAATGTAGAATATTGAGAGGAGATTTGATAAAGGTATAAAAAATTATGGGGGGTATAAATAGGGTAAATGCAAACAAACTTTTCCCAGTGAGGTTGGTTGGAACTACAACTAGAGGTCATGGGTTAAGGGTGAAACGTGAGAAGTTTAAGGGGAACATGAGGTGAAATTTCTTCTCTCAGAGAATCATAAGAGTGTGGAATGAGCTGCCAGCACAAATGGTCCATGTGAGCTTGATTTCAATGGTTAAGAGAAGTTTGGATAGGTACACGGAGAGCAGGGATATGGAGAGCTAGGGTCCTGGTGCAGGTCAGTGGGAGTAGGCAGTTTAAATGGTTTTGGCATGGAATAGATGGACTGAAGGGCCTGCTTCTGTGTTGTACTTCTCTTTGACTAAAACATATCCCTGAAAATACCATGTCAAGAGCCGAGTATGTTGTATGGCAACCGGCATTGAGAATTATTATATGTTACCTAGGGAAGGACTGACTGATCACATATTTACAGTCCATGCAAATTTTTATCCAGGTTTTCCAA
The DNA here is from genome assembly GCF_030144855.1 of Hypanus sabinus. Lineage (NCBI taxonomy): Eukaryota > Metazoa > Chordata > Chondrichthyes > Myliobatiformes > Dasyatidae > Hypanus > Hypanus sabinus. The sequence goes on from NC_082708.1 coordinate 84,252,121, forward strand.
TCACAGCTACAGAAATCACTGAGAACACAAAGAACACAGATATATATATTTCTGAAAGAAGTCCATGAACAAACTCCCAGAGTCATGGTCAGTACATACTAATGATCAAATGTGCAACTATCATTGAAACAGAAAGTTTAAGTTGTCCACTGTAAAAGGATGTCTGATATTCTCAATGTCTAGGAAAAGTGAATCATGACCATGCAGAATATGGGGCTTTGTAAATATGAAGACTATTGCTGGAAACTTCTTATAATGGCTAAGTACTGAAAACATTTGGAAAGTTTAATTCAAAGGTGTGTAATCTGTGAAGAGTACAGAAGAAAGCTATTAAATACACCTCTACAAGTACAGATATAGTTGACATGATCATTTCAATAAGTCTGTGTTATTTTTTGTCAGAAAGACAATAACATTCCAGTCTTGTCAATGCTCATTCATAATGGCTTAACATGGTGGATTATACATAAGTGCAGAGTTGGCAACTGTGGAGCTGAGATTGAACTTTGTCATTAATAGTATTCCTGAAGAACTAGAAGCAAAATAACAGACTTCAATCCATATAAATTCTGTCTGAACATGACAAGAGTTAAAAAACTATCAACCATTCACTAATATCATGCAATTTCTAAAAGAGCTACTGGAAGATCTATATGTGTCTTAAAGGAAGCCTCCAAGAGATTGGTCTACAAAACTTGATTAAATCTATCCATGATTCACTGACTAACTTTTTACCATACAATTTTTACCATCGAGCTAATAATGCATAATTTATTTTCACCCAAGGTGGAGAAGAGAAAAAAGGAACAGTAATTGAAAGAAAAGCTAATTTAGAATTTATATCGAATCAACTCATTGGGAAAGGACAAAACAGAAGCATTTCAAGCAATATGAGGAAGATAAAATACAAATTGACAAAACGTCTGCAGCAAGAGACACAACAGAGTACTGTGGAGAAGAATGGGATATGGAATTTGTTCTATAATTGAATATAAAGCCAACAATTTAAAAGGAGAAATCTCAAAAGCAAATTAAATCAGAGTGTCACACATTCCTCAGATAAAGAAATGGATGGAGTGATGGAGATCCAGATATTGTTACTAAGGTCTAAGCATGGGGCAAAGCCAATCAATAGACCAAAACCACAATTTCTTAAATTGGTTAACAATACTACGAATTGTTAGTCTGTAGAATCGTAAGAAATATGCAAATATGTGATACCAGAGTGATAGCTGTTAGTTTGCATTTAAACATTAATACGTATACTCAAACTACTGTAATCTCCTATTGATTATTGGAAATAATTTAGCAGTTTGACAATAATGCACATTCACATACCACATCCAATACACTAATGACACGCCCTGCAGAGATTCACTCATCCTTTTACAATCCATTCATGATACTGATAAGTCTACAAAATGCATGTGAGTCCCTTCCTGATCTGAAGAATCATTTATCCTGATTCAACCTGTTCTCGAAAGTTAAGCTTCTAGATTTACTTGAAAGAAAGCTGTACAGATCCCAGCAATGGGAATGAGCTGCTAATCGCAGCCTTAAAGGAAAACACTTAACTATCAACTAACTAGAAAGTGGCCAGTGAGTGAGTGGGCCAGTGAAGGAATGGAGATTTGAGGCTTTGACTCAAGAGGCTTCGGCAAGAAGAGGCGGAGGACGAGCTTGTTCCCAGTTAGTCTTTCCAATGCCTCCTGAGATGGTGATGTGCCTCTCCTGTGAGATGTGGCAGTCTTGGGGGAGTTCCCCTTTCCCGCAGAGTCACACCTGCCAGAAGTGCTTGCGGCTGGGTGATCTGGAAGAGTGTGTGAGGAATCTGGAGCAGCAGCTGGATAACCTTAGACTCATAAGGGAGAATGAGGCAGTCATAGATGAGAGCTACAGGGAGGTAGTCATACCTAGGCTGCCGGAAGCAGGTCGTTGGGTGACAGTCCGAGGGGGGAAAGCAAAGGAGAGTAGACAGATAGTGCAAGAGCACCCCTGTAGCCATTCCCCTGAATAATAAGTTTACCGTCCTGGATGCTATTGGTGAGGACGACTGACCAGGTGTGAGCCACGGTGGCAGGGCCTTTGGCACTGAATCTGACCCTGTGGTGCAGAAGGATGGGATGGAGAAGAGGAGAGCTGTCGTCATTGGAGATTCTATAGTCAGGGGAGCAGACAGGAGATTTTGTGGACGTGAGAAGGACACCCGTATGGTTTGTTGCTTCCCGGGTGCGAGGGTCTGGGATGTCTCTGACCGGGTGCATGACATCCTGGTACGAGAGGGAAAGCAACCAGAAATCGTGATACATGTTGGGACCAACAACATAGGCAGGAAGAGGGATGAGGTCCTCAAGTGTAAGTTTCGGGAACTAGGCAGAAGGCTGAAGAACAGGACCTCAATGGTGGCGTTCTCAGGATTGCTGCCAGTGCGACGTGATAGTGATGGTAAGAATTGAAGGAGATGGCAGTTGAATGCGTGGCTGAGGAGTTGGTGCAGGGAGCAGGGTTTTAGATTTTTGGATCATTGGGATCTCTTCTGAGGAAGGTGGGACCTGAACAGATTGGATGGGTTGCACCTGAACTCGAGGGGGAGCAATATCCTTGCAGGTAGGTTTGCTAGCATGGTTCGGGAGGGTTTAAACTAATTTGCAAGGGGGATGGGACCTGGAACGATAGAGCAGTGAAAGAAGTGCATGGAGTAAAGCCAGATGTAACATATAGAGAGGCTTTGAGGAAAGAGAAGCAGAATAAAGGGTGTAAAGGTAGTAAGGTAGAAGGGCTAAAGTGTGTGTACTTCAATGCAAGAAGCATCAGGAATAAAGGTGATGAACTGAGAGCTTGGATACATGCATGGAATTATGATGTAGTGGCCATTACAGAGACTTGGCTGGCACCAGGGTAGGAATGGATTCTCAATATTCCTGGATTTCAGTGCTTTAAAAGGGATAGAGAGGGGGGACAAAGGAGGGGTGGCATTACTGATCAGGGATACTATTACAGCTGCAGAAAGGGTGGGTAATGTAGCAGGATCCTCTTTTGAGTCAGTATGGGTGGAAGTCAGGAACAGGAAGGGAGCAGTTACTCTACTGGGGGTATTCTATAGGCCCCCTGGTAGCAGTAGAGATACCGAGGAGCAGATTGGGAGGCAGATTTTGGAAAGGTGTAAAAATAACAGGGTTGTTATCATGGGTGACTTTAACTTCCCTAATATTGATTTGCACTTGATTAGTTCCAAGGGTTTCTATGGGACAGAGTTTGTTAAATGTGTCCAGGATGGATTCCTGTCACAGTATGTTGACAGGCCAACTAAGGGGAATGCCATACTAGATCTAGTATTAGGTAACAAACTGGGTCAGGTCACAGATCTGTCAGTGGGTGAGCATCTGGGGGACAGTGATCACCACTCCCTGACCTTTAGCATTATCACGGAAAAGGGTAGAATCAGAGAGGACAGGAAAAGTTTTAATTGGGGAAGGGCAAATTATGAGGCTATAAAGCTAGAACTTGCTGGTGTGAATTGGGATGATGTTTTTGCAGGGAAATGTAATATGGACGTGGTCAATGTTTAAGGAACTCTTGCAGGATGTTAGGGATAAACTTGTCCTGGTGAGGAAGATAAAGAATGGTAGGGTGAAGGAACCATGGGTGACAAGTGAGGTGGAAAATCTAGTCAGGTGGAAGAAGGCAGCATAGATGAGGTTTAGGAAGCAAGGATCAGATGGATCTATTGAGGAATATAGGGTAGCAAGAAAGGAGCTTAAGAAGGGGCTGAGAAGAGCAAGAAGGGGGCATGAGACAGACAGACAGACAGGCAGACATACTTTATTGATCCAGAGGGAAATTGGGTTTTGTTACAGCCACACCAACCAAGAACAGTGTAGAAATATAGCAATATAAAACCATAAATAATTAAATGATAATAACTTAATCATGCCAAGTGGAAATAAGTCCAGGACTAGCCTATTGGCTCAGGGTGTCTGACTCTCTGAGGGAGGAGTTGTAAAGTTTGATGGCCTCAGGCAGGAATAACTTCCTATGATGCTCAGTGTTACATCTCAGTGGAATGAGTCTCTGGCTGAATGTACTCCTGTGCCTAACCAGTACATTATGGAGTGGATGGGAGTCATTGTCCAAGTTGGCATGCAACTTGGACAGCATCCTCTTTTCAGACACCACCGTCAGAGAGTCCAGTTCCACCCCCACAACATCACTGGCCATACGAATGAGTTTGTTAAGGCCTTGGTGAGTAGGGTAAAGGAAAACCCCCAAGGCATTCTTCAATTATGTGAAGAACAAAAGGATGACAAGAGTTAAAGTAGGACTGATTAGAGATAAAGGTGGGAAGATGTGCCTGGAGGCTGTGGAAGTGAGCAAGGTCCTCAATGAATACTTCTCTTCAGTATTCACCAATGAGAGGAAAGTTGATGATAGTGAGGACAATATCAGTGAGGTTGATGTTCTGGAGCATGTTGATATTAAGGGAAAGGAGGTGTTGGAGTTGTTAAGATACATTAGGATGTTTAAGTCCCTGGGGCCTGATGGAATATTCCCCAGGCTGCTCCACGAGGCAAGAGAAGAGATTGCTGAGCCTCTGCCTAGGATCTTTATGTCTTCATTGTCCACAGGAATGGTACCGGAGGATTGGAGGGAGGCGAATGTTATCTCCTTGTTCAAAAAAGGTAGTAGGGATAGTCCAGATAATTATAGACCAGTGAGCCTTACGTCTGTGGTGGGAAAGTTGTTGGAAAAGATTGTTAGAGATAGGATCTATGGGCATTTAGAGAATCATGGTCTGATCAGGGACAGTCAGCATGGCTTTGTGAAGGGCAGATTGTGCACAAAGATTTTCCCCTCACCAGGGAACCCGCTCCTGTGGATTAACTATGTGACAATCACACTTTCGCATTCCAATGGAATCAAACTCATCCTTACGGCCTACTTGGAGAGAGAGTCCAAACAGTGATCTCTTTGACACTAGGTTTCTTCTGTTTCAAACCTTCTCTCTCCCCTCCTCTCTGCAATTGCCTCCAGCTGCAGCAACTGTAAGAGTCATTTATCAATACACTGGATCGATTTCAACTCACCCCTTTGGGCTACTGAAAGTTTAAACCAGCGACCCCACTCACTGGTGCCTTTCCATGATCAAAACCATCTTGACTCTTACTCTGGGTCTGTGTGTCCTTGTTCTTTTCACTGCAGAGAAATGTAAACACGAGTTGGTCACCATAGCAACCAAGCAATTCTGTAGATAGTAGAAATCCAACAGAACAAAAGTCAGTCTTGATTCTATCAGCATTTTTAAAGTGACAGTCCACAAAAAAAATGAACCCTGGGGGTATATCACAGGTCTCAAACGCATATAGTCATCCACACAGGTGTTGAAGCCAGCAACAACTGGGGTATATTCAGTCTGATGTGAAGATAAATCCCTGAATATAGTCCAGTGCATCAATTCAAAGGAGCCCTGTAAATGCTCTTTTGCCTTTCTAGACCATACCTTTGCTGTCCTCACCATTGGTGCTGTGGTCCTCAATATCAAGCAGGAGAATTGCAGCCTGTTCAATCGACATGGAGACCCAGTCAGAACTGAAGCCATTCTCTATATTTAGTTTCATTAACATTAACAATACATACTGAACACAGACTAAAAGTAAATGCATTCAATAGAAGTTCATGTGTTAAATAATTACAGCCTGTATTTTATTAATGGTACAGTGATACCTGTCTTGTTTTTATGCTACAATGCAAAGGGTTTAATATTTTAGTCTTCACTCTGAGGCCCTCATTAGTTGGGTCTGACCATGTGTGTTGCATCCTTACTGTCTCCATGATGTGCAAGCCGGGCAGTATGATACGGAGAGCAGCCTGTTGAGAGCATCCTTCACCCCAATGCTTACACAATACTTACTTTTTCCGTATATATGGAAATAGAGAATTAGTAATTCCTTCTTACATCTCTGGAAAGGAAATGTGCAGAGCTATCACGTGTTTAGTAATGCAGATTGGAACAGCTTTGCGTGCTTGTCTATCTAGCAGCCACTAGTCGATTGCCTCCTCGTTTCCATGGGATTGTCACGTCCACAGCCAGTTTATCCAATATCAAACTCATACAAATGAAGCCAAATATCATGCATTGTCCAACATGTTTAAAGAGGAATTTAACCACAGTGGTGGAGAAAAAGAGAGTCACTTATCATCTTCAGAGTAAAAGGCTTTTACGAGCCAACTTGACTAAAGGCTAGTTATTCTGAAGAAGATCAATTACTCTTTTTTTCAGAACAATGTGGTTAAAATCCTGTTTAAGGATTTTGCTACTCAGAAAATAATTCTATTTTAAGGCAAAACATATAACATTTTATCTGACCATTGAGAGCTTACACTGTACACTGCTAGGATTAAAGATAACGCCATCAAACACTCTTCATCAACACAACTGATATATGTCTGGACCACTACTCCTCTTGATAACTTTGATGTGCACAAAGACTTCCAAAATTCTATTTTCACTCAAGGAAATCATGGCCCAGAAGGACTCACCTACCAGGATTTATATGGAGCCTCAATCTTCTCTAGAGTTCTTGAAGGCATTGGTCAGACTGCTCTTCAAGTATTGTGACCAGTTTTGGGTCCTTATCTATGAATGGATGTACTGGCATTGGAGAAGGTCCAGAAGAGATGCACAAGAATGATCCCAGGAATGGAAAGGTTAATATATGAGGATTATTTGATGGCTCTGGGCCTGTACTCACTGGAGTTTTGACAAATGAGAGGAGATTTCATTGAAACCTATTGAATATTGAAAGGCTTATCTCTTAAGTCCTTATGGCCTATGCAGCCTATAATTCCAGTCATATTTACCTATCTCTATTCATCACCTCCTAATGTCCTACTTTATAGCCAGCCTGCTATTTGATTGTGGAAGAAATCTACTGAAATGACATTGAGGATTATGATGATAAAAGCATTATGTAGATCTTATTATTTATATTAATGTAGATCTTATATTTAAATCTTTATACTTCGTTAAGACTAATTCCTGCTGGAACTATAAGAATAATGATGTTGGTTTGCAGTGAGGGGAAATGACATCATAGGATGTAGAACAACACAGAATGCTGTCCCGAACCAATTAAATTAGTAATCAAATGACCAACTAAACCAAACCTCTTCTGTCTATACAATACTTATATGCTTCCATTTTCCTCACATTCATGTGCTTAACTAATTATCTCTTAGAAATCCCTCGTATATCTGCCTCTAACATCACCCCAGGCAATGCTGTCCAGGCACCCGTCACTCTCCTGCAAAAAACCTACCCTCAAATCTCCTTTGAAATCATCCTCTCTCACCTAAATGCATTCTGTCTGATATTACATTTCCAAACAAGGGAAAAAAGATGTTGTCTCTCTATTTTATCTGTGCCTCTCATAATCTTTTAAATCTCTATCAGATATCTCCTCAGCCTCTGCTGCTCCAGAGAAAATAACCCATGTTTGTCCAATCTTTTGTTATAGCACATGCCCCCAAATCCAGGCATCATCCTGGTGAAACTCGACAGCACGCTCTTTGAAGCCTTGACATCATTCCTACGATAAGGTGACCAGAACTGTACACAATACTCCAGATGAAGCTTAACTAGAGTTTTATAAGGCTGCAGCATAACTTCCTGACTTTTCAACTCAATGCCTAGACTAATGCAGGGAAGCATGTCATAGTCCTTTTTAACCAGCCTATCAAACTGTGTAGCAACTTTCAGGGAACTTAAACCTCAAGGTTCCTCTACTTGTCCACATTGTTAAGGGCCTTGTCCTTAATAGTGTACTGTCTCTTTACATTTTACCTTCCAAGGTACACACTTCACATTTGGCCAAATTAATCTCCATCTGCCATTTCTCTGTCATCGTCTGCCACTGATCTATATCCCACTCTATTCTTTGTCAGTCTTCAATGCTATCCATAACGCCACCATTCTTCATATCCTCTGTGAGCTTACTAACCAATCCAGATCATTTATGTACATCACAATCAGCAGAGGTCCCAATATCCCAGGGATTCCTGCAGAATAACACTAATCATAGATCTCCAGCTAGAATCAGTCCCTTCGACCTTTTGACTTGGCTGTAATTTCTTTGTTGTAATATGTCAACAAGCTATTTCTTTCCCCAGCTTCACAATGCCAGATTGAGCAGGCAAACAATGGTTGTGCCCATGAGAAGGCCACTGGTACAGACCATGTTCCTTTCATTGCACATATGGTGCCTTATGTTGTGAGCGTGACTAATCTGGTAGGTTTAGAGTTCTTTATTCTACCTTCTCTTCATCCTTGTCGTGATCTAGAGGCTCATGAGTTCCAGAGATCCCTAGAGTGTTGCCATCCGGAGGGTGCTGGTAGGGTCACCCATGGTGGTGGAGAAGAAGAGTCTCCAGTTGTCTTGCATTCCTTGTCCCCCCTCTGTCAAGGACTGTGTGCTGGCTGCCTGTGCATCAGCCTCCCCTCATTAAACAAAGTAGTTTACAGGTGTTCTTCAATAAGGGAGTAACCTTGACTCAAGTGATAACACCACTACTAACTACTGAAACTTCTAATTAATTCAGCACAAGCAGGTCTTTGAGAGAATCTATTTCCCCTCCACTGACACTCAACACTACAGTACTAATTTGTGCTTGGATATCCAGCATCTGCAGGAGTTCTTGTGTGCATTATATTTTGTGTTTTCCAAGCACATAGATAATGGTAAACGATTGCAGTGTGGCACAACACTTTACAGTTCCAGTGACCCTGGTTCAATTCCCACCGCTGCCTGTAAGGAGCTTGTACCTTCTCCCTGTGAACATGTGGGTTTCCTCCAGGTGCTCCGGTTTCCTCCCACAGTCCAAAGTTGGTAGGTTAATCAGTTATTGTGAATTATCTCATGATTAGGCTCGGATTAAACTAGCAGCACTGCTCGAAGGGCTGGAAGAGCCTGCTCTGCAATGTATATCAATAATAAACACACTCTATACAGTTACAATGATCTACTTTAACAATCTGAGTGTGGACACGTAACTTGGCAGAACTACGTGTGTACAGTGGAAGCACATCTCAACTGGCAGAACCTTCTTGAATATTCAAATATCAATGGTCGATTTGTTCTGACACCAGACACTCAAAATAGACTAATTTTGTTCTCATGTTGAGGGACAGTTCCCTGAACATACAAAGAGTCAAAATTTTAATAGATGAAACCGTCATGTCCTAAACTGCCTAGTGATTAACAGTCATATGTCTTTAGTGATGCGTTAATGGAGTTGAGAGCCACTTAATGGCTTCTCTGATCTCATTCTGGAGTTTTAATGAATGCTGATTCAAATAAACATTTATTTATTGTTTATGCTGCGTAGTTACAATGGTGCAAAATCAGGATGTCCAACATTCAATGGATATTTTCAATTAACTTTATATATCAGCAGATGTTGATTGTGAGATAAAACATCATTGTACAAGTGACAACCAAAACTATTCCCTTATCAGTTTTCAAAGCAGATACCCAGTGATTATTTGGTGTGTAGTGGTTATTTGTCAACTTGCAATCTTAAACAGAAAATAGTTTGGTTACTGAGAGCAGGTTACTTGTATTTCTTTGAAAACTGGACACTGTTTAAATTAAATTGACAACAGTGCCACAGATCACCAGTTCAAAGCATCTTCTGTGGCACAGTGATTATTTAGGCCTGAATTGGGGCCTTGCTAGCATTGATCATGGCAGAGGGCAGTGAGGTTGTCTGCCATTGGGGTCAGTTTATGCAACTAAAAGTGACATTACACTGATTAAGCTAGATTAAGATGGTTTCAGTAAGGCTTTCAGAATTTGGTTCTTTTCTATAATTTGATGTCAAACAGTCTATGGCAGGGGTCAGCAACCTTTACCACTGAAAGAGCCATTTGGACCCGTTTCCCACAGAAAAGAAAACACTGGGAGCCACAAAACCCGTTTGACATTTAAAATGAAATAACACTACATACAACATTTTTTTTGCCTTTATGCTATGTATAAACAAACTATAATGTGTTGCATTTATGAAATCGATGAACTCCTGCAGAGAAAACGAAATTACATTTCTGCATGCAACAAAAACATTTTGAACTCTGAAAAAAAGACGTTGGGTTGAAGGTTACTTTTAAGTAAAATACTCAATGTCTATTTGAGTCCTTCTTGTATTTATGAAAAACGCCGAACTTAAATTTTCTGCCAGCAGCAAACCAAAAATAACGTCAGCCAGCTGTCAACCTGAAAAATAAAAGGACTATTTCACTGAACAATGAAAAAATATGAATATACGTAAAATAATAGGCAATTAAAATATTTATCATACTTGGTTAATGGGATTTCTGCTCCTGGACCTCAGCGCACAACGTCTGCACATTAAGGCTGTATGACGTCACCTTCATCTTTATACAGGATCGCAAGCTGTCATCTGTGAGGCGTGGGCGATGTTGTTTTTAATAAAGTTCATGTTGGAGAACACCTGCTCACATACATATGTGGATCCAAAGATCGACAGGACTCCAAGCACATACTTTTTAATGTTTACATAAATGTCGGGGATAGCATTCCATGTTTCAAACACAAGTTTGTCCGGTTTGAGGAGGTTTTCAATATCACTCCATTTGTGATTCTGAGCAAGAACGGCCTTCTGACGGGCAACATCTTCAAGGTCTGCTGTCAAGCGTCTAAACTTGGACACCCATATGTCTTTGTCAGCTATGTCGGCCAGTTCCATCTCAAGATCAGGTTGACTCACACCTGCCAATGCAGTCATATTCAGTAGGGATGGATCGATGCTTAGGGGAGTGACCGGGAAGGATAATGTGTTTTTTCCCTCTCTGAACTCACAGAAGCATTTCCCAAACTATGTTTGCATTGCGATGATTGCAGAATGTAAATACTCCGAATTTATCATGTCGTGACCTTGTTTGAACTCTCTCAAATTGGGGAAGTGAGACAATGTGCCTTTCTGTAAATCTCTGGCAAGCACTGTCAACTTGCGCTCGAATGCCAAAACATCCTCCAACATGTGTAGGGCTGTACGTCCTTTCCCCTGAAGAGCTGTGTTCAGCGTGTTCAGGTGCGCTGTCATGTCTACCATGAAGTGTAGATTTTCCAGCTACTCTGGCTGTTCCAGCTCAGGAAAGGTGAGCCCTTTGCTGCCCAGGAAAGTTTTCACTTCTTCCAGACACGCGACAAAGCGTTTCAGCACCTCCCCTCTGGACAGCCAGCGATAAAAGCACGTTGTATCTGTGTGCTACACGCAGTCAGTAAACTGCAGTCAAAGATAACTTTATTCGAACTAAACAGCCTTGCTTTTAAGCCTCCCTCAACCTGCCCCCCATGGGCGCGGATGCTGCAAAAGACACGTACTCACAAACCCCCGTAGGTTATCTCCCTTAGCCGGAACGCTGGCTAATTGTGAGCGGTTCGGATGTGCCAGGAAATGGGTCGCCACAACGTTTTATTTAGATTGTACAAGATCACCATAATCTTCAAATTTAGAATTACATTTCAAAAACTAACAAACTAACATAAAATACATTTTAATTAAATACTCACCATTTATTTTCCAAAGCCACAGGGAGCCGCAGCACAGAGATGAAAGAGTCGCATGCAGCTCCGGAGCCGCGGGTTGCTGACCCCTGGTCTATGGGATTGTGTAAGTCACCCAAGAGTCAACAGTGGCAACAGATGTACCTGGGAATCAGCATCAACAATATGAAACATAGAAAGATGAGGAAAGAAATATTGTTACATTAATGTATCACCATATTAAGATTAGGCAGTTAAAAATCTGATGATTTTCTTGAATATACATAGAAGAATTAAGGGGCTTTCTTTCTTTGGCTCTTCACTTACAGACTGGCCAATGAAATAGAAACATACAGAAGTAACTCGTCTGAGAATTCACTATATTCCACAGCTTCAGCAGCACTGCAGGGACAGTAAACTGTGTCATTTATTCTGGCATTTGGCCTGTCACTTTGTCACTGATCAGGACACTGACACCATGAGTCAATGAAGCAATATTATCACTGTCAATATAGAAGCATGTTCCATTTCACATCTTTACTGAAACAGTGTATAAAAGTTCTGATTGTCAGGGTCAATTAGAATTTCCTGCTTCTTCTGTAGGTGTAACACAGACTCCAGGTTATTGAGTAGTACAGCTGGATTGAAATAATCCAACATACTACTTTCTTTGCAGTTGTTATTTTCTTTCGCAGTTAAGAAATATTCTTCCATAAGCACTTCTTGCTCAGTTACCCAGAAATTCTTGGTTTCTCTGCAATTCAGATTTAATAGGGATAGCTACCTTTCTTAAAGAAAACACTGCATTTCTTCATTCCAGGACCCAAGTGTCCCAGAGCTTGACTAATTTTGCTTTGCTTTTTGATAGATTAATTTGTCCTGAAGAATTTCTCCCAAAACATTTCATTGCAATCAATTTATTTTCTACGAAGATCCAGGCACAGGTTCAGTTCCTCATTTTTGCAGAGGTATTACTTGTTGCTTATTATTTTCCAGTAACACACTCTTGCCTTCAAACTTTTTGGGTTGATTTTAAGGTAAAGTTATGACACAAAAGACTTTTTTACTTTAGAATCGTGTTTTCTGCATTTCTGGATCAAATGAAAGTTTTCAAATACCAGATTATTTTAAGAATATTCAAATAATAGAATCCATCTTGTCTATTTGATCAGATTGCCAAATTCAGACCGAGCCTTAATTCTAATGGCTGAATCGCCTACTTGTCATCTGCCCTCCAGTTGCTGATAAGTATGTAGCTTCATTGGGCACCATTGAGAGCTCCTTGTCAGTCTTTTTGAAATGTTGACAGCTGGTAAACCACAAATATTAAATAAGCAGTGAAAACAGAGAGCAACAATAGTGTTAACGGGTTCATGGACCATTCAGAAATCTGATGGCAGGGGGGAAGAGGCTATTCCTTAAACACTGAGCCTGTGTTTTCAGGCTCCTGTACCTCCACCCTGATGGTAGTATTGAGAAGAGGGCATGTCCTGGGTGACATGAAGTATTGCCTTTTGAAGATGTTCTCAGCGCATGATGGAGCCGAATAACTTTACAACCCTCTGCAGCTTTTTCTGACCTCGTGCAGAAGCCCCTCCGTACCAGATGGCGATGTAACTAGTTCGGTTGTTCTCCACAGTTCATCTGTAGAAATTTGTTAGAATCTTTGCTGACATACCAAACCTCCTCACTGCTGAGGTAGTGTCGATGACTACAGGCCACAGTTCTGGAGCCAGGTTCAGTGCTGAGGTAGTGTCGATGACTACAGGCCACAGTTCTGGAGCCAGGTTCAGTGCTGAGGTAGTGTCGATGACTACAGGCCACAGTTCTGGAGCCAGGTTCAGTGCTGAGATGAGTGTCGATGACTACAGGCCACAGTTCCGGAGCCAGGTTCAGTGCTGAGGTAGTGTCGATGACTACAGGCCACAGTTCTGGAGCCAGGTTCAGCGCTGAGGTAGTGTCGATGACTACAGGCCACAGATCTGGAGCCAGGTTCAGTGCTGAGATGAGTGTCGATGACTACAGGCCACAGTTCCGGAGCCAGGTTCAGTGCTGAGGTAGTGTCGATGACTACAGGCCACAGTTCCGGAGCCAGGTTCAGTGCTGAGGTAGTGTCGATGACTACAGGCCACAGTTCCGGAGCCAGGTTCAGGGCTGAGGTAGTGTCGATGACTACAGGCCACAGTTCCGGAGCCAGGTTCAGTGCTGAGGTAGTGTCGATGACTACAGGCCACAGTTCCGGAGCCAGGTTCAGTGCTGAGGTAGTGTCGATGACTACAGGCCACAGTTCCGGAGCCAGGTTCAGTGCTGAGGTAGTGTCGATGACTACAGGCCACAGTTCTGGAGCCAGGTTCAGTGCTGAGATGAGTGTCGATGACTACAGGCCACAGTTCCGGAGCCAGGTTCAGTGCTGAGGTAGTGTCGATGACTACAGGCCACAGTTCTGCAGCCATGTTCAGTGCTGAGGTAGTGTCGATGACTACAGGCCACAGTTCCGGAGCCAGGTTCACTGCTGAGGTAGTGTCGATGACTACAGGCCACAGTTCCGGAGCCAGGTTCAGTGCTGAGACGAGTGTCGATGACTACAGGCCACAGTTCCGGAGCCAGGTTCAGTGCTGAGGTAGTGTCGATGACTACAGGCCACAGTTCTGGAGCCAGGTTCAGTGCTGAGGTAGTGTCGATGACTACAGGCCACAGTTCTGGAGCCAGGTTCAGTGCTGAGGTAGTGTCGATGACTACAGGCCACAGTTCCGGAGCCAGGTTCAGTGCTGAGGTAGTGTCGATGACTACAGGCCACAGTTCCGGAGCCAGGTTCAGTGCTGAGGTAGTGTCGATGACTACAGGCCACAGTTCCAGAACCAGGTTCAGTGCTGAGGTAGTGTCGATGACTACAGGCCACAGTTCCGGAGCCAGGTTCAGTGCTGAGGTAGTGTCGATGACTACAGGCCACAGTTCCGGAGCCAGGTTCAGTGCTGAGGTAGTGTCGATGACTGCAGGCCACAGTTCTGGAGCCAGTTTCAGTGTTGAGGTAGTGTCGATGACTACAGGCCGCAGTTCCGGAGCCAGGTTCAGTGCTGAGGTAGTGTCGATGACTTCAGGCCACAGTTCCGGAGCCAGGTTCAGTGCTGAGGTAGTGTCGATGACTACAGGCCACAGTTCTGGAGCCAGGTTCAGTGCTGAGATGAGTGTCGATGACTACAGGCCACAGTTCCAGAGCCAGGTTCAGTGCTGAGGTAGTGTCGATGACTACAGGCCACAGTTCCGCAGCCATGTTCAGTGCTGAGGTAGTGTCGATGACTACAGGCCACAGTTCCGGAGCCAGGTTCACTGCTGAGGTAGTGTCGATGACTACAGTCCACAGTTCCGGAGCCAGGTTCAGTGCTGAGACGAGTGTCGATGACTACAGGCCACAGTTCCGGAGCCATGTTCAGTGCTGAGGTAGTGTCGATGACTACAGGCCACAGTTCTGGAGCCAGGTTCAGTGCTGAGGTAGTGTCGATGACTACAGGCCACAGTTCTGGAGCCAGGTTCAGTGCTGAGGTAGTGTCGATGACTACAGGCCACAGTTCTGGAGCCAGGTTCAGTGCTGAGATGAGTGTCGATGACTACAGGCCACAGTTCCGGAGCCAGGTTCAGTGCTGAGGTAGTGTCGATGACTACAGGCCACAGTTCCGGAGCCAGGTTCAGTCCTGAGGTAGTGTCGATGACTACAGGCCACAGTTCCGGAGCCAGGTTCAGTGCTGAGGTAGTGTCGATGACTACAGGCCGCAGTTCCGGAGCCAGGTTCAGTGCTGAGGTAGTGTCGATGACTACAGGCCACAGTTCCGGAGCCAGGTTCAGTGCTGAGGTAGTGTCGATGACTACAGGCCACAGTTCCGGAGCCAGGTTCAGTGCTGAGACGAGTGTCGATGACTACAGGCCACAGTTCCGGAGCCATGTTCAGTGCTGAGGTAGTGTCGATGACTACAGGCCACAGTTCTGGAGCCAGGTTCAGTGCTGAGGTAGTGTCGATGACTACAGGCCACAGTTCTGGAGCCAGGTTCAGTGCTGAGGTAGTGTCGATGACTACAGGCCACAGTTCTGGAGCCAGGTTCAGTGCTGAGGTAGTGTCGATGACTACAGGCCACAGTTCCGGAGCCAGGTTCAGTGCTGAGGTAGTGTCGATGACTACAGGCCACAGTTCCGGAGCCAGGTTCAGTGCTGAGGTAGTGTCGATGACTACAGGCCACAGTTCCAGAACCAGGTTCAGTGCTGAGGTAGTGTCGATGACTACAGGCCACAGTTCCGGAGCCAGGTTCAGTGCTGAGGTAGTGTCGATGACTGCAGGCTACAGTTCCGGAGCCAGGTTCAGTGCTGAGGTAGTGTCGATGACTACAGGCCACAGTTCTGGAGCCAGGTTCAGTGCTGAGGTAGTGTCGATGACTACAGGCCACAGTTCCGGAGCCAGGTTCAGTGCTGAGGTAGTGTCGATGACTGCAGGCCACAGTTCTGGAGCCAGTTTCAGTGTTGAGGTAGTGTCGATGACTACAGGCCGCAGTTCCGGAGCCAGGTTCAGTGCTGAGGTAGTGTCGATGACTTCAGGCCACAGTTCCGGAGCCAGGTTCAGTGCTGAGGTAGTGTCGATGACTACAGGCCACAGTTCTGGAGCCAGGTTCAGTGCTGAGATGAGTGTCGATGACTACAGGCCACAGTTCCAGAGCCAGGTTCAGTGCTGAGGTAGTGTCGATGACTACAGGCCACAGTTCCGGAGCCAGGTTCAGTGCTGAGGTAGTGTCGATGACTACAGGCCACAGTTCCGGAGCCAGGTTCAGTGCTGAGGTAGTGTCGATGACTACAGGCCACAGTTCTGGAGCCAGGTTCAGTGCTGAGATGAGTGTCGATGACTACAGGCCACAGTTCCGGAGCCAGGTTCAGTGCTGAGGTAGTGTCGATGACTACAGGCCACAGTTCCGCAGCCATGTTCAGTGCTGAGGTAGTGTCGATGACTACAGGCCACAGTTCCGGAGCCAGGTTCACTGCTGAGGTAGTGTCGATGACTACAGGCCACAGTTCCGGAGCCAGGTTCAGTGCTGAGACGAGTGTCGATGACTACAGGCCACAGTTCCGGAGCCAGGTTCAGTGCTGAGGTAGTGTCGATGACTACAGGCCACAGTTCTGGAGCCAGGTTCAGTGCTGAGGTAGTGTCGATGACTACAGGCCACAGTTCTGGAGCCAGGTTCAGTGCTGAGGTAGTGTCGATGACTACAGGCCACAGTTCCGGAGCCAGGTTCAGTGCTGAGGTAGTGTCGATGACTACAGGCCACAGTTCCGGAGCCAGGTTCAGTGCTGAGGTAGTGTCGATGACTACAGGCCACAGTTCCAGAACCAGGTTCAGTGCTGAGGTAGTGTCGATGACTACAGGCCACAGTTCCGGAGCCAGGTTCAGTGCTGAGGTAGTGTCGATGACTACAGGCCACAGTTCCGGAGCCAGGTTCAGTGCTGAGGTAGTGTCGATGACTGCAGGCCACAGTTCTGGAGCCAGTTTCAGTGTTGAGGTAGTGTCGATGACTACAGGCCGCAGTTCCGGAGCCAGGTTCAGTGCTGAGGTAGTGTTGATGACTTCAGGCCACAGTTCCGGAGCCAGGTTCAGTGCTGAGGTAGTGTCGATGACTACAGGCCACAGTTCTGGAGCCAGGTTCAGTGCTGAGATGAGTGTCGATGACTACAGGCCACAGTTCCAGAGCCAGGTTCAGTGCTGAGGTAGTGTCGATGACTACAGGCCACAGTTCCGCAGCCATGTTCAGTGCTGAGGTAGTGTCGATGACTACAGGCCACAGTTCCGGAGCCAGGTTCACTGCTGAGGTAGTGTCGATGACTACAGGCCACAGTTCCGGAGCCAGGTTCAGTGCTGAGACGAGTGTCGATGACTACAGGCCACAGTTCCGGAGCCATGTTCAGTGCTGAGGTAGTGTCGATGACTACAGGCCACAGTTCTGGAGCCAGGTTCAGTGCTGAGGTAGTGTCGATGACTACAGGCCACAGTTCTGGAGCCAGGTTCAGTGCTGAGGTAGTGTCGATGACTACAGGCCACAGTTCTGGAGCCAGGTTCAGTGCTGAGATGAGTGTCGATGACTACAGGCCACAGTTCCGGAGCCAGGTTCAGTGCTGAGGTAGTGTCGATGACTACAGGCCACAGTTCCGGAGCCAGGTTCAGTCCTGAGGTAGTGTCGATGACTACAGGCCACAGTTCCGGAGCCAGGTTCAGTGCTGAGGTAGTGTCGATGACTACAGGCCGCAGTTCCGGAGCCAGGTTCAGTGCTGAGGTAGTGTCGATGACTACAGGCCACAGTTCCGGAGCCAGGTTCAGTGCTGAGGTAGTGTCGATGACTACAGGCCACAGTTCCGGAGCCAGGTTCAGTGCTGAGACGAGTGTCGATGACTACAGGCCACAGTTCCGGAGCCATGTTCAGTGCTGAGGTAGTGTCGATGACTACAGGCCACAGTTCTGGAGCCAGGTTCAGTGCTGAGGTAGTGTCGATGTCTACAGGCCACAGTTCTGGAGCCAGGTTCAGTGCTGAGGTAGTGTCGATGACTACAGGCCACAGTTCTGGAGCCAGGTTCAGTGCTGAGGTAGTGTCGATGACTACAGGCCACAGTTCCGGAGCCAGGTTCAGTGCTGAGGTAGTGTCGATGACTACAGGCCACAGTTCCGGAGCCAGGTTCAGTGCTGAGGTAGTGTCGATGACTGCAGGCCACAGTTCCAGAACCAGGTTCAGTGCTGAGGTAGTGTCGATGACTACAGGCCACAGTTCCGGAGCCAGGTTCAGTGCTGAGGTAGTGTCGATGACTGCAGGCTACAGTTCCGGAGCCAGGTTCAGTGCTGAGGTAGTGTCGATGACTACAGGCCACAGTTCTGGAGCCAGGTTCAGTGCTGAGGTAGTGTCGATGACTACTGGCCACAGTTCCGGAGCCAGGTTCAGTGCTGAGGTAGTGTCGATGACTGCAGGCCACAGTTCTGGAGCCAGTTTCAGTGTTGAGGTAGTGTCGATGACTACAGGCCGCAGTTCCGGAGCCAGGTTCAGTGCTGAGGTAGTGTCGATGACTTCAGGCCACAGTTCCGGAGCCAGGTTCAGTGCTGAGGTAGTGTCGATGACTACAGGCCACAGTTCTGGAGCCAGGTTCAGTGCTGAGATGAGTGTCGATGACTACAGGCCACAGTTCCAGAGCCAGGTTCAGTGCTGAGGTAGTGTCGATGACTACAGGCCACAGTTCCGCAGCCATGTTCAGTGCTGAGGTAGTGTCGATGACTACAGGCCACAGTTCCGGAGCCAGGTTCACTGCTGAGGTAGTGTCGATGACTACAGGCCACAGTTCCGGAGCCAGGTTCAGTGCTGAGACGAGTGTCGATGACTACAGGCCACAGTTCCGGAGCCATGTTCAGTGCTGAGGTAGTGTCGATGACTACAGGCCACAGTTCTGGAGCCAGGTTCAGTGCTGAGGTAGTGTCGATGACTACAGGCCACAGTTCTGGAGCCAGGTTCAGTGCTGAGGTAGTGTCGATGACTACAGGCCACAGTTCTGGAGCCAGGTTCAGTGCTGAGATGAGTGTCGATGACTACAGGCCACAGTTCTGGAGCCATGTTCAGTGCTGAGGTAGTGTCGATGACTACAGGCCACAGTTCCGGAGCCAGGTTCAGTGCTGAGGTAGTGTCGATGACTACAGGCCACAGTTCCGGAGCCAGGTTCAGTGCTGAGGTAGTGTCGATGACTACAGGCCACAGTTCCGGAGCCAGGTTCAGTGCTGAGGTAGTGTCGATGACTACAGGCCACAGTTCCGGAGCCAGGTTCAGTGCTGAGGTAGTGTCGATGACTACAGGCCACAGTTCCGGAGCCAGGTTCAGTGCTGAGGTAGTGTCGATGACTACAGGCCGCAGTTCCGGAGCCAGGTTCAGTGCTGAGGTAGTGTCGATGACTACAGGCCACAGTTCCAGAACCAGGTTCAGTGCTGAGGTAGTGTTGATGACTACAGGACACAGTTCCGGAGCCAGGTTCAGTGCTGAGGTAGTGTCGATGACTACAGGCCACAGTTCCGGAGCCAGGTTCAGTGCTGAGACGAGTGTCGATGACTACAGGCCACAGTTCCGGAGCCATGTTCAGTGCTGAGGTAGTGTCGATGACTACAGGCCACAGTTCCGGAGCCAGGTTCACTGCTGAGGTAGTGTCGATGACTACAGGCCACAGTTCCGGAGCCAGGTTCAGTGCTGAGACGAGTGTCGATGACTACAGGCCACAGTTCCGGAGCCATGTTCAGTGCTGAGGTAGTGTCGATGACTACAGGCCACAGTTCTGGAGCCAGGTTCAGTGCTGAGGTAGTGTCGATGACTACAGGCCACAGTTCTGGAGCCAGGTTCAGTGCTGAGGTAGTGTCGATGACTACAGGCCACAGTTCTGGAGCCAGGTTCAGTGCTGAGATGAGTGTCGATGACTACAGGCCACAGTTCCGGAGCCAGGTTCAGTGCTGAGGTAGTGTCGATGACTACAGGCCACAGTTCCGGAGCCAGGTTCAGTCCTGAGGTAGTGTCGATGACTACAGGCCACAGTTCCGGAGCCAGGTTCAGTGCTGAGGTAGTGTCGATGACTACAGGCCGCAGTTCCGGAGCCAGGTTCAGTGCTGAGGTAGTGTCGATGACTACAGGCCACAGTTCCGGAGCCAGGTTCAGTGCTGAGGTAGTGTCGATGACTACAGGCCACAGTTCCGGAGCCAGGTTCAGTGCTGAGACGAGTGTCGATGACTACAGGCCACAGTTCCGGAGCCATGTTCAGTGCTGAGGTAGTGTCGATGACTACAGGCCACAGTTCTGGAGCCAGGTTCAGTGCTGAGGTAGTGTCGATGACTACAGGCCACAGTTCTGGAGCCAGGTTCAGTGCTGAGGTAGTGTCGATGACTACAGGCCACAGTTCTGGAGCCAGGTTCAGTGCTGAGGTAGTGTCGATGACTACAGGCCACAGTTCCGGAGCCAGGTTCAGTGCTGAGGTAGTGTCGATGACTACAGGCCACAGTTCCGGAGCCAGGTTCAGTGCTGAGGTAGTGTCGATGACTACAGGCCACAGTTCCAGAACCAGGTTCAGTGCTGAGGTAGTGTCGATGACTACAGGCCACAGTTCCGGAGCCAGGTTCAGTGCTGAGGTAGTGTCGATGACTGCAGGCTACAGTTCCGGAGCCAGGTTCAGTGCTGAGGTAGTGTCGATGACTACAGGCCACAGTTCTGGAGCCAGGTTCAGTGCTGAGGTAGTGTCGATGACTACAGGCCACAGTTCCGGAGCCAGGTTCAGTGCTGAGGTAGTGTCGATGACTGCAGGCCACAGTTCTGGAGCCAGTTTCAGTGTTGAGGTAGTGTCGATGACTACAGGCCGCAGTTCCGGAGCCAGGTTCAGTGCTGAGGTAGTGTCGATGACTTCAGGCCACAGTTCCGGAGCCAGGTTCAGTGCTGAGGTAGTGTCGATGACTACAGGCCACAGTTCTGGAGCCAGGTTCAGTGCTGAGATGAGTGTCGATGACTACAGGCCACAGTTCCAGAGCCAGGTTCAGTGCTGAGGTAGTGTCGATGACTACAGGCCACAGTTCCGCAGCCATGTTCAGTGCTGAGGTAGTGTCGATGACTACAGGCCACAGTTCCGGAGCCAGGTTCACTGCTGAGGTAGTGTCGATGACTACAGGCCACAGTTCCGGAGCCAGGTTCAGTGCTGAGACGAGTGTCGATGACTACAGGCCACAGTTCCGGAGCCATGTTCAGTGCTGAGGTAGTGTCGATGACTACAGGCCACAGTTCTGGAGCCAGGTTCAGTGCTGAGGTAGTGTCGATGACTACAGGCCACAGTTCTGGAGCCAGGTTCAGTGCTGAGGTAGTGTCGATGACTACAGGCCACAGTTCTGGAGCCAGGTTCAGTGCTGAGATGAGTGTCGATGACTACAGGCCACAGTTCTGGAGCCATGTTCAGTGCTGAGGTAGTGTCGATGACTACAGGCCACAGTTCTGGAGCCAGGTTCAGTGCTGAGGTAGTGTCGATGACTACAGGCCACAGTTCCGGAGCCAGGTTCAGTGCTGAGGTAGTGTCGATGACTACAGGCCACAGTTCCGGAGCCAGGTTCAGTGCTGAGGTAGTGTCGATGACTACAGGCCACAGTTCCAGAACCAGGTTCAGTGCTGAGGTAGTGTCGATGACTACAGGCCACAGTTCCGGAGCCAGGTTCAGTGCTGAGGTAGTGTCGATGACTACAGGCCACAGTTCCGGAGCCAGGTTCAGTGCTGAGGTAGTGTCGATGACTACAGGCCACAGTTCCGGAGCCAGGTTCAGTGCTGAGGTAGTGTCGATGACTACAGGCCACAGTTCCGGAGCCAGGTTCAGTGCTGAGGTAGTGTCGATGACTACAGGCCACAGTTCCGGAGCCAGGTTCAGTGCTGAGGTAGTGTCGATGACTACAGGCCGCAGTTCCGGAGCCAGGTTCAGTGCTGAGGTAGTGTCGATGACTACAGGCCACAGTTCCAGAACCAGGTTCAGTGCTGAGGTAGTGTTGATGACTACAGGACACAGTTCCGGAGCCAGGTTCAGTGCTGAGGTAGTGTCGATGACTACAGGCCACAGTTCCGGAGCCAGGTTCAGTGCTGAGGTAGTGTCGATGACTGCAGGCCACAGTTCTGGAGCCAGTTTCAGTGTTGAGGTAGTGTCGATGACTACAGGCCACAGTTCCGGAGCCAGGTTCAGTGCTGAGGTAGTGTCGATGACTACAGGCCACAGTTCCGGAGCCAGGTTCAGTGCTGAGGTAGTGTCGATGACTACAGGTCACAGTTCCGGAGCCAGGTTCAGTGCTGAGGTAGTGTCGATGACTACAGGCCACAGTTCCGGAGCCAGGTTCAGTGCTGAGATGAGTGTCGATGACTACAGGCTACAGTTCCGGAGGCAGGTTCAGTGCTGAGGTAGTGTCGATGACTGCAGGCCACAGTTCCAGAGCCAGGTTCAGTGCTGAGGTAGTGTCGATGACTGCAGGCTACAGTTCTGGAGCCAGGTTCAGTGCTGAGGTAGTGTCGATGACTACAGGCCACAGTTCCGGAGCCATGTTCAGTGCTGAGGTAGTGTCGATGACTACAGGCCACAGTTCTGGAGCCAGGTTCAGTGCTGAGGAGAGTAAAGACTTTTGGAGTAATGAGCAGAACACCAATTTGTCCTTCACCCTTGGCAGTGACCCCTTAATATTTTTAATCTGGCTCGACGCTTAAGTCAGCTAAACGTCAGTTGATTATCTGTTCCTGTGTACAGGTCCTTCTGCTTCGATCTGGCCTGATGTTTCAGTCTGGCTCCAAGACCACTCCAGCAATGGCCATCTTGAAATTCCACTTTGCTGAATCCTTCACAAAAGCACCACACCCCTCCCAATGGGAAATAATAGGCTGTGGATTACAGTGACTTTAGTCCCAGAAAAGTACATTTCATAGAATTGTTTGCTTGGTGCCTACATAGCATTGCTGTGTCTTGCCAGTGCCATGTTCTTCCAGAATTATGCTGGAAAATCTCAGTAGGTTGAACAGCATCTGCCATAACGGAGAAACATTACTGTTCCCTGTAGAAACTTTGGTCTGGGTAGAAGAGAAGGTGGGAAGACAAGGGATGGAGGAAAGGGAATATTGTAGCCATGAACTGAGCTGTTAACCCCCTTTCTCTGTGTTCTGTCTTGCTGATGTTTTGAAATCTAGTTAGTGTTATACAGTCTGGCCTATTTGTACAGAGCCACCAGACCTGAATATACGCATGAATAAAGAACCAGAGAGGAAAGGTGGGCAAGGAGTCCTCCATGCCACAACATGGAGAGATGAAAGATAAAGTGTTGTGCTTTGAGCTTGCTTCCAGTCTTTCATCTGGGCAATCTGTCACAAGGTTAAGATGGCCCTTTGATGTAGATTGTGTATTGTAGCTGATCAGTTACATATGCTGTATGGTGATGGGAGAGGTTGTGACTATAAATGATCTACTAGGAGACCAGAGCTGGGGATGTAACTAATCTTTATTCAGCACAGGTGAACACACACACAGACCTGGTAGAATAATCTCCTTATTGAATCTCTTGGAACAAGTATATTGAGATTTTATACTCATTACATGTGGAAGTAGTGGAAGTAGCAGCAGTGATTGCATACAACTTCAATATTTATAGCTGCACAGTTCACTTGAATATTTTAGGTGTGGACAAACAGTTCTATTGAATTACATATTTACAATGGGGGCACATCTTGGCAAACATCCAAATACCATTTTGGGGATCAAGTAGTTCACACAGATAATCAAAAAGCTTTTTGAGAATAAATCCAAACATTCAAAACATCTTTTTCTTTGCAAGATCATGTGGTATGGCCGTCTGGATACACCAATTCTGCAAGTATTAATTGGCAGAATAAATATGGCGATAAAAATGTTTGATATGTTAAATAATCAGACTGCTATCTTTCATGGTCTCTGTCATTATGCTGCAAAATTTACTTCAGAATGTCTGATGCCTGGTTTGATGTAGGCCAACTAATGATGCTCTATTTTCTGTAAATTAACCAATGAATTCAAAAATATTTCATGGTCATGCCGGTTTCCAAATCATATGTCTTATCTCTGATCACTGCTATCAGCTGGTAATTTGCTTCCTTCGCAGACAGTGCTGTTTGTTTCTGTAAATTCAGAAAAATTAATGATAGTAGGTTATATTTGAAAACTGATTGAAAGTTAGCTGTTGTCCATATTAATGGTTGCAATATTAGAAACATAGAAAACCTGCAGTACAATGCAGGCCCTTTGGCCCCTGTGCCGAACATGTCCTTACCTTAGAACTACTTAGGTTTACCCATAGCCCTCTATTTTGCTAAACTCCATGTATCCATCCAGGACTCTCTTAAAAGACCCTATCATTTCTGACTCCGCCACCACCGCTGGCAGCCCAATCCACGCACTCGCCACTCTCTGAGTAAAAAAATTACCCCTGACATCTCTGTACCTGCTCCCAAGCACTTTAAAAATATGCCCTCTCGTGCTAGCCGTTTCAGCCCTGGGAAAAAGCTCTGACTATCCACACGATCGACGCCTCTCATCATCTTGTACACCTCTATCAGGTCACCTCTCATTCTCCTTAGCTCCGAGGAGAAAAGGCCAAGTTCACTCAACCTAATAAGGCATGCTCCCCAATCCAGGCAACATCCTTGTAAATCTCCTCCGCACACTTTATATGGTTTCCACATCCTTCCTATAGTGAGGCGACCAGAATTGAGCACAGCACTCCAAGTGGGGTCTGACCAGGGTCCTATAAAGCTGCAACATTACCTCTCAGCTCTTAAATTCAATTCCACTATTGATGAAGGCCAATACACCGTATACTTTCTTAACCACAGAGTCAACCTGCATAGCAACTTTGAGTGTCCTATGGACTCAGACCCCAAGATTCCTCTGATCCTCCACACTGCCAAGAGTCTTACTATTAATGCTATATTCTGCCATCATAATTGACCTACCAAAATGAACCATCTCACATTTTCAGGGTTGAACTCCATCTGCCACTTCTCAGCACAGTTTTGCATCCTATTGATGTCCCGTTGTAACCTATGACAGGCCTCCACCACTATCCACAACACCTCCAACCTTTGTGTCTTCAGCAAATTTACTAACCCATCCCTCCACTTTCTCATCTAGATCATTCATAAAAATCATATAGAGTAGGGGTCCAAGAACAGATCCTTAAGGTACACCACTGGTCACTGGCCTCCATACAGATTATGACCTGTCTATAACCAATCTTTGCCTTCTGTGGGCAAGCCAGTTCTGGATCCACAAAGCAATGTCCCTTTCGATGCCATGCCTCCTTACTTTCTCAATAAGCCTTGCATGGGGTATCTTATCAAAAGCCTTGATAAAATCCATATACTGTACACTATATCTACAGCTTTACCTTCATCAGTGTGTATAGTCACATCCGCAAAAAATTCAGTCAGGCTCGTATGGCATCATATTATGCTCCTCCAAACATTTATAATTCCTGCCTCTCAGGATCCTCTCCATCAACTTACCAACCAGAGAAGTAAGACTCACTGGTTTATAATTTCCTGGGCTATCCCTACTCCCTTTTTTGAGAAAGGGAGCAACATCTGCAACCCTCCAATCCTCCAGAACCTCTCCCATCCTCATTGATGATGCAAAGATCATCGCCAGAGGCTCAGCTTCTCCTCCCTTGCTTCTCACAGTAGCCTAGGGTACATCCCATCCGGTCCCGGTGACTTATCCAACTTGATGCTTTCCAAAAGCTGCAGCACACCCACTTCCTTAATATCTATATTCTCAAGCTTTTCAGTCCACTGCAAGTCATCCCTACAATTATCAAGATCCTTTTCGTAGTGAATATTCATTAAGTACCTCTGACATCTCCTCTGGTTCCATACACACTTTTCCACTGTCTCACTTAGTTGGTCCTATTCTCTCACATCTTATCCTTGAAGTAGCTCTTCACATACTTGTTGAATGTCTTGGAGTTTTCCTTAATACTGTCCCCCATGGCCTTCTCATGGCCCCTTCTGTCTCTCCTAATTTCATTCTTAAGCTGCTTCCTGCTGGCCCTATAATCTTATAGACCTCTATCATTTACCTAGTTTTTTGAACTTTTTGTAAACTCTTCTTTTCTTCTTGACTAGATTTACAGTAGCCATTGTACACCACGGATCTTGTACTCTACTGTCCTTTCCCTGTCTCATTGGAACGTACCTACTCAGAACCCCATGCAAATTACCACTGAACATTTGCCACAGTTCTTCAGTACATTTCTCTGAGAACATCTGTTCCCAATTTATGCTTCAAAGTTCCTGCCTGATAGCCTCATATTTCCCCTTTCTCCAATTAAACATTTCCCCATATTGTCTGTTCCTGTCCCTCTCCAATGTTATGGTAAAGGAAATAGAATTTTGATCACTATCTCCAAAATGCTCTCCCACTGAGAGACCTGACACCTGACCAGGTTCATTTCCCAATATCAGATCAAGCACAGCCTCTCCTCTTGTAGGGTACCTACATATTGTGTCAAGAAACCTTCCTGAACACACTTAACAAACTCCACCCCTTCTAAACCCCTCACTCTAGGGAAATGCTAATCAATAGATGGGAAATTAAAATCTTCCACCACAATGACCCTGTTATTATTACTCCTTTCCAGAATCTGTCTCCCTATCTGCTCCTCAATGTCCCTGTTACTATTGGATGGTCTATAAAAAACACCCAGTAGAGTTACTGACCTCTTCTTATTCCTAACTTCCAATTACAGAGACTCTGTAGACAACCCCTCCGTGACTTCCTCCTTTTCTGCAGCTGTGACACTATCTCTGATCAGCAGTGCCACACCCCCACCTCTTTTGCCCCCCTCCCTGTCCTTTCCGAAACATCTAAAGCCTGGCACTTGTAGTTATTCCTACCCCTGCACCATCTAAGTCTCTGTAATGGCCACAACATCATAGCTCCAAATGCTGATCCATGCTCTAAGCTCATCTAATTTATTCATAATACTCCTCGCATTAAAATAGACACATCTCAAATCATCGGTTGGAGTGCGCCCCTTCTCTATCACCTGCCTATCCTCCCTTTCGAACTGTCTCCAAGCTTTTTCTATTTGTGAGCCAACCTCCCTTTCCTCCGTCACTTCAGTTCGGTTCCTACCCCCCTACAATTCTAGTTTAAACTCTCCCCAATAGCCTTTGCGAACCTCCCCACCAGGATATTTGTCCTCCTCAGATTCAAGTGTAATCCGTCATTTTTGTACAGGTCACATCTGTCCCAGAAGAGGTCTCAATGATCCAGAAATCTGAATCCTTGCCCCCTGCTCCAATCCCCACCTCCACCTCACTCTATTTCTACTCTCACTGTCATGTGGCACAGGCAGTAATCCCGAGATTACTACCTTTGTGGTCCTGCTTCTCAACTTCCTTCCTAACTCCCTGGAGTCTGCTTTCAGGACCTCTACCCTTTTCCTACCTATGTCATTGGTACCAATATGTATCACAAACTCTAGCTGTTCTCCCTCCCATTTCAGAATATCGTGGATGTGATCAGAAACATCCCGGACCCTGGCACCTGGGAGGCAAACTACCATCCAAGTCTCTTTCCTGCGTCCTCAGAATCGCCTGTCTGACCCCCTAACTATAGAGTCTCCTATCACTACTGCCTTCCTCTTCCTTTCCCTACCCTTCTGAGGCACAGGGTGGCTCGACAACTTGCTTCCCCCGGGTAGGCCGACTCCCCCAACAGTACTCAAGCAGGAGTACTTATTGCTAATACATTGTATAATTTATAATTGAGTATACCCACACTGTTATTAAGGAGCGAATGTCAGGATTTTAATGCAGCGTCCATGAGGAGCGGTGAATTTCTGAGTCAGGATGCGATGACTCAGTGGTCGTACCCTGCCTTTGCTGCCCTTGCTTCTCTAGTTGGTAAAGTGAGTGAAACACCCTCTCTGCAACACCCTTACTCTGCCCCTTAGGGGCTTGGATATTCTTTTATAAAAGGTATTTCTCACTCTTTCAAACCTCAGTGAGTATAAGCCAAGCATATCCAAACTTTTCTGCGAAGACAGCCAATTAGTCTCAGATATTGAAACTGAATGGCAGAGCAGGATTGGGACTGAATGGCCTGTCCCTACTTCTCCTGTTCATTGATCTATGCTGGATCTGCTTTTGAAGTCCATCTAATCTGCATGGTGAACCCAGGCCAGAAGTAAACGTCTTTATTTTAGTGGAGAGAAATGGACACAAGTGACAAATTTATTTATAGTTAAATCTCATTTCTTTTAATTTGTCAATTGTTTTTATGATTACAGCTCAACTTAAGGTTAGAGGTAAGTTTAAAGTTTCTTGTTTCTTTGAAAAATTGATTTTTTCAAGGTTTTTAAAGAAAAATGTTCATAAGGAGCTTTTTCTCAGTTTTCAGTGGTAGGGCTTATTCTGCACTGAAGCCTTTATTCTGCAGAAGACACTGCTGCCTTGTCATTTAGAATTATGTCAGCACTCAAAACAACAAGATCACACATCAAGGTAACCTGTTAATTAATAGCATGTCCAGACAATTCATTGTTGGAAGCAGGTTTTATACACTTAATTTTTTAAAATGAGATTGGGCTTGTACACATTGGAATTGAGGAGATTGAGAGGGGATCTGATTGAAACGTTTAAGATAATTAAAGGATTTGATAGGATTGAGGCAGAAAATATGTTCCAGATGTTGGGAGAGTCCAGTACCAGAGGGCATGGATTGAGAATAAGAGGTCAGTTATTTAAAACAGAGTTGAGGAAAAACTTCTTCTCCCAGAGAGTTGTGGAGGTGTGGAATGCACTGCCTCGGAAGACGGTGGAGGCCAATTCTCTGGATGCTTTCAAGAAGGAGCTAGATAGATATCTGATGGATAGGGGAATCAAGGGATATGGGGACAAGGCAGGGACTGGGTATTGATAGTGAATGATCAGCCATGATCTCAGAATGGTGGTGCAGACTCGAGGGGCCGAATGGTCTACTTCTGCACCTATTGTCTATTGTCTATTTGTAATATTTAAAAGACACAATATCACAGAGTGACAAAACTCTTCATATGGGAAAACTTCCTGTAAATGTATCTAGCTTTTCAAACAATCCCTTGTGAACTTGAATCATCAATGACTTTTTCTCAGTTGATTAATTATTTTCAGCTTGTGTCTAGGCTTGTCAGGAAGCAGGATACCTTATAAGAATTTTGTCAAGTTGTGAGTCAATCTAACATTCCATTCTAGTATCTTTGATAGATAACTTTCCTAAAAGTTATATAGATCCATTAATTGTTTTGCAGAGATAATAAATTATTGTTGCATATTGATATTCCAAAGTCCTGCTCATAGTCATTTAATAATACTTCAGTTAACTGCTGAAAGAATTAGATATTAGCTGCAAAAATATGTTTTTCTTCCAATCTTTCCTTTTTTCCTTAAACCTGTAAACCACTAATGTAACTGCATTTTACCCCCTCAGTTGTATTTAAGTAAATAAATGATTGCAATAGATAAAAGATGTGTAACAGCTTAATGTAACGTTATATGGAAATACAAAATAACACTGATGCAGACATGTTTTATACATTTAACAAGGTGCTTTATTAATGCAACAAAGTTAGTCAGTTTTTCAATGTTCGTCATCAGCTGGTTCATCTGTCCGTGAACTCCGTCGGTTGCCTCCGTACGCTCCAGTATTTGTTTATTTTTAGTTTTAAGTTCTCCTGCGCGAGAGCCAACAGCCGTCCATCGTTTTAAGTTTTTCTAGTCTGTAACTACACAAACGCGCACTTTTACGGCGAGATTCGACACCAACATGTCGCTTATTTTCGGTAGATGGGTCCTGTGCATGCGCAGCAGGAGTTACGCTGAAATCTCCATTTCAGTGTGGATAGAGATATTTTCAAAAACGCATAGTGTGGACGCCTATCGTTTTTACGCAAAATCGGCGTTTTCAAAATTATCCGGTCTAGTGTGGATGTAGCCTCATTATGGTGGTATTTAACTCCTTTTCATTGTAGTATTGTTGCGATTTGAGCATGACACAGCAATGTTATGCTAACTGCTTACATTTGGCCTTGCTTTAGAAAGTGGACTATCAAGTCACTTGATGCTGGAGACTGGCAGTATTCATTTTATAATAAGGTATTCCTTTCAGCTATGGAGTTGGCTTCTGGTTTTCCATTTGATCATTTTAGTGAATGGCCCTGTTTGGCCTAACATTTATTGTTTTTTTTCCCCTTAAAATCCTGTGTGCATTAAAGCCTATGACCTATTGACCTGCTTCAGTGTGTCACTCTCCGCCTTGACAATCCTGGTAGTGGTGTACATTACACCTCAGGCCAGTATCAAGCAGGCACTGGAGGAGTTGAGCACCATAATCAGCAGTCACGAAACAGAGCCCACAAATACTTTCCCTATCATTGCAAGGGATTTCAACCAGGCCAGTTTGAGAAGTCTGAACAATTACCACCAATTTATCACCTGTGGAACCAGAGGAGCCAACACACTTGTCCACTGTTATACCACCATCAAAATCACTCAATATGCTACCAAACGCCTACAGCCTACATTTTGGAATGCCCAGTCACCTGGCTGTACCTCTGCTCCGAATGTATAGGCAGACAATAAAGACCACTGCACCAGTGGTGAGGACCAAAATGGTCTGGTCAAGGGAGGTAGGGGAGTGCTTACAGGACTGCTTTGAGTCCGTGCTCTGGACAATATTCAGGGATTCATCTTCGAATCTGAAATAATACACCATAGTTGTTATCAGCCTCATCAAGACCCTCACCCCCCATCCTCATCACGTTCTACAGGGGTTGTATTGAGAGCATCCTGAACAGCTGCATCACTGCCTGGTTTGGAAATTGCACCATCCCGGATCGCAAGACCCTGCAGCAGATAGTGAGGTCAGCTGAGAAGATCATTGAGGTCAGCTGAGAAGATCATTGAGGTCTCTCTTCCCACCAACACAGACATTTACACTACACGCTTGATGCACCATCAATAACTCACTCTGAGACGTAAGGCGAGATATCGGCTTTTATTGACTGAAGAAGGAACCAGCAGTGAGTGACCATCATATTACATCCTGGAGAATGAGGCAGAGGATCAGACCTCGATCGCCTTTATACAGGGGCCTGTGGGAGGAGCCACAGGAGCAGTCAGAAGGGGGCGTGTCCAGACAGGCACATAGTTCACCACACTCACCCCCCCTTTGTTTGAAAGAGTCCCCATGTGGCAAAGTTTCGTACAGGTCAAGTCGAGCAGGTGGTCAAATCTGTTGCTGCGATCTACGTAGCACCGGCTGTGATTGCGCCGATGCCAGCAACATTGGAGATTGCACAGGAGACGGAGGTTGTGCTGATTCCAGCTCATGCATGTGCGAGGCACCTGGTATATAAGTGTCATGAGGAGTCCATGTAGGGCCTGGTGTGCGCGGTGTCACCTTGGGTACAGGGTTCATAGTTACTGGAGAGTGTTCAGGGTAGTGGTCTGCCGCACCTGCGGGTGCCAGGTCGCGGATAGAGACCGTGTCCTCCCGCCCATCAGGTAAGACCACGTAGGCATACTGGGGGTTCGCATGCAGAAGGTGAACCCTCTCGACCAGCGGGGAGTATTTATTGCTCCTCACATGTTTGCGGAGCAGCACTGGCCCCGGGGATATCAGACAAACTGGTAGAGTGACAGACTTCCTGGGAAAAGAGAATAGGAGTTCGTGAGGGGGGGTGTGGCCACCATCCGACCACCTGGGCCCTCCAAGGGCTTGTGCTTGGCTCAATGATCCCCTCCCTGAGCAGCCACTGCACCGGTTTACAGTCGGGGTCAAGTTGGTGAACAGCGGTGGGGGAGGGACCTTGAGAGTGGAGAGACTGCAAGTGGTGTTGGTAGCGCAGCTGTCGTGTTGGATGGGATGTGTGTGTCGCTGTGTGTGTGTGGTCAGTAGTGATGAAGGCCCACAGAACTGAGGATTCCGGACAGTGAGTGGTGGGAGGGGCCCGTCGTATACCATAGTCACACTTTCGAGACGGCTCTGGAAGTCCAGCCCCAATAGCACAGGTGCGCACAGATTAGGCATGACCAGTAGCTCAAAGTTCTGATATTCTGTGCCTTGCACCACCAATGTCGCTACACAACCCGCCCGGATGTCTGTGGAATGCGACCCAGAAACCAAATGGATCTTCTGACTTACTGGCCATGTTGCGAGTCCACAGCGTTGCACTGAATGAAACTCTTAGTGCTGCCCGTGTCAAACAGGCATCTAGTCCTGTGCCCCTCCACCCGGATGTCCATCATGGACCTTGCAAGCGGGTGTGGGGCACTTTGGTCGAGGGTTACAGTGGCCAGAATTGAATCGCCGTCGGGGTACCCGGTAAGCATCGGAGGGTCGGGGGCGGGGCGTGCTGACGCCGACAAAGATGGCCGCCCACATCCGGGCATGCAAGATGGCAGCCCCCACGTTTCACCCGCAGTGCTGCACTCCGCTTGCAGTTTAGACTTACAGACCTTGGCGAAATGGCCCCGCTTTCCGCAGCTGGAGCAGGTCGTTTCTCGCGCTGGACAGCGTTTACGAGGGTGCTTTTTGTGGCCACAGAAATAACAAAGCACAGGCTTCTGACGGGCCACCGCCGTGGTCAGGAACGGGGAGCTTGTGGAATCGCGACTGGCAGCAGCGATTTCGCCCGCGGGAGCCGGCGGTGGTGGGGTCTGAGGCGTCCACGGAACCGGCGGGGAATCGTGCGACTGGACAGCGTCGGCGTAGTGCAGCGCAGCTTCCAGAGCGTTGGCTGTCTCGATCGCCGAGTATAAGGTAAGATCGGAGTGTTCCAGCAGCCGCTGGCGCATGTACACTGACCTCAGTCCCGTCACAAAGGCGTCTCGCACCAGTAGCTCCGCATGCTGTTCTGCCGTGAGCGTCTTGCAGTCACAACCTCGGACGAGTGTCTGTAGTGCTCGGAGAAACTCAGCGCTCGATTCTCCAGGCCGCTGTCGCCGGGTAGCTAAAT
Source organism: Hypanus sabinus (assembly GCF_030144855.1). Classification (NCBI taxonomy): domain Eukaryota; kingdom Metazoa; phylum Chordata; class Chondrichthyes; order Myliobatiformes; family Dasyatidae; genus Hypanus; species Hypanus sabinus. Next base: position 84,285,253 of record NC_082708.1, read on the forward strand.
GATGTCTTGCGTAGACGGTGTTCACCGGCCGCAGGTACTGTCTTTTGAGGGCGTCCAGTGCCCCTTCGTAGGTCGGCAGGTCCCGGATAATGGAATAAACTTTTGGGGTGACCCTCGAGAGGAGAATTCTGTACATAACGGCAGGGTCAGTCGCACGACGCTCTGCCAAGTATGATTGGAAGCATGCAAGCCAGTGTTCAAAAGCGAGAGCTGCTTCAGGGTCTTGAGGGTCCAAATCCAACCTTTCGGGACGTAAAACGGTTTCCATGTTTTAAAACTTCCAGTCAATAAAATTGATGCACCATCAATAACTCACTCTGAGACGTATCGGCTTTTATTGACTGAAGAAGGAACCAGCAGTGAGTGACTATCATATTACATCCTGGAGAATGAGGCAGAGGATCAGACCTGGATCGCCTTTATACAGGGGCCTGTGGGAGGAGCCACAGGAGCAGTCAGAAGGGGGCGTGTCCAGACAGGCACATCGTTCACCACAACGCTGCATCCACAAAGCAAACAGCATTATGAAGGACCCCACACACCCCTCATACAATCTCTTCTCGCTCCTGCTGTATGGGAAAAGGCTCCGAAGCATTCGGGCTCTCGACCAGACTATGTAACAGTTTCTTCTCCCAAGCTATCAGACTCCTCAATACCCAGAGCCTGGACTGACACCTTACTGCCCTATTGTCCTGTTTATTATTTATTGTAATGCCTGCACTGTTTTGTGCACTTTATCCAGTCCTGAGTAGGTCTGTAGTCCAGTGTAGTTGTTTTTTCTTCTGTGTTGTTTTTTACGTAATTCAGTCTAGTTTTTGTACTGTGTCATGTAACACCATGGTCCTGAAAAAACATTGTCTCATTTTTACTATGTACTGTACCAGCAGTTATGATTGAAATGACAATAAAAGTGACTTGACTTGACCTGTGAGAATGAATGTGTGCCTATGAGAACATACCAGACTTAGCTAAACCAGAAGCCAAAGATGAACCTGGAGATTTGCAGCTTGCTGAGGGCTAAATCTGTGGCAATCAAGACCGGTGATCCAGAACTATGTAAGAAGTTCAGGTACAACCTATAGAAGGCTACTTTTAAGAGTGAAAAACAAGTCCAATTGAAGTTTGAGATGGAATTGGATGTACACCAGCTCTGGCAGGGTTTGCAGCCCATTACTTCCCAACAAGCAAAACCTAACATCCTGAATAGCTCCCAGATGAGCTCAACACCTTCTGTGCACGCTTTGAAAGGGAGAATAATATTACACCAGCGTGGATCCCTGCAGCATCTGGCTATCCTGTGATCTTCGTCTTGGAGGCTGATGTCAGAACATCTTTCAAGAGGGTAACTCTTTACCAAGGTGTCAGGCCCTGATGGTGTACCGGGTAAGGCTCTGAAGACCTGTGACAACCAACTGGCGGGAATTTTCAAGGACATCTTCAGTCTCTCATTGATGCAATTGGAGGTTCCCACCTGCTTCAAAAGGGCAAAAATCTTACTACTGCCCAAGGAAAGTAGTGTGAGCTGCCTTGATGACTATCACCCAGTTGTACTCACATCTACTGTGATGAAGGTTGATTAACTCCTGCCTAAACAAGGACCTGGACCCATTGCAATTTGCCTATTGCCACAATAGGTCGACAACAGATGCAATCTCATTGGCTCTCCAAGTGGACAAATACAATACCTACGTCAAGCTGCTGTTTTTTGATTATACCTCAGTGTTCAACACAAACATGCCCTCAGTTCTACTCAATAAGCTCTAAGATGTGGTCCTGTGTACCTCTTTCTGCAACTGGATCCTTGACTTCCCCACCAGAAGACCACAGTTATTGTGGGTCAGAAATACCATCTCCTTCTCGTTGGCAACTAACATTGGCACACCTCAAAAATGTGTGCTTATCTCAGTGCTCTACTCTCTCTACACCCTAACACACAGCTCAGAAGTTATCTCTAAATTTACTGATGACACAACTATTGTCAGAATGTCAGATGGTGACAAAGAGATGTACAGGAGTGAGATTCTGTAGGTCAGCTGGTTGAGTGGAGTTGCAACAACAACCCTGCACTCCATGTCAGTAAGACCAAGGCAATTATTCTGGATTTCAGGAAAGAGAAGTTGAGGGAACACACACTACACACACTAATCCTCATTGAGGGATCAGCACTGGAAAGGGTGAGCAGTTTCAAGTTGGTGGGTGTCAACATCTCTGAAGATCTATCCTTGCCGCAACATATTGATGCATTTATGAAGAAGGCATGACAGTGGCTATACTTCATTAGGAGATTGAAGAGAATAGGCATGTCATCAAAGACTTGCAAATTTCAGCATTCTAGTTGGTCACATCACTCTCGGTATGGAGGGGCCACTACACAGGATCAGAAAACGCTGCAGAAATTTGTAAACTCAACCAGCTCCATCATGGTACAGGCCTCCCAACATCGAGGACACCTTCAAATGTCAAAGCCTCAAATAGGCAGCATCCATCATTAAGGACCCCCATCATCCAGAACATGTTCTCTTCGCATTTCTACTATGAATGAGGAGGTACAGGAGTCTGAAGATGCAATCAACATTTCAGGAACAGCTTCCTCCCTTCCACCATCAGATTTCTGAAAGGACAGTGAACCCATGAACATTATCTCACTATTTTCTTTTGCTCTCTTTATGCACTACTTATTTAATTAATTGTTTTTATATATACTTTTATTGTAATTTGCAGTTTTCTTATTATTATGTATTGCAATGTACTGCTGCCACAAAACAACAAATTTGACTACATATGCCAGTGATATTAAACCCAATTCTGATATCTTCATGTCTGTCCTGGCACTCTTAGCATTAGTTCAACCAAAGGGACACTATTACCATTCGCAATGATTTCTGTCAAAGAGAAACGCAACAAACCTTTTAATCCTCCAGCTACATCAGAATACATTACAAGTCAATTCCTTCTTTGTGTCTTGGATGTTTCTTTTGTGATTGCAAGGCCCTGTTAGATATTGACTGACGTAGGCCTGCTTCACTTGTTTGGTGGCGAGACAGGAGAGGCAGCAGTATTGCCTTGGTTGTAGCTAGGATTCGGCCTCACTCCTCCGGTTTGTGTTGTGGCGTGACATCCAGGTTCGGTTGGGGGTAGCCCCTCCCTGTGGTGCTGCCTTCCTGTGGTGGATTGGTGGAATTACAGACTGGACTGCTGGGAACCATCAATTTGAGGGACGTTGCTCAGGGACTCAGACTAAAAATGTGTTTTCTTACGTGACTATGTTCTTTTTTTCCCTTTCTCATTATTTTGCATGCATATTTCAGAGGAACGCTGTCTCATTCAGCTGTATCCATGTATGGTTTGAACGACGATTTGATGTGATGTGTGTCTGAGTCCTAAAATTACTGTGCACACGCATACCAAATTCATGGTGGATATCCATAACTAGGACTTCAGGACAGAGCTAATGACAATATTTTGCAGTCTATAGCAAATATTAGATAAAAAACTGCACAAAAGCTTTCGTTTACAAGCAAGCAGAATTGAACTCTTTCCCCTGTGGAAGAGAGCAGCAGGCAAAACCCAGTTTCACAAGACTTTAGGCTTCCCAGTAATATGACAGCCAATGATTGCATTGATCTTATATTGTAGGCACCAAGCATGAACTCTGTGATATACCACAACTGCAAAGGGTACTACTTCTCTACATATTTTTACTTCACCAGATTACTTAGCATCCGTTCACCCAAGTCAATTATTGCAAATTATAAAACATAGAGTACTCATCCGAAACCCATGTGTCACACTGCATGTTATGGCTTGTCAGCTGGAATATGATCAATTTATGCCTTCTCTCTGCTTCCTGTCAGCTAGCCAATCTTCTAGCTCTGCCAATGTGTTACCTCCTGCACCATCGGCTTTTATTTTTAGCAATGATCTTTGATGATGCACCTTAATCAAACACCTAGAAGTGTAATAATACTGCATCTACCATTTCCCCTTTATTCGCACAACATGCTGCTTCTTCAGAGGAATCCAGTAAACTGATCAACCAGAATTTTACTGTTATTAAAACACGTTGATTTTTCCTGATTATCTCAAAATTGTATGTGCCCTGTCATAATGTCTTTAATAATAGTTTCTAGCATTTCCCTATGATAGAGGTTATGCTAACTGGCCTGTAGCTTCTTTACTCCTGCTCCATCTGCACCTCCACCCCCTCTTCCCTTTCACTAAAGTAGTTGCACTTGTTGCTTCCAATTTAATAAGATTGAGCATTCCCATAATATTTTCATGCCTGTGGTGAAAAGCAAGATGCAATACAAGACCAAATGATCTTTGTTCCCTACCTAGCTCCATCTTGACAGCGATGTTGGCCAGAAGAAACTTCAGTCTGATCAAGGACAGGGGAAGCAGACAAGCCAGTTGTCTGTTTCCCCCCCTCCCCCATTTTGTGGACTCTAATCAGTTTCTTGCTCTTGGATAATCTAATCAGAGCAACTGAATGTGAACACTGGAGACCATTCTCAAACAAATAGTCATTTGTTATGAGAAGGGAATGGACTCTGAACTGATCCTTGTTCTGGGACAATCTAATCAGAGCGATATACCTGAGAGCATTCTCAGAAGAGTAGCTACTTGTTATGTAAAATGCCAGACCTGCAATCGGTAATCTCATTAGACTCTGTCTGGGTTGCCTCACTTAACTGGTTTGGACCAGAGTGTAAAGACACAAATACACAGGGCAGAGCCATGAAGCAATGCTGGCTGTAGCCCAGTACAATGACCAGTAAGAAGGTGACCCAGGCAGGTCAGGTGACCTTGAGACAATGGGATGGAGATCCAATGGTTCAATTGACGAGGAACCATATAAAACTCAGGAGCTCCAAATACGCAGGGGTGATAACTGTCCAGCAGTTAGAAACCAACCACCGCCAATAAGGAGGATCCCACAGACACGTGGAGATCGGGACCACAAGGAACACCTGGCCAGTTTAGACTCATTTTCTGGGTAATAGCTTTTTCTCTTCATTGACTGTTCGTGGAGTGTTAGGGTTCTAGTAGGGAGCACACAAGTATACAAGAGTGTGAGCCCATCTGCTTTCTTAGTTGAAATAATAAAAGTTAATTGTCGGTATATACAGTTTCTCTGTGCCTCACCGATCATTATTACAAGGGGTGATTCTTGTTACAGAATTTAAAGGACAAAGCCAATGGTGAGAATTTACTCTGTGACTCATATCATGCATTTCAACAACAAGAGATTAATTACAAGTTTACTCTCAACTCAGTGATCATCTTGCATCTCTGGTTATTCCACTGAGGAGTAAACAATGAAAAAGCACAAGCGTCAGGACACTGGAGCAGGGATCCAGTCACAGACCCAGTACTGTGCACACAGTGATATTAATTGAGTAACAAATCCCAAGATGCAAACAAAGTCAGCATCAGAATTCAGGCAGAGATCAAAACATCCAGAGAAATCCAAAAACTAGAATCGGGAAACCAGCAGCAGCGATGATCAGACAGACAAAGTACAAATACAAAGGCTGGTACAATCTGACAACAATCAGGTGAAACCACAGGACTGAAATACACTGAGCAATAAACAGAGAGGCAGATGATAGGTGGAGCACAGTGAGACACAGGTAGCAGTGATACAGGTAATAATGAAAAACAGATGAGAGATGGAATACTTTACTCTGTACTCAGGGGCCGGAGTAGAGAAGGAACGGGGACAGGAGTACATGGGGCATGAAAACAAACAAGAGAACATGGCAATACAAAACCACAAACTGACAGCTAGGGGGAAAACGCACAAAAGATGGAGTTCAGCTGGAGGTACTGACAACCAGTGAGGAAATCACTTGTTTACCTAAAAGAACTCTCTGCATTATGTAGCCAATAGTTCTAATGTTTTAGACTTTATGAATGAAGAAAACTTTGTAACAGGCACATCTGGCAGAAAGTCATGAAAGACAAATCAACTGGTTTCACCTTATGATCTCCAGAGAGAAGTGCAATGTTAGAAGTTTCTATGCCGATAGCTTCCTGCTGTTGTCAGCACTGAGAAACAGCAAACACAGTTATTATGCACAGCAAGGCATGAGATGGTGACAGTTCTGCATACTGATAAACTAATGCATCGTATCAGTGTCTGAAATTCTGCTGAACTAGACAAAGAGACAGTGCCTAAATCCTTACTAAAAAAATGCAAATTGCAAAGAAAGCCATTGAACTCTTTGAAAGCAAACACGAGGAAATCTGCAGATGCTGGAAATTCAAACACACGCAAAATGCTGGTGGAACACAGCAGGCCAGGCAACATCTATAGGGAGAAGCGCTGTCGACGTTTCGGGCCGAGACCCTTCGTCAGGACTAACTGAAAGGAAAGATAGTAAGAGATTTGAAAGCAGTGGGGGGAGGGGGAAATGTGAAATGATAGGAGAAGACCGGAGGGGGTGGGATGAAGCTAACAGCTGGAAAGGTGATTGGCAAAAGTGATATAGAGCTGGAGAAGGGAAAGGATCATGGGACAGGAGGCCTCGGGAGAAAGGAGCTCTTTGAAAGACCCAGTCTCCTGTTGAACTAGTGGGGGGGGGGGGGGGGGGGGAGGGGAATACCATTAATACACCGTCATGCGCCGTATTCATTATTTCTATGGTTTATGAGTTGATTTGCCACAACATCTCAGTGATTGTAAAATTCCTGGGAACAATTTTGCAGCATGCTTTTCTTCAGAAAGGATCGAAATTGTCCAATCCAAAAATGTTAAAGCTCAGGGAGAAATGCCTTTGTTGGCTTATTTTGTGTTCCTGATCTTTTTACAGCAAACTGCCTAAAGATAAATCAAAAAAACAAAATCTTCAAATGCTGGAAATTTTAAATAAAAACAGAAAATGCAGGAAATATCCTGAAGTTCAGGCCACATCTGTGGAAAATACATATGAGGCAACATTTCAGGTTGAAATGAAGGTACAAGAAACTGCAGATGCTGGAAATAGGAGCAACACACAATATGCTGGAGGAAACACCAGGTCACGCAGCAGATGCAAAGTCTGAACCCAAAATGTTCACAGTCCATTTCCCTCCTCTGATGCTGCCTGGTGCACTGAGTTAGTGCAGCATGTTTTGTGTTAAATTCCTTCTTCAGAATTGGGAAAAAGAGAAGTTTGTCGAAGATTACTTTGGTCACATATTTCAGAAACTTCATTTCCTATTTGTCCCAGATCCATCTCCTTAAGGAAATTTCCTGGACCAGAGAAGGAAGGATGGCAGTTTTAAGGCAGGAAGAAATAAGTTTAGTGGAGAAAGAGTGAGTTGTCTAGACATTACTGCTGTGGATCTTGCAGAAAAGGTAGAAGAGCACTATGCAGGTCTTAGGGACTAGAGGCTGTGGAAGGAACATCTCCTGAGGAATTTAGGGCAGTATCTGTTTTCAAGATACTTGCCAGTGGTGAGGTCTTGAGGAAAATCTAATGAGTTAATTGAGACTCTGTAAGATGGACCAGCTTGCCAAACTATATCAGCATCAGCATAGGCAATTGGCCTGATGACAGTATTAGAAACACTTCTTAGTTAATGGGATGCTGTAAGTTAATGGGATAGCTGACACGAATAAGAGGAAAGGAATATCTGAGATGATTAATGATCAGTTATCGGTTTGTGATGAATAGACATATTGGTAGTAAGAGGCCTGAGGGAGGGGTCGAGATCAGTTTGGGAGAAAGAATCCACCTTGTTGAGTGAAGGGCCCTGACCATAGAAATGGGCATCGAGGTGGAGGAAATGGAAGCAGAGCTCAATGTCAGGCCAGGCTTGCAACCAGAGGTACAGAACATTATGATGCTTGATAGATGAATTCATTTCTCAGTTATATTTTATGTTCTTTTTAACCTCTTGCCCAGTGTAGTGGGCCCACTACCAATTCTCATTGCCTGTCTCTCCTGCTCACACATATTCCTTCTTCTCTGTTTGCAGAGGGCAGAGAGTTGGATCCCCAAGCCATACTGAATATATAAAAAATTTTGGACAACAGATTCAGAGTGATCTTGGGTCCACAGATCTTTATTTCTTCTGAGGCCCTGTATCTTACCAGAGAAGTTACATTCTTCACCAGTGATTAATTGTGTTAGTTGGACGTACTTCAGTACTGGTATCTTATGAAGTTATGTTTCAATTTGTGGCTTTAGAATGCCGGTCATCCAAGGCAGTTCAATGTCTTCTATAAAAATTATTTGACTAAGACCCAAGTAGTCTCTGCTATTAAAATTGTTGTTTGCACGGAGGTATTGAAAGCTAGCTATTTATGAATTAAAAATAAAAAATAGATATTGCTGAAACTACTTTGCAGATTAGTTAGCAAATGTGGAGAGAGAAATTCTGATTAAGCTTTGAGGTCATTGATGTCCTTGAACTGAAACATTAATTCCATTTTTTCTGCATCATTGGAAGTATCATTAAATATTTTTAGCACTACACACCATGTACTGAAGGAGTTCAACAGGCCAGGCAGCATCCATTGATGAGAATAAACAGTTGACGTTTCGGACTGAGACACACTGATGAAGAATCTTGGCCTGAAACATCAACTGTCCATTCCCATTCATAGATGCTGCCTGACCTGCTGAGCTCCTCAATATATCATGTCTATTGCTCTAGATTTCCAGCATCTCTTGTGTCGATTGAATACTTTCCATTTTTTTCTGGTTTTAGTTCAGACTTTAAGCACTTGCCATTTTTTTTTCTTTTAGCTTTCTGCTGCATTTTCTAGTTATCACAATCATTAACTCCCTTAATCCAACAGAAAATTCAAATTCAAGAGAACAATCTGTCCATTTCCGTCTGAAATTGTAATTAATGGTGTCTGGTAAAGAGAGGTCACATTTACACAGTGATTCTCTCAGCTACTTCACTGTTATCCTTACTGCTCTCAATGTCAATAGTTAATAGTCTTTGAGGCTCTGAGAAGTTAGGTTCCTGTCCAACTACTGAAGATCAGCAAAGTCCTTTCATGAGGGAACCACCTTTCTTCTAAAGCTCCATGACAGTGATTCCTTTCACCCAGTTTATGATAACTCCTAAAGCAGTGGTCGCAAAGCCATCGATCGCCATCGACTGGTCGATCTTTGAGACTTACCCAGTAGATCCCGAAAAAAAATGAAAAATAAATACGCAAATACTGTTGAGAGATTGTTTCCAGGTTGTGGGGTTTTAGTTCCGTTCTTTCTGCCCAGTGCACATGCGTGTAGCTCCCCCACCACACACTTGACTACACAGTGTACTTCAGTGGTCCTCAACCACCGGGACACGCGGAAACGATATGAGTCAACTGCACCTTTCCTCATTCCCTGTCAGCCCACTATTGAACTTAAATGCATGTGAGGTCATCAGTCGCCTAAACACAGTGACACCCTCGTGCGGCCAGCAGGAAGAGCCGATGCTGTTGGCCTGGAGTGCTGACAGATGGGCACCGCCTCTAAACCTGTTTACCACACCGAATGTTCGTGGGGAACCTGGTGCTAAAATATTCGCAGACGACCTAATTCGGGCTCAGGGTTTCATAAGTAGCAGAGCAGCTACCTTGCTGCAATCTACTGAAGCAAACTGTTGTCGGCCGATAGATCCTACGGTGGGGGCGGGGGGGGGGGGGAGGTGGGCGTGCATCCTGTTGCACTTTCTGCTCAGTCGGCCGATCTTTCCGGACTGCGACCGCCGCGGCCCCAGCATGGGGACCTCTGGTCCTGACCTTGTCCTCGGGCCCGGAGGCTGTTTACTGAGGCAAGGAAGCCCTCAAAACTGCTTCAGCACCTTGAGTTCAAGCACCCTGCACTTAAAGAAAATCCTGAGCAAGCAGGACAGCAGCTGAGAGCCATGAAAACGAAATTGCGGAATAGGCTGGACATAAGGAACCTGCTTTGAGAATCGCTCTATTCCGGTTGTGTTTAATATCCACCCCTCCCCCCCCCCCCCCAACATCAGCTGGTCTGCAAGAATATTGCCAATATTAAACCGGTCCACGGTGCAAAAAAAAGGGTGGGAACACTGGTGTTCATACATTATTTCTACTTCCGGGTTGTGGGGTTTTACTTCCGGTCTTTTTCTGCCCCAGAGTGCTTGCGTGTAACTAATCGATTTGGGGTTGATCTCACCTTTCATTAAGGCCAAGGTAGGGGATCTTGGGCTTAAAAAGGTTGGTGAACACTATCCTAAAGCATGCTACAAAGAACAAAGAACAATACAGGACCGTATAGGCCATTCGGCCCACAATGTTGTGCCAACCCTTAAACCCTGCCCCCCCCCATATAACCCTACAGCTTAAATTCTTCCATATACATGGGAATTCAAACACAAAATATACTGCAGAATGCTGTAGTCAAATAACGCTTACAAATAAATGGGATGAATTCAGCAGGTCGGGCAGCATCCGTGGACTGCTCCTTTCAACGGATGCTGCCCGACCAGATGAGTTCATCCAGTTTATTTGTATGTGTTACATGGGAATTCAATTGTGAGGTGGAAATCTAGGACATACCCTCCTTAGTATTATGCCAGAAAAGTAATAATGATCACAGTTAGAGTGGAAGTAAGCTAGAACACGTGAAGATTACCAGCCATGAGCTTCAACATCTAAAACATTCATACCAGGTGATGCATTAATGTGGGTGGCCAATTTGTGAAATGCACTGATAAGGAAATCTTGCTTTCTTGTTCTCCTTTCCTTTGAACTCACACTGTAATATTGACTTTCAGCAATGATAAAATGAGGGATTGCTCAGTACAGTTTCAGGTTAAAATTAATGTGTAAATTACTGGAAAAATTGACTGTTAAAGGTTTGAGAAGCTGATCTGCATTTCATTGCAGGGTTTCTAATCAGGTGCTTTAAATTCTTGCAAGGAACTGCTGATTGTAAACTGCTATTACCCTTACAAACAACAATCACTATCAAGAGACATTGTGATCAATAGTTGGCACCATCCCACCACAGGGAGCCTCGACTGCCTGTCTTCTCATTACAATAACTCGACTGAGCCTGAATCAGTTTGACCTTGGCAATCTGTGGGACAGAAAACTCAATTCCATCTGAAATGAAAGAAAACCCTACAGATGAACACGTCTGCAGAAATGCATGATTTATTTTTCTCAGTCGTTTCATTTTTAATACAGTCAAACTGATGGAAAAGAGAATTGCCAATTTAAAATAAAAACATTTGTTTTTAAGCTCCTGAATGGTTCTTTAATACCATAACATGTCTCTTGATTTTATAATCTATTACTTTATGATATCATACTTTATTGTTTGCCTGCACTGCACTTAAACTTTACACTTTTTTCTGCAAACTAAACAAACTCTTTCTCCATTTGTCCCCTAACTCTTGCCAGTTAGTTATCCACAGCAAAGTGGGCTGTAATATCTAATTTTAAACATCTTGATCATGACGTAACCTTGAATGATAATATCCAAGTTCATTATTTCACCATGCAAATGCAGACTGACTATTGTTACTGCCACCTACCTCCACTATGTAGTTGCAACAAGCCTGTCATTTAATAGGCCTTTTAGGGAAATAAAATTGTATTCTGATCCCTTGGAAGGACGTGCTGTAAATATTTGCCCAAATTATCCAAAGTGTTGACTTTTCTTGACCTTTGAGAAATTACATTCACTCATGGAAATCATGGATTGATAGCACAAATTAATTAGTCAACAAATCATCTAGTCCTTATAAATTCTATATTTTATCATCTGTTACTGAATGGTGATATACTGTAGATTATTATTCTGTAAATGCAATTTACTATGTGTGCAATTCACTTCTTACTAAATTTCCTTCACTGTTCTTGAGACTAAAATGAAGTTTCCCACAATATTAATTGTGTTTCTTTTCACAGAATCCTTGTATAAGATCTATTTCAACAGTTAGTGACAAATCTCATCTTTTGAAAGATTACTTGCAAAATGCAACAACTTAAAATCATTTTGACTCCATTTTCACTTCTATTTTCTTCAGTAATATAATAGCAATTGACCGGAATTTACAGCAATCATTAAAAAATGACACCCTGAGACAATAAGACGCTGGAGAACTAGACTGTTCAGACCATTGAGTCTGTTCTCCCATTCAGTAATGGGATTTGTTTTATCACTATCCCTCCTATCTTCTTCCTGTAACATTCGACACCATTACGAAGAACCTATCAATCTCCATGTTAAATATACCAAATGACTTAGCTTTCACAGCATCTGTAGCAATGAATTTCACAGATGCACCACCTTTTAGTTAAAGGAATTCCTCCTCTGCTCTGTTCTAAAGGGATGTATTTTCATTCTGAGGCTGTATCCCCAGTCCTAGACTCTCACAATATTGGAAACAGCACACAAAGTACAGAATGAGCACAGCAGATCAGGCAGTATCTATGGAAAAGAAAAAACAGTCAACATATCAAGTTGAGACCTTTCATCAGGTTTCAGCCCAATCCGTCAACTGTTTATTCCTTTCCATAGATGGTGCTTGACCTGCTGATTTCCTCCAGCATTTTGTGTGTGTTAACTCTGAATTTCCAGCATCTGCAAAATCGCTTCTGTTTGTGGATTGGAAATACCATCTCTACATTCACTGTATCTAGATCTTTCAATATGCAATAGGTTTCAATGAAATCCACCCATCTCCCACCCACACCCCCCATTCTTTTAAACTCCCCGGAGACATCAAACACTCTTCATATCTTAACATTTTCATTCCTGGGATACTGTTTGTGTCAAGTTGCTGATGATAATGGTGAAGTATTATTCTAGTTCCTCATGATTTATGAACAGGATCTAAAATCATGATTTGCATAATTCAGTCATGTGGAAAGGACAAAATATGTTATTTCTCCGTTATAAACTTTCCTTCTCTGTTCACTTAATCAATGTCTAAGCAATGAAAAGGTCAAGTACTGCAACTTTGTCACAACTAAATCTTATTTCTTTCCTATTTCTTCCGGGGGTTTCATGCATAAGTCAAATGTTGAAGAGGACTATTGCTCAAAGGAATATTTTGTTCTGAGGGAGTGCAAACAAGAAAACTTCTAAAAATAATATTTATTCACAATAAAAACTATATACAAAAAGAATAAACAGGGCAAAGCTTTATATACCCACAGTCAAATGATTCAGTAATAAATCATTTCAATGTTTCCCATCTGACTCAGTCCGTCCTTGTGTGGTAGTGGATGCAGCTATGCCATGCTCCTTCCCCAAAGGACCTTTGCGTTGGCTGCACTAGGCTTCACTGCATCCCGCATCATGTTCTCCTGCAACCTGAAATGTGCTAGTAAAGGACATCTCGCTAAGCCCAAAGACCAAACAAAGAATCTTCATGAATGCAGAAAGACAAATCTGGACACAAAATTGCTGGGGTTTCCTACTGAAGATATGTGCTACAAGATATTAAGAGTAGTATTGGCAGCGTGGGTACAGTGCCTATAAAAATATTCACTCCCTCACCCCCCCCCCAAAGTTTTCATGCTTTATTGTTTTACAACATTGAATCAAAGTGGAATTAATTTGGCTGTTTTGACACTGATCAACTGAAAAAGACTCTACTGTGTCAAAGTGAAAACAGATCTCTACAAAGTGATCTAAATTAGTTGCAAATATAAACCACAAAATAATTGATTGCATAAATTTTCACGACCTTTAATATGGCACACCAAATCATCACTGCTGCAGCTGATTGGTTTTAGAAGTCACATAATTAGTTAAATGGAGACCTGTATGCAGTCAAGGTGCTTCAATTGATTGCAGTAGAAATACACCTGTATCTGGAAGGTCCAACTACTGGTGAGTTGGTATCCTGGCAAAAACTACACCATGAAGACTAAAGAACACTCCAAGCAACTCTGCCAAAAGGTTACTGAAAAGCACAAGTCAGGAGATGGATACAAGAAAATTTCCAAATCACAAAATATCCCTTGGAGTACAGTTAAGTCAATCATCAAGAAATGGAAAGAATATGATACAGCTGTAAATCTGCCTAGAGCAGGTTGTCTCAAAAACTGAGACAAGAAGGGGACTAGTGAGGGAGGCCACTAAAAGACCTATGACAGCTCTGGAGGAGCTACAAGCTTCAGTGGCTGAGATGGGAGAGACTGCATACAACAACTGTTGCCCGGATGCTTCAGCAGTCTCAGCTTTATGGGAGAGCAGCAAAGAGAAAGCCACAGTTGGGAAAAAAAACTCAAATAAAATCTCAGCCAGAGTTTACCAGAAGGCATGTGGGAGACTCTGAAGTCAGCTGGAAGAAGGTTCTATGGTCTGATGGAACCAAAATTGAGCTTTTTGGCATCAGACTAATGCTATGCACCTTAACAAAAACACACCATCCCTACTGTGAAGGATGGTGGCGGCTGCATCATGCTGTGGGGATGTTTCACTACAGCAGGTCCTGGGAGGCTTGTGAATGAAAAGGGTAAAATGAATGCAGTAAAATACAGGGAAATCCTGGAGGAAATCTGCTGCAGTCTGTGAAAGAACTGTGACTTGGGAGGAGATTTGTTTTCCAGCAAATCGGATCTGGAGTAGCAGTGATTTTGTTCTCCTTTACACTCGTGTTTTGAATTGTAAGACTATGGCGACCCACTTCCCAGCGCATTCGAACCGGCTCACAAAGTGGCGTGCGCTGGCAGTGAGGCCGGCCCCAAAAAGGGGGCCAGGCTTTCTTCACCAGCAAGGGGAAAAGCCCGCGCGCGGGACGGGACTGTGAATATGCGCCCCCTACAGTATTCCCGCCCGGGGAGGGCGGTAACAGGAAGGCTTTAAAGCCAGGCCGCAAAGTTTGAATAAATCTCTTTTGTAACTGCAACTCACCCACTGCATGTCGTTATTTCAGCGCTGTGTGTAGCACACTGCTACAATTGTGACCCCGTCGGCCCAAAAGATATTTGGACCGGAGATGAACGACGCTGCATCTGTTCATGCAGTTTCATTAGAACTGCCAAGCTTCTGGATGCTGCGACCTTACCTGTGGTTCCAGCAAGCAGAAGCCCAATTCCACATTCGGCAGATAACCTCGGATGCCACATGTTACTACTACATGGTGAGCTCCCTCGACCAGGAGACAGCCGCCCAGGGCGAGGAGTTCATACAATCACCCCCAGAGGACGACAAATACACAGAATTCAAAGCCCTGTTCATAAGGACTTTCGGACTCTCACGGCGTGAGCGAGCGGATGAGGAGTCCGCCGCCGCTTTCATTAAAACCAAAGAAGTCTTGGGAAACACCACGATGCTAGTGCACCCCAGAATGGACGTCCCTACTGCCCTCACAGTGGACTCATCCAACATGGTAGTCAGTGGAGTGCTGGAACAACTCATCGAGGCTCACTGGCAACCCCTGGCGTTTTTCAGCAAACACCTACGACCACCCAAACTCAAATACAGTGCTTTCGACTGGAAACTGTTGGCGCTATACCTGGCAATCTGGCATTTCAGGTACTTCTTAGAAGGTAGGCCCTTCACCGCGTTCACGGAACACAAACCGCTTACCATTCACAAAAGCGTCCGACCCTGGTCGTCCCACCAGCAGCGACATCTGTCCTACATCTCCGAATACACGACGGATATCCGGCATGTCTCGGGAAAGGACAATGTCATGGCGGACGCCCTCTCCCACCCTAACATCCTAGCCCTGTCCCAGGGGGTAGACTATGAAGCGCTGGCGGAGATGCAGCAGGCAGACAAGGAAATCCCTAGTTACAGAACTGCAGTCTCCAGTTTGCAGCTCCAGGTCCTCCCCGTAGGCCCAGGTGAGAGGACCCTACTCTGTGATGTCACCACCGGCCAACCCCACCCCATTGTCCCGACAGCCCAGCAGCGTGTTTTCGACTCCATTCACAACTTAGCGCACCCCTCCACCAGGTCAACCATCTGGATGGTAGCCAACAGGTTCGTTTGGCACGGATTCCGCAAGCAGGTCAGTGAATGGGCCAGAACGTGCATGCACTGCCAAACAGCCAAGGTGCAGCGGCACACCAAAGCTCTGCCGCAGCAGTTCCACCCCACCCACTGGCGTTTCGACCACATTCATGTGGATATTATGGGCCCCCTGCCAGTGTCGCGAGGAGCGCGGCACCTCCTGACTATCGTGGACCGGTTCACAAGATAGCCAGAGGTGGTCCCGCTCACCGACACCACCTCCGAATCTTTTGCCCGGGCACTGATTGCCACCTGGGTATCTCGTTTTGGTGTACCGGCCCACATTACCTCCGACAGAGGTGCCCAGTTCACCTACAGCCTGTGGTCAGCTATGGCCAGGCTTTTGGGGACACAGCTGCACCACCCGACTGCCTACCACCCACAGTCGAATGGACTGGTGGAATGTTTCCACCGTCACCTGAAGTCGGCTCTCATGTTCTGCCTCAAAGGGCCTAACTGGGTAGACGAGCTCCCCTGGGTCCTGCTCAGAATCCACACGGATCTGCACACCTTGTCGGCCGAGCTGGTGTACGGTGTGCCCCTGGTCGTCCCAGGAGAGTTCATACGAGCCCCAAGGGGGCAAGAGGAAGAACCTACAGCAATCCTGGACAGACTACGTGAGAGACTCGATAACCTGGCCCCCATACCCACTTCACAGCACGGGCAGAACCCGACCTGTGTACCCAAAGACCTGCAAAACTGTAAGCTTGTTTTTGTACGATGGGGCAGACACCGGACACTGCTACAGCGGCCGTACAAGGGGCCATTCAGGGTGATTAACAATGGATCCACATTCGTGCTGGACATTGGGGAAAAAGAGGAGGTTTTCACAGAGGACTGACTCAAACCAGCCCACGTGGACCTGGCGCAGCCGGTCGAAATTCAGGCACCGCGGCGCAGAGGCAGACCTCCCAAACAAAGACCGACCCAGACTGAGGACATTGGGGGGGGGGTGTATTGCCAGTTCTGGGGGGGTGGGGTTATGTGGCGACCTGCTTCCCAGCGCACTTGAACCAGCTCACAAAGTGGTGCAGGCTGGCATTGAGGCCAGTCCCAAAAAGGGCTCCAGGCCTTCTTCACCAGCAAGGGGAAAAGCCTGCGTGCGGGATGGGACTGTCAATATGCGCCCCCTACAGCATTCCTGCCCGGGGAGGGCAGAAATGAGAAGGCTTTAAAGTGAGGCCGTGAAGTTTCAATAAATCTCTTTTGCAACTGCAACTCACCGACTGCGTGTAGCACACCGCTATAAGACCAAAGATATAGGAGCAGAAGTAGGCCTTTCGGCCCAACGACTCTGCTCCACCATTCAATCATGGGCTGATCCAATTCTTCCAGTCATCCCCACTCCCCTGCCTTCTCCCCATACCCTTTGACGCCCTGGCTAATTAAGAACCTATCTATCTCTGCCTTAAATGCACCCAATGACTTGGCCTCCACAGCCGCTTGTGGCAAGAAATTCCACAGATTTACCACCCTCTGATTAAAGTAATTTATCCGCATCTGTGTTCCAGATGGATGTCCTTCAATCCTGAAGTAGTGCCCTCTTGTCCTAGACTCCCCTACTATGGGAAAAAACTTTGCCATATCTAATCTGTCCATGTCTTTTAACATTCAGAATGTTTCTATGAGATCCCCCTCATTCTCCTGAACTCCAGGGAATACATCCCAAGAGCTGCCAGATGTTCCTCATAAGGTGACCCTTTCATTCCTGGAATCATTCTCATGAATCTTCTCTGAACCCTCTCCAATGTCAGTATATCCTTTCAATAAGGAGCCCAGAGCTGCACACAATACACCAAGTGTGGTCTCACGAGTGCCCTATAGAGCCTCAGCATCACATCCCTGCTCTTATATTCTATACCTCTAGAAATAAATGCCAACATTGCATTCACATTCTTCACCACTGACTCAACCTCAAGGTTAATCTTTAGGGTATCTTGCACAAGAATTCCCAAGTCCCTTTGCATGTCTGCATTTTGAATTTTCTTCCCATCTAAATAATAGTCTGCCAGTTTATTTCTTCCACCAAAGTGCATAACCATACACTTTCCAACATTGTATTTCATTTGCCACTTTTTTTGCCCATTCCCCTAAACTTTCTAAGTCTCTCTGCAGACTCTCTGTTTCCTCAACACCACCCACTCCTCCACCTATATTTGTATCATTGGTAAATTTAGTCACAAATCCATTAATCCCATATTCCAAATCATGGACGTACATCGTGAAAAGCAGTGGTCCTAACATCAGCCCCAGTGGAACTTCACTGGTAACTGGCAGCCAGACAGAATAGGATCCCTTTATTCCCAGTCACTGTTTTCTGCTGATCAGCCAATGCTCCACCCATACTAGTAACTCCCCTGTAATTCCATGGACTCTTATTTCACTAAGCAGACTCATGTGTTGCACCTTGTCAAAGGCCTTCTGAAAATCCAAGTACACCGCATCTACTGCATCTCCTTTGTCTACCCTGCTTGTAATTTCCTCAAGGAATTGCAGTAGGTTAGTCAAGCAGGATTTTCCTTTCAGGAAACCATGTTGGCTTTGGCCTATCTTGTCATGTGCCTCCAGGTACTCTGTAATCTCATCCCTAACATTGAATTCCAACAACTTCCCAACCACTGATGTCAGGCTAACAGGTCTATAGTTTTCTTTCTGCTGCCTCCCACCCTTCTTAAATAGCGGAGTAACATTTGCAATTTTCCACTCAACCAGTACAATCTATCGCTTCTTGAAAGATCATTGTTAATGCCTCTACAATTTCTCCAACTACTTCCTCAGAACCCGAGGGTGCATCCCATCAGGTCCAGGAGATTTATCCACCCTCAGACCATTAAGCTTCCTGAGCACCTTCTCAGTCGTAATTTTCACTGAACAAACTTTACTTCCCTGACACTCTTGAATGTCTTGTATACTGCAGATGTCTTCCACTGTGAAGACTGATGCAAAATACACATTCAGTTCTTCTGCCATCTCTGCATCTCTTATTACAATATCTCCAGCATCATTTTCTATTGGTCCTATATTTATCCTCAACTCTTTTTTTACCCTTCATTTACTTAAAACAGCTTTTAGTATCTACTTTGATATTAGTCACCAGCTTCCTTTCATAATTCATCTTTTGCTTCCTAATAATCTTCTTAGTTTCCTTCTGCAAGTTTTAAAAAGCTTCCAAATCCTCTATCTTCCCACTAACCTTGGCTTACTTGTATGCCCTCTCTTTTGATTTCACTTTGCCTCTGATTTCACTTGTCCCCCAAGCTAGTGTCCTTCTTCCATTCAAAAATTTCTTCTTATTTGGAATATATCTCTCTTGCACTTCCCTCATTTTTCACAGAAACTCCAGCCATTGCTGCTCTGCTGTCCTTCCTACTAGTGTCCCTTTCCAGTCATCCTTGGCCAGTTCCCCTCTCATGCCATTGGAATTTCCTTTATTCCATTGATATATCGATACATTGGAATTTAGTTTCTCCTTCTCAAATTTCAAAGTTAACTCAAACATATTGTGATCTCTGTTTCCTAAGGGTTCCTTAACCTTAAGTTGTCTTATCTCCTCCAGATCATTGCACAACACCCAATCCAGCACAGCTGATCCCCTAGCGGGGTCAACAAAAGCTGTTCTAAAAACGGCATCCCTTAGTCATTCTACCAATTCTCTCTCTTGAGGTCCAGTACTGGTCTGATTTTCCCAATCCACTTTCATGTTAAAATCCCCAAATGATTATCATGACATTGCCCTTCTGACATGCCTTTTGTATCTCCTGCTTTAATTTGTAATCCACATTGTGGCTGCTGTTTGTGGAGGCCTGTATATAATTGCCATTAGGGTCCTTTTACCCTTGCCATTTCTTTACTCAACCCATAGAGACTCTACACCTTAAAATCCTGACATCCTTTTCTAATGATTTAATATTATTTCTTATACACAGGGCCATACCACCCCCTCTGCCTACTAACCTATCTTTCTGATACACCTTATATCCTTGGACATTCAGCTCCCAATGGCAACCGTCCTTTTAGCCAAGTTTCAGAGATGGCCACAACATCATACTTCCCAATCAGTTGCTGAATTTCAAGATCATCCATTTTATTCCTTATGCTATGTGCATTCAAATACAATACTCTTGGTCCAGTATTTGTTGCTTTCTGTTTTAACTGCACCATGCTTCTATTGCACTGTAACTCATCCCACTGGCTGTGATTATGCCTCATAGTCTGCCTGTCCTTTCTATCAACTCTGTTACATGCTATTTTTGATTTATTTCTGTTTTCCCCTTCCTCAGCCCTATCACTTTGGTTCTCACTCCTCTGCCAAATTAGTTTAAACCCTCCCTAACAGTTCTATTAAACCTGCCTGCTTGGATATTCAACCCTTTTGTAACATATCATTTTTGTACTGGTCATACCTCCCCCAGAAGATGCCCCAATGATCCAGGAATCTGAAGCTCTGTCCCCTACACCAGTCTCTCAGCCACACATTAATATGCCAGATCATGCTATTCTTGTGCTCATTAGCACATGGCACAGTCAGCAATCCCAAGATTACTACCCTGGAGCTCCTGCTTTTCAGCTTCCTACCCAACTCCCTGAATTCTCTCTTCAGGGCCTTCTCCTTTTTTCTACCTACGTCATTGGCACCAACATGTACCAAGTCTTCTGGCTGTTCACCCTCTCCCTTCAGAATACTTTGCACCCAATCTGAGACATCCTGTACTCTGGCACCTAGGAGGCAGCACACCATGCGGATATCTCTATCAGGCTGACAGAACCTCCTGTCTGTTCCTCTCACTATGGAATTGCCTGTGACTACGGCATTCCTCATTTTCTTCTCTCCCTTCTGTGCCAGAGACCCAGTTGCCATTATCCTCCTCTGTCAGATCACCCCCCCCTCAACAGCATCCAAAACGAGATAATGATTACTGAGGGGGATGGCCACAGGGGTGCTCTCTACTATCCCTTCCCTGACAGTCACCCACTTATCTAACTCTTGCAGCCTCGGGGTGACTATCTCCCTGTAGCTCCTCCCTTTCTCCTGTTCACTTTCCCTAATAAGCTGTAGGTCATCAAGGCGCAGTTCCAGATCCCTAACTCAGAAAACTTTATGACAAAAAACCATCCGGAAACTTGAATCTTCATCTTACATTTCCCTGTATCAAATTTCTGTGGCAGTCAATCTTTAATCTCCCTGCCATCACAGATGCTATCTGACACACTGAGTTTCTCCAGCACATTGTATTTTGTTTATAGCCGCAAACCCTTATGCCTGAAACCATCCTAATAAGTATTTCTACATCATCTCTAGAATCTTCATTCTCCTAAAAGATGGCTCAATTCTCCATTTCTAACCTAAGCAACATTTTGTAAACGTTCATCATATTCATCACATCCTCTCTTTTTCAAGATTATGTTTCCACTTTCCTTGTATGCTAAGATGTGCTTCATCTGAATCACCTTTACTTTAAAGTCTACCTGTTGTTTTTTTTAAGAGCTTTGTATGCCAACATTTGCTTTCTGTTTATCTTGCGCGGGATCCTCTCAATTTTATTCCCCCAATTAAGATTTTTATGCTGCTCCTCTTTTGTGATCCCAGCATCCCACTATGATAATCATTGGTCCTTAGGTGATCTTATTCCCCAGAAGCAGGCCAGCCATGCCTTCTTCCTCAAATGGCTGAAAGACAATGTTGATTAAAAATGTTTTTCTGGACAGTTTTCAGAAATACCTCCTATTGTTAAAGTAGTACTCAAGCATCACCCCAATCAACAGTGAAGTAATTGAAGTTCCTCGGTTTTACTTTTCTCCAGTTTTGAAAGTCAATGTAATTTCCTTATAGACTTGCTCGCTATTCCCCTTTCACTATTTGGTAGCCTATTAAATACATCCAGTACCAAAATAATACCCTTTTTTGTTTCTTAACTCCAAACCTTAACCTTTCAATATAATCAGTATTACAGTACCTTCCTTAAGAAGTACTTCCACCCAATCTTCTTCCGTCTTCATCTTCTCTGAGCACTTTATATCTAGGAATATTCAGTCAAGTTCTATATATTATATTCATAAATATCTATTTGTGCATGTAGTTCACCATCCTTGATCACTGCAATTTGTCCATTTACACACAAGCCTATGATTTTCTTGTAGTCTTTATTTATCTGCTCCAAATTAGTACAGTACTACGTTGTACAGTCCCACTAAAGTTCCGGCTACTCCGACACATTTATGCACCTGATTCCTGTCCACTACCGCTTCATAGTAGAGACCATTGCTATTCCAATCTTGTCTGAACTGTACTGATGTTGCAAAAGTATGTGGCTGTTATTGGAGTGATTTTGCTAATGGTGAGTATTTAGTACAAGCCAGATGATCCCGAACATTGGTGGTTGTGCAGCAAGTTCTTTTACAATATAACTTAACAGAGAATGAAGAGAAGTGACAAAGAATGGTGCAAACTGTGAACGGGGGGAGGATGGAGATATGGTGAACATCAACAAGGCTGATAAGAGAGTATTTCTTCTTGCTGGTCATTAAGAAGAATAAAATGTCTGTTATTCAATAAAAAACTACTTAACTTTTCCCATATAAAACTCCAACTCTAAGCTCACTGCAAGGCATTGCCAATAGATTTAAATGATATCTTGCTTCCTCTGTAATGCTAAAAATATTTGCAACATACTGCTATGAAAAAAATGTAATTTGAATTGGAATTGACTGTGTTACTCTTTGAATTTAATCTTCCAGAAGACAATGGCAGCGTGTGTGAACCTTATGGCAGGCAGCTGTAGGACGGGGCATGAGATGATGTTTAACTCCATTTCGCTGATTAAAGCTTCCATTGTGCGCCGATTAAAGTGATGAGTGAGATTGAAATATTGATGCAAATGAAGCAGGTGAGTGCTGGCTGCCTGCCTTTTGATCTCTCTGCTACCAGAGTGGAGAGATCTTGTCGCTATGCCCGGAGAATATTACCCAGGTTTTCTGCGTTTTGAATATGGACGAACTCTAGACTTCTTTTCAGTCTTATTTCTTTTATATTCTGTGTTTTTCGCCTAATCTTTCTCAATTTTTTGTGTGGGGAGGAGATTTGGGGGTCAATGTGCCTGTTCCATTTTGTTCATTTATTTGTGCCAGGAGGGGGGATTTGGGGGTTAATGTGCATATTCCCTTTTTGTTCTTTTTTTGTGCAGGGTGGGGTGGTTTGGGTTCAATGATCATTCTGCCTTGTTTTTCTTTCTTGGTTTGTGGCTACCCAGGGAATTGAAGATTTTCAGAGTTACATAATTTGATAATAAATGAGCCTTTGTCATTTGACTTATAGTGTTTGTTCCATCTCATGTACAACTCCCTTCACCAACTCCATATATTTTCATTCATTTGATAAATAACCTAGCAATCTCTGCTTGAAGATACTCAACAAATGAGCATCATCCAGCTGAGTCATAAAATTCATAAGGCTGATAACGATACAAGTGAAGAAATTTTGGCTCTGCTCTTTCCTACATTCTAAACATTCCAAATGCAACCTCTTGCCATCACCTATTCATTCAAATGCCTGTAGTATTTAGGTCCAATGAGAGTGCCTCTCTGTATCTGAGAACTATACTGACACTGGGTTTGAATATACCATTGAGCAGGCCCCAGCTGAAATGGGATGGAGGCAGGGTCCAACTGGAAAGGACAAATAGTCAAGTCAAGTCAACTTTTATTGTCACTTCGACCATAACTGCTGGTACAGTGCATAGTAAAAATGAGACAATGTTTTTCAGGACCGGGGGACGTCACGTGATGACGTAGGATCGAGACACTGGAACTCAGCCCTCCCATAAAAAAGTTAATAAATTAATGTTTAAGTGGAGAAAAGTTAATAAATACTTTTTTAAGGTTACTTATAAATTACTCTGGATTGTTTTAAGCTATGCCTCATAAAAAGAGGACGAAGAAAACTACTACCACGAAGACCGCTCAAGTTGGAACAGAATCAAGGCCTACTTCTACTGAAGAACTATGGACTCAGGTACAACACACCACCGGTGAAACAGAAAAGAAGACCGCGGCAGCATCGGCCATTACTAAAGGAAAAGATCAACGAGAACTGCGCAAGCGTAAAGGAATGAGCATGCGCAAACGAGAGCAACCAGAACTACAAAACCCAGCAGTGACTGAAACCGACAGTGAAAATGAATCTGAGAGAGAGCCAGACTCTCTGGAAAAATCAGACGAAGATGAAGATGAAAGTTCCTCTGAAAATACAAAAAAGACATTGAGGCAAATAATGCATAAATTAAATGCATTAAAAGTAATTAAAAGTAACCAAAAAGTAATTAAAGAAAAAATAATAAATATGGAGGCTATGTTTGATAAAATGACAAAGAAACAGGAAAAAATGGAAAAGAAAATTACAGATTTGGACGTCAAAATGGAAGAAATGGATGGAAGAATGAAGAAAATGGAAGATGATAATGATGCCTGGACATCAGAAAGAAAACAACTCGTGGGAAAAATTGCTAAGCTTGAAAATTTTAGTAGACGGAACAATATTAAAATTGTTGGACTTAAAGAAGGTACCGAAGAAGACCCAATAAATTTTTTTCAAAAATGGATTCCTGAAAAATTGGAAATGGGAGAAGAAACTTCAATTGAGATTGAAAGGGTGCACAGAGCCTTAAGACCAAGAGCTCAAGATGATCAAAATCCGCGATTGATTTTGATAAGATGTTTAAGATACCAGGATAAAGAAAAGATTTTGAGGGCGGCGACCCAGGGTGCTAAAAGAAGAAAAGGTCCATTGACGATAGCAGAGAAACCAGTTCTTTTTTATCCTGATATAAGTTATAACCTTTTGAAGAGAAAGAAAGAATTTAATCCAGCTAAAAATGTTTTATGGGAAAAAGGTTATAAGTTTTTAATGCGTCACCCAGCAACACTGATAATTTTTTTGGAGGAGGGAAAAAGATTTTTTCCTGATTCTCAAGATGCGGAGGTGTTCGCACAAAAACTTCCATCTCTTCGCTAATTAAACGTAGAGACTTCTAAATGTAATGGTTAAAGACGAAGACAGAGAAAGCAAATGGAACTGATGGACATTTAAGGATGATATAAGGGAGAAAAGTAAAATTTTAGAAATATTAATTGAGAATAGTATGTTTTTTATATATATATATATATATACTTTTTATGTTGTGGGGGGGGGGCTGGGGAGCTTTGAATCGGTTATTACGGGATTCACGTGTGTAATCATGGCGATTGCCATGACCCGTACAATAGAGGGGGGTAATGTTGTGTTTTTTTTCTTTCACAACATTAGTAGGGGGGGTATTTTGTTTTTTCTTTATTTTCTATTTTTCTTCTATTCTTTTGCCTGGATGATTGGTAGGGACACACATAGCAACATGGAGACTTCTAAAAAGATTTCCCAGGATACAATGAAAGTTGAAAGATTAGGTATTATTATAGATTGGAGTAACATAAATAAAAATAATGACTAATTTATTTATTGAATTTTTTAAGTTTTAATGTTAATGGGCTTAATGGACCAATAAAAAGAAAAATTATTTTAACATATATTAAAAAAATGAAAATAGATATAGCTTTCTTACAAGAAACTCATTTAACGGATATAGAACATCAGAAATTAAAAAGAGACTGGGTTGGAAATGTTATTGCAGCTTCATTTAACTCAAAGGCGAGAGGAGTTGCAATTTTGGTTAATAAAAATTTACCAATTAAAATACAAAATGTATTAATTGATTCGGCAGGAAGATATTTAATTATACAGTGTCAAATTTTTTCAGAACTATGGACTCTTATGAATATTTATGCACCAAATGAAAATGATGTAAAATTTATACAGGAGGTCATTTTGAATTTGGCTAATGCACATGATAAAATATTAATAGGTGGAGATTTTAATTTTTGTTTAGATCCAGTTTTAGATAGATCAACAAAGGCTATTACAAAATCAAAAGTAGCAAAATTAACTCTATCATTGATGAAAGATTTAAATTTGATTGATATATTGAGAAGAATCAATCCAAAAGAAAGGGATTATTCATTTTATTCAAATAGACATAAAACATACTCAAGGATAGATTTTTTCCTATTATCAACAAATACTCAAGATAGAGTGAAAAATGTGGAATATAAAGCAAGAATATTGTCTGATGACTCTCCTTTAATAATGACAATAATGATAGATAAAGAGGAATCAATTTATAGATGGAGATTTAATTCAATTCTAATAAAATGTCAAGATTTTTGTGATTTTATGAAAAAGCAGATTCAGTTCTTTTTAGATACAAATTTACATTCAGTTGATGATAAATTTATATTGTGGGAAGCAATGAAAGCATATTTGAGAGGCCAGATAATAAGTTATACTTCTAAAATTAAGAAGGAATATATGATAGAAATAGATCAATTGGAAAAAGAGATTATAAAATTAGAAAAACAATCTCAAAGAAATATGACAGAAGAAAAACGAAGACAACTTATTAATAAGAAGTTAAAATATAATACACTCCAGACATATCGAACAGAAAAAGCAATTATGAGAACTAAACAGAGATATTATGAACTAGGTGAAAGATCACATAAAGTTCTTGCATGGTAGTTAAAAACAGATCAGATTTCTAAAACAATAAATGCAATTCGAACAAAAGTGAATGAAATTACTTATAAGCCTCTAGAAATTAATGAGGCTTTTAAGAATTTTTATTCTGAGTTGCATAAATCAGAATCAAAGAATGATGACATTAAGATAGAAGAATTTTTATCACAAATAACTCTTCCAAAATTAAATACAGAAGAACAGAAGGGATTAGGTATGCCTTTTACATTGAAGGAAGTTGAAGAAGCTTTGGGATCACTCCAAAGTAATAAATCTCCAGGAGAAGATGGTTTTCCACCAGAATTTTATAAAAAGTTTAAAGATTTATTAATTCCTCCTTTTATGGAGTTAATATATCAAGCGGAAAGAACGCATGAACTTCCAGAATCTTTTTCAACAGCTATTTTAATAGTATTGCCAAAAAAAGATAGAGACCTTTTAAAACCAGCATCATATAGAATTATTTCTTTATTAAACACCGATTATAAAATAATAGCAAAAATCTTATCTAATAGATTATCTAAATGCTTACCAAAATTAGTGCATATGGATCAAACAGGATTTATCAAAAATAGACAATCGGCAGATAATGTAACCCGGTTATTCAGTATAATCCATTTAGCGCAAAAGAGGGAGGAAATGAGTGTGGCAGTTGCTTTAGATGCAGAAAAAGCATTTGATAGATTGGAATGGGATTTTTTATTTAAGGTATTGGAAAAATTTGGATTAGGAACATCATTTATAAAATGGATTAAAACCTTAAATACTAATCCCAAAGCTAAAGTAGTGACAAATGGTCAAATTTCAACATCATTTCAGTTAACAAGATCAACTAGGCAAGGTTGCCCATTATCACCTGCTTTGTTTGTGTTGGCAATAGAACCACTAGCTGAATTAATTAGAATGGACCCAGATATTAAGGGTTTCAGAGTTAATCAGGAAGAATACAAGATTAACTTATTTGCTGATGATGTTCTACTTTATTTAACAGATCCATTACATTCACTACGCAAATTATCTTATAGATTAGAAGAATATGGGAAAATATCGGGTTATAAAATAAATTGGGATAAAAGTGAAATTTTACCTCTTACTAAAGGAGATTATAATCAATGTCGATTAATAACTCAATTTAGATGGCCAGCAAATGGTATAAAATATTTAGGTATAAGAGTTGATAATGACATAAAAAACTTATACAAATTAAATTATTTACCACTTTTGAAAAAAATTCAGGAAGATCTTGATAAATGGATGGCATTACCAATAACATTAGTAGGTAGAGTAAATACTATAAAAATGAATATATTCCCTAGACTACAATATTTATTTCAATCATTACCAATACAATTACCCCAGAAGTTTTTTCAAGAGTTAAACAAATATGTGAGGAAATTTCTCTGGAAAGGTAAGATGTCAAGAATATCGTTGGAAAAATTGACATGGAAATTTGATCTAGGAGGATTACAACTTCCAAATTTTAAGAATTATTATAAAGCAAATCAACTTAGATTTATTGCATCTTTTTTCGAGAAAGATAAACCGGCATGGATTAGAATAGAACTAGATAAAATAGGAGAAAACGTACCAGAAGATTTTATAAACAAATGGGAATCTAAATGGATACGGGAAAAGAAAGAATCTCCTATATTAAAACATTTGATTGACTTATGGAATAAGATAAATGTTGATGATGAGACAAAAAAATCTTTATTAGCAAAGAGATCTTTAATTCAAAATAGACTTATTCATTTCACAATGGACAATCAACTTTTATATAATTGGATTCAAAAAGGGGTTAGATATATAGGGAATTGTTTTGAAGGAGGTATATTAATGTCATCTGATCAATTAAAGAATAAATATAAAATATCAAATAACACTTTATTTTGTTACTTTCAATTAAGGGCTTATTTAAGAGAAAAATTAGGTCAAACAATGTTATTGCCGAAACCTAATGAAACAGAAATTTTAATTCAAAAAGGAAATATTAAAAAAATTATATCTTGTATGTATAATTTGATTCAAAAACAGGCAATTAAACAAGGAGTCCATAAGTCAAGACAAAAATGGGAAAGTGATTTGAATATTAAAATTGAAGAAACAAATTGGTCAAGACTATGTCTTGATAGTATGACAAATACAATAAATGTTCGGTTAAGATTAGTGCAGTATAATTTTCTACATCAATTATATATTACACCACAAAAAATAAAAAAATTAAATCCAAATTTATCGGATCAGTGTTTCCGATGTAACCAGGAAACTGGTACTTTTTTACATTCGACATGGTCTTGCTCTAAAATTCAAACTTTTTGGAGAAATTTAAGACTTTTACTGGAACAAATTACAGGAACACAATTTCCTCATAATCCAATATTACTCTTACTAGGTGATATTGAAGGGATAAAACCGAAACTCAAACTAAATAAATATCAGAAAGAATTTATAAAAATTGCACTGGCAGTAGCCAAAAAAGCTATTGCAGTTACTTGGAAATCGGATACATATTTAAGTATAGACTCTTGGAAGAAAGAAATCTATGGCTGTATTCCATTAGAAAAAAAAACTTATAATTTAAGAGATAAATATGAAACATTTCTGAAAATTTGGAGCCCTTATTTACAAAAGACAGGATTAAATATATAGATGCTCTGAAGATGAAACAATTGGTTATTTGGGGAAAGAAATAAATATACATATTAAAGTTATTACGAATTCCATGGAGCATGTGGAGACCTTCCAACAACGAGGCATTCTTTCTTTTTTTTTCTTTCTTTCTCTTTTTTTTCTATAGGGCAGTTAGGGGGGAGGGGTTAAGGGGAGGGGGTAAGGGTTATATACATTTTTTTTCATACTTTACTTTGTAACTACTTAAAAATGCAATAAAAAAGTTTTCAAAAAAAAAATGTTTTTCAGGACCATGGTGTTACATGACACAATACAAACAACTAGACTGAACTATGTAATTAAAAAAAACAACACAGAAAGCTACACTAGACTACAGACCTACACTGGACTGCATAAAGTACACAAAAACAGGCAGGCATTACAATACATAATAAACAGGACAGTAGGGCAAGGTGTCAGTCCAGGCTCTGGGTATTGAGGAGTCTGATAGCTTGGGGGAAGAAACTGTTACATATTCTGGTCGTGAGAGCCCGAATGCTTTGGAGCCTTTCCCCAGATGGCAGGAGGGAGAAGAGGTTGTATGAGGGGTACATGGGGTCCTTCATAATGCTGTTTCCTTTGTGGATGCAGCGTATAGTGTAAATGTCTGTGATGGCAGGAAGAGAGACCGGGATGATCTTCTCAACTGACCTCGCTATCCGCTGCAGGGTCTTTCGAACCGAGATGGTGCAATTTCTGAACCAGACAGTGATGCAGCTGCTCAGGACACTCTCAATACAACCCCTGTAGAATGTGATGAGGATGGGGGGGGGATGGGAGATGGACTTTCCTCAGCCTTTGCAAAAAGTAGAGATGCTGCTGGGCTTTCTTTGCTATGGAGCATCATATAGAACATCATAACGATTTTAATCTAGTAAATTTCCAAGCATTCAACATTCATAATACTTGTAAAGCATTTAAGAAAGTGGCAATTTAGGTATTTCAGGTAAAAGTTAAAGGGCAATGATAAACTACATTAGAGAAGGGAAATAAAAAATGCATAAGGTAAAGTATTAGGGTGAAAGAACAAATGTGGCCAAAATCAGCTATAAATTAAAGGAAATAAAACTTAAAAGCTTAATGTTATGTTTGACTAGACCTGACATGGAGATTGTCAGGACTGGGAATAATCATGTTGTTCAGTCGTTAAATTGAGGCCAACTCTCCGTGACCTCCTGGACCATAGGGTTTTCATGGCAAGATACAGATTAGATTTCCAGGCTTTTCTTCTGCTGCCGCTGCTGCCCAGGTTGGGACCGGGCTGAGTTTGAACTCAGGACCATCTGCCTTGAAGTCCGGTGCTGATGCCACTATACCACCAGGTGTAATCATATCAAGCTTTACTTTCACAATGGGAATGAAGAAAAGGGAGAGGAGTAAAGGTGACCTTAACAAATAAGGATGAATGAAGTAATGGATATTTCAGGGGCAGAATTAAGCTATAAATATTTATTGCACTTAGAGATGTTGTCCACAGTGAAAGCTGTCATCTCAATCACACTGGAGGAGGCATGGAGATGGAAAGGTAGGTGGAGGATCAAGAGGAAGGAAGAAGCATCCATGCACAGGGCTGTAGATCAAGGCATCCATGAATGGAAGCTATCAGTGCAACATTGCTTCAGTCTGTGTTCAGGGCTGCTAGCTATCAGATTTTAACATAGGGAGGGACATAAAATAGGAAAATAATTTCTAAAGGGGACACTTCAATCAGTCAAGTTTCATGACTTTCAAAACGATGTAATCATTGTTGAATCTATGTGTTAATTATAAAGGCCATAAATCACGAAGTTTTGATCCAATTTTAGTTGGTATATAATTAACAAGTGATGCTGATGATGGTATCATGTGAAGTATCATTAGAAATAGCGCTACACCAGACTCAAGACAATATACAAAGGACACTTCGCATTATGGATCATATACAAAAAAATAAAATTGAAGCAATTGTGATGAGCGTGGACGCTGAAAAAGCATTTGATTTGGTTAATTGGATTTTTCTTTACAGAGTTTTACATAGATTTGGTTTCCAAGGCGCAATTATTAAAACTATACAGACGCTATATGACAATCCTACTGCTAGGATTAAAATCAATGGATATTTATTTATTTAATATTTATATTTAATTTTTTTTTAATTTTTAATATTTTATTTATATTTAATATTTATCAAATAGTCTTATCAAAGGGGCACGAGACAGGGTTGTGTATGGTCACCACTACTCTTCGCGCTATATCTGGAAACATTAGCTCAATACATCAGACAAAATGAAGATATCAGGGGAATTACTATTAAAGGGACAGAGCATAAATTGGCTTGTTATGCAGATGACATTTTGATCTATCTCGGGCAACCAACATACTCTTTACCTAAATTGATGCAATCCTTTGAACAATATGGTCAATTATCAGGATACAAGATCAACATAGATAAAATCCAATTACTTTCATATTACTATAGCCCACCAAGAGAAATTGAAAGTCAATACTCCTGGGCATGAAACACAGAGTCTTTCAAATATTTGGGCATCATTATGCCAAAAGCTTTGGCAAAATTATCAGAATGTAATTATCAGCCTTTATATAAAAAAAATTAAGGAAGATGTGGCAAGATGGAGCCTGACTCCTTTTTTCAGTCTCAGTTCAAGGATTGAGCCTATTAAAATGAATATACTGCCCAGACTGTTATATCTCTTTCAGACCCTACCAATAGAGATTAACCAAAATCAATTCAATGAATGGAACAAGATGCTATCAAGGTATATTTGGCAGGGTAAAAGGCCTAGAGTTCGTCTCAAAACTTTGCAATTAGCAAAGGAAAAAGGTTGGGGCTTGCCTTCTCTTAGAGATTATTATTTCGCAGCACAGTTGAGAGCTGTGATATGTTGGTGTAACCCATCATATGACGCTCAATGGAAAAACATTGTGGAGCGGGTACTTCCCATCCTCATACAAGCAATTTTGGCTGATAACAACCTGCAAAGGTACATAAATACTATTGATAACCCATGGGTGAAATTGACTCTTAAAATATGGAAACCCACTATAAAAGAATATAATCTCAAGGGAGGTATTGCAATTCTTAAATGGCGTGCATATGACTCTGATGTTACACCAAATAAATTGGATGCTAGATTTAAGGACTGGACAGCTAAAGGAATAACAGTTCTTTGCAACATAATGAAAGAAGGAACACTGTTCAGTTTTGAAATGCTTAAAGAGAAACACTTATTAGAAAAACAAGATTTTTATCGGTGCTTACAGATGCGACAATATGTTAATAAGATGCTTAAAAATGTAACCAAGGCAAATACATGCTTGTTAGAGCTCTTTAGAAAAGCATATAATTCAGATAATGGTAGTAGAATCATTTCAAGCATGTATAAGGGGTTGTCAAATCTTAAAACACATTCGACTTAAATACATTAAAACAAAATGGGAGAAGGAAGGAGGGATAATTATATCTGAGGAAGAATGGACAACAATATGGAGGTATCAATGGAAGTGTACCAATTCACAGAAATGGGGGGAGTTTGGATAGAAAAACTTGATAAGATATTTTATTACACCCTCTCAGAAATCCCATTATGATAGTAACCTCCCTGTTTGCTGGAGAAATTGTGGAAATCAAAATGCAAGTCATTATCACAGTTTTTGGGACTGCCCTGTTATAAAAAACTATTGGAGGGGGATACACAATGCCCTACAAGACATCTTTAAATGTGAAATACACTTGAAGAGTAAGACCATATATTTTGGATATATACCTTAAGAATGGTTGAAAAGAGATGCATATTTAATGAATATACTGTTGGTGGCTGGTAAAAAGACTCTTACAAGGAAATCGTTATCACAGGAGAGCCCAACTTTAAATACATGGATGGAAATTACAATGGACATTTACAAAATGGAGAAGATAACAGCATCTGTTAATCATAAGCTGGAACAATTTGATTCATACTGGGAAAAATGGTTTAGCTACATAATGCTTCATAGGCCTGATTTTATTCTCACAAATCAATGAATCTGTTGTAAAAAAAGATCACTCCCTACTTGTACATAGTTCTCTCCTTTTGCTTGTTTTTTCTTTCCACTCTTTTCTATAAGTGTATACCTCAGATAAATACTTTGTGGAGGTTGTGAGATATATATGATTATATGATTTATATGTATAATGTCTGAAATACATCTTATGGAAATGTTTGTTTGATGAACTTCAATAAAAAAAATAAATTACAAGAAATAGCACTAGTCTTAGGATGAATCACAGCTGGAAATGTCTCGTTGAATGTTCTCATGTTCAATACCATGACGGTAATTTAAGTTTCTCTGCTGAATCCAAATAGCTGATGGAATTACAGTGTGTGCCCCCAGTAGCAAGCCTGGACTGTGCTCAGTAGGTTGTTATTTGAAAACTTGTATTAAGTAGCAAGTTTATTTCTTCGAGGCTGAGGTTGTGTACTAGTGACTAATGAAACAGCTCTCTTATGGCAACTGTACAATCAGCTGAAACTAAGGAATTCAGTGTGGTCATTACAAATAGAGGCACTACTCAGTGAAGGACTCGTGCTGGAGTTTGCAATCGAAGACATGTTCATGGCTGTTGAGTTAATATAATGATGGATGAATTAAGTCCAAAGTCAAAGTGTGAAATGCAAGAACAACTTCCCAGTTTTAAATCTGTAGGTAGCTTCCCCTACAGCTATTCTCCAAGTTTAACCAGAACTCTTCCAATGAGGTAAAACCAGTTACGGCTCAGATGACTCAAAACTCTTTTTTTTATGAAAAAGAACTCTACATTCTGAACACTGCATTACTTTGTATATAACTACAGGTCTTTCTCTCTCTAAGCCTGTTCGCTACTTGTTTTAATACCCTTTAAATCAATGCTTTAACTTATTCTTTACCTTTAGATAATTTTAGTCAGAACTCACTGCCGTGACCACTTAGGATATTTTGTCTGTTGTATCCTTTTCTTTTCTTTTTCAATCTTTTTATTGAGTTTCATATATATATATATATAAAAAAACATAACATAATAATGAATAGGTTATGAATACAATAGACTTGAAATTGCATTAGTAATAAGATAATAATATCCTATTAAACATCAACAAAAAAAAGTACATTAATCAATCAAGTCTATATAATTATATATGAAAAAAAATAATCGTCAAAAGAAAAAAAAATTGAAAATATGTAAAAAAAATATATATTGAGAAAAAAAAACACTAAACTAAACTAACATGGGCAATAATAATAGTTTATAAATATATGATAGTGTCAAAAAACTCTGGAACTCCATACCAGAACAAGAATAAGCAGAAAGAAGGTCTGGAAAAGGCCAAATTAATTCATATGAAAATGTCGAATGAACGGTCCCCAAGTTTCTTCAAATTTAATTGATGAGTCAAAAATAGTGCTTCTAATTTTTTCCAAGCTCAGATAAGAAATAGTTTGAGAAAACCACTGAAACGTGGTAGGAGAATTTACTTCTTTCCAGTTTTGTAATATAGACCTTCTGGCCATTAATGTTACAAAAGCAATCATTCGTCTGATTGAAGGGGAAAATTGATTACCATCCTCATTTGGTATACCAAAAATTGCAGTAATAAAATGAGGTTGTAAATCAATATTCCAAATTGAGGAAATGGTAGCAAATATGTCCTTCCAATAGTTATGTAAAGTGGGACATAACCAAAACATGTGGGTCAATGAAGCCACTTCTGAATGACATCTGTCACATTGAGAGTTAATATGAGAATAGAATCGAGCAAGCTTATCTTTAGACATATAAGCTCTATGTACAATTTTAAATTGTATTAAAGCATGTTTAGCACATATAGAAGAGGAATTAACCATTTGTAAAAATTTTTCCCATTTATCTGTTGATATATTATATCGAAGTTCTTTTTCCCATTCTTGTTTAATTCTATCTGATATTTCTGGTTGTATCTTCATAATCATATTATAAATAAAAGCTACTAATCCCTTCTGACAAGGATTTAAGGTAAAAATCAAATCTGAGAAATCCATTGAAGTTGAATTGGGAAAAGATGGTAGAACTTTATGTAAAAAATTTCTGACTTGTAGATATCTGAAAAATTAGATTTAGGTAATTTAAATTTGTTGGAAAGTTGGTCGAAAGACATCAAAGTACCTTCAGAAAAAAGATCATGAAAACATTTTATACCTTTCCTTTTCCATATACTAAAAGCTTGATCTGTCAAGGAAGGTTTGAAAAAAAAATTAAGTAAAATAGGGCTATCAAGAACAAAGTTTTTCAGAGTAAAAAACTTACGAAATTGAAACCAAATTCGTAATGTATGTTTGATAACAGGATTAGATATCTGTTTATTGAATTTAACTAAATCAGCAGGAAGAAAAGAACCAAGAACGGAGAATAGAGAATATCCCTTTACCTCATTACATTCCAAATTTACCCACTGTGGGCACAATGGTGAATCCAAATCTAATTTCCAATACATTAGGTTACGAATATTATTCGCCCAATAGTAAAATCTAAAGTTAGGTAAAGCTAAACCACCATCTTTTTTAGATTTTTGTAATTGCCTTTTACTTAACCTGGGGTTTTTATTTTGCCACACAAATGAGGAAATTTTTGAATCAATGTTGTCAAAAAAAGATTTAGGGATAAAAATTGGTAAGGCTTGAAATAAATATAAAAATTTTGGTAAAATCATCATTTTAATAGCATTAATCCGACCAACTAATGATAAGGATAAGGGAGACCATCTTGTAGTAAGTTGTTGAATTTGATGAAGCATAGGTAAAAAATTCAGTCTAAATAAATCTTTATATTTCTTGGTAATTTTTATACCTAAATAGATAAAGTTATCAGTAACAACTTTAAATGGTATCCTGTCATTCAATAAAGTTTGCGCGTTTAAGGGGAATAATTCACTCTTATCCAAGTTTAATTTATAACCAGAAAAACTACCAAATTGAGCCAACAAGGATAAAATAGCGGGAATAGACCTGTCAGGATCAGAAATATATAACAGCAAGTCATCAGCATAAAGTGATAACTTGTATAACTTCTCATTACAGGTAATACCAAAAATATTAGGAGATTCATGAATAGCAATGGCTAAAGGTTCTAATGCGATATTAAATAATAAAGGACTTAAGGGACAACCTTGTCTCGTACCACGAGATAATTGAAAAAAAGAGGATCTATAATTATTTGTAAGAACAGAAGCAACAGGTTTATAATATATTAATTTAATCCATGATATAAAATTAGGACTAAAATTAAAATTTCTCAATGCATTAAATAAGTATGTCCATTCAACTCTATCAAAAGCTTTTTCAGCATCTAATGAAATAACACATTCTGGGGTTGTGGGTGATGAAGTATAAATTATATTAATCAATTTTCTAACATTAAAAAAGGAATACCGATTCCTAATGAAACCAGTTTGGTCTTCTGAAATAATCTGTGATAGTACCTCTTCTAATCTAATGGCTAAAATTTTTGTAAGAATCTTAGAATCTACATTTAATAATGATATAGGGCGAAAAGATGAATATAAAGTAGGATCTTTATCTTTTTTAAGAATTAGAGAGATAGTAGCTTCATAAAAAGATTGAGGTAATCTCTTCTTAGCAAATGCATCATTAAAGATTTCACATAACCAAGGGGAAAGCAAAGAAGAAAAAGTTTTAAAAAATTCTACAATATAACCATCAGGGCCAGGAGCCTTCCCTGAGTTCATTGATGAGATAGCCTCTCCTATTTCGGCCATAGAGATAGGAGCATCGAACAAGCTACGATCTTCATCTGTCAGTTTAGGAATATTCAAATTGTTAAAAAAATTATCCATCGTGGACAGGTCACCATCAAATTCTGATTGATATAAAGATTTATAAAAATCTTGAAAAGTGTTATTGATTTCTTTATGATCAGTAGTTAGATTACCGTCTTGTTTACGAATTTTAATAATTTGTCGCTTAGTTGAAATAGCTTTTAATTGATTAGCTAACAGTTTACCAGTTCGATCACTATGAATATAGAATTGAGCCCTGGTCCTAATTAATTGATTTTCAATTGAAGAAGATAATAATAAGCTATGTTCCATTTGAAGCTCAACTCTCTTCTTATAAAGTTCTTTGGTAGGAGTCATGGAGTAAATCTTATCAATTTCCTTAATTTTATCCACTAATAAAGCAATATCTAAATATCTTTGTTTTCTTTTACCAATGGAATATGAGATAATTTGTCCACGGATAAAAGCCTTAAAAGAGTCCCAAAGTATTCCTCTGTCAATTTCTTCAGTATAGTTTGTTGAGAAAAACAAGTCAATTTGCTGTTTTATGTAGGTGATAAATTCTGGGTCTTGAAGCAAAGTAGCGTTAAGTCTCCAAGATCTAGTATTATTGGAAAAGTCCAAAATCTTAATAGATAACTTCAAAGGTGCATGATCCGAAATAGTAATAGAATCATATTTACAATCAATAACATCCGTTAATAACCAATGATCAATAAGGAAATAATCAATTCTAGAATAACTATGATATACATGTGAAAAAAATGAAAATTCTTTATCTTTAGGGTTCAAAAACCGCCATATTTCAGTAATTCCCGAATCAACCATAAAAGAATTAATAAGTAAGGCTGATCTATTCGGAAGAGTTCGGATAGGTTTAGATCTATCCATTGAAGGATTCAAACAACAATTAAAATCTCCACCCATTATCAACATATATTCATTTAGATTAGGAAGGGAAGTAAATAAACATTTAAAAAATTCAGGGCAGTCAAAGTTTGGAGCATAAATATTAACTAGAACCACTTTTCGATTAAAAAGTGAACCAGTTATCAACAAAAATCTGCCCTGTGGATCAGAAATAATTTCATGATGTGTAAACGAAATTGAGGGGTCTATAAAAATAGACACACCCCTAATTTTGGCGGTACAATTTGAGTGAAATTGTTGACCCTTCCAGAACCCAAAAAAACATTGATTATCCTCCCTCCTGTATATATATATCCTCCCTGCATGTATAAGGGGTTGTCAAATCTTAAAACACATTCGACTTAATACATTAAAACAAAATGGGAGAAGGAAGGAGGGATAATTATATCTGAGGAAGAATGGACAACAATATGGAGGTATCAATGGAAGTGTACCAATTCACAGAAATGGAGGGAGTTTGGATAGAAAAACTTGATAAGATATTTTATTACACCCTCTCAGAAATCCCATTATGATAGTAACCTCCCTGTTTGCTGGAGAAATTGTGGAAATCAAAATGCAAATCATTATCACAGTTTTTGAGACTGCCCTGTTATCAAAAACTATTGGAGGGGGATACACAATGCCCTACAAGACATCTTTAAATGTGAAATACACTTGGAGAGTAAGACCATATATTTTGGATATATACCTTAAGAATGGTTGAAAAGAGATGCATATTTAATGAATATACTGTTGGTGGCTGGTAAAAAGACTCTTACAAGGAAATCGTTATCACAGGAGAGCCCAACTTTAAATACATGGATGGAAATTACAATGGACATTTACAAAATGGAGAAGATAACAGCATCTGTTAATCATAAGCTGGAACAATTTGATTCATACTGGGAAAAATGGTTTAGCTACATAATGCTTCATAGGCCTGATTTTATTCTCACAAATCAATGAATCTGTTGTAAAAAAAAGATCACTCCCTACTTGTACATAGTTCTCTCCTTTTGCTTGTTTTTTCTTTCCACTCTTTTCTGTAAGTGTATACCTCAGATAAATACTTTGTGGAGATTGTGTGATGTATATGATTATATGATTTATATGTATAATGTCTGAAATACATCTTATGGAAATGTTTGTTTGATGAACTTCAATAAAAAAAATAAATTACAAGAAATAGCACTAGTCTTAGGATGAATCACAGCTGGAAATGTCTCGTTGAATGTTCTCATGTTCAATACCATGACGGTAATTTAAGTTTCTCTGCTGAATCCAAATAGCTGATGGAATTACAGTGTGTGCCCCCAGTAGCAAGCCTGGACTGTGCTCAGTAGGTTGTTATTTGAAAACTTGTATTAAGTAGCAAGTTTATTTCTCCGAGGCTAAGTTTGTATACTAGTGACTAATGAAGCAGCTCTCTTATGGCAACTGTACAATCAGCTGAAACTAAGGAATTCAGTGTGGTCATTACAAATAGAGGCACTACTCAGTGAAGGACTCAAGTGCTGGAGTTTGCAATTGAAGACATGTTCATGGCTGTTGAGTTAATATAATGATGGACGAATCAAGTCCAAAGTCAAAATGTGAAATGCAAGAATAACTTCCCAGTTTTAAATCTGTAGGTAGCTTCCCCTACAGCTATTCTCCAAGTTCAACCAGAACTCTTCCAATGAGGTAAAACCAGTTACGGCTCAGATGACTCAAAACTCTCTTTTTTTTAATGAAAAAGAACTCTACATTCTGAACACTGCATTACTTTGTATATAACTACAGGTCTTTCTCTCTCTAAGCCTGTTCGCTACTTGTTTTAATACCCTTTAAATCAATGCTTTAACTTATTCTTTACCTTTAGATAATTTTAGTCAGAACTCACTGCCGTGACCACTTAGGATATTTTGTCTGTTGTATCCATGCTATCCCTTTTGTACCCACCTTTCTCTTCCTGTACTGTTTGATGTTCATTCATCAGAAGTGCCTTGATAGATAGGTTTATCAGCATGAACGTATCCTCGGAAGGGGCGTAGGCATTCGGCCTTGGAAAAGCCCTCGATTTTTCACTGCCTAGACCCATGAGTGAACATCTTAAACAGGCCCTGGAGCAAGCCCAGCAGTAGATCCTCCTCCTGATCCGCTCCTCCCATACTGGGTGCCCGTATATGAGGAGCTCAGGGTGAAGTGCAATCAGAACCTGAGCAGCCCCTTCAGATACTCAAACAGGGGCTGCAACCTCTCACACTCCATATCAGCGTGGTACACTGACTTCTCCCGGACACAGAATGGACAGGTGGACGGGGTGTTAGTACCTGTTACACGGTACTGTCCTGTGCAACACCTTCCACCCCAGGTCCCCAGTGTACAGGGGAAGGACCCCTGAATAAAGAGATTTCAACTGGGGATCTCCTCCACTGCCGGACGGTGAAACAGACCGTCAAGGCGAGTCTGGTCGGCAGACCACCCCAGGTCCCCAATGTACAGGGGAAGGGCCCCTGCATAAAGAGATTTCCACTGAGGATCTCCTCCACTGCCGGACGGTGAAACAGACCGTCAAGGCGAGTCTGGTCTGCAGACCACCCCAGGTCCACCCCAGGTCCCCAGTGTACAGGGGAACGGCCCCTGCATAAAGAGATTTCCACTGGGGATCTCCTCCACTGCCGGATGGTGAAACAGACTGTCAAGGCGAGTCTGGTCGGCAGACCACCCCAGGTCCACCCCAGGTCCCCAGTGTACAGGGGAAGGACCCCTGCATAAAGAGATTTCCACTGGGGATCTCCTTCACTGCCGGATGGTGAAACAGACCGTCAACGCGAAGTAAGGAAGTGAAAGGTGCGCGGGAGCAGCCCGTATAAGAAACGCTTTGGAGAATCATGGAAGGGCACGGTGGGCATCCCTGAGAGATGGGTCATGTTGTGTGTGACCCTCTCCCGTGTGGTATCCCGAGGCTTGGGTCCGACAAGCTCTCCCAGCCCATCAGGTGGTGGTGCAACTAGAACCCCTCCACTTCACCGAGACCCCTCAACACCCTCCGCCCTCTGCAAGTGGAAGACTCAGGACCGCAGTAGAGACTCAATGCCTCCTGTTGCCCCAGAATAAGTCTACAGACAGACAGACAAACATACTTTATTGCCCCTTCAGCAGTGGGTGGACCTAAAGTAATTACAAAGAAAAGTACTTACCAATGAGTTTTACAGGGACTGGTGATCTGAGTTGTCCTGTTCCATTGTGCCTCGTCTGTGGCAAACAAATTACAAATGTAACAATGGCTCCAGCAAAATTGAAAAGACATTAAACTACATATCATAGAAAACTTACAGGTGAAAGCACTGATTATTTTAAACAACTATTGGGATCTTGAAACAAAAGAGATTAAAGCTTTTGAAAATAAAGTCACACTCAGTAAAATGATTCAGGAAGCAAGTTATTTAGTAGCTTTAAGACCAGTTAACTTTATGTTTAAAAAGCCGTGAAAACCTGGACAAAGAGCACACCAGTCTCCTGCTACAGACAGAAATCTGGAGACTTAGCAACGGAAGTGTTCTCAACAAGGTGTTTGAGCTGGAAGGTGAATTGCAGGAGTACTTTCAAGAAAATTGTTAAATCCTTTTCGCTCCTTATGGAGCATAGGGCCTCAACAGAAGTCCTCCACTTGCTGCGATCTCTAGCAGATGTTTTTGCAGTCTCCCAAGTTTTGCCGGTGGCTTTCAGTTCATCCAAAAGTCTACGCCTCCAGGTTTGCTTTGGGCGACCTCTTCTTCTCTTCCCTTGTGGATTCCATTCGAGTGATTGTCGAGTGACATTCGACTGGCTCTTCCTCAAGGTGTGGCCGACCCATCTCCACTTCCTCCTCCTTATCTGGAATACAATGAGCTCTTGGTTTGCTCTCTTCCATAGGTCTAGGTTTGACACTCTGTTGTACCACTTGAGGCAGAGGATCTGCCAGAGGCATTTGTTGAGAAAGGTCTGGATCTTGTTGCAGCTGGTGTTAGTGATTCTCCATGTTTCGGATCCATATAGCAGGATGCCTTTCACATTGGAGCTGAATATATGGAGCTTAGTTTTGACAGAGGTGGCCGTAGATCTCCAAACAGGTCGAAGGGTTGTGAAGGCATGTTGGACTTTTCCGATCCTTGCACTGATGTCCTCATTTGTACCTCCTGATTTACTGATTTTGCTTCCGAGGTAGGTGAATTTGTCTACATCTTCAACTATTTGTCCTTCAATCCATAATGGCTCCTCTTGTTTGTTATTAATGTGTAGAACTTTGGTCTTCTCCTGACTGATCTTAAGGCCTACTCACTGTGAAGTCTCTCCCAAGGAATCTACTTTCTTCTGCATATCTTGAAGCCGGTGTGAGAGAAGAGCGAGATCATCTGCAAATGCCAGGTCTTCCAATTTCTCTGTTAACGTCCACTGGATGCCTCTCTCTGAGCCAGCATAGGCTGTTCTTATAGCCCAGTTGAGTACCACAAGAAAAAGTAGAGGCGACAGCTGGCATCCCTGTCTGACTCCAGTAGTGACCAGGAACTCTTCGGACAGTCTCCCATCGTGGATGACCCTGCATGAGAAGCCATCATAAAGCTGCTTGATGATATTCACCATCTCTTCCAGTACAACATAGTGTCGTAAGATGCGCCACATTGATTTTCTGTCCAGGCTGTCAAATGCCTTCTCAAAATCAATAAAACACACATATAGTGGAGTTTGCCATTCTATTGTCTGCTCCACAATGACTCTAAGTGTAGCTATCTGGTCAATGCATGATCTCTCTTTCCTGAACCCTGCCTGCTCATCTCTAAGTCCCTGGTCAATGGCGTCTTTCATCCGCTCCAAGATGACCCTGGTGAGAACTTTGTTAAGAATGGACAACAAGGTGATCCCCCTCCACTTGCCAACAGTGAAAGATCTCCAGACTTTGGCAGCTTCACAAGGAGGCCCTTCTTCCAATCTGATGGGATCTCTCCTGTTCTCCATATCAAATTCAGCAGTATACGCAAATGGTCCACCGTAACCTCTCCACCCTCTTTCAATGCTTCTGCAGGAAAGTTGTCTTCTCCAGCAGCCTTGCCGTTCTTCAGGCTTTTCAGGGCTTTTCAAATTTCTTGCTTGGTGATTTCACCTATATTGATGTTGAGTGGGTCTCCAGGCTCCAGGTCAGGTGGGTTCTGTGGTGGTGGTCTATTCAATACTTCCTGGAAGTGTTCCTTCCATCTGGCCAGCTGATCTTCAACCGAAGTGAGCAGATGGCCTGTCTTCTCTCTTACAGGTCTATTGAAATTGCTTTTCTTCCCTCTCAAAAGTTTAGTTGTCGTGTAGCATGCATTGAGGTCCCCTTTACTGGCCACTGCTTCTGCTTGTTCTGTTATTTCATTGAAGTATGACCTCTTGTCCTTTCTGAGCTGTTTCTTCACCTCCTTGGCCATCACGCTGTACCTGTTGGCGGCGATTTGTTTCTGTTGCCGTGTTCTGGCCTGATTCAACTCTTGTTTGAGCTTTTTCCTCTCCTCCACCTTCTGCCATGTATCGTCCCTGATCCAAGGTTTACTGTTGACTGGTGGTCTTCCCAGTACTTCTTTGCAGGCTCCTACAGTGGCCCGCTTGAAGGTAATCTAGGCATGTTCCGCTGTTCTCTCATCTTGTTCCTCTATTCGAAGAGCCCCAAAGCGGTTTTGCAAGGCGATGTGGAAATCTTTCTTGTTCTCTTCCATCTGTAGTTTTCCAACATCAAACTTTATTTGCGTGTCCTGTTGCTTCTTCTTGGCTGACAGCTTCATCTTCAGCTTTGCAACAACCAAATGGTGGTCAGATCCAATATCTGCTCCTCTTTTGGCTCTCACATCTTGCAATGAACCTCCAGCACTGGCGGATCAATCTGACGTGATCAATCTGGTTCTCTGTTTGATGGTCAGGCAAGACCCAGGTTATCTTGTAGCAGCATTGGTGGGGAAAGAGGATACCTCCAATG
This sequence comes from Hypanus sabinus, assembly GCF_030144855.1. Taxonomy (NCBI): domain Eukaryota; kingdom Metazoa; phylum Chordata; class Chondrichthyes; order Myliobatiformes; family Dasyatidae; genus Hypanus; species Hypanus sabinus. Next base: position 84,329,134 of record NC_082708.1, read on the forward strand.
GTCAGTTCATTGAAGGCACAGAAGTCAGTAAGGAGTTCTCCATTTTCATTCATATTCCCCAAACCTAACTGGCCCATCTCTCTCTCCCTGCCAGTGTTATCGCTGCCTACTTTGGAATTCAGATCTCCCATGATGATCAACATATCTTGCTTAGGTACCTTTCCAACTACTGCTTGAAGCTGAGTGTAGAAGAGATCTTTTTCTTCTTCCTCTGCATTGTTAGTTTGGGCGTAGCACAGGATAATGGATACCTTCTGGAATCTGGACTCGAACCTGGCTGTGATGATACGGTCGGACTCTGGTTCCCATTCCATCAAACTTCTGGCTGCTTCTTTGGACAACATCAGGGCCACACCAGCCTCATGCGGGTCTTCCTCTTTTTCTTTGCCGGAATAGAGCAGAGTCTCTCCCCTCTGCAGTTTGGTCTCACCAAAAGTATTCTGCCTTGCTTCGCACATGCCCAGGAGTGTGAGGTGGTATCGGTTCATTTCCTTCACTGCCTGTGCGCACCTACCTGTCTCCCAAAGCGATCTCACATTCCATGTTCCGATTAGGATAGATTTCTTCTGTTAGAGCAGCTTTGGAACCTCCATTATGGTTTTCCTCGGGTAAAGGAGGGTTGTCAGCCCTGCAGCTTCCTGATGGGTTTGGTTGCAGTGCATCGTCAGCCTCCTGAATGGGGCCCTGCTTTTCCCGAGATCTGGGTTAGTGGTTGACAATCTGTTGACGGTTTCTGTATCAATTGCTTGTTTTACGTGAACGGGTTGTTAGCCCATTGCACAACCCCCAACCTGGAGGACCAGGGGTTTTCTGTCGGGGTCACCTTCCCCCAGGCGATGGCATTTCCATGCTAACGAGCTCCACCTGCCCAGGTTTGAAATCAGAGCTTACCCTCTCCCAGATAGGCTGTCATCCAAGGCTAACGAGTCCTATCTACCCGGGTTTGGAATCGGAGTTCCTTCTCCTGGGCTATGTTGGTTCGTGGCACCTTCTTCCATATTATCCGGTGCACCCCTCACACGAGGGATCCTCCATCCACCACCCAGGGGACGTGCCTCAACGCCGTATAGCCCCAGCATGAGGTTCAAGAAAATAGTAGGCCAGATTTTGCTAACTGCTTTGAAGATGAAGAATGGCTGCAGAAATGAGCCTATTAACAGACATTTTTCGTCATATGAACCAGTTGAACAAGTCTCTGCAAGGCCCTGGAGAAAATGTTTTGTCTTTAAGTGACAAGATTCTTGGTTTTAAAAGGAAACTGAATCTTCAGAAAAATCATGCTGTGAAATGAAATCTTGAAATGTTTCCACTGCTGCTTGGGCTTGAGAGTGAGGAAGGATATCAGAAAGTTTTGAATCTTATTGAAAACCACCTGGAAGAACAGCAGAAAAAAACTGAACTGTATTTTCCTCCCTTTCAACACAAGTGTATGACTGGATGAGGACCCTTTCGCTGAATCTTCTGCTCAGCCTGAGAACTTGACTCTGAGAGAAGAGGAAGAACTTTGGGAGCTGCACTCTGATCGTGCACTCAAGATAAGACTTACTGAACTGCCCCTGGACAAGTTCTGGATTTCTGTGAAAGAAGAGTATCCTGCCATCCGTAGGAAAGCAATGAACATTTCACTGGAGTTTTCAACTCCTTCCATGTGTGAGCAAACTTTTTCTTGTTGATCAAGTGTCAAGAGCAAGGATAGAAATCGTCTCTTTTCAGTTGAAGGTGAAATTCATGTGTGTTTATCTCAAGTTCAACCTGGAGTGTGAAATCTATTATGTTTGCTTTATGAGTTTTTAAACTTTATGAAAGACAAAGAAAAAGTAACTTCAAGAAAGGTAAGCTAAGTTTAACGATCTGCTTTTTTTTCCCAAGAAAGGTTAGCCAAAAATTCATTCTCTACTCAAAAGAGAATTGACAATTATTTTTGGATTATTATATCTACAACTTACCGATCACATTAAAGTACCGTGAGCTGTAGATTTAGGGGTTGTAGATATATAGCTGTAGTGGTTCCCTGAGGCCTGAAAATTATTTCTAGGGTTCCTCCAGGGCAAAAGGTTTGAGAAAGGCTGGTCAAAACAGTGAAGCTTACCTCACGCTAGGTCCCAGGCACCACTGCTGCGAAAGGCACTGGGCCTAGACCATGCCGCCCAGTAACTCACTCCAGGCCCAGATTTTGCCACCCAACCCAAAGCCTCTCTCAAGCACTTCAAATCAGCTCAATGCCCAGATTGATCCGACCTCGCACCTGGGCCAGATGAATAAAGATCGGAACTTCTCTGCCCTGGCTCTAACTTTTCCTTTCTGCACTTAGATCTATCAAAATTTGTACCCAGTGCAGTCGTATGGGCATCTGCAATGATTCTGCAATATACCATCTCGGCTCATCCCCCAAACTCGTTCACCCCTTCATGCTTTGTGGCAAAAATTAAACACATATTACCTCAGAAAGTGTATTCTTAGCTACGTCAGTTAGAGTAATCTTGGTTCTGAAGTAAAGACAATGGATTTGCAATATCAAATGTACAAACATACAATATCTGGCCACTGTTCTACATGGTGTCAGAGAGGGGTAGAGAGAGAGTGAGGTGGAGAGAGGAGGGGGGAGGGAGAGCGGGGAGAGAAGGGGGAGAGAGGGGGAGAGGGGGACAGAGGGGGAGGAGAGGGAGAGGAGAGGGATGAGGGGGAGGAGGGTGAGGAGAGGGGGATGAGAGGGGAGGGAAGTTTTATAGACAGTAATTGAGATATCCCATGAGAAATTCACTGTCTGAGGAATTCTTTGGCATGTAACCAAGTGTATGGGCCATGTGATTAGAATTTATCTGATTTCTAAGTGCCAACAGATTTTGTTCTGGTGCAGCTTGGTAAATTCTGTCTGACCTGCATTTTCTCAGCATTTGCTAAGTTGTGCAGTAACAACAATTGCTGTGCAATGCATGGAAGAGGACAATTTTGTGATTGTTTTTAACCACAGACATGAAAACTGTGAACAATTTCAGCTCCAGGACAAAGGAAATCCTTTACTTTGTTTGCTAAAACAGTTGTGTAGACTGTTGTAGAGTTTGGCTCTGAAGATTCCTCCAGTGTAGATTAATTCTACATTGACATAAGTTCCTATTCTCAAGACTGACTCCCAATTTCTTTTCACCTGCACTTGTATCTTTTCTGATCCCCTAAATTCTCCCTTGATCTTCCCTGTATCATCTGACTAGCTCTCTGCAACTTAATCTTTCCTTCCTGCTCTAATCTCCCTAATCCCTGCAAATCAACTTTCCTACAATTCACCAGTCCTCTCCGATGACTGAAACCTTCTCCTCACTCCTAGTTGTCATCTCTCCTGTCAACTCCTGGAATTCCTCCACTATAATCTTCTCCTATTCCTCTGAATTATGCCCTTGAGCAATTTTCCTTTGTGATTTTCTTTACCCTTTATATATCAGGCATCTCTCTCCTACAATTTCAACTCCTCAGTCTCTTCTTTCTCCTCCCCGTGATAGTCTTTCCTCAAGACTTTTACCCTTCTTCTCATGATTTCTACTCATCTACTCATTCCTGGAATACCTTGAGTTTTTAGCCCTGAAGTCAATAGATAATTGTTCATTAAAGGAATATGAACTAATATTAGCCTATTGTTGGTAAATGGAATGGAAGGATCAATTACATACAGGTGATCCTGCATTACAGCTTTCCAGTTAACTCTAATCCACCTTTATAGTATTCAGAGAAACCAGTAGTATAAAATTTGCACTTACAGAATTTGTGACAGAAGGTGAATAAATGAAAAAGAAATCTTTTAACTCATGTGTCTTGACTCATGCAGATACCGTGACTTGGCAAAATGAAAAATAGGTATGCAACACACATACCCATAACACTGGGTCACCTGTATTCATATTTATAAATGGTGGGGAAGTTCAAAGGGACGAAATGGTCCATTTTGTTTTCTGGCTCAGTGCTTCATAGTATTTGCTGGTATTAAGTAGTGAATAGCAGTCGATCTTGAATGTAATGAAAATCTAACTTGACAAAGTAAAATTGTTGTGTTCAGAATCACTACAATTGAAATTTATACGACTGAATAAAGGAAGATTCTTTCTCTGTGATGTGTGGCCAAACCTGCAATAACAGCCAAGTGTTTTATAGAAGTGGATTAGAACACACAGTTCTAATGAAAAGTGCTTTCCTATTGAGTCTTCTGATGAAGTGTCATCAGCCTGACGGGCCAACTCTTTCTCTCCACAGGTGCTCCTAATCGATTACGTTGTGACAGCATTTTCTCTCTTTTACTTCTTTCATCAACATTTTGCTTTTATAAATGGATTGTGCCAGTTACTTTGCAAAAAAAACTTGTTCTCATCTCATTTTCATCAACAACACTATTAGTTTACCAGTGACTAATTTCAGGCCACTCCAATTCTCACTGATATAAAGGGTTTTAAAAAGAATTAAGGCATGCAGATTAATCTCTATGCAGACAAACTCAGCCACAGATAGCACTTTGTATCAAGGGGCAGAGTAAATGGGAGTCGCCCAGGCTCTGCCACGGAATAGATTCAAGGACAGAACCTGATAGATTTCTTGACACTGAGACCTGGTCATCCCTGAACTTACAGAATAATGCTGCAGATGCACCTGCAGACCTCACCGAACACCTATGCCTCAAAGCTGCGCCCCTAGTTCAGGTGGAGTTACTCAGGGATGCTGAAATGGCAGAGGTGTTCCTTTGTGGTGTGGTCGTGCTCTGGTCCAGGAATGCGTACAACGCTGGCCAATTGATAAAGTAATCCATGGCCATGTGAGACTGGCAGTTCCCGGCATCGGTGCAGGGGAAGGTGCTCAGGATTTCCACCTCTACACGCTCAACTGGTGCCCCTATCAGCTACTGCTGCATTGGCACCCTAGACTGACGACTCAGACCCTTCTGGCACCCTGAAGATGTGCTAGTCTTCCTGGCCGCGTCCTTGGGATATCAAGTACAGCCAGTCGTGAGGCCAAGAGCAGGTCCCATTCCTGCAAAGAATTGAAGTTAGAGTGTAACTCCAGGTCAGGGTCTTCAAAAAAAACTTGAAATGGAAAAAAGAGTTATCTAGGATAGAAATAAAGCTGTTTCCGAAGATGCAAGCAAAGGGGTAGCTGTTTAGCACCATCACAACTTCACTCCACCCCTCCGAGTGAGTGCTTATGGGCCAGGCTACAGAGATTTGATGCGTGCACGTGTATTTGATGTACTGAACAGCCTGTGTTCAAAGGCAAGGAGCACCAGTTTGGTGTCGAAACTTGTGCAGATGTAGGAACCCATGCCTTCTGAAATAAAGTAAAGCAAGTGCTTCATGGTTTCCAAAAGCCAATGGCACAGCCTCTATTGTAGTGATAAAATCACCCACCAACAAATCCAGACTACTGCAATACAACTCAATTTGTCATATTCTGACTCAGTTTTGATGACTTTGAAGCTCTGAATGCAATGGGGGGACCAGAAGCTGATAATCAGTGCTTTCTGTCTAGGAGGAGACAGGAGTGGCTACGTGGAGGATTAACTCGCTACTCTGTCAGAACAACATTGTTTCTGCTATGGGTCCTAGTGAGCTGCAAGTTTTCATGCAGTTGCCTGCTGCCAACCTGCCTGGATTGCAGAAACACATGTTCAGATGGGTGAAGCATGAAGCCAGGTTCTCGAATTGGAGATGAACATCTTTCTGTCACTGTGCTGTTATCATTAAGAGACTAACGTCACAATTAAATGGCAGTTATTTGGAGCATCCAAATATATCCCCCCCATCTCAGTTTTGAATGGCAAGAAACATCTTCTCTGTTTGTTGAAGCCTCTCAGAGCTTTGTACATCAGTTCCATTAAACTCCTGTGAGCTTAGCGCAAACTTCCTCCGTTGCTCTTCAGTGGACAAGTCCCTCAACACAAAAATAATCAATGCAGTGAACCGCTGTTGACTCCCCAAAAATCAAAACAATCTTAGCAAGACTCATCTGCGCTCTTTCTCTCTTCCAACAGAGACCCACATACTATTTACCTTCATAAAATATTGTAATACTTACACATTAACTTATTGCATTTCACGAACTACTACATACATATCCCTAAAATACCAATTTTAATTTTCTTCTCTGTTAAAAAAAAATAATCAAGGTAATCATTTCATGGTTCACATGCCCTTCCTGCCTCCTTCTTAGTATCTCACCCACGTGCACCACTGTGCAAGAACCTTTCCTCCTGGAAAGCACAGATACGCACTTATTCCCAACATCCAAGGCATGGGTAACAATTGTAAAAATTGAGGCTTCAGCACTGATCCTTTGAGAAACCAACAGAGAACAGATAACCAAACTGAAAGTAATCTGTTAATTCATAACACATATTTTTTTGTCTTTTAATTAGTCTAAATGCAACAAATGTTTGTGTGGCTGTAAACAAAGTGCCCCCCGAGAGTCCATTGACAACAGGCTCTGGCACTTTGCTGAAAATGAAGAGGAGGCAAACAAGGATGGCATTTGGTCTGTTTTGCATGAGCAGGTCAGGTCACACTGAGGCACGTTTTAATTTTCTGCAGAAGATGCCATTTTTTGTTGGTGTCCTGTCAGATGGAATAATGGAAAATGATACAAGTAGATACTACATTTGGAAAGTTGCAGACCAGTCAGTTAAATGACAAATTAACTCTAATACATACATAAGATATGATGCTCCTTAAAATCCAATTATATACTGAATGTATCCTACAATGTAAAGAACTAGATTGCTTAAGGGGATATAAGGATTTGGAGATGCCTCTGGGAACCAATTCATTAAAAATTACAGCACAGGTCAGCAAAGGAATTGAAAACACTAATTTTGCTTGCTATATAAAATTTAAAAGTAGTTATGTCAAACCCACACATTAGACTGGTTAAGGCAGAGTGTTGTGCATCCGCACTAATAAAACGACTGAAGCAGAGCTGAAAGTGTAAACAAAAAAAGGATGAGAGTTTGTATCATTGAGAACGGTCATGACCATCAAGAAAGATTCAATAGGCTGTAGCTGTTTCCTTTAGGTTAGAGAAAAAAGACTGGGATGAAAATATAAAAGACATTCTTTTTTTTCGGAATATAGTAATCACTAGTATAACCAGCACTTATTTGAGAGGACATGTGTTTGTTGGGGGAGGATTGAGGCAAGGTCCCAAATGAGTATTGTGCATCAGTATTTGCTGGGCAGTAATTTCCTTAAGGCTGTTATAGCCTGGGGTGGTGACGGGGACAATCTCCTACTATCTATTAAATGCTCCCAGTGATGTGCACCTCAAATAGCCTCTGTTGACCAAGATCATCTCCTGGCCTTCATATGTGGCTTAGCTACTAAGCGCAGTGAAACCATTTCTACTGAGAGGACAAGGGGAAAGTCAGGTTACTGGCCCCATAAAACCAGTGGCTTCAGGCAAATGGGGTTTGTCAGCTGTGGTTGGCATCTCATCTAGGAGAAGAAAAACTATGATCTTAAACCTCCAGTGCTTTGGGGCTATACCGACTCATGGAGAAAGCTATGGGAAAAATCCAGAGTTGGAGTCCCTAAGGCAGTCCTACATTGAATTCAATGCTGACTGGCAACTCCTGCGACACTGCTGGTACCAAACTGTATTCGGTCTCTGCCATCCCTTAGGGTTTATCAGATTTGTGGAGAAGGGAGCTTGCTACATGGACAACAGCTTGTTCTCCCAGCCTAGTACTGCCCAGTATCTAGACAACTAGGACGCAATATCCATGGTCAACTCTGATTGACAGAGGCCCTCACACAAGAATGTTTAGCACGTTATGATCAGTACACATCATGCTAGAGCATTTTGAAATAAAGAAAGATATAGCATTGGCTCTCTTGAACCACACTGAGGTGGATGGGTCTCCAAGGCCTATACCCTGAATACCCCCAGTTATTAAGAGAGGCAAGAGATGAGATTGCTGGGGACCTGACCAAAATCTTCTAGCTAGAGGACTGGTGAGTGGCTGATGTGACTCCATTATTCAGGAAAGGAAACAGGGATAATCCTGGAAGTTATAGACTGCTGAATCTCACATCAGTGGTAGGGAAGTTAATAAAGATGTTTCTTAGGGGTAGGATTAATGAGAATTTGGATAACCATGGCCTAATTAAGGAAGACAGGTGGCTTTGTGCAGGGTAAGTTACATTTTTTAAAAATTGAGGAGGTTACAAGGACAATTGGTGAAGGTAGAACTGTGAATATTATCTACATGGCTTTTCAGAAGGCATTTGACAAGGTCACTCATGGAAGGCCCACCCAGAAGATTAAGACGCATGGGATAAATAGTGACTTGGCTCTCTGGATTTAGAATTGCCTTGCCGATTGAAGACAGAGTTTTAGTGGTGAATGGGCTTATTTTGGCCTGATGATTTTTCACAGGTACCCATACTGAGACATCTACTGTTTGTGATATATGAAGAGCACCCTCTTCTTTGTGGTGGCGTGCTGGGGAGGCAGCATTAAGAAGAGGGACGCCTCATGTCTTAATAAGCTGGTAAGGAAGGCGGGCTCTGTCGTGGGCACAGAGCTGGAGAGTATGACATCAATGGCAGAGCGGAGGGCGCTGAGTAGGCTACGGTCAATCATGGAAAACCCTGAACATCCTCTGCACAGCACCATCCAGAGACAGAGAAGCAGCTTCAGTGGCAGGTTGCTGTCAATGCAATGTTCCTCAGACAGCATGAAGAGATCATTACTCCCCAACGCCATTCGGCTCTACAATTCAACCACCAGGGGCAAGACATGTTAAAGTGCCGGGGTTAGGACTGAGCTTAAGTTACCACTCAATGCACTTTAGTAAACTATTTAAGAACTTTTTAAAAGCTATTTATTAATGCTTTTGGGAGGGTGATTTTAAATGCATATCATATTTATACTGTATGTAATTAGTTTTGCTACAATAAGTGTATGGGACACTGGAAAAATGTTGAATTTCCCCTTGGGGATGAATAAAGTATCTATCTATCTATCTATCTATCTACCTATCTATCTAAAAGACCTGGATGAAAATGTGAATGGGGAAGTTAATAAGTTTGCAGATCAGACAAACATTTGTGGCATTGTTGATAGTGGTGAAGATATAAGAGTGGGATGTAGATCAGTTGCAGATATGGGCCGAGAAATGGCTGCTGGAATTTAATCAGACTAAGCTGCTGCACTTTGGGAGATCAAATGAACAGAGGTGAGGCACAGCCAGTGGTAGGAAGCATGATGATGTTGTTGTGCAGAGGGATTTTGTCATGCAAGTCCATAGCTCCCTCAAAATGGCTGCACAGCTTGATAGGGTGGTTTTAAAAAAGGCACATTTGTTGAGGAACTGAGTTCAAGAGTCAGGAAATTATGTTACAGCTTTAGAAAACTGGTTAGGCTGCATCTAAAGTTTTGCATTCAGAACTGGTGTCCCCATTGTAAGAAGGATATAAAGGCAATGGAGGAGGTTCTGAAAGAGTCCTTAAGAATATATATGTTGCACATCCTGAATGAAACTGTGTAGGTTTCAGGGAAGATTTAATATGCTGCTGTCATCTCCACATTCTGAAAGAGCTGTCAGCTGAAAAATTCACCAACATCTTTGTTTCCATCATCTAATTTTCTTTGAATATCTCCCTCATGTTGAATTAAAAAGAAATTTTTTAAAGATCACAAAAGAGAAATGCTGCTTTCTTTAGCTGTATGCATGTGTATGGTTGAATGACAACAAGTGTGAATGACCCTGAATTTGAAAACTCAACAGCACTGTTCAGAAAGCAATATGTTTCTTTGTACATCAGACTTTATCAGAATCTTTGCATGTCACTGAAAACGTCTGATTGAATACCTTATAGCTGCTGACCTTGAGCCATACAATTGTAACTTCGGTCAACCTGCTTCCTCAGTATTCTTCCCTCAGCTGAATAGGGTGGCTCCTTCACATGCCTGTGAAAATGTTTTGAAGGGCAGGAAGCATGTTCCCTGATTTACTGCTGCTACCATGTGAGAACATCTGATGGTCTAGGACATGGGTGGTGAACCTACGACATGCGCAATGATGGCACACACAAAACATTTATTGGCATGTGGCATGCAGTGCTGCTTCTCAATTCTTTAAACCCACCCATAATAAAAAGACACAATTATTATCTTCACTGCCAAAGGAAACAGCAAATCTTTTTAAAAAAAAAACAGTCCAGAGCAAACCCCTCATGCCAGATTGGCACCAGCTAGACACTTGAGAGAACATGTGACTTCGGATGCTGCGTCTTGAAATCCTCACAGACCTGGGGTGCACACCCATACTTGGAGAGTAAATGTTTGCAATAGCAACACTATTTAGCAAGTATGTTATTTTTCAATTGTCTTAAAAAAATAACAGGTTTTCAAAAGTTCTTCATTTATTTCAATATATCTGTTATATTTTTATTAACAGTAAAACAATGATATACATAAATAAGGAACAAGTCTCATTCTTTTTCCTTAAAAGATCTATAATTATTGTTACTAATTCATTAGTCAACAATAATCTATGCTGAAAATTAGCATGGTATGCAAGAGAATTTTTTCTAAAAGTTTGTTGCCGATTTGGGCACACAATCTCCAAAGGCTCACCACCCCTAGTTTAGGAACTAAGGCCTCTGCCTTCTCTCCTGACATCAGGATCTCTCCTAGAGCTTTTACTGTCACTGCACACAATACCATGAGGTACGGTAGCAGAATTCAGCCCAGTAAGGCTGCTCTGCCATCTCATCATGGCTGTTTTATTATCCCTCTTAACCCCAATCCCCTGCTTGCTCCCCGTAACCTTTGACACCCTGAGTAATCAATAATCTATCAACTCGGCATTAAATATACCCAATGACTTGACTTCCAAAGCTGTCTGTGTGAATGGATTTCACAGATTCACCACCATCCTGCTAAGGAAATTGCTCATCTCTGTTCCAGAGGTTTGTCCTCCTACTCTGAGGCTGTACCCTCTGGTCTAGATTCCCCCACTATAGAAAGCATCCTCTGCATTTACACCCTATCTAGGCCTTTCGGTATTTGATAGTCATTCTCTGAGTCATTATCCATTATTCAAAAGGCTACAGTTTTCATCTGTATCTTAGAGCCAGACTTCCAAAAGCCAGAAGCACCATGTTCTGTTCTAGATTCCCTAAACCTACATTAGAAAACCATAACAAGTACAAGATATTGTGGCAAAAGAAATTTGATTCATGATTTCAGCAGGTTTCATCTGCACCATAAATATTTAGATCCCTTGAAGTAAGTAGTTGACCTATTTGTTTAACTCGTGTTGAATGAAGCAGTTTAATTTAATGACTTGGCGATTTTCATCTTTCAGTACTCAGCCTCATTTAACAACATAAATCAGACGAAAGCATTCTATTCCGACATGAAATGAATGCTTATGAAAATTGCACCTTTGCCTCTTTCTTGTCTGATCTTGGTCCATTATTGAGATCATTCAAGGGAGGGGCTGTATGAGGATAATACAAGTCACTACATCATAATACCATCAAGACAATTTCAGCATACAATTAACACTGCCAGCAGCTGTGTGGTATTACCAGAGACAGTTATAGCATGGTGCATTTATACTAGGAATGATAATGCTTGCAATTCACATATTTATAAACATGACAATATAAAGACAGGATTTTCACAGAAAGCATACAATTCTAGGGATGATGCCATGAACTGAACAGTACCATGAGCCCCAAGGCCTCTGAAAATTGCCTTCAAGCATTGAGCTGCTAGGGTTCTTAAGCACCTGTATTTACTAATTGTTATTTTAATTAGAGCTGTTAAGCCCTTGTGTGTTCAGTTTAATCTTGTCAAGTTAATTGTGACTGGCAGATGTTTCCCATGTTCTGTGGTGATTTGAAGGGGACTCTGGTTCAGTGCCTTAGTGGAGTTGTTGTATTGTTCGGTCGGTAATCCTCTTCTTTCTGTCTCTTCTGGAGATCCTGCTGTTTCTGGGTTGAGTTGTGAACCTGTTGGCTACCACACCTGGGTTGAGTTGTGAACCTGTTGGCTACCACACCTGGGTTGAGTTGTGAACCTGTTGGCTACCACACCTGGGTTGAGTTGTGAACCTGTTGGCTACCACACCTGGGTTGAGTTGTGAACCTGTTGGCTACCACACCTGGGTTGAGTTGTGAACCTGTTGGCTACCACACCTGGGTTGAGTTGTGAACCTGTTGGCTACCACACCTGGGTTGAGTTGTGAACCTGTTGGCTACCACACCTGGGTTGAGTTGTGAACCTGTTGGCTACCACACCTGGGTTGAGTTTGGTGCCAGCAAACCTCTGTGACAGAGAAAGCCCACCATTTCTCTGGTCCTGGGTTCACTCCTCCGAAAGCACACCGTGACAGTCAGTCCCACACCCAGTAAATAAAAAGGTGAGATGATTGTAAGTGATCCTAAGTTAGCTTTTACAGTGATAATTAGTTTTTGACAGCCACTCTGCTACAAACTGTCTATCACTGACAAGTCACTTGCCAAGAAATCACACCTATTTGTCTTATGATATATGTAGCATGGTGCATTTTACCTCCATTGTTGGAATAAACAGCAGCTTTTGGTAGATATCTCTACCTTGAAAAAGGATCTGGTGCTTTCACAGATGAATAAACCCCTCTCAGGCTTCCAGCCAGGTACAATTATAACATATATTTCAATGACAAATTCTGCCACCTTAACCAGGGATGATGCCTGGTCATGTCTAATCTGTTGGTATTTATACCCCCATAGTTTGTCCCTTCTGATTGGTTAGTCCTCATCCAATCAGGTTTTCACTCTCCCACCTTGTTTACAATTGAATTCCAGTTGTTACTTAAAGTGAGACCTTCGTCTTGTTAAAATCCTTTTATCCTTGTTTATTTCAATGGCTGTCTTTACCAGGCCCCCCAGTAAAGGCAAACATCATTGTTGTTAAATTCATAGTGATGTAGTAAGTCAGAGACTCTATCCCACTGTCCATAGACCTGGTTTTGGGGTGGGGTGGGGTGGGGGGGGGGGTGCGTGAAGCCCTCCTTGTGTTTCTTAGGGAGACTGTAAAGTCTTGCTGGTAGTAGCACCTGAGGCAGAATTGTCTTTCATATGTCTGCTGGCTGTCTGGATTTCTTCAGTAAAGAGGGATCATCCTCACAAACGAATCCATGGGATCCCACTGTAAAACTCTGTAGGGGGGATTGTCCAGAACATGTTGGACTTTCCTGTGGTATTGCTCAGAGGACGTCAGGACCATTGCATTTCCTTTGTCCGCTGGTTAAATCATGGTGGCTGGGTTTCGCTCTAGTGCCTGGAGAGCTAGTCGGTCGTCATTTGTAATGTTCAATTTTGACAAATTGGCTCTATTGAGGGCAATGCAGACCCGTAACCTTACCTCCTCCACGGTATCTAGTGGCAGTTTTCAGATTGCTTGCTCTACTCGGCCCGTGTAGTCCAAATAATGTGTAGCTCTGGGGACCAGAGCAAAGTTTAGCCCATAGGCGAGGCACCTTGACAATCTAGTCACCTTGTCGATGCTTTGCCCAGTTTGATTGATGACAATCCTTTCCGGGTCCAATAGTGGGGTGGCTGCACTCTATTTGGATAGTTTGTTATATTTCCTAACCTGCCTTGCAGTGTGCCTTCGTGAAACGAGTTCACCTTGGGCAGTGGTAAACCTGTTGGTGCACTCCCAGTCACTAGGAGACGAGAGGGCTGAACAATTCCAGGTGAAGAGACAGTTTTCTGTTTGTGTTGATGTCCAGAGCAGATCTAATGTAATGGTCATTACCTAGTCAATGCTTGGCTAACTCATCGTAGAATGTGTTCAGCCGCTGGAGAAACCACTGTGGAACTCAACCTCATGGACTTGGGAATGATGTCCTTATCCCAGCATCTCCGAAGGAAGGCTAAGGAACAAAGAAGCCTTACCTTCTCTTTACGCAATGACTCAGGCGATGAATGTTGGGGTGAACTTCCTCTTCATAGAGATAAGTTAAAAAGGATCTAGTGCTTTCCTGGCATATAAGATGCAGATTCAATGTCTTGTTCATGTTGTAAAGCACCAGCAAAATATACATCAAACTGTGAAGTCAATGTTATAATTGAGTAAAAAATGCAAGATGCTGGAAGTTCTCCAGAGGTCAAGCAGCATCTATGAAGGAAGAAACACTCCAATCAGAACTATTAACAACAGTACATGATTGATATGGTGTATGATCTACAATTTTACAATGATTACTTCAAATTGAAATGAGGGCAAGTGAGTGTATTTCTTGATCAAGTGAGATGATGACCAGATGCAGCTGTTGGATCAATATGGGACTTCATTAGAAGATAGTATTATCCAATAGGTCATATGATGAATCGTGGGAATTGACAGGAACGAAGGAATGGGGGGCATAAGTTGTCCTGAACTTCAGAAAATATTTAATGATTTCAGCTTTCACTTCTAGTCAACATTGCAAAAGGTAACTCTCATTTAGCACCCTTGTCCATTGTCTTTAATCTTCCACTCAAAGAAAGTTGTCTCTCTTAACATGTGTATTTTTCCATTTAATTTGTGCTTCCCAAGAATCCCTTGTGACCAAATATAAATAGATTAGATTTGACTTTAAGCTATACTTCCACTGGGTGGTGCTCACTCACATTTTTTGACTTCATAAAACCTCAGTAACAATGGATTGTCCATGAGAGTGGAAAATTTCAAAGATTCATTATTCCATGAACATACTGTCACAAGTTGGCACATTGTCTTCATAAGTCGGAACACTCCGTACAGGAGCTGGAATGTTATGTTGAAAGTGTATAAAATATTGGTGAGGACAAATTTGGAGTACTGTGTCAAGTTTTGGTCACCAACTTAAAGGAAAAATATTAATAAGCTTGAAAGAATGCAGAGAAAGTTTACAGGAAATTGCTGGTACTTGAAGAGTTGAATTATAGGTAAAGATTGAATAGGTTAGGATTTTATTCATTGGAGCATACAGGTAGGAGAATGAGGGCAGAGTTTAAAGAGGCATAGAAGGTTATGAGGACTAATACATGCAAGCTTTTTTCCCTGAGGTTGGGTGAGATACACTAGAGATGATAGCTTTTGAGTGAAAGCTGAATTATTAAGGGGAACGTGAGGGAGAGCCTCTTCCACTTGGAGGGTGGTGCAAGTGTGGAACAAGCAGAAGTGGTGGATGAAAGTTCAATTGCAACAATAAGGAGAAGCTTGGAGGGCTATGGACTGGATGTGGATAGATGGAACTAGGCAGAAAGGTAAGTTGCCATAGACTAGATGGGCTGTGATGCTTTATCACTATGACTAAGACTAGCAGATCAAACTACTCATCTTTATACCATTAGTCTGAGTATTCTGTTACATGCTTTGGTACATTCATTTCCAAAGTCTTTAATTTCAGCACTTTCACCATTTTTCTTTGTTTTTATTCTGATTTTTAATTCATTTGGCAATGTTGCAGATGTGGGGAGACAGGTTGGGATGTGAGAGGTAGCATGTCGTTAAACTATTCATGAGTAGAAATAAGCTAGGAGTTGGATCTTCTTTTCATTTCTCAAACACTAATGAGATACTGAAATGCAATGCTGATTTATGTGGTATGTTCTGAATCTCTGTATGCCTTCCGAAGGGAATAGACTGGTTCTTGACAGGTGGGAAAGATAACATCACATTAAAAGTAAGTCATTAAATAGTGAATGTCTGTTAACATCAGTTTGAATCCTTGGTCAGTTTTAAATTGCCTTGGGTAGAAAATTTTTTAAGTTTGTTTACTAGCTTGTTTGTCATAAATGCTTTTCTTCATTATTCAGGAGATTGCATTGCTTTATAAGATAGCAAGTCTGTTTCAAAACTCCAGGTTGTGAGCGTAGGCAGGGCCAGTGGATCAGCTCCAGTGTGTTGGAAAATGCAGTGATATTTGAGGTAAGTTAGGATGAGAATTGAGGAATAGAACAGTGTAAATTGGGCTGCAGGGTTGGAAGTTTGGGTAGTTAGAATTTGTTGCTAGAATGTCATAGAATTTAAGTTTTGAAGAGAAATAAGACAAACTTTAGAAGTAATGAAACTGACAATAGGAACAACCCAGACAGTGTGAATAATGTTACGAAGATGAAAATAAAAATTGAATATAGAGGCTCATCTCACTGTGAAAGTGAACATTGAGCTTAAGAGAGCATTGAGATAGAGGATTTAATTTGGATCTACATTGCAGCATGACTTATGAAAACTGAGCAACTGATCACTGCAGTCTTTGCAGAGGGCAAAACCCAAAAACAGGTGTCATGGAGAGGAAGATGCTTACTGTTTCAGTACTTCCTTACTCTAATGAAGAAGACCACTTCAACCCATCGAGCCTATGCTTGTTTACAGTGCTCACGTTGCTTTCCCCTGAAAACTATTTTCCCTATATTCGTAACCTAAATTCTACTATTCACCTGCACACCAACATCAATAAACTGACAACCTTTTAGATATTGTAAAAAAACTAGATCACTCAGAGGAAACCCACGTGGCCTTTGGGAGACCATGCAAACTCCGCACAGATGGTAGCAGAAGCCTGGTCTGAAGCGAAGCAGCAGTTCCACTTGACACAGTTCACCCGTCGATTAGGAACTGCTTTGTCCTTACAGACGTGTCCCTGTGGAGTACAGCATCAGGAACATGGTGAACTATAGAGAAGCTACAAAGGAGAACCATAGCAGGATGGTGTAGTGGAAAGGATACCTGGAGCTAGATGAAACAAAAAATAGTGATGGCATTGTTGAAAAAGAAGAAAGGTGATAACAGAAATTAACAGATATTAAGAATGGACTTTCTAAATAGAAGGCTAACAAAACAATCTCAAACATGGAGGCTAGACCAGAGGTGAGAATGTAACTGATGCCAGGAATATATGGAATTGGGTTATATTGGAAATTAGTTAGTAGGTGGTTTTCTTGAGGTGATTAAATCAGTTAATACTCAGTGTATACTGAATATTCTGCTGCTCTGATAGAAGATTTTTGAGGATGGTATTAGAACATACAGCACAGAATCAGACCTTGCAGCCCAAGGTGTCTGTACTGAACACAATACCAAATTAAACTAAGTCTCCTCTCTCTGCACAGGATCCATACCCCTGCATATCCATGTTATATGAAAACCTCTAAATGCCAGGACCCACCAGTACCCCTGGCACCTACCACTCTCCGTGTAAAAAAACGTATCCTTAGCATCTCTTTTACAACCCCCCCCCCCCCCAACTTTACCCTCAGTATTTAACATTGCTACCAAGGGAAAATTATTCTGATTGTCTGACTGACAATTTTTCATTTTTTTTTTAAATCAGGTCTCCCCTCAGCCTCTGGAGTTCTAAAGAAAACAGCTCTAACTTGTTCAAACACTCTTTACAACTCAAGCTCTCCAATCCAGCCAACAACCTGGTAAACCTTTTCTGTACCCGCTCCAAAGCCTCCACATTCTTCCTGCAATGGGGAGACCGGTATTGCACACAATACTCCAGGAATGGCCTAACATACAGCTGCAACATGACTTCCTTAATCTTATATTTAATGCCCCAACCAACGTAAACATTCTTTACCACCTTATTTCTACTTGCATAGCCACCTTCAGGGAGTTATGGCTATGGACCCCAGGATCCCTCTGTACATCAATACTATTAAAGGTCCTGCCATTAGCTGCATACTGTCTCTCTACATCTGATCTCCCAAAGTACAACACATCACACTTGCTCAGAACAAACTCCATCTGTCATTTCTCCACCCACAACAGTAACTGATTTATCTATCCCTCCACACAATCTACCAATCTGCCAATCATTGTGTCATCTGCAGGCATACTGACCAACCCAACATTTTCATCCAGTTCATTCATATAAATCACAAAAGAGGCCTGTGAAACAATCCCTCCAGAACATCACTGGTAGCAGGGGGGAAAAAAAAACTGGCAGACAAGGTGAAGCAAAATCCCAATAAATGGCTGGCGAGGCAGAGAATAGATCCTCTTGAGAATCAGCATGACCACTGTGTCTGGAATCAAAGGAAATGGATGATATTTTTAATTAATATTTCTCTCCAGTTTTTACCGTGGAGGAAACCATGGAAATTACAGAAATGGAGGAAGTGAGTGGTGTTGTCTTGGACCATATATGAATTAGCAGGGAGGAGATTATTAGAGGTCTTAAAGAGCATAAACATGGATGAGTCTCTTGGACCAAAGCTGGTGCATTCCCAGAGCATGTGAGAAGTTATAGAGAAATTGTTGAGGCTCCTGGAGAGATTTTTGCTTCATCCCTGGACACAGTAAGGTTCTGGAGGATGGAAAGTGGTTAATGTGATACTATTGTTTAAAAGGTAGGAGAAAAAGTCAGGGAACTACAGGCCGGTAGGTTTGACATCAGTGGTGGTTAATTGCTGGAGGGTATTGTGAGACAGGGTCTACCAGCTTTTCAAAAGACAGTGTCTGATTCAGGACAATCAGTATGGCAAGTGTCATCTGACAAATCTTGGAGTTCTCCAAAGAGGTAGCCAAGAATATGGATTAAAGTAGGCAGTGGACGTTTCTATATGAACTTTAGCAAGGACTTTGACATCCCTAATGGCAGGCAGTCATTTCATCGAGGATTTCATCATTTCATCATTTCATAATGGATTGGTTTCATAATCAGCTCAGTGATAGGAAGCAGAGTGTGATGGTTCTGGGTTGTTTCTTGGACTGGGTTGTTCCTGTGTATAGTTATATCTGGTTTTGTGACCTTTGCAATTTATGTAAATGAGTTGGATGAGAATGGATAGAAAATTTGCAGATGATACTAAAATAGGTGGTGGTAAACAGTACAGAGGTTTCAAAAAGCTTGATCAGCTAGTTATGTGGCTGAAGGTTGAAAATGGCTTTCAATCTAGATAACTGTGAGATATTTCATTCTGGGAGATCAAACTAGTTTAGGGCATAAGCAGTGAAGCAGTAGAGCCTTGGGAAGTTATGGAACAGAGAGAACCAGGAATGCAAGTGCATAGTTCACTGAAACTGGATTCACAGGTGGATAGGGTGATGAATAAAGCCCTTCCAACCACTGCACACATCCACATGAAAAGCTGTCATAAGAAAGCAGCGTCCATCATCAGAGATCCCCTCCACTCAGGCCATGCTTTCTTCTCACTTCTGCCATCAGGTAGAAGGTACAAGAGCCTCATAACTTGCACCATCATGTTAAAGAGCAGTTACTATCCCTCAACCATCAGGCTCTTGAATAAAAGGGGATAACTATACTCACTTACCCCATCATTGAAATGTTCCCACAACCAATCATCTCACTTTAAGGACTCTTTATCTCGTGTTCTCATTATTTATAGCTATTTATTTGCATTTGCAGAGTTTGTTGTCGTCTGCTCTCTGGTTGATCTTTCATTGATCTGTTACAGTTAATATTCCATAAATTTGCTGAGTTTGCCCACAAACAGTGAATTGCAGGATTGTAAATGGTGGCATATATGTACTTTGATAAAAAGAATTACTTTGAACATTTAAAATCCATGTGGGTAAGTAAACAGATAGAAGAGGTCCATAGGTTTGCTGATACACTTGGGAGAGCTTAAACTGGCTTTGCAGTGGGCTGGGAACCAGAGTTCCAGGTTGGTAAGGGAAGGGTTGGACCAGAAGATAGATGCCAAGGAAAGTACTGAGAAGTAAAATTGAAATAATAGGTATGATGGATTGGATAGCCTGAAGTGTGTATATTTTAATGCTATGAGTATTATGAGTAAGCATGATGAATTTAGAGCATGGATCAGTTCATGGAACTATGATGTTGTAGCCATTACTGAAAACTGGTTGAGAAAGGAGCAGGAATGGGTGATTAATGTACCAGGTTTTCAAAGTTATAGAAAAGATAGAGGAGGTAAAATAGAGCCCGGGGGCGGGGTGCAGTTGCACTACTAATCAGGGATAATATCACAGCTGCACTTAGGGAAGGTATAGTGGAAGGATCAGACACAGAGTTCATTTGGGTGGAACTCAGGAATAGGAAGGGTTTGCCTAATAACTATCAGGACATTGAGGAACAGTCATGTAATCAGATTAAAGAAATGTGTAAAAATAATAGGGTTGTTGTCATGGGGAAATTCAACCTCCCTAATATAAGCTTGGACCTTCTGAGAGTAAAGGGTTTAGTTGGGGCAGAACTTGTTAAGTGTACCCAGATAGGTTTTTTTAAAATCAATATGTTGATGGCCCAATGAGAGTTGAGACCATACTGGACCTGGTATTGGGTAATGAACCTGGCCAGGTGACTGACTTTTCAGTGGGTGAACAGCCTGGGAACAGTGCCTACAACTCCAGCATAGCTATAGATAAGGATAGGCATGGTCATTGTGGGGGAGTAGGGCAAATTATGAGGGCATTAGGTAGGAACTAAATAGAGTTAATTGGGAACACCTTTTTAGTGGCAAGTCCATATCAGTCATGTGGAGGAGATATAAAGATCAATTGCACAGAGCACAGGAAGGGCATGTTCCTGTTAGAAAGAAGGATGGGGATGGAAAGATGAGGGAACTTTGGATGTCCAGATAGGTGATGAATTTAGTCAAGAAGAAAAAAGAAAAGTATGTAAAGCTTTGGAAGTTAGGATCAAATGAAACATATGAAGAGTGTAAAGAAGCCAGAAAAGAACTAAAGAAGGGAATTAGGAAAGCCAGGACGGGCCATGAAAAATCCTTGACAATTAGGATTAACGTGAATCCCAATGCATTCCACACATACATCAAGAACATAAAGATAACTAGAGAGAGCTTAGGACCTTTGCTTGGATGCAGAAAATGTGAGTGAGGTGCTTAATGAGCACTTTGCTTCTGTATTTACCAAGGAAAAGGATATGGAGGACCGGGAGATGAGTGCTAAGTGTATAAATACAATAGGGCATTTAAAGTTCAAGAAGGAGTAAGTTTTGGGCTTCTGAAAGAGTATTAAGGTGGATAAGTTTTTAGGCCCTCATGGGATTTATCCCAGGTTATTGAAAGACACAAGAGACGACATTGCTGGGCCCTTCAACAGTATCTTTCTGTCCTCTCTAGCTGCAGGCAAGGGCCTGAAGGGTAGGCAAATGGATAATGTTGTACCTCTATTTAAGAAGGGAGCAAGGGAAAATCCTGGGAACTATATACCGGTGAATCCCAGGCCAGCTGTACAGAAATTGCTGGTGAAAGTTCTTGGAGATAGTATATATGAGCATTTGGAAACCCGTGACCTAATCAAGGCAAATCAGCATGGCTTTGTGTGTGGCAAGTCATGTCTTACCAACTTGATTGAGTTTTTTGACAAGGTGACAAGACGGCAGTGGATGTTGTCTACATGGATTTTGACGAAGTCCCCCAAGAGAGATTAATCCAGAAGATTAAGATACATGGAGTCCGCGGCGAATTGGCTATTTGGATTCAGAACTGGCTTGCGTATAGAAGACAGAGGGTACTGGCTAAAGGGACTTATTCGAGCTGCACGTCTGTCATTAGTGGAGTTCCGCAAGGATCTGTGGTTTGTGACGTACACAAATGACCTGGATGAAAAAATGTAGCTGGGTGGGTTAGTAAATTTGTGGATGATACCAAGATTAATGGAGTTGGATGGATAGTGTAGAAGACTGACAGAGAATACACCACATCATAGATAAGTTGCAGATATGGCCAGGCTGCATCACTGCCTGGTTCGAAAATTGCACCATCTCGGATCACAAGACCCTGCAGTGGATAGTGAGGTCAGCTGAGAAGATCATTGGGGTCTCTCTTCCCGCCATCACGGTCATTTACACTACAGGCTGCATCCGCAAACAAGCAGCATTATGAAGGACCCCACACACCCCTCATACAATCTCTTCTCCCTCCTGCTGTCTGGGAAATGGCACCAAAGCACTTGGGCTCTCATGACCAGACTACGTAACAGTTTCTTCCCCCAAGCTATCGGACTCCTCAATACCCAGAGCCTGGACTGACATCTTACTGCCCTATTGTCCTGTTTATTATTTATTGTAATGCCTGCACTGTTTTGTGCACTTTATTGTCCTGGGTAGGTCTGTAGTCTAGTGTAGTTGTTTTTTTCTCTCTGTGTTTTTTTTATGTAGTTCTGTCTAGTTTTTGTACTGTGTCATGTAACACCTTGGTCCTGAAAAACGTTGTCGCATTTTTACTATGTACTGTACGTAGCAGTTATGACTGAAGTATATAGCAGAAATGACAATAAAAGTGACTTGACTTGAATTGACTTGACTTGAAACGGGAGATGGAATTTAACCCAGATAAATGTGAGACGTTGCACCTTGGAAGGGCAAATGCAAGGAGACAGTACAATGTTTAAGGAAAGGTCCTTAACAGTGTTGCTGAGCAGAGGGATCTTGGGATCCAAGTTCATAGCTGGCTACACAGGTCAGTAAGGTGGTTAAGAAGGCTTATAAAATGCTTGCTTTTATTAGTCAAAGCCCTGAGTTCAGAAGTCAGGAGGTTATGTTGCAACTTTATAAAACTCCGGTTAGGCCACATCTGGAGTATTGCGTACAGTTCTGTCCACTCCACTATCAGAAGGATGTTGAGGCTTTTGAGAGGGTGCAGAAGTGGTTTACTAGGATGCTGCCTGGTTTGGAGGGCATGTGCTATCACCAGAGCCTGGATAAACTTGGGTTGTTTTCTCTGGAGCGCCAGAGGCTGAGAGGAGATCTGACAGAGGTTTACAAGTGTACAATGTCCTGGGTATGTTACTCAAAATGGCCTCTTTGGTTTGTTACAAGTAGGAATGTTTCTTTGTCGGATAAGTGTTTCTCTCGCCGTTGTTTCACTTTAGAATGGCTGATATGGTAATTGTATTCATTTGTTAATCAATGGGGAATGTCATTGTGTCTTGTGATGCTGGGAACTTGGGGGAGGGGTTTTCGCAGGTTTTTTTGGAGAGGCCGAGGAAGACGCTGAGGAAGGTGGACGTGTGCTGGACTGCTTGTAAGACCACCGGGGTGGTCCCAGGTGCGACGGCCGGATGGGTCGATTGGTTCGCTGATTGAGCTCCAACGAGTGCACTAAACAGACTGAACTTTGATAAGTTGGCGCCTTTTGTTTTTTTCCTTGTATATATATATTGTATTGCCTACTATTTTTTAATTTTAGTAAACTCTTTAAAGTGTATTTCATAACGGTATTTGTTGTGGGTTTGATACTGTTGGCGGGCGCGAGGCATTAACTCGATTCTCACAGCACCTGCGTGTACGGGAGGTGGGTTGGAGAGTGGCTGGATCTCCTTTTTTTCCCCTAGACATATACCAGCCTGTTGGGTAAGGGTTACATTTGTGGGGTGCTTGTCCGGGATTGGATTTTCAGGGGCTGTGGAGTCGCGCAGGCAGCAGAGCGGAGATGGACAGAGATAAGTTTGTTTGTTGGTGCCAGTTTGAAGGTATACCAGTACAGTACGCATGTGTAGTGAGCGGAGTGGATTTTTGAGTTTTGGGAGACGCGATAGTGCGGGGCTTGAGTTCGGTGAAGGGTATTGGGCAGGTAGAATTGGTAGCTAGACGGTGTGGTAAAGAGGTAGAGTCTAGCTGGGTGTTGGTTCGTACGAGTGCTGAAGTCAGGACGGTGGAACTGCCGGCGACGGTCAGTGTACCGGGGGAGGAGGGGCCGTGGGGGCTCCACTTCTACAAGGATGAGGCTGAGGAGACATTGGAGGAGGAGCTGGAGCTAGAGGTGGACCCCAGAGAGGTGCCCGGCACTAGTAAAGGGAGGTGGGAGGAGGGAGTCGTGACTAGGCCCCACCCCCCCAGGTAGGGTGGAAGCCTCGGAGCTGGCAGCCGCACTTAACTCCCTGGTGGGGGTGGCCAAGAGGCCACGGCTGAGCTGGGGGTGTTCTCCGGAGCCAAGCCTACTCCGGATGGGGAGGTGGACTACGAGACCTGGATCGAGCATACGTCTTTGATGTTAGAGGAGTGGCCAGGCTCAGAGGAGGAGAAGAGGCAGCGATTGGTGGGAAGTTTGAGGGGTTTAGCAGCCAAAATCGTCCGGGAGTTGAAAGCTGAGAAGCCTGGAGCCTCAGTGGAGGAATGCCTAGAAGTTTTGGAGGGAGCGTTTGGGTTGTCAGGGGAACCCTGGCTGCTTTTAGCAGAGTTTCAACGCCTGGAACAATGGAGAGGGGAAAAGCTCTCCGAGTACATATTTAGGATGGAGGGGATGCTCTCGGGGCTGTGGCGCCGGGGGGTAGTGAAGGCGACTGACGTGGCTAGCGTGAGGATGAGTCAGCTATTCAGTGGCTCTCTGGAGGAGGACAAGGTGGCGTGGACTATCCGGCAGGCTTATAGGAAAGGTCCCCCTCCATCCTTTGGGCAACTGATTAGAGAGGTGCGAGAGGAAGAGAGAGCGTTGGGGCGGAAAAGGGGCACGGGCCTACGGGAGCAATCCTCAGCGATACAGGAAGTGGTGGCTGAGTGGAGGAATGACAATCCCCCGGGGAGTAGGGAACCCCCTTTGGAGGGGAGGGACAGGGGAGGTACCTACTCTCAGGGGCGATCAGTGCAGTGGATTGGGAGCAGGAGCCGTCCTGGGAGAGGAGGGGCAGCCGGCAGTGTGTGCTTTAACTGTGGGAAAGAGGGGCATTTCAGGCGGGACTGTGGAAGGCCGAGGGTGTGCTATAGCTGTGGAGAGGAGGGTCACTTTAGGTGGGATTGTGAGAGACAAGGAGTCCTGCGAAGGACAAGCCCCCCTGCGACTAAGAAGGGAGAGGTGTCGGGGAAACTTAGGAGAGGCTCAGTGAGGGAATGGACTGGAGCCTCTGGAAGAACACGTTCCCAGAGATCAGCCGGAAGACCACCGGGTGCCCACGCCTCTGTTCCGGATGGGCTGGTAGGACCCCGTGCCAGTGTGGGTCTACGGATAGAGGGAATTTACGCAAAAGCCGTTCTTGATACGGGATCGCAGGTGACCTTATTGTACCGGTCTTTCTACAATCAATATCTAAAGCATTTGCCTGTAACACCATTTGACGCCCTGCAGATTTGGGGTGTGAGTGAGGGTGACTACCCGTACGATGGGTACCTATCGGTGAGATTGGAGTTCTCGGAGGGCGATGTGGGAGTGTCGGAAGCTATTGAGACGTTGGTGTTGGTGTGTCCTGACCCGGTGGAAACCGGTGGTGCTGCCCTCCTGGTGGGGACTAACTCCCCAGTTGTGCGACGGCTCCTGGGAGCTTGTAAGGAGAAATGGGGGGAAGACTTTCTGGAGACCCTCTCGGTGCATCCAGTGTTTCGAGCAGTGTTCGCAGAAGGGGTTGCCTCCCAAGGGCTGGACCTGGAGTGTAAACGAGGGACGGTGTGGTGTACGCAGGCGAGGCCCAAGGTGATCCGACCCGGGGAGGTAGCCCTAGTGATGGGGACCCCCAGATTCCCAGGAGTGCCGACGGGAGAAGCCCTGTTAGTAGACGCCCCAGACGATCTTGAAGGGGAGACACGATTTCCGGCGGGGGCGCTGGTGAGGCCCGAAGTGCAGAGACCAGGGGTGGTACATGCGAGGTGTATAGCTATAAGTGTCAGGAACACCACGGCAAGAGAAATCACCTTTAAGAGGGGAATGCCGCTGGCACATCTGTTCCCGGTGACGGTAATGTCCAGCGCACCAGTGCGGACCCCTAACGGGGAGGGATCGGAGCATCGAAGGGAGCTGACCGCTGAAGCCTTTAACTTCGGGGATTCCCCAGTGTTGCCGGAGTGGAAACGCAGGCTAGTGGAGAAGATGCTGAAGATGGAAGCTGTTTTTTCTCGGGGCGAGTTTGATGTTGGCTGCTCCAAAAGCACTCGCCACACCATCCGGGTGACGGAGGACACCCCATTCCGAGAGAGATCCCGGCGGCTGGCTCCGGCAGATGTTGAGGACGTGCGACAGCACTTGTGCAAGTTGAAGGAGGCCGGAATCATAGCTGAGTCTCTAAGTCCTTATGCGTCCCCAATAGTGGTGGCACGGAAGAATAATGGGCGAGTGCGCATGTGTGTTGACTACAGGACGTTGAATCGGCGAACTGTCCCTGATCAATATACTGTCCCAAGAGTCGAGGATGCGTTGGCCTGCCTGAGCGGTGCAAAGTGGTTCAGTGTGCTGGATTTAACAAGTGGGTATTACCAGATCCCGATGAGTGCGGCCGATAAAGAGAAGACCGCTTTTATCTGCCCGCTGGGGTTCTTTCAGTTCGAACGAATGCCCCAAGGCATATCCGGAGCCCCAGCCACCTTCCAGAGGCTCATGGAGAGAACTGTGGGGGATATGAATCTGTTGGAGGTGCTGGTGTACCTGGACGATTTGATAGTGTTTGGATCGACTTTGGAGGAACATGAGGAGAGGCTGTTGAAGGTGTTGGGCCAGCTTAATGAAGAAGGGTTGAAGCTTTCCCTGGACAAATGCCAGTTCTGCAAGTCGTCGGTTAACTACATTGGCCATATCATTTCGCGAGAGGGAGTGGCTACTGATCCAACCAAGATAGAGGCCGTGACCACCTGGCCGAGACCCCAGAAAGTGGGTGCTCTGCGCTCATTTTTGGGGTTCTGTGGGTATTACCGGCGATTTGTGAAAGGATACGCCAAAGTGTGTCACCCGTTGACTCAGCTGTTGTGTGGCTATCCCCTGGTGGAGAAGAAGAGGACGGGGAACCAGAGGCAGGACGCTGGAGGATACTGGAACCTGGCGGAACCTTTTGGCTCGAGATGGGATGATCAATGAGAAGAGGCATTCCGATCTTTGAAAAGGGCCCTGACCCAGGCCCCGGTGTTGGCTTTTGCCGATCCCCAGAAGCCATATGTGCTCGGGTCTCGGGGCTGTTCTGTACCAGGAGCATGGCAAGGCATTGAGGCCGGTAGCCTTTGTCAGCCGAAGCTTGTCGCCATCGGAGAGAAACTATCCCACTCACAAGTTGGAGTTCCTGGCGCTGAAGTGGGCGGTGGTGGACAAGCTGGGCGATTACCTTTACGGAGCCAAGTTTGAGGTGAGAACGGATAACAATCCTCTCACTTATATTTTGACTTCGGTGAAGCTGGATGCCACAGGACATCGGTGGCTGGCGGCATTGTCGGTATATGATTTCAGCCTGAGGTACCGCCCCGGAAGCAAGAATATCGATGCGGATGCATTGTCTCGTCGGGAGCTGGGGGAGGAGGAGAGGGACGAGGAGTGGGAGAGTGTCCCTGCCCCTGGAGTGAAGGCGATGTGTCAGTTTGTTATCACCGTGAAGGCCGAGGGAAGAGGGAGGCTGGAACGAGCCGTGGACCATTTGGGGGTTTTTGACGACGCCATACCCCTAGTTTACTGTGACCTGACCGCTCTGGGGACTAAACAGTTGCCGGACCTGAGTCCGGGGGAAGTGGCAACTGCTCAGCAAAATGACCCGGGCATTGGCACAGTGTGGAGAGCGGTCGAGAAGGGGGATGGGGCGTTGGCTGAGAAGGCGAAACACCCATACGTGCCTCTGTTGTTGAAGGAGTGGTCTCGGTTGAAGTTAAAGAACAAAATCTTGTACCGGGTAACGACGCCTCCGGACCAACCCCGCTGTTGGCAACTGGTCCTGCCGGAGGAGTATCGCCAGGCTGTACTCCAGGCCTTACATGATGATTCTGGACATTTGGGGGTGGAAAAGACATATGGATTACTCAAAGACCGGTTCTACTGGCCCCGGATGAGGGGGGACGTCGAAGAATACTGTAGGGGATGCCGTCGTTGCATCCAGAGGAAGACCCTGCCAGCGTTGGCGGCTCCACTGTCGCACTTGCAGAGTGCGGGACCTCTGGACCTGGTATGTATGGATTTCCTGTCGATTGAGCCTGACACCAGCAACACCGCGAATGTATTAGTCATCACCGATCATTACACTCGCTATGCTCAGGCATTTCCCACCAAGGATCAGAAGGCGACGACAGTGGCGAAGGTGTTATGGGAGAAGTACTTTGTGCATTACGGCCTTCCCAGGCGAATCCATAGTGATCAGGGGCGGGACTTTGAGAGCCGCCTTATCCAGGAATTACTGACTATGCTTGGGGTTGAGAAATCCAGGACCAGGACTACCCCTTACCACCCACAGGGAGATCCTCAGCCAGAGAGATTCAACAGGACCCTGTTGGATATGCTCGGGACGCTGGAGATTGGGCAGAAAAGCAGGTGGAGTCGTCATATTGGACAATTGGTTCACTGTTACAATTGTACTCGCAATGAGGCTACAGGGTATTCACCCTATTAACTGATGTTCGGGCGGGAAGCGATGTTGCCCATTGACGTGTGTTTTGGAGGTGGAGTGGGTGAATTTCCCGGGAAGTCCCATCTAAAGTACGTGTCCAACATGAAGAGGGAGTTACAGCGGGCGTACGAGTTGGCCGAGGCGGCGGCTACCAAACAAAATCAGAGGAATAAGATGCGGTATGATCGAAAGGTGAAGTTTGTACAATTATTACCGGGCGACCGGGTCCTTTTACGGAATTTGGGACTCCCTGGTAAGCACAAGTTGGCAGATCGATGGGCGGCCAGCCCCTATGTAATAGAGAGCCAGATGCCGAACCTGCCAGTTTACCGGGTGAAACCCGAGGATGGAAAAGGGCCTATCAAGGTAATCCATAGGAATCACCTGCTGCCACTGGGTCAAGCGGTGCAGGTGGATAAGGAGCCCGAGTGGGAGGTTACGCCCAGTACAAGGACTCTGCGAGGGCGCGGAGAACGGGAAGAGCCCGCTGCTGAAGAGCGGGGACGGGTCCCTCACCCGGGAATGGCTACCGATTCAGAGGAGGACGACTCAGATGAGTGGGTCCTGTTCCCATTCGCTGGTGCTCCAGTACCAGGAGAGGAGGCTCCTGGACCTTCCCATACTGAATTGGGTGAGAGGAGGGAAGGTCTTGAGGGTCAGATGGAGAGGCAGCCTACATTGGTGGGAGAGAGGGTGGAACCCGAGCGTGAGCCGGAGAGATCTCGGGTGAGGGAGGACCCCTGTGAGGAAGGGGGTGCGGGTCTGTCAGGTAGACCTGGGGTGTCCGAGACAGTGGGTTCGCAGGTGACGAGGGAGCCCAGTGGGGCAGAAGGGGTATGGAGATCTCAGAGGATTAGGCGCCCCCCAGAGCGGTTGACATATGTGGTACCGGGAGAACCGAGTGTGATTTCTACTGCTCTGGGTAGTTATGTCACTGCTTTCTGCACCTGGGTTGGGTTTTGTGTGTTGCAAGAAGCTTTGGGGAACTCTAGTAATGCCATGAGGGCATGACATTTGCTGGTGGGGAGAGAATGTACAATGTCCTGGGTATGTTACTCAAAATGGCCTCTTTGGTTTGTTACAAGTAGGAATGTTTCTTTGTCGGATAAGTGTTTCTCTAGCCGTTGTTTCACTTTAGAATGGCTGATATGGTAATTGTATTCATTTGTTAATCAATGGGGAATGTTATTGTGTCTTGTGATGCTGGGAACTTGGGGGAGGGGTTTTCGCGGGTTTTTGGGAGAGGCCAAGGAAGACGCTGAGGAAGGTGGACGTGTGCTGGACTGCTCGTAAGACCACCGGGGTGGTCCCAGGTGCGACGGCCGGATGGGTCGATTGGTTCGTTGATTGAGCTCCAACGAGTGCACTAAACAGACTGAACTTTGATAAGTTGGCGCCTTTTGTTTTTTTCCTTGTATATATATATATATATATATATATTGTATTGCCTACTATTTTTTAATTTTAGTAAACTCTTTAAAGTGTATTTCATAACGGTATTTGTTGTGGGTTTGATACTGTTGGCGGGCGGCAGGCATTAACTCGATTCTCACAGCACCTGCGTGTACGGGAGGTGGGTTGGAGAGTGGCTGGATCTCCTTTTTCCCCTAGACCAGGGGTCAGCAACCTTTACCACTGAAAGAGCCACTTGGACCCGTTTCCCACAGAAAAGAAAACACTGGGAGCCGCAAAACCCGTTTGACATTTAAAATGAAATAACACTGCATACAACGTTTTTTTTGCCTTTATGCTATGTATAAACAAACTATAATGTGTTGCATTTATGAAATTGATGAACTCCTGCAGAGAAAACGAAATTACATTTCTGCATGCAACAAAAACATTTTGAACTCTGAAAAAAAGACGTTGGGTTGAAAGTTACTTTAAAGTAAAATACTCAATGTCTATTTGAGTCCTTCTTGTATTTATGAAAAACGCCGAACTTAAATTTTCCGCCAGCAGCAAACCAAAAATAACATCAGCCAGCTGTCAGCCTGAAAAATAAAAGGACTATTTCACTGAACAATGAAAAAATATGAATACACATAAAATAATAGGCAATTAAAATATTTATCATACTTGGTTAATGGGATTTCTGCTCCTGGACCTCAGCGCACAGCGTCTGCACATCAGGGCTGTATGACGTCACCTTCATCTTTACACAGGATCGCAAGCTGTCATCTGTGAGGCGTGCGCGATGTTTGTTTTTAATAAAGTTCATGTTGGAGAACACCTGCTCACTTACATATGTGGATCCAAAGATCGACAGGACTCAAAGCGCATACTTTTTAATGTTTACATAAATGTCGGGCATAGCATTCCATGTTTCGAACACAAGTTTGTCCGGTTTTGGAAGGTTTTCAATATCACTCCATTTGTGTTTCTGAGCAAGAACGGGCAACATCTTCAAGGTCTGCTGTCAAGCGTCTAAACTTGGACACCCATATGTCTTTGTTGGCTATGTCGGCCAGTTCCATCTCAAGATCAGGTTGACTCACACCTGCCAATGCAGTCGTATTCAGTAGGGAAGGATCGATGCTTAAGGGAGTGACCGGGAAGGATAATGTGTTTTTTTCCTCTCTGAACTCAGAGAAGCGTTTCCCAAACGATGTTTGCATTGCGATGATTGCAGAATGTAAATACTCCGAAATTATCATGTCGTGACCTTGTTTGAACTCTCTCAAATTGGGGAAGTGAGACAAAGTGCCTTTCTGTAAATCTCTGGCAAGCACTGTCAACTTGCGCTCGAATGCCAAAACATCCTCCAACATGTGCAGGGCTGTACGTCCTTACCCCGTTGAAGAGCTGTGTTCAGCGTGTTCAGGTGCGCTGTCATGTCTACCATGAAGTGTAGCTTTTCCAGCCACTCTGGCTGTTCCAGCTCAGGAAAGGTGAGCCCTTTGCTGCCCAGGAAAGTTTTCACTTCTTCCAGACACGCGACAAAGCGTTTCAGCACCTTCCGTCTGGACAGCCAGCGATAAAAACACGTTGTAGCGGTGTCAGTAAACTGCAGTCAAAGATAGCTTTATTCGAACTAAACAGCCTTGCTTTTAAGCCTCTCTCAACCCAGCCCCCATGGACGCAGATGCTGCAAAAGACGCGTACTCACAAACCCCCGTAGGCTATCTCCCTTAGCCGGAATGCTGGCTAATTGTGAGCCGTTTCGGATGTCGCCACACTTAGATTGTACAAGATCACCATAATCTTCAAATTTAGAATTACATTTCAAAAGCTAACAAACTAACATAAAATACATTTTAATTAAATACTGACCAATTATTTCCCAAAGCCACAGGGAGCCGCAGCACAGAGGTGAAAGAGCCACAAATGGCTCGGGAGCCGCAGGTTGCCGACCCCCGCCCTAGACATATACCAGCCTGTGGGTAAGGGTTACACAAGATTATGAGAAGCATAGATAGGGTTGACAGATAGTATTTGTTTCCCTGGGTTGAAATGTCTAATACAGAGGGTATGCATTGAAGTTGAGTGGGGTAGGTTCAAGGAGGATGTGAGGTGTATGTTTTTTACTCAGAGCTGAGGATGCCTGGAATGTATTGCCTAATAAGAAGGTAGAGGCGAACACATTAGAGGCTTTTAAGAGCTGTTTGGATAAGCACATGGTTGTAAGGAAGATGGAGGGATATGGACATGGTGTAGGTAGGAGGGATTAGTGTTTGGGTGTTTTTAATTTGCTTTTTAGCTCATTCAGCACAACACTGTGAGCCAAATGGCCTGTTCCTGCCTGTATGTTCTGTAAGATGTCCTCCGTAGAAGTGAAGACAAACACTCTGATAATCACAAGTTCAGGCAGTTAACGGGTTAAAGTAATTTAGCAAGCCAGTCAAACATTTAGAATTGAGAAGAATTGATTTATAGCCATAAACTCTGTTGTAAAATCAAAACAATTCCTGGGAAGCTGGCAAAGAAATGTATAAAATCCCAGCTGCGTTCATCTAAATACAAGAAATTTTCCAAGTTGTAAAAACAAACTCAGGAGTAACTAAAGAGTTAATATTTTAAACGATGCAATAGTTCTGCAGGTAAAGAATGAATGAGTTTTGTCTGAAACTGAAATATATCAGAGTTGTTTGTACTGACGCTGAATGATAAATTGTTGGGATTGTCATGACCTGGTATGTTTTCTCTGGTGTTTATCTTTATTGGCAACATGGTCATCAGAGGCAGAATAAACAAGGGCAATTAAGTAAATTAGTTTGTGATAGACGAAAGGTGTTTCGCACTATTATGCTGCTTATTTATGATCCTGGAGTTATAAATGGATCCATCACAAAAATATAGTATTTTTTGAGCTGGTCCAGCTATCTTTAAGAGATGAATAACCACTTGTTTACCCCATTCTGTATCTATTTCAGGATTACTTACATTTTTCTGATCCTTATCACAGTTTATTTTACTCATAAACTAAAAGTGGCAAAACCAAAAATTTGCAGAGTGCTCATTACACATGCAACTAGTAGGCAGATTCAAGATCCTGAAGGAACCGAAGGAGTCAGGCGGCAAGTCTCAAGGAAAAGTTACAGTCGACATTCCAGGCTGATACACCAGTAAACAAATTAAATTGCGATGCTTTGCTATTGTTTCATGTGACTCAAAAATGTAACTCAACGATTGGATTTTGTAAACAAAACAGTTGACAGACAGACATACTTTATTGATCCCGAGGGAAATTGGGTTTCGTTACAGTCGCACCAACCAAGAATAGTGTAGAAATATAACAAAATAAAACCAGAATAATTAAATAATAATAAGTTAATCATGTCCAGTGGAAATAAGTCCAGGACCAGCCTATTGGCTCAGGGTGTCTGACTCTCTGAGGGAGGAGTTGTAAAGTTTGATGGCCACAGGCAGGAATGACTTCCTATGAGATGCTTGAGAAATAAAGTCCGAATGATGTTTGGTCTTTGTAAAACAGGTTGCCAGAAGACCGTTTTGACTGCTAAACTATAAATGATAGCCAGTCGTATGAGTATTTTATTTACATATCAAATAAAAGTCAACATGTATACAATGCGTACAATTATTCAGTCTCGGAGGTGAGAGAGATTGGGAGCCAGCAGAACAGTCCTCTGGCACGTCTCCTACACAAAACAGAATTGATGGTAGATATCATAAAGTCTCAAACAACTCACTGTAAGTCAATAACCAGGCTTTCTTTGTAAAGTTTGCTTTGCCCACATCTGGAACGTAAAGAGCAGTTTCTGTCAGTCAAATTACAATGAGCTGTAACTAAAACTGGGATTATAATTCTTAAAATTTTTAATGTTTATGGCAATCTGTTTCAAGTTTCTAAATATATTAAGGGGAAGAAGTCAGTTAGACAGAGAAAAAGGAATCTACTTATTTTGAATTTCCTGATAACATTAGAAGAGGTAATTCAGCCCATCAGCTTCTCGGAGTATTTCCTATGGGTTAGCTGTTTAGCCTAAAGATTTCATAATTTTACTCTTAAAACACTTCCATATGCAAAAGATGATAGGAATAAGGAAATACTTTTCACAATCTTTTAATTGGATACTAAAATGTTATCAATCAAACTGATAGATGAAGGGAAAGCTACACACACAAAGTGCCAGTGGAACGCAGCAGGCCAGGCAGCATCTATAGGGAGAAGCACTGTTAACGTTTTGGGCTGAGACCCTTCGTCAGGACAAACTGAAAGGAAAGATAGTAAGAGATCTGAAAGTAGGAGGGGGAGGGGAAAATGCAAAATGATAGGAGAAGACTAGAGGGGGTGGGGTGAAGCTGAGAGCCAGACAGGTGATTGGCAAAAGGGATACAGAGCTAGAGAAGGGAAAGGATCATGGGACGGGAGGCCTAGGGAGAAAGAAAGGGGGGAGGGGAGCACCAGAGGGAGATGGAGAACAGGCAGAGTGATGGGCAGAAAGAGAGAAACAAAAGGAGGGAGGAAAAAAAACCTAAATATATCAAGGAAGGAGTAAGAAGGGGAGGAGGGGCATTAATGGAAGTTAGAGAAGTCAATATTCATGCCATCAGGTTGGAGGCTACCCAGCCGATATATAAGGTGCTCTTCCTCCAAACTGAGTGTGGCTTCATCTTGACAGTAGAGCAGGCCATGGATAGACATATCAGAATGGGAATGGGACATGGAATTAAAATGTGTGGCCACTGGGAGATCCTGCTTTCTCTGGTGGACAGAGCATAGTTGTTCAGCGAAATGGTCTCCCAGTCTGCGTTGGGTCTCACCAATATATAAAAGGCCGCACAAGGAGCACCAGACACAGTATACCACACCAGCCGACTCACAGGTGAAGTGGCGCCTCACCTGGAAGGACTGTCTGGGGCCCTGAATGGCGGTGAGGAAGGAAGTGTAAGGGCAGGTGTAGCACTTGTTCTGCTTACAAGGATAAGTGCCAGGAGGGAGATCGGTGGGAAGGGATGGGGGGACAAATGGATAAGGGAGTTGCGTAGGGAGTGATAAAGATGAAGGAAAATTTAGGTACAAGGAATTAGAGAGCGCAAGCCAGCCATTATCCCTTTGAATAGCAGAACAGGTTTGAAGGGTTAAGTTGATTTTTTTCCTGTTCCTATAAAGGAGACAAAATTGTGATATTACAGTTTGGACTTTAGTTTTTGCATTGAAATTCTCAAGTATAGAAAAATATTTGCTGTATATTTGAGGAGCAAAGTATTACATGAAGCTTTTAAAGTGACCTTCAAATTTGAATAAAGCTCTAATCATTTTTGCTCTGGGGATTGAAGCATACTCTTAATCAGTTCTGAACCTCCAGCTTAATGCTTTTTGCAATAGCTGTCAATTGCCATCATGACTTGTACAGTATTTATCTCTGGCAGTTTAGTGCAAGCCCTTGACAAGATGATGACAAGCACAAATATAATCACTGTAACAGCACATCTGTGTTAGCTGAGCATTTGATTGCATGTACATCCCTCTCAAAGTCAGCAGGCTAAAATAGTCTGTGCAAATCTGCTTGGTCATGTGAACTTTTGTATTTGATGTTGGACTTCAGATCACCAGACTGACTTTATTGATGTATCAGTAAGTGTTACGTTTATTCTTGATACAAGACAAACTTGCATGGGTGAAACTAACACATATTTACAGTAAAATGGCTCCATCCTGACACGAACGCATGCAACTATTTCACCAATGTCATTTCCAGTTCTGGGTGGACTGCCAGCATTGCACACTGGGAACTGCAGTTCTTTATTATGTACACACATAATATATCTTCCTCCTTTAAAAGAAAGGCCAAACACAATACTATGTCTTCATAAACCTGTGAAAAACAATAATGTTTTCCAACAAAGATATGTACATCAACTTCAATTGTAATAAGCGAAAATACAGTCCCTTATTCAGTCAGTCTCTGAGATAGCTTGATTATCCCTTTTGGTCTGGTATTTGTTTCCACAGATGTTTTGCGTTCATTTGCTGCATTAATATTTGTGTCTTTCTGAGAACATTGATCAACAAGTTAATTTCTTTCACATCTTGCTGCCAAGATCCTATCTATTGTCTCTGTTCCCGTTCTTTCCATGTGACTACAATTTGCTCCACGTGCCTCATAATGGAGCTCCAGACTACATCCATCTTTGCACAAGTTCCAACTGAGTCTGTCTCAATTTACAGAGCTCCTTCTGTGGGCTGTGTATCATAGCAACTTCTGTTGGTTTGGGTTGAACTGTTGCTGTTGTTATGACCTTTGGGTCAGTGTGATCTCCCCATCTTCCTTTTTACTTTTTCTCTTCAACTTTGGAGACAATTCTGGAGATAAGTGACTTCCGCTCTTTAACTGGAAGTCGATGAGAGACAGATTTTGAACTATAGCTCCATGGTGTGGAAGGAAGACTGACGACTTCCTCATCACGATCACTCCATTCAGCACTGCATCCTGACCGTCATGCTGGTGTAGCAGGTACGGATGTCTCTGGAGGGTGCAGTTCTTGTGCTTCTCTTGTAGAACCTCTCTGGAGCTCTTGTGGATGCTGTTACGAGTTTTGAGTTACATCCAGTTAAGCTTCTGAGCCCCTCAAAGACACCTGCATACTTTTCCATGTGTGTAGTGTTGTCACTTTAGGTCTACGAACATGCTCTTAGATCTAATATTGGCTGTACTCTCTTTTCTACATCAGTAGCTGTGCACTTAGGTGTTGTCCCTTGTGTTTGAAGGTCACTATACAGCACCTTTTACTGGAATGTTCTCTTCAGCATAGCCTGTCACTTTTAGCCTCACTGGCTGAACCTAGCTTTGAGAGTCTTGTGATCATCCACCGATAACAGATTCACCTGGGCTCCGGTGCCAGGCTTGAATGGAATTACTGTCTCATTCACAGTCCCTGGAACAATCCACTCTGTTTCCTAGCACCAGTAGACTGTATGAATTCCTCCATTTCCTCAGCAACCATATGCACCTTTCTCTTGGTAAACTCAGCTTTGCAGCACTTTGCAAAATGATTCTTCTTCCCACAATTATTGCAGAACTTTCCATAAGCAGGACACATCTTTGGGATGTGCCTACCTCCACAGTTGCCACATTTGCTGTTTGAGCTTACCTCTTGGCTTTGCTGTTGCAGTGGCAAACACTTTATGCTCTGCCCTTCTGTTATCATAGCATGCTCTGCTGCTTCTGCCTTGTACAGCTCCTTGGCTTGTTAACGTATGGTCTCTGCTGCCCTGCACATATCCACAGCCTTTTCCAGCAGTAAATCTTTTTCACGGTGTAATCATTCTCTGACGCTATTATTTGGAATTCCAGAGTATTTAACAAGTGAGATTCTCAAATCTCCAAACTTACAGGACTTGCTCAGTGAGTGAAGCTCAGTTAAGTATTGGTCAAAGCTGACACTTAGTTTCTGTTTACTGGAGAAGAACTCATATCTTTTAAACATGACATTTTTACTTGGGACACAGTACTCCTCAAATGTTGTATTCAGAGTCTCTAACAAAAAAACTGTCTCATCAATTTGAAAGCTGGTGTAGATGTCCAAAGCATCTTTGCCAATTACGTTATAAAGATAGACACTTTCAATTTTTCCTCCACCCTTGCTCACTGCTAAATATATATATATTGAATTGCTGTTTGAAGCATTTCAAGTTATCAGTTAGATTGCGGGTAAACTGCAGAGATGCAGGAGAAATTAGGTTATCCATTTTGGGGATTTTCAGCATCTCTCACCTTAATCTCTTGGTGAATTTGGTGAACTTCTAGAATAATGTGCTAACTTGCCTCACTGGCCAGCTTCTCTGTCACTAGCATCTCCTTCGTAGTTGCCTGTGGTATTCATTTACTCTGGTGCCAGCTTCTGACACCATGTTATGTTTGTTCTTGATTTAAAAAAAACAAACTTGCATGTGTATGTCACTTCCTCTTTCAGGTTAACTGCCCCCCTTGCACACTGGGAACAGCAGTTTGTTATTACATACACACATAATACAGTAAGCTCACATACACACACAATTTTTTTTATTCTGTTTTCTATCCATTAATCAATCCTCAACCTTTGACTTTTCAGCAGTCCACAATCAAGGTGGCATCAGACTAAATCAATAGTGTTGCCTCTTTCTTGGGTGTAATGTTAATGCTCCAGCTTCTAAATCCAAAGATCATGAATTCAGAATAACTACATGAGTAAAGACACAGATTTGTCAAGTAGACAAGTACTACATTATTGGAGGAGATACTGAAACAAAATCCCATCTGTCCTTCTAAGTAAAAGGGATTGATCCTATTTAATGATTCAGATAAGAGTAATGGAGTCATTCTGGATTTAGCTCAAAGTGAATGCATGCACAGGTATGCAAAGCAAAACTTACATCATCGAGCATATAACATCCTACAAACAATATTCAGAAAAAATTAAACACGATTCTTTACGCAAAAGAATGCAATAGGAACCAAAAAGGAATAAACACAAACTGCTGGAGGAACTCAGCAGCCAGGCAGCATCTATGGAGAAGAGTACAGTTGACATTTGTAGTGCTGAAGGGTCTTGGCCTGAAATATCAACAGCGGCCGAGTTCTTCCAGCATTTTGTGTGTGTTGCTCGGATTTCCAGCATCTGCAGATTTTGAAAACTGAAACAAATTCCATTTAATGCAAAATGTTTAAAGTGGTCATAATTTTGGTAAGCTCTACTGATTAGGATTAGAGTCATAAAGTCATAGAAAACTACAGACCTTCAGTCCATCTAGTCCATGCCAAAGCATTTGGACTGCCTAGTCCCATTCAGCCACACCCAGACCATAGCCTCCATACCACTCCCATCCAAGTACCTATCCAAACTTCTCTTAAACATTGAAATCAAAATCGCATTCACCACTTGTTCACCACTGGCAGCTTGTCCCACACTCTTATCAC
The DNA here is from genome assembly GCF_030144855.1 of Hypanus sabinus. Lineage (NCBI taxonomy): Eukaryota > Metazoa > Chordata > Chondrichthyes > Myliobatiformes > Dasyatidae > Hypanus > Hypanus sabinus. Next base: position 84,367,722 of record NC_082708.1, read on the forward strand.
CATCTGAGTGACAGAATAATGAAAAAAAATGCCATGAATCTACATGGATTACTGTCCAAAAATATGGAGGAAGGAAATCTAGAGGGAGGTGACAGGCAGGCAAGGAGATAAGGAGAGAGGAAAATGGGAATAGGGAACGGTGAAAAGGAGGTGGGGGGCATTATCGGGAAGTCGAGAAATCAATATTCATGCCATCAGGTTGGAGGTGACGCAGACATAATATAAGGTGTTGTTCCTTCAACCTGAGTGTGGCCTCATCGTGACAGTAGAGGAGGCCATGGATTAACTTATCAGAATGGGCATGGGAAGTGGAATTAAGATGGGTATTTTAAATCTCCTTCAGATATTTTGTTATGCTTTGTCAAAGTTATGAATTAGGTAGTCTATAATATTCACAGGGACCCAATTCTGTAACTGCCTACTTACATTGTTTCTCTTCATTAATATGCAGACAAATAAAGCTGAGATTTGGTAAAACAACATTCAAGTATCATTGTGAAGGCAATGAAATCCCAAATTCATATTTATAAAATAATTCAAAATGTTTCAAAGTAACTAGATAAAAGCTTGCACCAATTGAAATAGGAGGGCATTGGATAACAGTCTTCTCTCACTATTATACTTCTAATTATTCATAGATTTTCTATATACTGTCAATTGCATTTGTGGCAGAGACAAAACAAAGCAGCCACCTTTACAAGGAATCTTGTGTGAGCAACTTAAACGCTTCCTTCAATGCATAGATGCATTTATATGTTGCAGAAATGACACCAAGTGCAGTTTACATCTGACTGATGTTAATGGTGCTAGCTCAGGCCAGGCATTCATTTTGCATTATGTATAATACACACATGGAGTTTTGCAACCAAGACCACACTCAGTAGAATTTCTAGGCAGCTGAGTTTAATTCAGGAAGAGCAATTTAGAATACTTAAATAAACTCCTGTATAGAGGTATAATTTGAACTCTGAACAAAATATCCAATTAAATGGAAAAGTGAAATACAGAAAGAAAAAGTAACAAGTTTCATTAAAAATCTTATGATAAGTTTAAAAGGAGCAAAACTCCAAGTGGAAAAAGTTAATTTTCTGTGCTAGAGAGGTTGTCAAGTAATAAGTAAGAATTCATATACTGTTTAAAATTCACCTGCAGCTGAGTGCCCAACATTTTTCTGGTACATTGGATCAGTATCTAATTAGGAAGTTCTGCAACTTCTCCTCTAATGAATTTGGATGGTAGGTCTCTTTGTGAGATAGCAGAAGCACAGCAGCATGGAAAGCAATTCCCCTATGTTCAAGATCAACAGTGTGGGCAGCTGTCACAATTTGCCATGCAATTTACTCAGAGCAGAATATAATAATGGTATAGGTTGTAGGTGGGAACGTACATTCTCGTAGAGGTGAAAACGTGAACCGGATTCTGTGTGAATTAGTGTACAAGGAGCAGATTATGAATCGTAAGCAGTGGAAGGGAGGTGGAATTGGCATGGTGCCGGGATGGGATGATTAGTGTTAGTTAAGCTTTGAAGAAATAAAAGCAGGGAAGTGAAATTGAACAGTAAGCTGACTCTGCCACTTGTGGAGACTGTAGATTAGATTGTCTTGGTGATGGAGAAAAAATGCAGCTGGAGGCTTGATTGAGAATTATTTAACAGAAAATCATTAGCAACCTGCCAAGTCATGGTATTGTAGCAAAGTGAGTAAAAAATGGTATCTGAGGATCTTAGGAACTGTTCCTAAGTTCCTAAGCTGAAAGAAAGTCTTATAATATATCTTCCAAGCATTAATACCTTTAAAAGTTTGAGTGAACATCAGCTCCTGAGTCTTTACAGATTTTAAATAATCCTATTTTAGCAGGTGAAAAGTACAATATTCTACTGGCAATTGTGACATCAGTGATTACAGCTGCACACAGAAAATCAATTATTTATCTGATACGAGTTATAGAATTCTGAAAACAATGTTTATCAAGCTTTCTTTAACCAATTAGGAAGTTCAAATAATAAAGAAAGTGTAAAGGAAAAAGGAATTTAATTAACACCTTGTTATTACTGCAGCTAAATAAAATCTTCGGAGGTGAAAATTAGTGAGAGACCAGAAGGTCATGTTGCTTTGTGTGAGACGTCTACACACGAATTATGTTAAAAGTGACAAGTCACTCTAATAAAAAGGCACTTTCTAGACTATTAATGTTTATTTATAATGAATAATTTAACTTAATTAGAAGTGACACATGAATGCCAGATTGTGTTGTAGTTCATGGCTTTATTCCTCAACTTTCAGATAACTTATGACAGAATTAGTGACAGCCTTAAGTACAGACTTAAACTAAATAATATTAAAATTAACATTATCCCTTGGACAAAATTATTTATGAAGGCAAGGACTAGCATGTAAATGCAGGTAAATTGACGTAAGATTTATAATGAAGCAGAAGTTGCTGGAAACGCTCAATAGATCGGGCAGTGCAGATAGATCCATGACCATAAGTGACAACGTACATCTCAGAATTGTAGGAATGGTCACTGGCCTAAAATACAATTCAGTTTTATTGCGGATTTCCAACATCTACAGCACTTTGGATCATTTCATTTATGTTTTACACAGAAACGTGAAGGCCGGGGTGAGACTTGTCAGACTTGTGAAAGTCTCAAAAAATTTATGGTAGATTTTATATATATAAATAAAATATATCAATTTTATACATGTTATTTTATTGTATATAAATTTATAAAATATATACATTAAACACATATATATATATATATATATTGAGATATTGGTCAAGTTTAAAGGGCATTGATAGTGGGGATTAACCACAAAAATCAAGACAACGGGAGAAAATATCAGATGAGAGTGGTAAATTAAGTATAGTGACAGAAGAAACGGGTGTTGAAGTTTACATCTTATCCATTTTAGGTTATACTATCCAGCAAGATCAAGGCAGATCCTTTACTTTATTGTCAATTTCCTGCACTAATTTCCGATTCTCAGATTTCATGAATACCCCAAAGTATATTGATCTGTCTGGAATATGCTCAATGACTAACCCTACAGTGCCTCATGGAAAGAGAATTTATTGAATTGTACAGCATGAAAGCAATTGAATGTCCATTTAGCAAAACTTATACAGGCCAACTAATGCATATTAGCATTATTGTCCAGGACTCAGTTATAACCCTTTATGCCCATACCCTGATATCCATTAGCAATATGAGAAAACCCTCCTATGCCCTACCCCTGTCTAGGCAATTTTATGCAGGTTATGGGGAGCTTCAATATGCAAGTAGATTTAGAAAATCATGTCATTTCACACTGGAATCCAACAAAAGGCATTTGTAGAAAGGCTGCTAGGGAAAAGGTAATCTTGGATCTGGTGTTTACAATGAACAAACTTGATTAGAGATTTTAAGGTTAAGGTACCCTTAGGAGTCAGTGGTCAGAAAATGATAAAATTCATAAGATCATATGATTATATAACATAGGAGAAGAATTAGGCCATTCAGTCCATCAAGTCTGCTCTACCATTCAATCATGGCTGATCCCAGATCCCACTCAACCTCATACACCTGCTTTGTCACCACATCCTTTGATGTTGTGACTGATCAGGAAACTATCAACTTCCACTTTAAAAATACCAATGGACTTGGCATCCACCACAATCTTTAGCAGAGCCTTCCACAGTTCCACTACTGTCTGGCTAAAAAAACCCTCCTTACCTCTGTACTAACAAGTTGGCCCTCAGTTTTGAGGTTGTGCCCTTTAGTTCTGGACACACCCCATCAGAGGGAGCATCCTTTCCACATACACCTTATCTAATCCTTTCAACATTCAATGAGATACCCCTGCATATATTTAAATTCCAATGAAGATGGGCCCATAGCTGGTAAATGCCCTTCATATGTTAATGCCTTAATTCCTGGAATCATCCTCATGAACCTCCTCTGGACTCTCTCCAATGACAACACATCCTTTCTGAGATATGGGGTCCAAAACTGTTGACAATACTCTAAGTGTGGCCTGACTAGTGTCTTATAAAGCCTCAGTATTATCTTCTTGCTTTTATATTCTATTCTCCTTGAAATAAATGCCAACATTGTATTTGCACTCTTTACCACAGACTCAACCCGTCAATTAACCTTCTATGAGTCTTGCACAAGGACTCCAAAGTTCCTCTGCACACTGATGTTTGAATCTTCTCCCCATTTAAATAATATTCCACACTATTGTTCATTTTACTGAAATGTATTATCACACATCTCCCAACACTGTAATCCATCTGCCACATTTGCCCAATCTTCCAATTTGTCTAAGTTCTGCTGCTGTCACATTGTTTCCTCAGCCACACACCTCTCTTCGTATCATCCATAAACCTTGCCACAAAGCCATCAATTCCATTATCTAAATCATTAATAAACAATATGAAAAGTAGAGGTCCCAATACTGATCCCTGAGCAACACCACTGGCAGCCTACCTGAAAAGGCCCCTTTATTCCCACTCACTGCCTCCTGACTGTCAGCCATTCCTCTATCCATGCCAGTATCTTTCCTGTACCGCTATATGATTTCAACTTGTTAAGCAGCCTCTTGTGTGACACCTTATCAAATGCCTTCTGAAAATCCAAGTAAATGACATTCACTGCCTCTCCTTTGGCTACCCTGTTTGTTGCTTCCTTGAAGCACTCTAACACATTTGTCAGGCAAGATTTCCCTGTACAGAAACCATGCTGACTTTGACTTATTTTATCATCAGTTTCCAAGTACTCCAAGACCTCATCTTTAACACTTTCCCAACCACTGAGTTAAACTAACTGGCCTATAATTTCCTTTTTTTGACCTTCCTCCCTTTTAAAGAGTGGAGATAATTGCAATCTTTCAGTCCTCCAGGACCATGCCAGAATCAAGTGACTCTTCAAAGATCATGACTAATGCATCGATTAGCTTTTCAGTAATCTCTCCCAGGTCTCTGAGATATAGTCTATCTGGCCCAGGTGACTTACCAACCTTAAGACCTTTCAGTTTGCCTAGCCTTTGTAATAGCAATAGCACTCATTCCTGTTCCCTGACACTCACAGACCTCTGGCATACAGCTAATGCCTTCCACAATAAAGACTTATTAAGTTCATCTGTCATTCCTTTATCCCCCATAACTACCTTACTAGCATCATTTCCCAGAGGTCCAATATAAACTCTCCACCTCCCTTTTATTCTGTCAAAGGTTACAGGGAAATGGCAGAGAATGGGTGAATCAGCATTATCTAATGGTGGACCAGATGCAATAGGTTGAATGGTCTTATTCTGCCAATGGACTCCAATTTTTTTTTAGAACCCTGGTGGTATCCTCACAGAATGTCCTGTACCCACTGAGAGGGCTCATTGATCTTCCCAGCAAGGAGAAAACAATGAAATGCATCTCTGCTTTAACAACCAAGGATGTGCTAGGGGCAGCCCACAAGTGTCGCTAAGCATTCCTGAGCCAACACGGTATATCCACCATGGTTGGCAGAACAACACAGAGCACAACAAAACAGGACGTAGCAAGTGACAAAGTAACAAGTCCTGTTCCCCCTTACCACCCACTCGCACACAAACACAGTCCTCTAACCCCAGGGTGAGTTATCTTCAGACTTTGCCTCCAGCTGACTTGTGGATACACAGATATTGGGCCTTTGACCTCCCCAGCAGACTTGAAGAGTTTTGAATATTTGGGGCTCCAGCCATCAGATCTCGATTTCTGGACTTCCAATTGACCTTTGGTTTCCACCTGGACTCCCAACTGAGCTTTGGGCGTCAGCAAAGATGACAAATCTGAATCCAAACTCCAGGCTCACAGATGATGGGACTCCAAAATCTAGGCCTCAAATTTTGGCCTCACTGACTTGCATACCTAACGACTCCTCCACTGTCTTTGCTGGTCTGTTGGTAAGACATATGATCATGTCCATTTTGCTGGCTTCAAACACAGACCCTGGTCTGTCCTCTAATTCCTCCACATCTCAGCCCCCTAACCCTAGCCTGGTCACTAACCCCTCCCCTCTTACCCCCAAACCATCCCCACAAACCCATCAGAAGCACGTTTTTCAGGGCATGAAAAACAGCAGGTGCATTGGCCAGACCAAATGGCATCATGAAGCATGCGTAGTGGCCAGTGGAGGTGTTGAACATTATTTTCTATCCATCCCTTCCTTGGATGCTAGCCAGGTTGTAAGCATTGTGCAGATTTACCTTAGGACATGTTCCAATGCAGAGGCAAGCAGGTGAAGGGAGCAGTGGTTCTTCAATATGAAGTTGTTGAGGGGCCAGGAATGTATGCAGGGACAGAGCTTGACATCCTACTTGTTTATAATAAAGAACCCACCCCGGCTGGTGAGGTTGATAAGTGGATAAACCCCAAGGACAGCATTTCCTTAATGTATTCTGCCATGGCTACCATTTCAGGATGGGAGAGGAAAAAGTGACAGTGCTTGGAAAGACTAGAACATGGTAGGTGGTCAATGGCTCAGTCATACGGCTGGTGCGGAGGAAAGGAGATGACCTTCTTCAAGGTCAGTATATTCTGCTGGAATCAAACTGACAGTTGGCTCCAGAGGGGAGACGCTGACAGGAGCTTGAACTGGACCCAGACAGGTAGACGGGCAATCTTGGAGCACCTTGAGGGACAATTAATCCATGGGTTATGTCAAGAGAGTGAGGGACGGCCAAACATCAACGGCAGTTCAGGTGAATCAAAAAGATAGAAGGAGAGCTGTTCCCTCCGGTTGCTCTCTAACACAAGTTGGAGCAGTATCATGGAAAGGTGAATCTCACTGGTGACCAGAGTCCAACATCCAGGCCCTGAGATCAAGGCAACATGGTAGTGTAGTGATTAGCACAACGCTTTACAGTACCAGTGACCTGGGTTCAATTCCCACTACTGCCTGTAATCAGTTTGTACATTCCAAAGATGTACCAGTTAGTAGGTTAATTGGTCATTGTAAACTGTCCTGTGATTGGGCCAGGATGAAACTGGGTGATTGCTGGGTAGGGCAGCTCGACGGGCCGGAAGAGTGGAAGGGCCTGCTCTGCATTGTATCAAAACGTTCAAAGGTACATTTAATGTCAGAGAACTGTATACAATATACATCCTGAAATGCTTTTTTCTGCAAACATCTACAAAGGCAGAGGAGTGCCCCAAAGAATGAATGACAGTTAAATGTTAGAACCACACAGACACCCCAGCTCCCCTCCCTCCTGTGTATAAGCGGCAACAAGCAACAATTCCTCCTCCCCCCACCAGCAAAAAAAAGCATTTGCACCCATCACCGAGCACTCAAGCGTGGACACAGCAACAGCAAAGACTACATTGTTCACCCGACATTAGACATACCACAGGCTCTCTTTCTCCCTAATAAGGGAGAAAGAACAAGTGAGAGGGGAGACATTATAAACAAATAAAATATTTGTATGTAAATAAAATATTCTTTCTCAGCTGTTGGGTGGGAATCCCCCACCTTTGAGCTGAGAGATATCCATGATATTCCCAGCTGCCCCAGAGTAAGTGTCAGAAGCTCATAGGTCTGGGATTCACACGACAGGGAAACTGGGAGCAATTCTTGATCGGGGAAGAGGGAATCAACCCTCTTTTACTGGTCACTTGGGACTTGATGCCCAGAGGTGTCCTGGAGAGCTACAGTAGAGACAGTAACCTGTTCTTTTGCACCATCCATGTTCCCCTGAGACAGGTGCATATGCCCCACCTGCACGAGCTCATCTGCACAGTGGGTTTTGGGGGAGGGGGTGATCGGGTGAGTAGGAGACTCGGGGCATTCTCCCTCTGTGCCATTCAGCTGCCCAGTCATCAGTTTGAATGGCCAAGTTGATCAGGTCACCCAGGCTGTCCTGCTTATCACGCACTATCTCCTGCCAGACCTCTGTGCTCAGCCCATGCTGGAAAGCAGTGATGAGAGGTCTCTCATTCCATCCTGTTTCAACAGCGGAATGTTACTCTGTGATCTCTCACTCTCCTGCTCCCTTGGTGCAGGTCCAGGAGCTGATGGGCAGCTTCCTGACCCTGTTCTGGAAGGTCAGTCTCTTGAACTTGATTATGAATTGCCGGAAAGACTGGGCTGTAGCAGAACCTTGTTTTCTTTGGGTGTCGAAGGTGGTGAATGGGTGTCCATCTAAGAGACTCACCATGTAAGCCAATTTACCACCAATTTACGTGCATCATCACCGAGCCTGGCTGGGCTTGGAAAGTCGGCTCACACTGGGTAATAAAGTTTCTGCAGCGGTCGGGGCCACCGGAGTATCTGCCTGGTGATGGAATGCTCAGTTTGGGTTTAGAAGCAGCCATGGGAATTGGGGCATTGGTGGCTGAGACTGCAGTAGTGGAGGGTGGGGGAGATATCGGTGCTGCAAGTGGAGCTGTCCCAGCAAACAGCTGCTGAATAGAGATAGTGAGAGCTTTAATGGCTGCCACTTGATTCGGGCTGTCTGTAGTGAGCTGCTGAAGCATCGTTGGGAGTGTTGATGCCTGCTCTTCCAGCTTGGACTGGGCTTGCCACTCTACAGTGGTTGTCATACTGTGCAAGCCACTTCTGCCAACCCAGGCTCCAATGATTTTAACTTCTTCCCCACCTGACCAATGAAGGTCAGGGCCAACTTCAGCTGTTCTCGTTCTGCTGGGTCCATTTTGATTGGGCAAGTCTTGCTGACAAAGAGTTCAGTGATGGCTCAAGTGCAGAGGGAGAGGCACAGGAGCAGAATGAACTTTAATGTGAACAGTTCAGAACAAAGAAAAGTAATACATTCTAGGCCAATACGGCCACTAACGAAAATCCCCCGAACTACAAACTAATGCCATCACTGCAGCTGAAGCAGTAACTTAATTCTAAATTAATATTGCTCCTTCACAGAGTCCTTCTAAATCATTAATCTTCTCTCCCAGAATGTGGACAAGTCAAGCAGGGAGCATTGTCACCTCTGTGCTTCAGCTAAGATTTGACAAGAGTAAAATTACCCTAATTGGCTGGAATGTGCATACTCACATGCGTGATTGCTGACGTCTTCCAGCTGCCTCCTGCCAGGGCACCCAGACTGTGGCAGCGTCCGGGGTTCTGACAGGAGCTAAATAAATCCTAAACAACAACTAACCCTGAGCCATGACCTTGACAGAAACTGAAGGTTAGTACCATCCTGGAGTCTCAGTTGCCCCTAGAGAGAGATACATATATGAATGCCTTACCATTGAGTCTGCTATCTCTATCAATCTGTCTGAATTCACCTTTCCCTTCTTTGCCTCAGAACCAGACACAGGTACAGTACCACTGCCTGAACTACTGCTGCTGACTTCTGTAAGGTCAGCTACAACTGGTCGGCTGAACACACACACACACACACACACGCACACACCCTCTCTCTCTCTCTCACTCTCAGTATCCATTACTGACAGGAATATGTGCAGGAGAACATAAGACCATAAAACATAGGAGCAGAATTAGGCCATTTGGCCCATCAAGATTGTTCCACCATTTCATCGTTCTAAATAGATGTCCCTTGATTCTGAGGCTGTCCCCCCGGCCTTAGACTCCCACACAAAAAGAAACATCCTCTCTATCTGCGCCTTTCAATATTTAATAGATTTCAGTGAGATTCCCCTCATTCTTCTAACCTTCAGTGAGAACAGATTGAGAGCCATCAAGCACTCCTCATATGTTAACCTTTTCATTCCAGAAATCATCCTTGGGAACCTTCCACTGGACCCTTTCCAATGAGAGCCCAACTTTCTTAGATAAGGGGCCCAAAGCTGACCACAATACTTCAAGTGCAGTCTGAGCAATTCTTTATAAAGGCTCAGCATTGCATCCTTGCTTTTGTATTCTAGTCCCCTCGGAGTGAATGTTCACGTTGCATTTGCCTTCCTTACCACAGACTCACCTTTAGGGAATCCTGCACGAGGACTCTCTAGCCCCTTTGCATCTCAGATTTCTGAATTTCCTCCCCATTTAGAAAATAGTCTACACCTTTATTCCATCTACCAAAATGCATGACCATGCACTTTTCCACACTATACTCCATCTGCTATTTCTTTGCCCATTCTTTCAATCTGTCCTTCTGCAGATACTCTGCTTCCTCAACATTACCTACCCCTCCACCTATCTTCATGCCATCCACAAACTTGGACGTACAGCTACCAAACTCTTCATCCAAATCATTGATCATATAACTTGATAAGAATTGGTCCCAACACCAACCCCTGCAGAACACCACTAGTCACCAGCAGCCAACCTGAAAAGGCCCCCTTTATCCCCACTCTTTGCCCCCTGCTAGTCAGCCAAGCTTCTATCCCTGCTAGAACCTTTCCTGTAATACCATGGGCTCTTATCTTGGTAAGCAGCCTCATGTGCAGCACCTTGGCCTGAAAATCCAAATAATGAAAGTCCTGGTGCCATCTTGCCTTTTAGCAAGGCGGCAGCCGAGTTGCATGCTCTGAATCAGCATTGTAGTTTCCTGCTCATTTCTCGACTTTTTTTCTGCATTTCTCATACAAGAAGCTGAAAGTCACATCAGGCACCATGTGACTCTTCTGAACATTGGAAAGATGGCATTCATTTACAATGAGCTGCCTTTCTTCACCCGGGTGACCCTGCTCGTATGAACCGCAGGAGGTTCATTCATCACACCAACGCTACCACAGAAGCAGCGCCAGAGGCAGGGAAGAAGAGCCGGTGTCACGGTTAGGGTGAGACAGTGTGCTAATCAGTTGTCGCTACCTTGCGTACTCAGAGCCCTCAGCCTTCACCCTGCCTTATGCAACTGGATCCCGAACTTCCTGTCAGATCACCGGCAGGTGGTAAGAGTGGGCTCCCTCACCTCTGCCCCATGGCCTTCAACTCAGGGGCCCCTCAGGGCTGTGTCCTAAGCCCCCTCCTTTACTCTCTGCATACCCATGACTGTGTCACCACCCACAGCTCCAATCTGCTAATTCAATTTGCTGACAATACTACATCCTTATCTCAAATAATAATGAGGCAGCCTACAGAGAAGAATTCATCACCCTGATGCAGTGGGGTCAAGAAATCAAACTCTCCCTCAATGACACAAAACCGAAGGAGCTGGTTGTGGACTACACGAGGAATGGAGACAGGAATGGTGACATCAATGGATCTGGAGTTGAGAAGGCCTTAAGTTCCTCAACATACACATCACCGAGGACCTCACATGATCTGTACACACCAGCTATATGGTGAAAATGCACAGCAGAGCTTCTTTCACCTTAGACAGTTGAAGAAGTATGGAATGGGCCCCCAAATCCTAAGGACTTTCTACAGGGGCACGATTGAGATCATCCTGACTGGCTGCATCACTGCCTGGTGTGGGAACTGTACTTCCCTCAATTGCAGGATTCTGCAGAGAGTGGTGCAGACAGCCCAGCGCATCTGTAGATGTGAACTTCCCACTATTCAGGATATTTACAAAGATGGGTGCACAGAAAGGATCACTGGGATTCTAAGTCACCCCAACCACAAACTGTTCCAGCTGCTACCAGCATAAAAGGCAGGGCCAACAGGCTCCGGGACAGATTAACCAGGCCATCAGACTGATTAATTCACGCTGATACAATTGTATTTCTATGCTATATTGTCTGTCCGGTTGTACATGCTACTTATTACAAATGACTATAAATTGCACATTTAGACGGAAACATAATGTAAAGAATGTATGTATGTGAAGGATGTAAGAAATAAAGTTTATTCAATTCCTGACTCATGTACAGTCCCTGGACAACGGGCTGCGTGAGCTGAAAACCAGAATCACCCACCGACAGGGAACAAAAAGGACTGCAACATCTTGTGCTTCACCGAGACCTGGTTACTGGAGGAGATACCAGACAAAGCTACAGAACCCACCAGTCCAGTCTAAAGACATATCTGGGAAAAGTAAAGCAGGGCTGGGTCAGCAATACTTGGTGTGACAAATGTAACATATACACTCAAATCCCTTTGCTCCCCAGATCTGGACTACCTTATGTCATCCATTCTGGCTACCTAGATATTATCACAGTGGTATACATTCTGCCACAGTCCAATACTGACCTGGCTCTCAGAGACCATCATATGAGACCATCAGCATTCAGGAAACAGCACACCCAATGGCTGGAGACTTTAATCAAGTGTCGCTGACTAAAGCTTATTCGAAGTTCTGCCAACACATCCAGCTAAACACATGGGGAAAAAGTATATTCAATCACTGCTACTCTCCTTTTGCAACATCTACAAAATGCTCCTCCTTCCACCATTTGGGAAGTTTGATCACCCCTCCAAATTGCTCCTGCAGACAGAAGCTGAAACAGGCAGCAGCCATAGTGAAAACCATTCACTGCTGGTCCAACCAATCAGACTCCATGTTACAGGATTGCTTAGATGACATCAGTTAGGATGTATGTCAAGTTGAGGACATCTCCAAGTACACAGAAGAGGTCACAGGCTTCATCCGGAAATGCATCGAGGATGTTACCCCAAAAAAATTGGTCCAGGTCTACCAAACTGGAAACCTTGGATTGCATCCTGCTGAAAAGTCTTGGCTCAAAAGGTCGACAGTACTTTTTTCCATAGATGCTACCTGGGTTCATCCAGATTTCCAGCATCAGCAGATTCTCTCTTTGTCCGACTGTACGGCACTCACCGTGTGAGACAAAGCCTTTGCCTCTAGAAACCAGCAGGAGCTGAAAAAATGTCAGTACGATTTACAAAGAACCATCAAGACATCAAAAGTCAATATAGGTACAAAATTGAGACACAACTCTGCACCAACGACACTCGCAGCATATGGCAAGGTCTGCACACCATTTCAGATTTCAAAGAGAAACGCGATGATGCAGAAAACGTTGCGGCCTCTCTCCTGGATGCGTGAAATATTTTATGCTCACTTCACAGTCATTAACACTGAAACACGAGGAGAGCTGCTGACGTGACCTGCACCTCGGTCATCTCTGTGTAACAACCACAGATTCAGCAGCGCAGCGGCAATTGCGCTTGTGGATTTGCCCATGACAGGTAATTATTATTTAAATCATGATAGTATTTAACTACATTCTTGTCGTCGTAGTGCTTGTCGAGACTTGGACAGAGCAAAGTAAAGCAAAGCTTTGCTGTTGTTTTGCATTCGGCCTTCCCTGAGCCATCAGACTTTCAAAATCAACTGACTCTGAAGACTAGCAGCATTCGATTAATGTTTAGATATTCTTTCCAACCCCAGTGTAGGCTTCATTTCCCCTTTGAGAGATTTAGTTTGGCCTAGCGTTCATTATTTTCCTTTTTTGAATTAAGGTTTGTGAACTATCGACCCACTTCAGTGTCTCTCACTCCGCACTTGGGCCATATCCAAACTGTGGTGACCGCAAGTCTCGACCACAAAAATAGACCCAGTAGAGACAGAGCAGCTGAACTTGGATGTGAGATTCATTGGTTAGGTAGGCGATAGGCTACAGGCAATGGAATCAGTTCACAGTGAAGTTACGGAGGCAATGAGGCAGATAACCTCCTGCCGACAAGCCCAGGCTCACTGGGAGGAACAGGTATCGTCCTTAGCCGCAGCTGTTCAACAGCTCAGCCAGACAATTGGACTCAGGTATCTGCGATGTCTGCACTCAAGGCTGTTGTCCATGAACTTACTGTAAACAGCCAGCATCAGTTGACAAGCATTAACGTTCTTGCCAGCTTCAAGCAGCCTCAGTCCCACTCCCAGCAACTCGCAGGTTCTCCTTTTCTGCTGCCCCAACAATCTCTGCTACTAATGCCCCTGCTCCTGCACCCAGACCAGAGCCGACTCCCACGACCATTCAGGAACCGGGTATTCCACCACCAGACAGATATCCTAGCGATCCTGATGGTTGCAGGAATTTTATTACCCAATGCGAGCTGATATTCCAAGCACAGCCTGGTCATTTTGGTGATGATGGGCAATAATTGGCATACATGGTCAATCTTTTGACGGACCTCCACTCATCCTGCTCAATGCTTTATAGGAGCAAGGATACCCCGCAGCCCAGTCGCTCCAACCTTTCATGGCAGAGTTCAGGAGGGTTTTTGATCTTCCAGTACGGGGTCAGGAGGCTGCCCACCGACTCTTGGACCTGTGCCAAGGCAGAGGAGCGGTGAGAGCCTATGCAGTTAAATTCCATACCCTTGCAGTAGAGATGGGTTGGAATGAGAGATCCCTCATCACTGCCTTCCAGCATGGACTGAATGCAAAGGTCTGGCGTGAGATCGCTGGCCGGGACGAGCAGGTTAGTCTGGAGGACCTGATTAATCTGGCTATTCGAGCTGATGACCAGGTAACTGAGTGGTACAGAGAAAGAATGTTTCAAACTTCCTACACTCTGCCAGATCAGTCTTTACTTACCCTCCCCCTCCTTCATCTGATTACCGCTGTTCCTCACCCTCTCCCCCTCCCTCACCACCCAGCTCACAGAGGAGCCTATGTAAGTAGACACATGCTCCTGTCTCAGGAGGAACGAGAGCAGTGCTGGAGAACAGGTTCCTGCCTCTGTTGTGGCGATGCAGGACACTTCCAGGCGGCATGTCCCAAGAGTCCAGTAAAAGAGAAAACCCGTCAGCAGGGAGGGGAATCCTGATGGGTCGGTTCTCTCTTCAGTCAGCTTCCCCTCATTCTGTAATGCTCACAGCTTCCTTGTCGTGGGGGTCTCAGACCCGTGAACATATGAACGTCTCTCTCGCTCAAAGATGGGGAGTATTAACTCACGAATTAAGAGAAGATCAATGTCAAGACGCAGGACAGTTGACCTCTGGGAACCGCACAGATCCACCCAACCCCTCCAACTGGTGCTCGAAGAAATATTTTTTATCTGGTTAATTCACCTGAACTGCCACTGGTACTGGGTCTCCCTGGTTATCCCAACATAACCTACGGATCAAGTCAAGTCAAGTCAACTTTTATTGCCATATCGACTATAACTGCTGGTACAGTGCATAGTAAAAATGAGACAACGTTTTTCAGGACCATGGTTTACATGACACAGTACAAAAACTAGACTGAACTACGTAATTAAAAAAAAACACAGAGAAAGCTGTACTAGAGTACAGACCTACACTGGACTGCATAATTGCACAAAAACAGTACCAGTATTACAATAAATAATAAACAGGACAGTAGGGCAAGGTGTCAGTCCAGGCTTCAGGTATTGAGGAGATCGATTGGTCTCTGAAGGTACTCCAAGAGTGGGGACCAGCATACCTAACTGGGTCCAGCTCAAGCTGTGTTCCATGAATCCCCTCCGGTGTCAGCTAAGGATGTGGACCTGTCTGGGATTCCGGATGAATATGCGGATCTCCTTGAGGTCTTCAGTAAAAGGAAGGCCACCACCCTGCCTCCACACCAGCCATACGACTGTGTCATCAACCTCCTACCGGACACTCGTCCTCCCCAGGCCAGTTCCTTTCCCTTTCTCATCCTAATACAGTGGCCATGGAGGAATACATTAAGGAGACACTGAATATCAACCTCGCTGGCAGGAGTGGGCTTCGTTTTTGTGAGCAAGAAAGATGGCAAGCTCTGTCCCTGCATCGATTATCGGCCTCTGAACAACATCACTGTGAAGAACC
Source organism: Hypanus sabinus (assembly GCF_030144855.1). Classification (NCBI taxonomy): domain Eukaryota; kingdom Metazoa; phylum Chordata; class Chondrichthyes; order Myliobatiformes; family Dasyatidae; genus Hypanus; species Hypanus sabinus. The sequence continues at coordinate 84,383,323 of NC_082708.1, forward strand.
ATTACCCTCTTCCCTTGCTGGTGTCTGCATTTGCACATCTCCAGGGAGCAACCATATTTTCCAAAACTGATCTGCGCAATGCTTACAATCTGGTCTGTATAAGAGAATGGATGAGTAGAAAATGGCATTCAGCACCCCTAATGGCCACTGTGAGTACCTGGTGATGTCTTTTGGTCTGGCTAATGCCCCCGCTGTATTCTAGGCCTTGGTTAATGATGTGCTCAGGGACATGTTGAACCAGTTTGTGTTTATGTATTTAGGTGACATCCTTGTCTATTCCCGCTCATCAGGAGCACATCCAGCATGTCCAGAGAGTAGATGCCTTCTTGAAAATAACCTGTACGCCAAGCCTGAGAAATGTGATTTCCATAAAGACCAGGTGTCGTTTTTGGGCTATATACTCACCCCATCCAGTGTTCAAATGGACCCTAGTAAAGCGCAGGCAGTTGCAGAGTGGCCCAAACCATCTACAGTCAAACAGGTACAGAGCTTCATGGAGTTTGTGAACTTTTATCACTGCTTCATCCAGAATTTCAGCTCTATTGCGGCTCCAAACAATGCAATCACTAGGAGACCTCGGCAGGATTCTAATGGACAGACTATGTCGACCAAGCATTTTCTGAGCTAAAGCGACGTTTCACCACTGCCCCGTTGCTGCAACACCCAGACCCATCTCAGCCATTCATTGTTGGGGTGGATGCATCCGATGTGGGCATTGGATCTGTCCTCTCTCAGTGCTCGTCTGCGGATAGCCGACTGCACCCCTGTGCCTTTCTTTCTCGGTGCTTGACTCCGGCCGAGAGGAATTATGACGTTGGGAACCGGGAGCTTCTGGCTGTCAAGGAGGCCCTGGAGGATTGGCGACACTGGCTGGAGGAGGCAGAGCATCCATTCCTGGTCTGGACAGATCACAAGAACCTCTCCTATATTCAGGATGCTAAGAGACTCAACTCTCGTCAAGCCCGGTGGGCTCTCTTCTTCACATGGTTGAATTTCATCCTCACCTTTCGTCCCAGCAGCAAGAATACAAAGGCCGACGTTCTCTCCTGGCAGCTCGATGGATCTGAGGACAATACCGATCCAGAGCCCATTCTTCCTCCTGTATCGCTGCTCCGGTGATCTGGGAAATAGAGGCAGAGGTGAGGGCTGCCCAACAATCAGATCCAGGGCCGAATTTCCACAAAATTCGAAATGCGAAATTCCAGGATGTCCACGAATTTGTATCTGCCCATTCCACCTGCGCTCGGAACAAGACATCACAGCCCCTGGTCCCACCTCTCAGTAGATTTCATCACTGGTCTGCCCTCATCTAATGGAAGCAGCACCATTTTGGTCATTGTGGCTCAATTTTCCAAGGCTGCCCACTTCATTGCCCTCCCAAGCTCCCATCGGCTCATGAGACTGTCACACTCATGGTTCAACATGTGTTCAGACTCCATGATTTTCCTCAAGACAGTATCTGATTGTGGACCACAGTTCACTTCCTGCTTTTGGAAGGTTTTCTGCTGTCTTGTCAGAGCCACGGCCAGCATCTCATCTGGTTTCCACCCCCAATCTAACAGCCAGACTGAGAGAGTGAACCTGGAGTTGGAGACAACCCTGTGCTGTCATCCCTCGTCCGATCCCACGTCCTGGAGGTTCCAACCGGTTTGGGCAGAAATTGCTCACAATAACCTCCAGTTGTCCTCCATGGATATGTCTCCCTTTGAATGCCAGGAGGGATTCCAGCCCCCGCTCTTCCCTGATCAGGAGATTGACGTAGGAGTTCCTGCTGCTGAGCAGCTGATCCAGAGCCTCAAGCCCACCTGGAGACGACCCAGGGCTTCTCTACTGCACACCCAGAAACAACATTCCCAGCAGGCTGATCGACTCCGTCGACAGGGAAGGCCATTCAAGCCAGGAGAGGGGGTCTGGTTGGCATCAAGGGACCTTCCCCTGAAAGTTACTGTCATCGTAGTGCTTGTCAAGACTTGGACAGAGCATACCAAAGCTTTGCTGCTGTTTTGCATTCGGCCTTCCCTGAGCCATCAGACTTTCAAAATCAACTGACTCTGAAGTCTAGCAGCATTCGATTAATGTTTGGATATTCTTTCCAGCCGCAGTGTAGGCTCCGTTTCCTTTTTGAGAGTTTTAGTTTGGCCTAGCGTTCATTGTTTAATTTTTCCTTATTTGAATTAAAGTCTGTGAACTATCGACCTGCTTCAGTGTCTCTCACTCCGCACTTGGGCCATATCTGAACCTGGTGACATTCTGAGGCTGAGGTATGTCGGTCATTCCAACACGTCAACAGCCGCAAGGCAGCGGGGCCAGTCAGCATCCCAGGATGAGTACTTGACGTGTGCGCATCACTGCTGGCAGGTGTGTTTACAGACATTTTTAATCTCTCGCTCTCTCAGTGTGGAGTGCCCTCCTGCTTCAAAGCATCCACCATTGTTGCTATACCAAAGAAAACCAAGATAGCACGTCTGAACAATTGGCATCCTGTCACACTCACCTCATTCATAAGCAAATGCTTCAAGAGGCTGGTCAAAGACTACATCTGCAGCATGCTACCACCTACACTGGACCCCTACAATTCGCCTTCCGAGAAAATCAATCAATAGATGATATCATAGACACAGCTCTACGTACTGTGTCCTCACTCATCTTGAGAAGAGGGATGCTCATGTTAGAATGCTGTCCTTAGAGTACAGGTCAGAACTCAACACCATAATAACATCCCCCCTCAGGCTCAACAAGAAGCTCAGACCTCAGCCTTACATAGTTCTATCCTGAACTTCCTGTCAGATCGCTGACAGGTGGTAAGGATGGGCTCCTTCACCACTGCCCCTCTGACCCTCAACATAGGAGCCCCCCAGGTTGTGTCCTGAGTCCGCTCCTCTACTCACTTTATACCCACGACTGTGTTGCCACACACAGCTCCAATCTGCTGATCGAATTTGCAAATGACACACGGATAGGCCTTATTTCCAACAATGATGAGACATTAGAGACAGAGGAAAAGTCAACGCCCTGACACAGTGGTGCCAAGAAAACAATCTCTCCCTCAATGTGGAAAAAAACGAAGGAGCTGATCGTCGAATGCAGGAGGAATGGTGATAGGCTAGCCCCTACTAACATCAATAGGACTGTAGTTGAGAGGGTTACTTTCAAGTTCCTTGGTATATACATCACCAAGAATCTCAGCTGGACCGTACATGCCAGCTGTGTGGTGAAAAGAGTATATCAGCACCTCTTTCACCTCAGATGGCTGAAGAAGTTTGGTTTGATCCTATAGGGCACCATCGACAGCATCCTGACAGATCATATCACCACCTCGTACAGGAACTATACTTCTCTCCATCACAGATGTCAACTTTCCCTGGTCCAATATCAACTCTTGCCTCTCTTTTACTCTTTATATATATGAAAAAACTTTGTATATCCTTTTTATTATTGGCTAGCTTAACTTCATATTTTAACAACACACACAAAATGCTGGTGGAACACAGCAGGCCAGGCAGCATCTGTAAGGAGAAGCACTGTCAACATTTTGGGCCGAGACCCTTCGTCAGGACTAACTGAAAGGAAAGATAGTAAGAGATTTGAAAGTAGTGGGGAGAAGGGGAAATGCAAAATGATAGGAGAAGACCATAGTAGGTGGGGTGAAGCTAAGAGCTGGAAAGATGATTGGCGAAAGTGATACAGAGCTGGAGAAGGGGAAGGATCATGGGGCGGGAGGCCTCGGGAGAAAGAAAAGGGGAGGGGGGAGCACCAGAGGGAGATGGAGTACAGGCAAAGTGATAGGCAGAGAGAGAAAAAAAAACAAACTAAATATGTCAGGGATGGAGTAAGAAGGGGAGGGGGGCATTAACAGAAGTCAGAGAAGTCAATGTTCATGTCATCAGGTTGGAGGCTACCCAGCTGGTATATAAGGTGTTGTTCCTCCAACCTGAGTGTGGATTCATCTTGACAGTAGAGCAGGCCATGGATAGACATATCAGAATGGGAATGGGACGTGGAATTAAAATGTGTGGCCACTAGGAGATCCTGCTTTCTCTGGTGGACAGAGCGTAGGTGTTCAGCAAAATGGTCTCCCAGTCTGCGTCGGGTCTCACCAATATATAAAAGACCACATCAGGAGCACCAGATGCAGTATACCACAGCAGCCGACTCACGGGTGAAGTGTTGCCTCACCTGGAAGGACTGTCTGGGCCCTGAATGGTGGTGAGGGAGGAAGTGTAAGGGCAGGTGTAGCACTTGTTCCATTTACATGGATAAGTGCCAGGAGGGAGATTGGTGGGAAGGGATGGGGGGGATGAATGGACAAGGGAGTCGTGTAGGGAGCGATCCCTGCGAAAAGCAGAAAAGGGGGGAAGGGAAAGATGTGCTTGGTAGTGGGATCCTGTTGGAGGTGTTGGAAGTTACAGAGAATTATACATTGGACCTGGTGGCGGGTGGGGTGGTAGGTGAGGTCAAGGGGAACCCTATCCCGAGTAGGATGACAGGCAGATGGGGTGAGGGCAGATGTGCAGGAAATGGGAGAGATGCATTTGAGAGCAGAGTTGATGGTGGAAGAAGGGAAGCCCCTTTGTTTTAAAAAGGAAGACATCTCCTTCATCCTGGAATGAAAAGCTTCATCCTGAGAGCAGATGCGGCAGAGACGGAGGAATTGCGAGAAGGGGGTGGCATTTTTGCAAGAGACAGGGTGGGAAGAGGAATAGTCCAGGTAGCTGTGAGTCTGTAGGCTTATAGTAGATATCAGTAGATAAGCCGTCTCCAGAGATGGAGACAGAAAGATCAGGAAAGGGGAGGGAAGTGTTGGAAATGGACCAGGTAAATTTGAGGGCAGGGTGAAAGTTGGAGGCAAAGTTAATGAAGTCAACGAGCTCAGCATGCGTGCAGGAGGCAGCACCAATGCAGTCGTCAATGTAGCGAAGGAAAAGAGGGGGACGGATACCCGTATAGACTTGGAACATGGGCTGTTCCACAAAGCCAACAAAAAGGCAGGCATAACTGGGACCCATGCGGGTGCCCATGACTACACCCTTAGTTTGGAGGAAGTGGGAGGAGCCAAAGGAGAAATTATTGAAAGTAAGAACTAATTCCGCTAGACAGAGGAGAGCGGTGGTAGAGGGGATTTGGTTAGGTCTGGAATCCAAAAAGAAGCGAAGAGCTTTGAGACCGTCCGGGTGGGGGATGGAGGTATATAGGGACTGGACGTCCATGGTGGAAATAAGGCAGTGGAGGCCAGGGAACTTAAAATCATTGAAAAAATTTAAAGCGTGAGAAGTGTCATGAACATAGGTGGGAAGAGATTGAACAAGGGGGGGATAAGACAGTGTCAAAGTATGCAGAAATGAGTTCGGTGTGGCAGGAGCAAGCTGAGACAATAGGTCTACCTGGACAGGCAGGTTTGTGGATCTTGGGTAGGAGGTAGAAACGGGAAGTGCGGGGTGTGGGAACTATGAGGTTGGTGGCAGTGGATGGGAGATCCCCAGAGCTGATAAGGTTGGTGATGGTAAAGGAGACAGTGGCCTGGTGCTCCATAGCAAGGGTCCTGATCAAGGGGTAAATAAGAGGAGGTATCAGAGAGTTGTCGCTTGCCTCAGCCAGGTAGAGGTCAGTACGCCAGACTACAACAACTCCCCCCTTATCAGCGGGTTTTATAGTGAGATTGGGATTGGTGTGGAGGGAGCAGAGAACAGAGTGTTTGGAAGGAGTCAGGTTGGAATTGGAACAGGGTTTAGTGAAGTCGAGACGGTTGATGTCCCGTCGGCAATTAGCAATAAAGAGATCCAGAACAGGCAGAAGACCAGAGCGGGGTGTCCATGAAGAGGAGGAGGGTTGGAGGAGGGGTCATCGGTGAGGGTAGGAGAATGCTTGTCAAAGAAGTAAGCTGGGAGACAGAGACGGCGGAAGAGGAGTTCAGTGTCATGGCGCACACGGAACTCGCTGAGGTGTGGGCAAAGTGGAACAAAGGTAAGGCCCTTACTGAGGACAGAGCGCTCTGCCTCAGAGAGTTGAAGGTCGGAGGGAATGGTAAAGACCCGGCACAGATGGGAGCTGGGAACAGAGGGGGAAGGTTGGTGGTATCGAAGGAGAGGGGAGGGTTGGGGTGAAAGGAAGGTGGAGCCTCTGAGGGCCCAGGAGCTGATGATGGGATCTGAGGGAGAGGGGATTGCAGAGTGGTAGCGGGGGAAGGGGAGACAGGAGTCACAGTCGCAGCATGTGAAGAGCCGGCCTGGAGTTCAAGGCTGGAGTTGCAGTTGGTGGTTGTGCAATCGCTTTGAAGCTGTCCATGGTCGTTGGAACCCGCTTTGATGGTGCTGGAGTCCGGATTTTCGATATATCCAGGGTTGCTGGGACAGCCAAGATCAACGGCCGGGGCAAATCCATGGCTGTTGGAACATGCTGTGATGGTACTGGAATTCATATTTCATATTTCTTCATATAACTTCATATTTCATCTTTTCTCTCTTCATGGCTTTTTAGTTGTGTTCTGTTGATTTGTAAAAACTTTCCAATCCTTCCCATGAAATTTTAGTTAAATTATATGCCCTCTCTTTTGCTTTTATACTTTCTTGGATTTCCCTTGTCAACCACGGTTGCCTGATCCTCCCTTTAAAATACTTCATCTTTGTGATTATTTTTCCAGTGTCATTGTTGGTCTGACATCATCTCCGCTATTGCCCCCTTCCAGCACCTCTCTCATGCTCTGATTCCCTTTACCCCTCCGTAATACTGATAAATCTGATTTCAGCTTCCTCCTCTCAAACTGCAGGGTGAATTCTATCATATTATGATCACTGTCTTACAAGGGTTCCTTTACCTTAAGTTCACTAATCAAATCTGGGTTATTACATTACACCCTATCCAGAATTGCCTTTCTCCTTTCAGGATCAACCACAAGCTGCTCTAAAAAGTCATCTTGTAGGCATTCTACAAACCCCCTCTCTTGGGATCCAGCACCAACGTGACTTTCCTATTTTACCTGCATATTGAAATCCCTCATGACTATACCTATGTTCCCCTTTTGCCATACCTTTTCATTCTCCCATTGTAACTTATAGCCCACATTACTATTCAAATAACTCACATCAGGGTATTTTTACTCTTGTAGTTTCTTAACTCTGCCCACAAGGATTTTACATCTTCTGATCCTATGTCACCTCTTTCTAAGGATTTGATTTCTCTTTTCACCAACAGATCCACCCCACACCCTCTGTCTTACCTGCCTGTCCTTTTGGTGCTACGTGTATCCTTGGATGTTAAGCTCCCAACAGTCTTATTTCAGCTACCACTCAGCATTGCCCACAATATCTTACCTACCAATCTCTAACTGCACTACAAGATTGTTTACCTTATTCCGTGTACTGCGTGCATTCAAAATTAACCCCTAAAGTCCTATAGTCATCACCTATTTTGATTTTAGCCCCGTTACTCTAATTCATCCCAGTGACTGCAATTTCCTCCTATCATTACCCTGTCCTTCCTAACAGTCTCACTACACACTGCATGAGGTGTATTCCAATTGCCCATTTTAAGTCCTATCACTCTGGTTCCCATCCCCTTGCCAAATTAATTTAATCCCTCCCAATAGCTCTAGCTGGCAAAGATTTTCATCCCCTTCAGATTCTGGTGTAACCCATCCTTTTTGTACTGGTTGTACCTTCCCCGGAAGAGATCCCAATGATCCAGAAATCTGAACCCCTTCCCTCCGCGCCAGTTCCTCAGCCACATATTCATCTGCCAAAGTATCCTATTCTTACCCTCACTGGTACATGGCACAGACAGCAATCCAGAGATTACTACCCTGGACGCTTCGCTTTTCAGCTTTCTGCCTAACTCCTTACAATTCCTTCAGGACCTCCTCCCTTTACTACCCATGTCATTGGTACCAATATGCACCATAACTTCCAGCTGTTCACCCTCCTCCTCTCGAATGCTGATCCGAGGCATCCCTGACCCTGGCACCTAGGAGACAACATACCATCTGGCTGTCTCTTTCATGTCCACAGAATCTGTCGTCTGCTTTTCTATGGAACCCCTATCACTACAGTACTTCTCTTCTGAGCCACAGAGACAGACTGTGCCAGAGATCAGGTCATTGTGGCTTTCCCCAGTAGGTCATGCTCCCACAACAGTATCCAAGGTGGTATAGTTATTATTCAGGGGAATGGCCACAGGGTTTCTCTGCACAGACTGCCTATTCCCTTTTCCTCTCCTGACAGTCACCCAGGTATCTACCTCTTGCAACTGAAAAATGACTACCTCCCTGTAGCTCCTATCTATCACCTCATCAGTTTCCCATGTGGCCGAAGGTCATCCAGCTGCAGCTCCAGTTCCTTAACGCACTCTCTGAGGAGCTGCAACTTGGTGAACTTCATGCAGATGTAATTATCAGGGAGTCTGGAGGTCTCCCAAAGTTCACACATTTCACTTGAGGAACAGACCACCAACTCTGGACCCGTTCTCAGCGCATCAGCTATGTGCTAACAGAAAAGAATCTTACTTAGAGCCTCTGCCTGTGCTTGGCCAAGCCTGTTGAGACAAAGCCTATCCACTCTAATACTGTCTGCTCCCACAATGGCAGCTTCGCCGACACCCCACTGCAAAACATCACAATGGTGCTGGTGAACCACGTGGACGTTCTGTCAGCTGTGGACAATGCTTCTAAATATACCTTTAGATATACCTCTTCCGAATTTCTCTCCCTGCAACTTGCAGCTTGTAATTTACCTCTAAGCAATGCACTTTCAAATCTACTTAGTGATCGATCTGCAGATTTCATGACCGTCTGAAGGTCCCACCGGACCAGACAGGCACGGCACCTCTAAGTAGACAAAGATTCATCACCATGGCCAGAAGCAAGGTAAAGTGGGGGGGGGGGATCTCCAAGCCAGGCTGAAATGCAGAGGGATGAGGCCTCTTCTACCCTGCATCTTGTTGGCAAACATGCAGTGGCAAAAGAACAAGATTGAGGACCTGAGGATAAGGTTGCTGTATCAGATGGAAATGAGGGACTGTTATATTCCATGTCTGAGTGACAATTGACTGTCCCACAGCACACCAGATACAGTGGTCAAACCAGAAGACTTCTCGATTTTCTTTGTGGACCGAATTGCTGATTTAGAAAAGGCAAAAAGTGGAGGTGTGTGTTTCATGATAAAGTCATGGTGGTGCTCCAATGTATCAACTTTGTCCAACTCGTGTTCCCTCGACCTTGAACAGCTAATGGTCAATGCCATGTGTTTTATTTACCTAAGGAGTTCTCCATAATGGCAGTTTACATACCACCAGTGGCCAACTATAATCAAGCACTTGAGATACTCCATGATGCTGTCTCCACACAAGGAACAGTCCCTCCCAATGCATTTCTAGTACATCTTTGCAGATCATAAAACTTCAGCATGGGCTCTTCAGTTGTGACTCTTTTCTGGAAGCACTCTTCTTGCTTGTGAGACCAAATCCACTCATTTTGCTGCTCAAAGAGTGATCTACATGGTGCTGACACAGTTGACAGTCAAGGGATGAACTTAGCCAAGTTTGTCACCATCCCAGGAAATATCATCTCCTCTTTGTTTTGGGGCCTCTCCATGTTTGAATGGCTAAGGTCTTCCTTGGGTCAGGCTTCAATCCCTCTTCAGATATGAAAGTCAGTATCTCAACACCAAATTCATATTTCTCTTTATATAATTCCATTTGCATTCTGTGTCATGTCTTGTACACCATGGTCTCGACATCACGTATGCCCTCTGAGATCATGTGGATGGTTTTATGGTAAACTTCTGCTGTGGCCAAAGAAAGTGATATCTTCCCTGTGGTGTTAAAAGTACACAGTCTTGAACTTGCCTAATCAAGCTTCATCTGCCAAAGCCCAGATGACATGAGAAGCTTGATAAACTACTTGGCACCTGCAACCTGGGACATAATCTCCTCCCATGTTGGCAATTTAAAATGCTCTCTCTTGATAGCTTTATTGAGATCTCTTAGATCTAGACATATCTGCAATGCTGCATTTTCCTTTTTCACAATGACCAGTGAGCTCATCCAGTCTGTTGACTCTTCAATTTTCTGTATGATATTCATCTGTTCCAGGTGTGTTAGTTCTTGTTAAGTTTGACTCTCAGTGGAAACAGAACTTCAAAGTTCCAAGTAAAGTTTATTATCAGAGTTCATAAATGTCATCACATACAACCCTGAGATTTGTTTTCCTGTGGGCATACTCAGCAAAGCTATAGAGCAGTAACTGTATACAGGATCAATGAACAACAAACAGTGTAAATACAAATATAAGTAAATAGCAATAAATAAAGAGAACATGAAATAACAAGATAAAGAGTCCTTTCCTGCATGCATGGACAACAGAAGTCACTGTCTCATCAAAATGAATTTTGTGTATACCAGGTAAGCATCTGAGCCCCTCAAAGACATCTGTGTACTCTTCCATGAAGGTTGTGTAGTCATCTTTTGTTTGTGAAACCATGATAAAAACACTTTTCGCCAAACTGAACTTTGCCCATGTACTCAGAGCTAATATTGACTGTACTCTCTTTTTATGATCAGTAGCAGTCCCTTGTGCCTGAACATCACTATACAGCCCCTTTTACTGGAATGTTTTCTCCAGCAAAGCCTGTCACTTTTAACTTCACTGGATAAATCTAGCTCTTTACTTTGAGAGTCTTGTAATCATCCGTGGATAACAGATTGACCTAGGCTCTGGTGTCAGGCTTGAATGGAATTACTGTCTCATGTACAGTCACTGAAATGATCTACAAAGACTTCCTCCATTTCCTCAGCAACCATGTGCACTTTTCTTTTGGTAGCCCCAGCTTTGCAGCATTTTGCAAATGATTCTTCTTCCCATAATTATTGCAGGACTTTCCATAAGCAGGACACATCTTAGGAAAGTGACTCCTCTGCATTTGCTGCTTGAGCCTTCCTCTTTGCTTTGCTGTTGTTTACTAAATACCTTGTGCGCCTCTCCTCTGTTTTTGCAACATGCACTGTTGTGCCTGCTCTGTGCAGCTCCTTAGTTTGTGTTCATGTACTCTCTGCTGCCCTACGCATATTCACCGCCTTATCCGGCTTCAAATCTTTTTCACACAGCAATCTTTCTCCGAGTCCATTATCTGGAATTCTGCAAACTATTCTGTCTCTAACCAGCAAGTTTCTCAAATCTCCAAATTCACAGAGGTTACTCAGTGTGTGAAGCTCAGCTAAGTACTGGTCAAAGTTAAGTCCTTGTTTCTGGTCACGGGGCAAAAAAAAAAAAAAACACATACCTCACAAATGTGATGTTTTTTCTTGGGAAAAAATACACCTCAAATTTTGTCATCAGAGTGTCCAGTGTAAAAGCTGTCTCAATTTAAAAGTTGGCATAGAAGCCCAAAGCATCTTTGTCAATTACATGGAGAAAGACAGACAGTTTCAATTTTTCATCAGTCCCTCACGTTCTGCTAAGAGCTAAATAAATATTAAATTGCTGTTTGGAGTATTTCCAGTTATCAGTTAAATTGTTGGTAAACTGCATACATGTGGGAGGACTTAACTATTCCAAGATGGGAACTCCCAGTCTCTCACCTGAATCTCTCATGGTGAATCTGGCACTGTTGAACTTCGGGAACAATGTGCTCTATCACTTTGCTGGCCAGCTTCTCTCTATCACGTCGCTAGCACCTTCTGTACTCACGTGGTTTCTCAGTTGCACACGGTATTTGTTTACTCTCCATGTTTAAATTTCACACCATCTTCTGACACCATGTTTGTTCTTCATAAGGGCAAACTATCATAACCTTATGAGTGAAGAGGTTCCTCTCATGTTCCTCTTAAACTTCTCATCCTTCACCCTCCATCCATGACCTTCAGTAGTTGTAGTCCCACCCAACCTCAGTGGAAAAAGCCTGCCTGCTTTTACCCTGTCTATAACCCTCAATTTTGTATACCTTTATTAAATCTCCTATCAATCATTTATGTTCTAAAGAATACAGTATTCAATCTTTCTTTATAACTCAAATCCTGGCAACATCCTTGTAAATTTTCTCTGCTCTCCTGCAACCTTGTTTACATCTGTCCTGCAGGTAGGTGACCAAAACTGCACACAATACACCAAGTTAGGCCTCACTGACATCTGAAACAACTTCAACATAACATTCTGTCTTCTGTACTCTATGCATTGATTTAGGAAGGCCATTGTGCCTTCCTAAATGAAGTACAAAGCCTCACACTTGTCTGTATTAAATTCCATCTGCCATTTTTCAGCCGATGCAGATCCCTCTGCAAGCTGTGACAGCCTTCCTCACTGTCCACTACACCCCCAATCTTAGTGTCATCCTCAAATTTACTGATCCAGTTACCACACCATTGATACAGATGACAAACAATAAAGGACCCAGCACCAATCCCTGCGGCACTCCACTAGTCACAGGCCTCCAGTCAGAGAGGTGACCATGTACCAGCACTTTCTCACTTCTGGCACCAAGCCAATGTCTAATCCAATTTATTACTTCATCCTGAATGCCAAGTGACTGAGCCATCTTGACCAGCCTTGTCAAATGTCTTACTAATGTCCATGTAGACAACATCCACTGCTTTACCTTCATCCACTTTCCTGATAACTTCTTCGAAAAACTCTATAAGATTGGTTAGACATGACGTATCACACACGAAGCTATGTTGAGTATCCTGCAGGATAAACAACAGAGAATCGATTGATGTCACGTACTTGGATTGTCAGAAGACCTTTGACAAGATCTCACACATGAGGCTGCTTAACGAGCTACAAGCTCATAGTATTAAAGGAAAGAATCTACCATGGATAAAGCAGTGGCTGATTGGCAGGAGGCAAAGAGTGGGAATAAAGGGAGCCTCTTCTGGTTGGCTGCCGGTGACTAATGTTCTTCCCAAAGGGATCTGTGTTGGGAGCAATCCTTTTTACATTTTATGTCAATGATTTGGATGATGGAACAGATGGCTTTGTTGCAAAGTTTACAGACAATATGAAGCTAGGTGGAGAGACAGGTTAGTTCAGAGGAAGTACAAACATTTGTAGATGGACACTACATAAGGACTTAGACAGTATAGGAGAATGGGCAAAGAAGTGTCATATGAAATACAATTTTGGAAAGTGTATGACCATTGACTTTTTTTTAGAAGAAATGAGAGGGCTGACTATCTTCTAAATGGAGAGAAAATGTGAAAAAACTGAGGTGCAAAGGACTTGGGAGTCCTTGTGTAGGATTCCCCTAAGGTTAATTTGCAGGTTTAGCCTGTGGTGAGGAAGGCAAATGCGATGTTAGCATTCATTTCAAGAGGACGTAAAAAGATGGGTTATAATGTTGAGACTTTATAAAGCACTGGTGAGGCCTCACTTAGAGTATTGTGAGCAGTTTTGGGCCCCTTATCTTACAAACGATGTGCTGAGACTGTCAAGGGTTCAAAGGAGGTTCACAAAAATGATACCTGGACTGAAAGTTTGTCATATGAAGAACGTTTGATGGCTCTGTGCCTGAATTCACTGGAATTCGGAAGAATGAGTGGTGACCTCATTGAAACCTACTGAATGATGAAAGGCCTTGACAGAGTGGATGTGGAGAGGATGTTTCCTATGGTGGAAGAGTCTAAGACCAATGGACACAGCCTCAAAAAAGAGGGGAGCCCTTTCAGAATGGAGATGAGGTGGACTTTCTTTAGCCAAATACTGGTAAATCTGTGGAATTCTTTGCCACAGACAGCTTGGAGGCCAAGTCTTCATGTATATGTGAGGCAGAGGTTGATAGATTCTTGATTGGTCAGGGTATGAATACATAACAGGGGAGGCAGGAGATTGGACTGTGAGGAAAATTGGATCATCCATGATGAAATGACAGAACAGACTCAATATGGCCTAATTCTAAAACAGACCCAAATGGCCTAATTCTGCTCCTATATTTTATGGTCTTAATCAGTCCTTGTCTATCCAAATAGTTATGTATCCTGTCCCTTAGAATACCTTCCAATAACTTTCCCACAACTGATGTCAGATTCCCCACCCTATAATTTCTAAGTTTCTGTTTAGAGCTTTTTTTAAAACAACAGAACAACATTGGCTACCCTCCAATCCTCTGGTACCTCTCTGGTACATCTAAGGATGTTTTAAATACCTCTGCTAGGGCTCCAGCAATTTCTGCACCTGCCTTTCGTAGGACCCAAGGGGACAGCTTGTCAGGCACTGAGGATTTATCCACACTGATTTGCCTCAGGGTAGCAAGTACCACTTCCTCAGTAATCTGTACAGGTTCCATAAAGTTGATGCCACTTTGCTTCACTTCTATAGACTCTGTATCTATTTCCCAAGTAAATACAGAAGCAAAGAAGGCACGTAAGTTTTCCTGCATCTCTTTTGGCTCCACACATGGATTACCATTCCGATCTTCCAGAGGACCAATTTTGTCCCTTGCAATCCTTTAGCTTTTAACATAGCTGTTGAATCCCTTAGGATTCTCCCTCACCTTGTTGCTAGAGCAAATTCACGCCTTCTTTAGGCTATCCTGATTTCTTTCTTAAGTGTTCACTTGTATTTCTTGTACTCCATAGGCAAGTTCCTACTTGCCTATCCCTGCTATGCACCTCCTTTTTTTTCTTACCCCTGGCTGCAATATCTCTTGAAAAGCAAGGTTCCGTACACTTGTTATCTTTACCTTTCATTCTGACAGGCACATACAAGTTTTGTACTCTCAGCTTGTAAACTTGCTTTTTCACTAAGTTTTCTCTAAATCAGTTTGTCTTTCCTTCCATTGCATAATTGGCTTGATTTTCATGCCTCTCTCATTTCATAGTTCATTCATCTTTCTTTCATTCACTTCATTTGAAGATAGCAAATTTGAATATCTGTCAAAGTGACTGATAGTTGCATTGAAAACTGTAAAATGTTGACAAATAAAAGTCCGAGCAAAAGAAGGAAAGAACAGCATTATCCTATCAGATCAATAACCTGCTAAATATTTTCAGTTTTCATGTCAAATTTCCAGTATTTTTGTTTTTATCATTGTTCAGTTATTAGGAATTAACTGTCACTTCTAGGAATGCCCTAAAGCATATATGTCAAACTCAAGGCCCACGGGTCAAATCCGGCCCGCGAGATAATATCTAATTACTATTAAAGCTGGCCCCAGTAATCAAAGCGCCTATGGCGTATGATATGGCTAATGCTGAATTTATTCAGGTACCAGGTTTTCAGGGTTTTTAATGTTTATTCGGTTTCCCTGGTTTATTTCCTGAATATCATTAATGAATAAATTTTTTTTCTATTAGAGCTGGCCCGCCGGTATATTGCATGCACCACTAATACTACAAATCCCACAATGCACTGCCAGTGCATTGCTCGCGCTTGCCTTACTCTCAGCATCCTTATGGCGCTAGTCATGTGTGGTCAACTTTCAGCTATCCCTCACCCCAAAACTGGCTGAACGAAAGGTGGACTTTGAAAACAGGTGGGAGGCAGAGTATATGTTCGCAGATATAAAGGGCAAACCTGTTTGTCTTGTGTGCGGAAACAGTGTGGCTGTAATTAAAGAATATAACGTAAGACGACACTATGAAATGAAACACCACGACAAATACAAGCATCTGGACAAGAAACAGAAGCCCGCGATGTGCGGTCAAAAGAGTGGATTGGTGGGCAGGATCCGGGAGAAGATGCGGGAGGGAAACAGCGCAGGTGAGCTGACAGCTTATCACTGCATCATACACCAGGAATCGTTGTGTGGCAAAGCCTTGAAAATGGAACATATAATGAGCACCATAACATGAGCAGTTAACTTCATAAGAGCCAAAGGTTTAAATCACCGCGAGTTCAAGTCGTTTCTGGAGGAGTTGGGTTCAGAATATAATGATTTGCCCTATCACACAGAGGTGCGATGGTTAAGCCAAGGAAAAGTGCCGAAAAGATGTTTCGAGTTGCGTGAGGAGATCTGTCAGTTCATGGAAAGCAAAGGGAAAGACACAACAGAGCTCCGGGATAAAAAGTTGTTTTGTGAAATGGCGTTTCTGTGTGACATCACGAGCCATCTCAATGCGCTCAACCTGCAGCTTCAGGGGTGGGGTCGTGTGATCACAGACGTGTACGCTGCAGTGAGGGCTTTTAAAACCAAGCTGCGCCTGTGGGAGACGCAGATGCAGCAAGAAAACTTGAGCCATTTTCCGTGTTACCAAACTATGAAAGAGCAGGTTTCTACCGCAGTGTTCCCACGTGCAAAGTTTGCTGAAAAACTTAGCATACTTGGTGCCGACTTCACACGGCGATTTGCCGACTTTAAAGCCCAAAAAGCAGGTTTGAACTGTGCAGTAATCCATTTGCAGCTGACGTGGAAAGCGCACCAACCAACATACAAATGGAGCTGATTGAACTCCAATGTAGTGACACACTCAAGGCAAAGTATGACTCTGTGGGCGCTGCACAGTTTCTACATTTCATTCCCGACACAATGCCCCAGCTGCTCAAATGCTCTCTATGTTTGGCAGCACATATCTGTGTGAACAACTGTTCTCTTTGATGAAGATAAACAAAACACCAAACAGGAGTCCTCTTTCTGATGAACACCTTCACTCAATTCTGAGGATTTCCTCAGCTCAGAGCCTGGCTCCAAACATTGATGAACTTGCATCCAAGATGAGATGCCAAGTATCTGGCTTAGACTAGTGTGAGTCACAGAGTGTTGGCCTGTGGAAAAATATTTTCATTAGAAATTACTCTGGAAAAGCTGCAGATAAAGCCATAAGAAATAAATGGAACTGATTTTTTATTTATTTAATATTCAATGTTGTTTTTGTAGGCAATAACCTAAGCTTTGTTAGTTCCAGGTTAATATGTGTAATGAATTCATTTCAATAAGTTTTGCAATAAACGCTGAACCAGTCCGGCCCTCGACTTGTACCGATTTTTTAATTTTGGCCCACTGTGTATTTGAGTTTGACACCCCTGCCCTAAAGAAAAATTATTATCATGAAATGTTAACTTGATCTCTCCACAGGTGCTGTGGTATCTCCAGCAATCTTTGTTCTAATTTCAGATTATCAGCATTGAGGTTTTCAGTTTGTAATGAATTGCTAAATTGGTTTATTGTCATCATATTTTTATAGTCCTCTGGTGGTCCTCCTTTGAATACATTTGAGCCTTGAGCAAAGTTTTAGCTTCTAAAGGGCTGTGTTTAATAACATTGTGGAATTGCTTTATTTCAGCTTCCCAGTGTACTCATTTTATTTAAAATTGGATTATCTGTGCACATCTAGGAGCACTGGGGGCATCTATAAACTGAAATGTTGTCTGACTTCGTGCTGCAACCGTGGAGAATCCTGTGGGGCAAATCTGTGACATCGGCGGTTATAAAGCTCGCCTGGGCAACAAGCACACTGCACAGACTCATCAGAACTGCACGCTGACAATAAGATGAAATAGCAATGCACCAACTTGGAACCATAAAAGACTTTCTGGAGCTGTCGAATATTCTGAAATTTCATCAAGAAAAACTTCTGCCCCAGATTTATAATTTCATCTATCTCTGATGGGAAGAAAAGTACATGTCATGGGACATGGGAAATTCTGTAAATCTGAGCAATTTCAAGAAATCAAACAAATGATATTCTAATAGTTTTGGAGCGATCTGCCTGCCTTCTGTCACAATGAAGGGCGTCATCAGGGTCCTCCTTAACAACCTGCTCTGAGTAATCAGACAGCTATTCCTGGAACCACAGTGTAGATTCCATCCACAGTGAACAGAACCATAACCACATATTAACTTCCAAGAAACACGCACCAACTAGCATCAATAGCTATAGATGGTCTTTTAAATGTTACAAAACCGTTTGATTTTGTCAACTGAGACTGTCTCTGGAGAATCACTCTCTAATTATTCTTTTCAGAAATTTATCCCCTTTCAAAATACCTACTGCATACAAACATGCAAGCAATTCGAACCAGTGTATTCACCATGGACCAAATAACAGTGTAAACTGAATTAAACAAGGCTGGATGAATGCTCCAACCTATTCAGCAATTTTCACTGCAATATTTCCCTGACGTCCAAAGACATTCCTGCTCAAATGTAACTAACCTGCAGGGTTAATGACCCCAAGTCACTCCAATTTCATTTATCAAATGTAATACACAGATATCACATTGGATCTAAGTTCCATGTTATCAATAATGCCTTCACTAAAACAGTTGAGAGAATACACTTATTATCCATAAAGCAAAACTCTCATCTAATTCCGGCCCTGTTGCACAACACTAACCCCTATAATGAAAGTCAGTGGCATAACTCCAGATTACTTTCTTGGGAGCCACCAGTCATGAAGCCAGATATGGATAACAAAATTCAGCAAAGACCTCTGTACACTTAGTCATCCAAACCTTGAAACCTGGATTTCATGACTGAACACCAGTGATCTTTGCTCTTTAAACACCAGAAACATACACTACCTACAATAGGCATTGATCATTCTCTCGGGTAAATACACCAAACTATTGGCAGTGTAGTCTCAGCATTCTCTCCAGTACTGAGGCCTTAATTATACTCAGCTGACTCTGAAGGGCAGCATCAATCAAAATGCGGAAGAATCATTCCCAAAGGAAATGATAACATTTTGACATTTTTTCTGAAGTAAGCAGAAATCCAATGAAATTGGTAAACATTGAGCCTTGCTTTCCATACCTGGCTCATCAAGGATCCAGTACAAACAGTACAGATAGTTGTAAATGGTTAGGATATTGTTGTTATGGAGACATAGCTGCAAGGCAACCAAAAATGGCAAATCTGGGTCTGTTCAATACTGAGCAAAGGAATGCAAGAGAAGGCAATGGAATGGTGTTCTCTGTGTAATGCCCTGGTTCATATACTTACTGATAATGCTGCATGTATTTCATTTTGTGCTGCCCTGTATTTCATTTTGGCATTACTGTGAGAGCTGCCTGTTTTCAGCTTATGTTCAGGTTAATGTCAAAGATAAGAGGTGAGGAGAAATGTGAGCCATCCAATTAAGATGGTCAAATTAAGGGGAGGTTTTTCTGGTGAAGGACATTAAGGCTGGGCTTGGGGATTTTTTTTTTGAGAGAAAATGAAGTTAAAAAAGCCGAAGAGAAGGATTTGACCCAAAGCGGGACCGTGATTCGAAAAAGCCCAGGGTGAGATCGATTGAGGATCAGTGACTTGGGGAAACCATAAGCTCCGACATGTTTAGACTGTTTCATAAAAATGGGCCTCTTTTCTTTTTTTGTTCTTTTATTTACTAACCCTTTAGTCAAATTAATAATTATAAAGATAAATCTTTTAATCACATATGATGTACTGTCTGTTATTTTGTGGCATTAATTTGTAACCGGGCAGTGAATTACACAGCATCCGCACAAACAGGAGGTTTGGGGTGGGATCCCATCTCAATTTCACACATTTGCCGGGGCCAGAGATGGTCTTCCCTAGACTTACGCAGCCGAGGAAACCGGGGTGTTTCATTTGTAAAAAAGGACATGAATGTAATTGTGAGAAACGGATTATAGAAGAAAGCCGGGATAGTGTTATAGCTTAAGCTGAGAAAAAAATTACAAAAAATACAGTAACAATAACTTATTTTCAGAGTACTTTTCCAACAGACAAATAGTTCAAAGTACTTTACAATGGGATAAAGTACAAATATAGAAATAAAATTAAAAATAAACAAACATGAAAATAAAAGACAAAAAGATTTCAGTTAAAAGCAAGCTTAAATAAACAGGCTTTGAGCTGGAGTTTAAAAGTATCAATTGAGACCGAATCCCTTACAGTTTTAGTTATTGAATTCTACAATTTAGGAGCATTGTTGAAAAAAGCTGACCTGCTAATTATCCTTTGAGTGAGGTTGTTTAAGTTTAAGAGACCGGTGGAAGAAAACCTGAGAGTTCAAGCAGGATTATAAAACAAAAGCAATTCTGTGATGTTTTCAGGTCCAGACCATCGAAAGTTTTAAAACCAAGTACATCAATACATACAGGAAGCCAATACAGAGTAGCTAGGATGGGAGTGATGTACTCCCTCATCCAGGTTTTAGTTAAATGTCTAAAAGTGCCTTTCTGAGTAAGTTGAAGTCTGTCAATAGGTTGCTTTAGAAGGCCAGTAAAAAGTGCATTGCAGTAATTTAGTCTACTTGAGAAAAGGTGTAAATTAGTTTTTCGGCAACATTATGTGACAGAAACTAAAGTACCTTCATAATGTTTCTTCAGTGTAGAAATGCTACTCTGGTCACAGTACTCTACATTACCAACATCCAACAGAGTATTGCAATCACAGGAAAAACGGGCAAGATAATCACTTGCACCATTTTTTGAATTGCACACTGCCTCAGCACATCAGTACAGATCAAGTCCAGGCAACAACACAACAATGGTACATATTAAATCCAGCTCCATCATTATTGAGCAACTTGCTGGTGGGGTAGACCCACAGTATTGATGTTCATGATAACTAGCCATGTCTTGTGATTGTAAAATAAAGGATGAACAATTACACCTTTGGTTGGACCTGGAGCAGCTGCTTCATCTGAGAGCACCACCATCTTGCCTACCTACATCACAAATTTATGAACTAGTAGCACAACCCTTGAGAAACTAGAAGCCAAATGGAAATCAATGATGCTGATTATAAAATCAAAATACTACAGATATTGGAAATCTGAAAAAAAAACACAGAATACTGGAGAAACTCAGCTGGCCAGACAGTATCTGTGAAGAAAGAAGCAGAATTTATGTTTCAGGTTGATGATCTTTCTCAGGCTGCATCAGAATTCCAAATGACTGCTGTGCATAGTACTGTCACTCCAGGTGATCCTATAATTCCACCCCCCACTCTTTGGACTGGCCAGTGAAAATCCACTCAAAGCTACATTCAAGTTTGCTATCCTTTTCACAGCCATCTTGTTCCTGAAAAACAAGATACTTAGATTTTTTTGCTGCTATTCTCCTATGTGTATAGTTAAATCCTGAAGTATTTATAGGGTAAGAGTCATCGATTCATACAGACATACATAAAGGAATCTGGTTCTTCAGTCTAAAGTATCAGTGCTAACTAACAATTGTTTGTTTGACACAAATCCTACATTAATCTTGTTTTATTTTCTCCACACACTCTCCTCATTTTCACCCAGATTCTATTACTCACCTACATGCTGGGGCAATTTTCATGAGCCAAGTAGCCCATCCACCCACACATCTATATGATATTGGAGGGAAACAATGAGGTCACAGGGAGAATGTACAAACAACACAGAGATGTCACCCAAGTCAGGATAGAACTCAGGTCCCTGGTGTTTCTGTCTGAGCATGCAGCAGCTCAGCCAGTTCTGAGCACTACCTTTGACAGGTGATGCTAGGATTTGACAGGCCATGGAGATCTAATTCTGAGAAGTTCCAAGTTCTTAGGTACTGAGAGCTTGTCATTTCAAACTATTGAGAATACTGTACATAGATTATCTTTGTTTTCTCTCAGTTTGCCTATTTAATTTTGGAACACAACTCTATATGTGATCTTGGAGAGAATTTTGCACAGAGCACACATTGAATTTATCAAAGCAGAGAGTGAAACCAGTCAGCTCAAAAACAGCCAGAAAAAAGTAGCAACTCATTGTTGGCTGTACATATTAAAAGTTTCATTTAATATATGCTCCTTGTACTCTATAAATGAAATTTCTTTATAGATATTGAAGATGAGTTTCTACTCAACTGCCAATGTGCACTTTTATTACAACTGAGCTCTGTGCCACATTCAGAATATCATTTCTTTGTATATCCTTGTAATTTCATAATAGAGCAAACTCCTTTAGACAGCTAATTATGTGAGAACCTTCTTAAATGCACACATTGTACTTTTAAATAATGCTGGGGGTCTGCATTAAAGTTATAACCATATATTCAAAATGATAAAGAATTAAAAATATTATTTTATGTTGCAGCATTAAGTACACCTGCTTAGTTTAACTTACTGTATATAAATGAATAAACAAAGTTTACATTGTGCAATGATGTATACATGTTAATAAATTACTATTTTATTATGGTTTCTCAATAACAATTCAATTTAAGTAAAACCATTATAAAGACAAGTAGGAATTTGAATGGTAATTAATCAGTTCAATTTAATTTGTGTCTTATACATAAATGTTTGTGTAGCTCAAAAGCAATCAGGTGCACTGAAAACCCACAAGGAACTGGGGTGGAATGAATTATGTGATGACTGCAGATTCTCCCAGTGAGCACGTTAGTTTCCTTTGTCCTTCCAAAGATGGGAGAGTTGGCCAGCTATGTGGCCACTGTAAATTTCCCTTTATGTGTCAATGAGCGGGGGAATTTACAGCCAGATCTGGATCTATTAGGAAAGTTGACAAAGGAATGACAGAAAGATGTGTGTGAAATTAGGCATCTTGGAAAGCTTTTGTTTTAAACCAAAGTAAACTTTATTTTTAATTTAAAAAATATAAGAATTCACTATGTAACACTTTTCATTCCTGTACTTGTAGACAATGCATTTAGTGTTAAATTACATTTTTTAAAAGCAATAGAACCATTGACACTCATGGCCCCCTGGGGTGATACACCAGTACAATAGATGAAGAGATTCATCACCCAGTCCAGTCCCTCTGTTCCCAGTAGCAGAAGGGTTTTGTACTATGGTTCTCTCCATCAGGCCCTTGTGGTGGCTGACCCAAACTTCAAAGTGTCCCTCAGAACATGCTCCTGCAGCCTGTGAGTCTCCACAGACATCTAGAAGTGCTGGCAGGCCAAAAGCATCATTCACGCAGTTGTTGCTCTTCCAACGGCACTCGATGTCCGTCTCTTTTTCCCTGGGAACAGCCTATTGATCCTATAGGCTGGTCAGGATGAAACACAAGTCTTTGCATTGTTCTCCACTCCCTTTTTGCAAACCCACAGCCTGCAAAGAGCAAGAGCGACTGTTCCATTCCTGCTCCAGTTAACCTGTGTGAAGCGCTCAGTGGAAGTGATAGTCTGGGCTTGCAGAAAGTATCTAAGTGGGTGTACCCCCCCCCCCCCACTCACATCTCAACTGACAGTGAAACGAGGTCTTGGAGCTCATTAGTGAGTTATGGTGATGAGACATTCTGCCAAGAGTCTGGACAGTTTGCTTAGTTCAGTGCTGACCACAGCTTGAGGGACTTGTGGTCAATGGTGATGGACTAGAAGAACTTGGGCAGTCCGGCAAAGGCAGGAAGCGCAGCCATGACCAGCTGACTGTGACGTTCTGTTGCAATGGGGGCCAAACCTATCTTTCACAACACCAGGAACAGGTAGGATCTCAGCTCCTAGTGAGACTTGGTGCCTACCTTCATTGCCCTACACACAGCCTGATGCAGCTACACACAAAGGTGATCATCAGGATGAGGGCAACATTGGGTACATTCATGCCCCCATTGTCTAGGGACTTGTGCATCATGACCTGTCTGCCTTGCTTCATCTTTGAACCCCAGATGAACCAGATGATGGTCTGGGTGATTGTCAAGCTGGAGGGACAGGGGATGGGCAACACCAGTGCCAAGTGCAGCAGCCCTGAAAGTACCTCACACCTGATGACCAAGTCCCTCCCAGTTACTGAGCTGGTGCATCCTCCCCACAGTTCCAATTTCTGTTTAGCCTTCTCGAGCTGTTTCAGCCAATTCTCGTACATGCCTCAGCCCCTCTGACTTTTAGGAAATTAAACCAGGATGGGCATACCCAGTGAATGGCAGATTCCTGGAAGGTTTTGCAGAAATGGAGGCTAAGGGGAACAAGGATACAGATCTCTGAAGGTGGTGACGCAGGTAGACAGGATTGGCAGGAAGATGTATGGCACCCTTGCCTTCATCATTTGGGGCATTGAGTGCAGGAGTTGGCACATTATGTTACAGCTATACAGGATTGTTAAGTATTGTTTATAGTTCTGGTTATGGCACTAAAGGACAGATGTGATTACCCTAGAAATAGTGCAGAAAAGATACACAAATATATTGCCTGAACTGGAGGGCTGAAGTTACAATGAGAATGTATAGATAGGAATTGGTTTCCCTGAAACAAAGGGGCTAAGGGCTGAGCTTATAATGGCTTGTAAAATTGTGAAGTGTATAGATGGGGCAGATAGTCACAGTCTTTTCTCAAAGGGTAGGAGAGCATTAAACTCTTAAACCCTTAAAGGATAGAGGAGGGAAAGATTAAAAGAGCATCTAAATGACAACATTTTTACCCAGAGGGTAAAATAAGCTCCAAGAGGAAGTGGTAGAGGCAGGTACAATTATTTAAAAGCTATTTGAACAGATTTGGATAGGAAAAGTTTAGAGAACTATGGGACAAACACAGGCAAATGGCCCTCTCCTTTGTCTTACTGATGTTGAGCTGCATATGATTCAGCCTGCACCATTGGACAAAGTCCTCCACCAGGGTCCTGTGTTCATCCTCCCATCCTTCCTTTACACTCCCGACTAACGCTGAGCCATCACAGAACTTCTGCGGATGACATGACTCAGTGTTGTATCTTCATTTAACTATTTAATATACATACTTATTGTTAATTTTTTCTATAATTATCATGTATTGCATTGGACTGCTGCCATTACCATTGAAAATAACAAAACAACTCAGATGCTGGATATCAGGAATACATACAGAAAATTCTGGAAAGAAGCAGCTGGTCAAGAACCAATTATGGAAAGAAAAACAATTAATGTTTCAAGGCCAGGTCGAGGGTGTTTGATTTTCCTTTTCTAGTAATGTTTAAGGAGGTTGTCAGACCAACATAAGACACATTACCTCACCTACTGATCATCATCTGGCATACTAAATGCTTCCAGAAAGTCCCCTTCCACCATCTCTTTCATGTTTGTGTCACTACAACTCTACACAGTGTTCTGAGCATTAAAATCCCCACCCATTAGCTAACAAATGTCCAACATTACATTTTGGAATTTAAAAGGGGGGGGGGAAGAAAAATAGAAAATTAAAGATAATAAAAAAATTAAATCAAAAAAATCAAATCCTTAGAGATGACATTGGATCGGAAGATGCAAAATCTTTGTGAGCAAGGTTAAGAAAATGCGAGGGTAAAAATACCCTGATGTGAGCTCTATTCAAGCCTCCAAATAGTAGGCAGATAGTGGGGTACAAATTACAGGTGGGAGACAGAAACATTATGTGAGCCTTGGTGGGTTTCAATATGCAGGTGGATTGGTGAAAATCAATTTGGTGCCGGGTCCCAAGAGAACAAATTTGTAGAATGCCTGTGAGAGGTCTTTTTAGAGCAGCTTGGTGGTTGAGCCCGCTAAGGAAAAGGCAACTCTGGATGAATACTGAGTAACAAGCCAGATTTGATCAGGAAGTTTAAGTTAAAGGAACCCTTATGGTGCAATGATCATAATATGATAGAACTCATGCTGCAGCTTGACCAGGGAGAAGATAAAGTCAAATGTATCATTATCACAGTAAATGAAATTACAGTATCATGAGAGTTGAGCTAGCCAAAGTTGATTGGAAGGAGAAACTAGCGGGTATGACGGCAAAACAGCAGTGACGGGAGTTTCTGGAGGCAATCTGGAAGATGCAGGATAGATATATCACAAGGTAGATGAGGCAAGCTGGAAGTCAAAGACAGCATGAAAGCAAAAAAGAGGGCATATAATATAGCAAAAATTGGTGAGAAATTAGAGGATTGGGAAGCTTTAAAAAAACTAGAAGACAACTAAAAATATCCCTAAGAAGAGAAAAGACGAAATAAGGAGGTAAGCTAGCCAATAATATGAGAAATCCTAAAACTTATTTTTCAGTTATATAAAGAGTAAAAGCAAAGCAAAAGTGGATATTAAACTGCAGGAAGATGATATTGGAAGTGTAGTAATGGGGTCAAAGAAATGTCTGACGAACTTAAGT
The DNA here is from genome assembly GCF_030144855.1 of Hypanus sabinus. Taxonomy (NCBI): domain Eukaryota; kingdom Metazoa; phylum Chordata; class Chondrichthyes; order Myliobatiformes; family Dasyatidae; genus Hypanus; species Hypanus sabinus. The sequence goes on from NC_082708.1 coordinate 84,409,214, forward strand.
ATTTTGTGTGTCTTCATTATGTAAGACACTGGCAGTATGCCAGTAATTAAAGTGTCTGTGGGCAGAAGTGAGTGTAATTGCTATTGCTAAGGAGAAGGTGCTTAGGAAGCTGAAAGGCAAATCATTCACTTGTACCAGATGGACTCCCCCCCCCCCCCCGGGCACTGTTCCTGCTAAGCTGCGTGGGTGCACAGCCACACAGTAACCAAAGAGCTCCCCCGCGCATAGACTTCATTGCCACTCAGCTGGAAGTTTCTCTTATATAATGTGCCTCCCAGTTACAAGCTGGGTAAAACTTTCCTGCTCAATGGTTTGTCCGTGCAGCTGTAAAAAAAAAGGGAACATTGACCCCAGGGTTCTGAAAGAGGTAGCTGAAGAGTTAGTGGAGGCATTAGTAATGATCTTTCAAGATCACTAGATTCTGAAATGGTTCTGGAGGACAGGGACATTCCAAATGTCACTCCACTCTTCAACAACGGAGGGAGGCAAAAGGAAAGAAATTATAGGCTAGCTATTCTGAGTCTTTGGTTAGGAAGTTGTTGGAGTTCATTATTAAAGATGAGGTTTTGGGGTACTTGGAAATGCATGATAAAGTTGGCTGAAGTCAGCATTGTTTCCTTAAGGAAAATCTTGCTTTACAAATCTGTTGGAATTCTTTGAAGAAATAACATTGTTATGGAAATTAATTTGCTAAGAAAATTCAATTAAAGTTGATCACAAATAAATTGGACATGGAGTTCAAAGTGACTAAAGAATATCCTTAACCGATGAATAAGGGAAGAATGACTTACTAACACTGATCATCAGGTCTTCCGAAAAGTAATAGTCATAGTAGCCTTTTTAATATATGCACCCAGAAAGTCCATTACATCAGCAAAAGTTTTAAAAAATCAATCCTGTGTAATATATCCCAATCCACAAATGTTAGAGACAACCTGTCTCATCTTCCTACAACACAGAGACAAGCTGTGATTCAAGCTTGAAACTAAGTTAGGTTATTGCTGGCATACTGAGCACCCAAGGCCAGATGGTGAATCTTTACTTATATCATAGAAAGTTAATTATATCCTTAAATACAGTAAGTCCATTAAAGTACAAAGGTATAATTTGTTTTACGTGTTAGCACCTGACATGCAAAGGAACCATGACATCCCTTAATGGTCAGAGACTTGACAGCCCACAGGTTCCTCCCCACAATTTATGACCTTCACTGTTTTCATCTTGTTTACACAGTTGTGTTACACACTAAGGTTAGCACCAGTTAGATGGTTGGCTAATTAAAGGAAGCTGCAGGGTGTTAGCAACTCGGACATTTTAACCCTTTATTCTGAATCTTCTTCCACAATTCCCTCCTTTTTGAGTGTAAGATCAATTCCATAAATCGGTGTTGGCAAAGTCATAGTTTGTTAAATTATATCTGGAAGCATTTCCATTCCTTTTCATTGAAAGATATTGGCCATAAAGGCACAGCCCCACCTGCATGTGCAGGAATCCCTATAAGCACCCAGCTACCGGACATATAGGTTCGAGTAGCGTACTCATAAACTAAGCCTAAATAACTACTACAAGCACAGGCAAATAAGCAATGAAGCAAATAAGTCCACATATCATTGCCCTGCTCGGTTTCCTTCCATTTTCCTTATTTTCCCATACACTATTGGACTCCGGGAGAGGGCTGATACAGGAGACACTTTGTTCCGTGCACCCATTCGGCTTTGCCTTGTACCTTGACCCCACTTTACTTTACTGTCACCAAACAATTGATACTAGAGCGTACAATCATCACAGCGATATTTGATTCTGTGCTCTGTGCTCCCTGAAGTACAAATTGAAGTAAATATAATAAAAATTTAAATTATAAATCATAATTAGAAAATAGAAAAGGGAAAGTAAGGTAGTGCAAGTCAAGTCCACATATTTGGAAGGTACGGCCCAGATCTGGGTCAGGATCTGTTCAACAGTCTTATCACAGTTGGAAAGAAGCCGTTCCCAAATCTGGCTGTAGGAATCTTCATGCTCCTGAACCTTCTCCCGGGGGGGGGGGGGGAAGAGGGACAAAAAGTGTGTTGGCTGGGTGGGTCATGTCCTTGATTGTCCTGGCAGCACTGCTCCGACACCGTGCGGTGTAAAGTGAGTCCAAGGATGGAAGATTGGTTTGTGTGATGTGCTGGGCTACGTTCACGATCTTCTGCAGCTTCTTCTGGTTTTGGACAGGACAACTTCCATACCAGGTTGTGATGCACCCTAGAAGAATGCTTTCTACGGTGCATCAATAAAAATTAGTGAGAGTTTTAGGGGACAGGCCAAATTTCTTCAGCTTCCTCTGGAAGTAAAGGTACGGGTGGGCCTTCTTGGCAGTGGACTCTGTTTGGTTAGACCAAGTCAGGTCATTTGTGGTATTCACTCTGAGGAACTTAAAGCTTTTGACCTGTTCCACCTGCACACCACTACTCCTTCTGAAGTCAACAACCAATTCCTTCATCTTGCTGACATTGAGGGATAGATTATTGTCTTCGCACTATGCCACCAGGTTCTTAATTTCCTCTCCGTATTCAGACTCATCATTACCCAAGATACGGCCTTCAATTATGGTGTCATCAGCATACTTATATATTGAGTTCGATGGAAACTTGGCTACTCAATCATGGGTGTACAGTGAGTACAGCAGGGGGCTGAGTACACAGCCTTGTGGGGCACCGGTGCTCAGAGTGATTGTAGAGGAGAGTTTAACAGCAACTGATAGAGTCCCTTCCACTTAGAAGACTAAGAGTCTTTTTCCAGGGATTTAATATATACATAATTAATCGCCTGATTTAAATTCATGTGCATTTAACCTCCTCGGGGTCATGGTCACTTTTCCTCGATTCACTCTAGTAACTTTGCCTAAGGCTTTCACTGTTTCTAGGGAATTCTCATCAGTGCACATCAGCACTGTTTGAGCACCTGTCAAAGGGGTCTCAAACCCACGGGCATAGGTCTTCCCATCAATACTTCAATTGGCGGTCCTGTTATCCTGATTTCAGCATCTCAGGCCATTTCAGTGCCATCTCTTGGCCAGCATCTTTCAATGCTCCAGTCATCCTTTCCACTAATCTCGATGATTGCTGTTGGCAGGGCACATCCCACTCCCAGGAGAATCCCAGAGTTTGCCCAAAACTTTAGTTAGTTTCCATGTAAAATTTGTGCCTCCATTTTTTCCAAAGGTGCTATTCCTGTGCAGCCGCTGAGGGATAGATGGCAAAGGGTCCAGGTGTAGAATGTACATATGGGCTCCCCGGAAAGGACGGCAGATTTAGTGGCCGTATCTGCTGCAGCATTACCTTGTGCCACTGGGTCCGAGCTATGCGTATGGGCACATCTTATTACAGCAATCTGCTGGGGCAATAAATAGCCTGTAGCAAATTCTTTATAAATTGAGCATGTTTTATAGGTATACCAGGAGGTGATAAATCCTCTAGTCTCCTCTAGTCTACCAAAATCATGTACAACCCCAAAAGCACATCGTGAATCTAGTTTTACCCTCAACTAAGATGCAAGCTCTTGTGAGAGCAAATAGCTTAGTGGTGTGCGCTGCTGCTCCTGAAGGGAGGGAACCCACTTGCAATACCTCACTACAGCGGACCCAGCCAGTCTCTCAAAATCATTAGGTGTACATGATGAACCATCAGTCAAAAGAATCAGGTCTGGATCTGAAGGAGTAGAACTCAGATCAGGACGAGGGGAGGTAGTGGGTTCTACAGTTAATAAATACAGTCATGTCGTTCAGCGTCACTGTGAATGGGAACGACTGTGGCCGGATTGAATATCAGCTTTGGCTCTGATAATAGTAGCACTTCATATCCTGTTCGCCTTACCGCTGTGAAGCGTTAAGCAGCTGCTGAACTGATAAGTGGCATTACTGCGTGAGGAGTCAGTACTGTGCAGGGATGGTCCACTATCGTAGGCGCTGCCTGTTCGACCGTCACCGCTCATTGGCAGCCAGGCAGGCCTCGCACCATGCGTGGTAATTGAGTGCAGTAATATGCCACCGGTCTTTTCAAGCCGCAGTGTCTCCGAGTCAGCATGGCGCTCACAAATCCCTCCTTTTCGTTAGCATGTAACCGGAAAGATTTAGAGTAGTCAAGAACGCCCAAGGCTAGGATGTTGACCAGTTCCTTCTTCAGAGCCTCAAATGGCCGTTCCATTTCTGGGCTCCATTGTATTGGAGAAGGTGTGTCCTGTGATACCATTGTCTGTAGCATTCTGGACCAAGACTTCTAGTGCCTTGCTCCAGAAAATAGCCCAAATGGGTAACGGTGGCCTGGCATAACTGCAGTTTAGACAATGAAGCTCAGTGTCCATGCACTGCCAGCTAATTTAACAGTGTCGGAGTCTTTCTGACAATCTGCCAGTGTCTTGGAGGCCAGCAGATTATCAGCATATTGTAAAGTAACAGAGTACCTGGCCAGATTACGTAAGTCATGTCTTGCAGCAGCTGTCTGTTAGTGCTGGGCTGTAGGGCAACCTTGCCCAAGTGTAGTGTTGTCCATTATAGGTAAAGCGAACAGCTATAGACTGTCCTCATCCGAAAAGAGGTTCATCGTGTACCATCGAGATTCAGATGGTATAGAGGCCACTACAACTGGGCTGTACTATCTGACTGACAACCCACAAGTCTTGCACAAACCACCATTTATCCGACCTGCCGGTTTGGGGTTGGCAATTTGTGGGCATTGCAAGGACTTTACATTATGTGTAGCACTCCTTGCCATAAAAAGAGGCTGGGTAACAGGTTTAATAACAGCCTCAGGAGATAAACGGTATTGGTGGATGGAGCCTAGTAGCACGTTTTTCTTAACTGTGATCAGTGGGGACATGTGATTCTTGTGCAATGCCCACAATGATGGTCCATGTCTTTCAGGAGGAGAAGGGGGTAAACCTTCCCGTCTAGAGAGACAAGTGGTCCCAAAATCTTAAGATTTTTTGCTATTGTTCCAGTGTTGGGACCAAAATAGATTACGCCAATTGGAAGGGTGTCCTGAATTTGCTCTTTTAACAGCTTCACCATCGGACCTAACGTTTGGACTCGGATGGGAGCATTCCGGGGGATGCATGAGGTACAGAGTGGTCTTCCAGAAAGTAATTTATCTGAGGATATAGCTGCATTTCTGTGGCTATCCCTTTAGGGCTAAAAGATACATGGCCCTTGTAACGCTCCCTGTCTTGAGCCTCGGCCTACTCTTATGTCCATCATCAATTTGAATGAGCTACTTTAGGTTGGAAACAATTTAAAAAGGCACTGCTGAGGGTCCATTCCGTCCCAACTGTATTCTTGTACTATTTTCCCACTCAACTTTAGACAGGGAAATGAAATCTATTAAGGCTCCACCCGTTTATGTTGGCATTTTGTGAACCCCCCAATCACTATGCTGTCTGGCTCCTGCTAGGATTGTCTCTTTGGTCTGATATAACCATGTCTGTCCACATACTGGGGTTGTCTTTACCTTCCTCTGCGTTCGGGACCCAGTCGCCATTTGTTCCCCGGGGTACAGCGATTCATTGTTTGAGGATGGACCAGGCTCTGCCATAGGTGACCAGCAGGAGTTGATACACATCTCTGGGTAAATGGTTAAAAAATTCACAAGTTTGTACTAACCACTTGTGGAATGCGATAGATCAGGGGGTCACTGATCATACTCCGCACCTCTGCAGGGGTCCAAAGCTTAAGGATCTGTATATCTCCTACCATTATCCAGAGTAGCTTGCTTTCCCGTTGGCCATCGCTAGCTCCTGCTACCTGTTCCGTTGACTGTACTCTCTTGGTCTGTGACTGCGTGTGCTTCCCTATACCCTGTGGAATGTCCACAGGTTGTGACTGTTCCTGTTCCATGGGAGCTGAAGCATTCCCTGTGCTCGAGGCTGCAGATGGGGAAGCCTGTTCTTATGCAGGAAACTGGTTCCTGGAATGGGACTGAGATAAGTTGTTGGTGCAGCTGACGTGCTGAACATTACTATTTCCATAATAGGATCCTCCGGCAGCCCGTCATCTCGAATTTTAGGATGGAGTCTCACGGGGGCACAGAGAGTGGGAGGATGGGGGGGATCCACTTCCATTATTTGGTGTTTTTCCCTTCTCCATCGTAGGTTTAAGTTTTGGTGGCTGGTGTCCATTCGAAATCCCAGTTTGGGTCTCCCTCCCCTCCTTTGGGTCCCCTTCCCTTCATCCGATTTTTTTAAATCAAAGGGCCCCCATAGGTCCAATCTCCCTGGCTCCATCTGTATAATAATAGGCATCTGTTAGTCTTGTGAGACCATGGATTTGTGCCTTGGAAGGTTTCCAGGAGACCGGCAGTTGCCCAAGCTGCAATCCTTCCCCTCTCCATGCCGCCGATGTTGTGCAAGGGAAGGGCACTAGGACCCAAGCAGCTTGGCACCGGTGTCATCGCACAGCAATGTGTTGTTAAGTGCCTTGCTCAAGGACACAACACACTGCCTCAGCTGAGGCTCAAACTAGCAACCTTCAGATCACGAGTCTGATGCTTTATCCACTAAGCCACGCACCAACACATCCATTCACTAAAACACATTCCAACACATTCCAGCCACACACTAGAAAAAGTAATCACATATCTGCTATCTCCAGTTTCCATCCATACCTTGTCCACCAGGGAGCCCAGAGGCACTAGGGGCTCACACTGAAGTTTTTCTTTACCCTTTTCCCAAAGTGTTTATTCACTGGAGCTGCAGGCCTCGAGGTTGTGAATCTTCTCTTTGGCTTAGCACTGGTGGCCTTTACGCGTTTTCTTTCATTCCTACCTCTTTCTTGCCTGTTCTAGGTCAAGCCATAATCAAATGTAGTTAGCTTTCAATCACAATACAATTCCCTTACCCATTTCTGGCCAGAATTTATCTCAGTTCTTGAAGTGCCTATTGTCCTTTAATTTGACTGCTCAGTAGATTCCCTGTGGGTCTCAAAACTTAACGTCTTGCCCCTCTGCAGGAGCTGAGGGCTGCTCAATGGCCAGATGCGCTAGATCTGCACCGGTTTGCCCTGCTGGTCTTGCCTCCCCTGGAGACTCACAGTCAAGCGTTCCCCATGATTCACTTGTTCACTAATCTCGCTGCACATGCTCACAGTAACTCTCAGTATAACAATTTGTTGGACCCTGTACAAAAGGGCCCCACATTGAGCACCAAATTGTTAGGGAAATTAATTTGCTAAAGAAATTTAATTAAATCTGGTCACAAATAAATTGGATGCTGACTTCAAAATGATTGGAAATACCTTTATTCATGAATATGGGCTTGCCAACACTACCATCGCCAGGTCTTCCAAAAATCTATAGTCAAAGCCTTTTTTATATAAGCACACAGAAAGTCTATTGCATCTACCAAAGTTTTTAAAAAATCAATCCTGTGTAATTTATTGCATTCCACAAAATGTAAGACACAGCCTGTTGTGTCTTCCCACATTATACAGAGACAGTTTGTTATTTATCCTTGAAACTAAGTTAGGTTATTGCTGGCATACTGAGCACCCAAGGCCAAATGGTGAATCTTTACTTATATCATAGAAAGTTAATTATATCCTTAAATACAGTAAGTCCATTAAAGTACAAAGGTATAATTTATTTTACATGTTAGCACCTGACACGTGAAGAAACCATGACATCCCTTAATGGTCAGAGACTTGACAGCCCACAGGTTCCTCCCCACAATTTATGACCTTCACTGTCTTCATCTTGTTTACACAGTTGTGTTACACACTAAGGCTAGCACCAGTTAGATGGTTGGCTAATTAAAGGAAGCTGCGGGGCGTTAGCAACTCGGATATTTTAACCCTTTATTCTGAATCTTTCCACAAAGGAGAGTCAGTGGATGTTATTTACTTGGACATTCAGAAGGCCTTTCACAAGGTACTGCACATGAGGTTGCTTAACAAGATAAGAGCCCAGGGTCTTACAAGAAAGATACCAGCATGGATAGAAAGTTAACTGACTGGCAGGAGGCAAAGAGTGGGAACAAATGGGCCTGCTCTGGTTTGCAGTTGGTGACTAATGGTGTCTGCAGAGGTTGTTATTGGGACTGTTTCATTCCACATTATATGTCAATGATTTGAATGACTGAGTTGCTGGTTTTGTGTCCAAATTTCATGATGATACTAAGTTTGGTAGAGGGGTCAGTAAGCAGGGAGTCTGCAAAAGGACTTGGACATATTGGGAGAACAGACAGGGAAGTAGTAGAAGGAATAAAGGCATACGCTATTTTTTAAATGGGGAGAACATTCAAAACTCAGGTACAAAGGGACTTGGGGGTCCTCGTGCAGGATTCCCTAAAGTTGACTTGCAAGTTGAATCAGTGGTATGGAATGTTAGTATTCATTTTGAGAGGACTGGAATAGAACAGCAAGCTCGTGGTGCTGAGACTTTGTCAGACCGCACTTGCAGTATTCTTAGCAGTTTTGGGCCTGTTATCTAAGAAAAGATTTGTTGGCATTGGAGAGAGTGCAGAGCAGGTTCACTAGAATGATTCTAAGAATGAAAATTTTAACATATGAAGAGCGCTTGGTGACTCCGTTCCTGTACTTGCTAGAGTATAGAAGAATGATGGGGGATCTCACTGAAACATGTTGAATATTGAAAGATCTAGATAGACTTCAAAGTAAATTTATTATTGAAGTACATACACCATATACAACCCTAAGATTCATTTTCTTGCGGGAATGCTCAGTAAATCGGGGATATAACAAACAAAAGACTACACTCAACAGGGTGGACAAGCAACTGATATGTAAAAGACAACAAAGAGTATAACTACAAAAGAGAAAATAAATATAAATAAATAAACAATATTGAGAACATAAGATTAAGAGTCCTTAAAAGTGAACCTATAGGTTGTGGGAACAATTCAGTGTGGGGTGGGTGAGTGAAGCTGAGTGAAATTATCCCCTTTGCTTCGAGAGCCTGATGGTTGAGGAATAATAACTGCTCCTGAGCCTGGTGGTGTGAGTCCTGAGGCTCCTGTACCTTCTTCCTGATGGCAGTAACGAGAAGAGAGTATGACTTGGGTGGTGGGGGTTGCTGATGATGGATGCTGCTTTCCTGCAACAACATTCCATGTAGATGTAAATAAATGTGTTGGCTTTGCCCATGATGGACTGGGCTGTACCACTACTTTTTGTAGGCTTTTCCACTTTCGGGCATTGATGTTTCCATAGCAGGCTGTGATGTAGTCAGTCAATATACTCTCCATAACATATGTATCTATAGAAGTTATTGAAAGTTATAGATGTCATGCCAAATCTTTACAAACGTATATGAAAGTAGAGTTGCCACCATGTTTGCACTTAAGTGCTGGGCCGGACAGCTTATCTGAACTAACAACATCAAGCAATTTAAACCTCTCCACCTCTGATCCCTCAATATGAGGACTGGCTCATGGACGTCTGGTCTCCTCCTCCTGAAGTCAATAAACAGGTTGTTGGTCTTGTTGACATTGAGTGAGAGTTTGTTGTTGTGGTACCACTCAGCCAGATTTTCAACCTTCCTCCTAGATGTTGATTCATTACCACCTTTGATTCGGCCTATGACAGACATAAATATGGCATTGGAGCTGTGTTTAGCCACACAGTGAATTGTGTAAAGTGGGGGCGAAGAACACAGTCTAGTGGTGCACCTGAGCTGATAGAAGTTGGGGAGGAGATGTTGCCAATCTGAACTGACTAGGGTCTGCAAGTGAGGAAATTGAGGATCCAATCACACAAGGAGTTATTGAGGCTCAGGTCTTGAAGCTTATTGGTTAGTTGTGAGAGGATAATGGTATTGAATGCTGGGCTGTAGTTGATAAAGATACTTACACACACATGTGTGTACGGAAAAAAAATAAATAATTGGTGCAAAAAGAGAGGGGTAGATTGTGATTCATTGTCTATTCAGAAATCTGATGGTGGAGGGGAAGAAGCTGCTTCTGAAATACTGAGTGTGCGTCTCTTGTACTTCCTTGATGATAGCAATGAGAAGAGAGTATGTCCTGGGTGATGAGAGTCCTTAATGAGGAATGCAGCCTTTTCAACTAAATTAATCTGTCCTGTTAACTAAGTTAATCTGTCCTGTTAACGCAGTGAAGATTTGAAATAAACACAATTAAGCAGATTTTTGAGGCATGTCCTTCTGAAGGATGCTGCGGAGGTCAGTACCCATGAGGGAGCTGGCTGAGTTTACAATTTCTGCAGGTTGTTCTGGTCTATGTCAGTCCACAAAGATAACCAGGAGCCTATCAATTTAATTCTTTCCAACTCAGACCTGTCTGTCTCTGAACTTCTATCACATTCCAATGAAGTTCAAAATCAATGCATGGAACAGTCCCTATTGTTCTGACAACATAATAGAATTAATGGACTGTGTCTTCAACAGTTCAGCTATTCTAGGCCCTCTAAACCTTAATGATGCAATTTCATCTTACATTAGGAAAATTGAATTCTCCTACTACTATAACCTGAAGTATATTCTTACACTTCACACCATCAGGTTCAAGAATAGCTTCTTCCCTTCAACCAGTCTTTTCCTAAACCAAACAGCTCAACACTGATTACTACAGTTTAGCAACGGTGACCACTTTGATTATTTCAGATTCAGATTCAGATTATTGTCATTTAGAAACCACAAATACAATGCAGTTAAAAAATGAGACAACATTCCTCCAGAATGATATCACAAAAGTACATGACAAAACAGACTACACCAGAAAATCCACATAACATTTGGCAATCCCCAATCCAGAACCCAGAGGCTGCTGCGTATTAATATCGCGCTACCATCTTAGCGCGTTTCCCAGAAAGGAGCTCCAATCCCTCCAGACAAAACAAGACCAAAAACTAAAGCTCCAAGACCTGCACAAAACCACATAGTTACAACTTATAGTTACAACAGTGCAAACAATAGCATAATTGATAAAAAAAACAGACCATGGGCGCAGTAAAAATAGTCCAAAGATGTTAAAAGACTATAAGTTCGAAAGAAACCACCACACAGATTCCACAAGTCCTCAAGGTCCTGATTTGACTCGTCATCCCACGCCGGCGGCAGAAGGGAATACCCCCGCTATGGACTTCCACAGCACCACCCGACTCAGCCTCACAGACGCAGCACACAGTGAAAGCGACCTGACTGCAGAATTCTCTGAGTCCATCAAACCTCCAAGCCTCCAGTTCAGCTTCTCCAAGCACCATCCTCTGCTGAGCGTATTAAGATGCCCCCGCCAATGGCCATCTGCAATGCGACCCCGAGGACTGGGGGCCTGTTCTTCTCAGCAGAGACCCAGACCTCATAGCAGCAGCAGCAACGATAAAGGTCTTCCTGGAGATTTCCACATGTTCCTCCGTGCTCTCGGGTCCGTATTTGGCATTAAAGTTAACTTTTTTTCTACTTGTATTCTTTCTTGCAAAATAAATTTAATATAACATGGGTTCAGGCTCTTCAGCCCAACATGTGTATGCTGACCACAACACCCACCCAGCTAATCTCAATTTCAAATTTCAAAGAACATTTATTATCAAATTACACCTACAATATACAGCCTTGAGAGTCGTGCCCTCACAAGCAGCCACAAAGCAAAGACCCAAAAGAACCCATTATCGAGGTCCGTCAAACATCCAATGTGTGGAAGAAATAAGAAAATGTGCAAACAATGCAAATAACATTCAGAATTAAAGTTCATGAAAAAGTGAGATCACAGCCATGAAGCCAGTTATCACTGTGGTCGGTCCCGGAGCCCATTAGTTGCAGGCCACAGCCTCAGTTCAGCATGGAAACGAGTAAACCTCGCCACGCAGAGAGCTGGACACCAGCCCATCCCTTGGCTCCAGCCCTGATACTCTGACATTTTCAATCCAGGCCGGCAATAAAATTGGCCAAATATTGGGTTGTACCTTGCTCTTGAACCTGGGCCCTGTCACTTCGATATGCTCTCATGCCCAGGCCCTGCCTCCTCGAATTGGTCCGTACCTCACCTTTCCAATCTGGCCCAGTGCTTAAATCACTCAAACATCTCCTCACTCCTCACTCTTGGACCTGGGCCTTGCCACCTCAACTGTGCCTCACCTTGCCTCGGATCTGCCTCTTCGACTCAGCTCTAAGTCCACTCCAGCAATGGCCAAATATTGGCTCTTTCCTTGCCCTGGGGCCTGGACCCCACTGCCTCAATTCAACCCGTACACATCACACTACAGCTGTCCTGCACCGACAAAACTTCAGTTCACATGGCAGAAATTCTAGGTGATTCAAAAGCTCAACTCTGAAAGGGAAGTTACAGACCATTGATTGCGGTAGTCATTTTCCAGAAAACATTTGACTAATGGAGTAGTTAGTGGTTTTATTTGCCACCAGTAAGGCAATGCTTTGTTTCACCAAACCAGAATCCTGCATTTGGTCCATTTTCCTCTAAAGCCTGCCCACTGTTGATCGAAGCATTTCTTAACTGATACTATTATACCTGTCTCAACCACTTCCTCTGGCAGCTCATTCCACATAATCACCACCCTGTGTAAAAAGAGTCACTCCCCAGATCCTTTAATATTTTTCCCCCTCACCTTAAATCTATGGAGGCGGAGTTAAGATAGCGCTAAACGATGACTCCTTTGCTTGCATCTTTGGAAGCAGCTCTATTTCCATCTTTAATATCTTTATTTTTCCCTTTCAAGGTTCTTTTGAAGACCCTGACCTGGAGTTACAGGCTGACTTCAGTTCTTTGTGGGAATGGAACCTGTTCTTGGGGTTTCAGGACTGGCCGTTGTCCAGCATGCCAAGGGTTCGGCCTGAGAGTCCAGCTTGTATTTGGAAGCCTAGGATCTCGGGGCTCTGGAGACAGGCGGACCAAGGGTCGGTGTCACAGCAGGAGACCCATGTGTCATCGTAGAGTCGGAAAATCTTCTGCTGTGTGACTAGAGACCCGAGATCTTAGTGATCTTCAGGCCCAGAGTTCAAAAAAAGTGACGAAACCGACTTTTAACATTGTAAATCAGTGAGTTGTTTGTTATGTCTCTCCGCTCGTTGGGAAAGCGGAGACACCTCCCTCTCCATTATTAAGGAGAGAGAGAACCTGCGGTATGTCGAATGCCGGATGAAACATGAAGTCTTTGGGGTAACTGCAAGTCTGTGTCTTTGCTGTTGCTTTGCTCACGTTTGAGTGTGATGTTTGCTTTTTTTCTGCCAGTGGGGGGAGGGGGGATTGTTGCTCGTTGCCACTTATGCACGGGGGGGGGGGAGCTGGGAGAAACTTTGGGGTTCTCACGTAAAACTGTCGTTCATTCTTTGAGACACTTCTCTGTTTTCGTGAATGTTTGCGAAAACATTTCACAATGTATATTGTATACATTTCTCTGACCTTAAATTGGACTTTTGAACCTTTGAACCTTACCCTATACCGTTATCATCAATCTTAACTCTGCCACTCATAATAGTAAACATTTCTATATGGTGCTTCTATAGATGTACTGTGGAGAGCATTCTGACAGGCTGCATCACTGTCTGGTATGGAGGGGCTACTGCACAGTACTGAAAGAAGCTGCAGAGGGTTGTTAATCTAGTCAGCTCCATCTTGGGGACTCGCCTACAAAGTACCCAGGATATTTCCAGGGAACGGTGTCTCAAACAAGCAGTGTCCATGATTAAGGACCTCCAGCATCCAGGGCAGGCCCTTTTCTCACTGTTACCATCAGGCAGGAGGTACAGAAGCCTGAAGGCACACACTCAGCGATTCAGGAACAGCTTCTTCCCCTCTGCCATCCGATTCCTAAATGGATATTGAACCCATGGACACTACCTCACTTTTTTAAAATTTACAGTATTTCTGTTTTTTGCACTTTTTCAATCTATTCAAAATACGTATCTTGTAATTAATTAACAAATTTATTATTTTTTTCTCTTTATATTATTAATTTCATTGAACTGCTGATGCTAAGTTAATAAATTTCACATCACAAGCCAGAAATAATAAACCTGATTCCGATTCTAGTTGCTCCTTATTTCCCTACATTCCACAGAATAAAAACCTCATCTGGCCAATCTCTCCCTATTACTCAGGTCCTCCAGTCCAGGCAGCATCCTCTTAAATCCTTCTATCCAGTTTAGCCACATCAGTCCTTTAAGAGGGTGACCAAGTCTGTACACATTACTCTGAAGTACAACATAACATTCCAATTTCTACACTCCCATCCCAACTAAATGATGAAAGCCTGCATGCTTAACACTTTTTTTCACCACCTTGACTACCTTTGACCCTGCTCTAAATTAACCATTAGCTGTTCTCCTTGGTCCCTCTGTTCCATTACACTCCCATTGCTCTACCTTTCATAATATAGGTCCTACACTGGTTTGCACCACTTTCCAAATTGCACCACTTCATTATTATCTGTATTGAAATCCATTTGCCACTCTTCAGTTCACTTCCTTAACTGATCAACATTCCCTTGCAATCTTCTTCACTATCTACAACACCTCATGTCATCTACAAACTTACTGCTCAAGACTTGTGCATTCACATCCAAATTATTTATATAAATACCGAATAACAGGAGTCCTAAGCACACCACTAGTTCAGAGAAAATCCATGAAACAACCTTGAACCACCTCCTCTGCTTCTTAACACTGAGCCAATTTTGAATCCAGCCAACTAGCTCTGTTTAGATTCTATGGAACCTGGCCTATTATGTGGAACCTTGTTAAAAGTCTTCCTAAAGTCCAAATAGATAACATCCCCTTCCCCATCCTCATCTACTTTCTCAGTTACCTCTTAAAAAATGCTCTAAAAGTTTTGTGAAGCACTAATTTCCATGCACATAGCAATAATGACTCCTCTCAATCAGACTATCCAATTGCTGATCGGTCTTCTTCCTCAGAATACACTTGAGTAAATTTCCCTCTTCTGATGGCTGGCTGATGAGAAAGTAGTTCTCTGGCTTGTCCTTGCTACACATCTTAAACAAAGGAACAATATTAGCCACCTTCCAATCTTTGGGGACTTCAGCAGTTTCATTGCTCAGCCAACTTCATGGCTAAAGAAACTTGTAAGCATGAAGGAAATTCACTTATCACTGCATATGACAATGAACTGGACTTTGACCTTGACTTTGATATCCACTCCTCTAACTTCTGCTTTTTGTCAAGAGGTCTCAAATGTACCCCTTACAATATAATTGACCATTTTCCTCATGAGTTCTTCTCATTAGGTGTAATGTGAATAGATCGCCAGGATATCCTTTCTCATTACCACAGTAAAGACTCATTAATCAATAAATTCCCACATTACCCAAAATCAATCCCAATAATACAGATACCTGTAGCTTCTTTCCAGCATCATCCTTTCAGTTGCACATTAATCAAATATATCCTCTTATTCCCATGCTGACCAGTATAGAGAATCATATGCAATTTTGGAGATCCTTCTCTTTTATCTGCTATCTCACTCACTAAGTCCATGTTTCATGACTTCATCACTCTTTCAGGACCTTAACCGTCTGATAAACTAATGAAGTGCAGTGCTGAATATTGAAAAGATGGTAATTATTTAGTGCTCAAAGCCTTTGATGTGCAGGGTTTTCCCAGACTTGAAAAAGGAGTAACACTTAAAAATGAGGGAAGCAAATGATCCCTTTGAAGTTTTTTGATCAATTATGGTAGACATCTGGCATACTTTCATTTTTGATTTTCCCCATAATGTTTTGTAAATTAACTTATCATGTTATGTTTATATGTCCGGCTGGTGATTTCTTTGACTGTTCCAGCTGATGATTTGTTTGATATTGAGTTCCATTCTGTTCAATATTAGGTCAATGATAGCCATTCAGCCAAATTTCTGTTTGAAGTTCAAAGTAAATTTCATTTTGAAAGTACATCAAAGTCACCATCTGCAACCCTGAGATTTCCTTTCCTGCGGGCATACTCAACAAATCAGTGGAATAGTAACTATAGCAGGATCAATGAAAGACTGCCCAATGAGGCTGTTCAACCAGAGTGTGGGTGACAACAAACTGTGCAAATACAGATATAAATAACTGGCAAAAAATAACAAGAACATGAGATGAAGAGTCATTGAAAGTGAGTCCATTGGTTGTGAGAATATTTCAATGATTGGGCAAGTAAAGTTAATATTAGCTAGAAATTCAAGAAATCTTTCAATAGAATAGGCTACAAGTGATCTGTTCCATAGTGACACAAAAAACCCTCAAAAGACCAGGCTTGTGTCTTTGGATACAAGCCTAGTCCTTCTGACTTCACAACATTGAAGAATTCTGGACAGAAAACACCATTACAAGGAACATTGTGTCTGGCCAGCAACCCAGCAGCTGGTATTCAGTTTTCAACCTGCCACTGAGTATTTGAGCAACAATAAACTGAATAAAGTCTGGTCTTGATGGTTGGGCCAACTTGAAACTTTGTCTGCCTCTGTAAGTTCTGATTACACATGGCATGCATAAAAACTCTGACCTTTACATGAGTTTCAGGGTATCACCTTAAATGTTTATTCCCTGTCCAGTAAGCATTGGGAAATTAAGAGAACTTGAAATTAAAAATATAATGACCATGTTTGCTCCTACGATCATGCAATGAGGATTAGCTGAGAAGGGCATCTTGGTCAGCGTGTACAAGTTGGTCTGAAGGGCCTGTTTCTGTGCAGTATTACTCCAGGACACTCTGATGCTTACATTATTAAACTATTTTAGGTATATTTTGTCATCACCTCTGAATACATCATCTACTTCAAAAAGACAATCAAACTGAATTTAAGGTGGTCTTGCGACATGCATGAAATAATGTACTGAATCATTCACATCATAAACATCTTCAGCTGAATATTGTGTGCAACATCACCTTCTGACTGTAGTATTACCTGAATTTGTTGATAATTGCATCTGGGACACTAATCACATTCACTAACAGCCTAACTCAGTGCAGACAGTAGGTGAAAATGTAAATATTTATTATTGTGATGCAACAAAAGTTACGGGGCATTCCTTCCATCACTCATAACATCTGACATGGTCTGAACCGATACCGTAAGGCAAAGCATCACAGACAAGCTTCACTGGATGATGTGGATCATAATGTGTGAGGATAGAGTCTGACATCACCATTTCTTTTAACTTCTTGAAAGCCACCTCACACTGTTTTGTCCATTGCCATTTTTTTCACCATCCATAGTGATGAGTTCTAGGCAGGAGCAGAGTTGCTAGATTTTGCAGGAACCTGTTACGGGAATTGACAAATCCTAGAAAAGACCCCAACTGTGACACGTCCTTTGGCCTTGCGGTATCCACCACTGCTTGAATTTTCTCAGCATGTTTGTGTAATCTTGTGCGTCAATGGTGTGACCACAGTAAGTGATGTTTGATTTAAAGAATTCACACTTGTTGCATTGGGCTCTGAGCCCATAATCTTCTAAACTTTTTAACACTGACTTGAGATTATGGTGATATTCCTTGTCACCCTTACAATGATGTCATCCAGGTAACACTGAGTGCCTGGGCAGCCTTGCAACACCTGGTCCATAGCTTTCTGCCAGAGTGCAGGTGCAAGTGTTACTCAAAAAATAAACCCATTATGGTGAACAACAACACACACAAAATGCTGGTGGAACACAGCAGGCCAGGCAGCGTCTATAGGGAGAAGCACTGTCGACATTTCGGGCCGAGACCCTTCGTCAGGACCCTTCCCATTATAGTGATAAAGCCCTTTGTGAATGTTTATGGTGAGAAACACTTTGGACTCTTCCTCTATCTCTATCTGTAGGTAGGCCTCAGCTGTCCACTTTGCTGAAGGGTTTCCCTCTAGAAAGGTTTGCAAAGATATCCTCCATCCTAGGCAGAGAGTATTAATCTACCTTCAGTACTGGGTTGATATTGACCTTAGAATCACAACAGATCCTGACAGACCCATTTGTCTTGGCTACTGGGACCACTGGTGTTGCCCATGGGCTCCACTCAACCTTAGGTAGGTTACTTCAGCCTCCATGTGATCAGCTGACTGGCTACATGGTCACAGATGGCATAAGGAACCAGACAGGCTTTGTGAAACTTGGGTGTGGTATTTTCATTTTACCCTTGATATGTATGAGTTTTCCAATGCCATCCTTCAACACTACTGTTCTTAATTCACTTTCAGTTGACTGTTGCAGGGCATGAGGCATGCAAATAGCAGACGGATCTCCAATCAAGTTGTGTTTGTCTCAGTCAATCACATCCCCACAATACTGGCCCTCTTGTTTTTACCACATCTGAGCCCAATGTGGATTGTTGGTTTTTATATTTCACTATTACGAACGTCATTCCCACAGGAGTTAACTTTTCTCCAGAATAAGTTCTTAATTGGATATCTCCAGTTCAGTAACTTTGAAATGCTGTTCAAACTTATTTTGTGGAATGACTGAAATAACCAAGCCTGTGTCCAATTCCATTTTACAATTTGCTGTTCACTTCTGGTGTAAACCATATTGCTTGTCCCTTGTTAATTTTCTCACTTTAAATCTCAAGCCTACCCAGTCCTTTGTCACTCTCATCATCAGATTTTTCATCAACAGCACGCAGATTAGTGCTCTTTTTGAAACTGCAACTTAACTTTACCCTCCTCTCTTCCTTGCGCAGTCCATTTGTTGTCTGCCCAACAAGCAGTTTATATATGTCCTACTTTGATGCATTTTCTTCAAGTTTTGCCTTTAAATCCTTTTTGTTCTGGTGTATGTGAGCCTCTGTCACAACAGTAACACAATTTGTTCATCCAGGCAGGTTTCTGTTTAGACATGGCAATTCTGTTCACACTCACTTTCATTCTTGACTGCAACACAATTGCATCTCTGTCTGCTGTTTCTATTGATAACTGCTATTTCAACTGCTCTTTTAAATTTAAGTTGTGCTTCAGTTAGGAGTCATTCTGAATGGTTTCTCATAAGATTTCACAAACTAGATGATCTCTCAGTGTATCATTAAGCCCATCACTGAACTCACAATGCTCAGACAATCTCTTCAATTCAGAAATAGATTCCCCTTCCTTTTGATCCTGCTTATTAAAACTAAAGCAATCTGCAATCAGCAATGGTTTTTGTTCTAAATGCTCCTGCATTACTTTCATGGTATTAAAGCTTATTTTGGCTGGTTTGCTTGGAGCAGTTAAAATTTGAAGCAAACTTTAAGCCTTTAAACCCAATGTACTCAGCAAAACTGGCACTCACTTTCCATAGGCTATTTCATTTGCTTCAAAATACTGTTCAATTCACTTAGTATCCAACTATCACTTGTGCAATCGAATGTGTCTATCTTTCTGATGTACCCAGACATTCCTGCTTTTTATTATGATAATTGTCATCTGATACTCACTGATTATAAACTTGTGAATTTGTCAGTTCTCTGCCTTTTTTAAACTTGAGCATCTCACTGCGCTTCTACAGGTAGGTTGTCATCTCAGGTTTATTTAAAACTTCCTTGTCACCACTGTTACATTTTTTAACTCCAAAAAATAAAACTGATTGAAAGCAAAATCATGGAATGCAAGATAGTTTCAGTCTTACTTTTCTGAGACGTGAACTAATGATACAAACAATAAATTACTCAAATATTACTGAAATATCAAAGAAACAACCAATGTGCAAAAGACAACAATGTGTAAATATCAAAGAATAAAAAGAAAAAATAAATAAACAAGCAATCAAGCAATAAATATCACAAACATGAGTCCTTGAGAGTCAGTCCATAGGCTGTGGGAACATTTCAATGATGGGGCAAATGAAGCTGAGTGAAGTGATCCTCTTTGGTTTCAGAGCCTCATGATTGAGGGATAATAATTGTTCTTGAACATAGTAGTGTGAGTCCTGAAGTTGTTGTACCTTCTTCCTGATGGCACCAATGAGAAGGAAGCATGGCCTGGGTGGTGGGGGTCCTTGATGATGGATGCTGCTTTCCTGCAGCCATAGTTGTGCTCAATGGTGCGTGGGGTTTTACCTGTGATGGACTGGGCCATATCCATTACATACTGTAGGGTTTTCTATTCAAGTGCATTGGAGTTTCCATACCAGACCATGCTACAACTGGTCAATACCCTCCACCCCATATCAAGAGAAGTTTGTCAAAGTTTTAGATGTCATGCAAACCTTTGCAAACCCCAATGAAGTTGAGGCATTGCTGTGGTTTCTCTGTAATAACACATACATGCTGAGCCCAGGACAGGTCCTCTCTATTGTTAGCTCCTTGGTATTGCTGACATTGAGCGAGAGGTTCTTGTTGTGGCATCACTCAGACAGATTTCCAATGTCACTCCTAAGGAATGTTTTCATGCTGAAACAAAAGCTACATGATGGAATTCCTCCAAGTATCTCATACCTCTCAGTTTTAAGGACAAGTCATAAAACTTCATAGTTGAAGAGAAACAACGAGAACATAACTGTATGACAAACTTGCAAGGAATTGATTAACTTAGATGTGAAATGAAAAATATCTTAATAGCTTGTAATGACAAACCTCCAGTAGGTTCACTTAAAAATTGAATCATTCATCTATATAAACTATCATGGGAATATTAACAAACTAGCATTGGCAAGAATGATGTTTTCTTATGTAAGGACTGCCAACAGCAAAAATAATCATTTGTTCTCCCACACCATGCGTATTGGAATTGCCATGTGTCATGTTGTGTTGCTTACTTCTCCAACAATATGCATTTTCTGACTATTCTATGCTATTCAGAACTCCAGTAGATGTTTTTACTATTTATTTTTGAGGAATAACCTCATTGCTTATTCATTGGTAGTTCCACATAATATACTGCCATATTTATTTAGCTGGTCTTGCATATTCATGCAGAGTTCTGTTGTATCTTACACTGAATGGATTGTTGCAAAGATAGAGACGACTGATTCTGTGGGCAGTGATATAGATGAGGGTTTTCCCACCTAGAGCCTGACAGAATTTTAATGATTGATAACCGAACAATCTCTTGCAGCATTGCAGAGATTGATTATGATAGTTAAGGACACAATACCACTGATCATTCCTCATGATCCCATGCCAGAAAGTAATTTTTATTTACATTTGTCATTGAGACTATAGAGTGCTGTCATATTGGCTTATGGAACTGATGATTGGTTAAGATTGTTCATGTCCTCCAGTCGATCAACAGATATTTGAACAGTGGAATACGTACACAGCGCTGGAAGAACTCAGCAGGTCAGGCAGCATCCATGAGATGGCTACTCTTTTCTCAGGGATGCTGCCTGACCTGCTGAGTTCTTCCAGGGCTGTGTACGTATTCTTTGATCCACAGCATCTGCAGTTGTATTCTTGTGTTTGAACAGTGGCTTTCCAGCAAGTTACTGCAGTACAGTACAGTTACTGCACAAATTGCACTTTTTCTTCAAGACCATGAGAATTAAGAATTTACTAACAAAACAACCTGCACAGCTACTGGTGCTGATGTCCTTGTCACTCACAAACAAGGTTACTGGATGAAGTCATAAGGGATAACTTCTCAATGTCTCAACATGGCTGAATGTTTTAGCCTTGTTGTGAGTGGCCCAGGCTCCAGGAGCTGTGTGGGATGTCTTACTGGCAGAAGGCACCATGAAGTAGGAGAGGTGAACTTTCACAGTAAAAAAGTAATATTTTAATGAGACTGAATCGTGCTCAGTTTTGGCAGGCATTATTGGATCCTGAACAGACTTCCGAACAATCTTCAACCACTTTAAACAGTACATTTTAACTATTTAAATAATGTCACTGCTAGGCCATGCTTTCACATCACTCTGGACTGCCGGAGACAAAAATTCAAAATCCACCACTGAAGATTTTATTTCTCATATTTTATTACAATACAGTTGGAGAATAATTCAGCCCATCAAGTCTCTGCCAGCTATCAAAGCAATTCCATCAATTCCACTACTCCACCTCTTTCTCTGTGACATTACTTGTGATATATATAAATTACCTGGATGAGTAGGTTAGTAAGTTTGCTGATAACACAAAGATTGAAGTCATTGTGAATAGAATTGAAGAGTGACATATGATGCAGCAACGTATAGTTGAGTTGCAGAATTGGCCAGAAAAATGGTACATGTAGCTTAATCCTGGCAAGGATACTCTTAACAGTGTTGATGTACAGAGGGATCTTGAGGTTCAAGTTCAAAGCCCCCTGAATATGACTGCACAAGTTGATAGAGCAGTAAAGAGGCATTTGGCATGTTTGCCTTTATTAGTGAAGGCATTGATTCCAATGAGGCCACAACTGCAATATTGCTTTCATTTCTGATTGTCCTTTTATGGGAAAGATTTGGAGGCATTGGAGAGAATACAGAAGGGTTTATCAGAATGCTGCCTGGATTGGAAAGATTGGACAAAGTTATGTTGTTTTTGCTAGAGCAGCGGGAGCTGAAAGGAGAGCTGATTGCAGTTTATAAAATTACGAAAGGCAAAGCTAGACAGCCAATATAATTTTCCCAGGGTCAACATCTCTAACACTAGTAAGCATGCATTTTAATTTTGGTGGGGTGGAGGGAGAATTTCAAAGGAAATGTACGAGGCAAGATTTTTGCACCAGAAGTGATGGTTATCAGGGTGATGGTAAATACAGATAAAACAGAAGCATTTATGAGGATTGTCAGTAAGCTTTTACAATAAACAATTAAGCACAGACTGGAAGTCACTTACAATGTATGCAAAGATGGCACATTTATCAATACACTTGCGTTGTCTTTACGACAGTTATTTAGTTTATAATATTTTCACTTAGTAATTCATTTGTTAGTATTTTCTAGTTAGAATTAGAAGTGTTTAAAGTATATTCATTGCCTGTAAAAAATATCGGCATGCAATGACGTCACATCCGGTTTCGCCGCGTTTTGTGGGAAAATACCGGTTTGAGTTCGACACGAGGGTGGGGGCTCACCACGAGGCACACCTGAGCAGAAGTTGTTTTGCAAGCATTAGAAATCACAGTGAGAGCAATGCTGTAAGTTAATAGATAATCGATATATTGAACTAAGATGTTAACGCCGATCCTGTTAAAAGTAACGACGGTCGATAATGTTTATGTTTTTGTTAGTTAAAGAGTTGCGGATAGTTTGCATTGAAGTGTATTTAAAGTAGTCAATGGCGCAGGTAAACTCTGCCTGTATACTGCACCTTAATGTAATGTAGTTATAGTCACTTTTACAAGTATTTACAATGGAAATGTGATATTAAGAAAGGAACAAATACTGTATCAATCTTGTATTGTTTTATCAACAGTTTTCACCATATGTTAATGTGAAGAGTGAACAGTAAACGGTTAATCTTACTGCAAACTGGTTTTCATTGACTGTGGTTTATCTCGACATTTAATTTGGCGTTATCAGTTACACCCGAACGAGAACGTTACAACACTTGTTATCAATAATTGATCTTTTGGTAACTTTGGTCTTCAAATGGAGACATCCCAGAATGGACACTCTCAATATATTTAGAATTTGGTCATTTCTGGCAGAAAACAACTTTTATGAGCTTGATGATATCACTGAAAATGATTTAAATCAATATTGATTGTCAAAAATTGTTCTGATTCACTAGTGATCATCATACTCAATAAATATTCAGAAGTTGTTTTAGAAGGTCTGTTCAGAATCCTACAAATACAGAGAGTGCAAGGATATGGACCATATGCAGCCAGAAGGGATTAGTGTAGTTAGGCACCTTTAGGTTAATTAGTTTGGCACAACATTGTGGACCAAAAATTCTATATCCTAGGTTCTAGTGCCTTGATTCTTTACAAGATTGATTTGATCTATCTAGTCTAGTGGTAATTTACAGTTGCCAGCTAACCTAACAACCAGCAAGTGTTTGGTTTGTAAGAAGAAATCAGGGTGATCAGAATAAGCCCACTTAGTTATTGCATGTGTACATAATAAAGAACTCCAGTTCCCAGCATGCAATGCAGGCAGTATTCACCCAGAGCTGGAAGTGATGTGGATGAACACACACACCTCTCTCTCTCTCTCTCTTTTGGTGAGTTGAAGATCCTGAGTAAAATGTGGTTGAGCTAAAGACATTGCTGTTATGTTTGTTTTTACCCACACAAGTTTGTCTTTATTAAAGAACAAACATAATATGGTGTCAGAAATCAGCATGAGGTTTGAATACTGAGCATAACCAAATACCACGACTGACTAAGACAGAGTACCAATGGAGAGAAGCTTCCCCCCAGAGAGCACGTTGTGTCATGAAGCTGCTGAAATTCACCAGATTCACCAAGAGAATACCTGGTCAAAAATACTGTAATGGGTAGCCTACATCCTCCCTCATCTATACAGTTTACTGACAAGTTAACCGATAACTGAAGATGCTTCAAACAGCAATTCAATATATAATTAGCAGTGAGCAGAGCCAGTGGAGCAGATGAAAAATTGAAAGCGTCTATCTTTCTAACATAATTGGCAAAGATGCTTTGGACAACTACAACAGCTTTCAAATTGATGGGACAGCCTTTAAGTTGGACATTCTGATGACAAAAATTTGAGGACTATTTTGTCGCAAGTAAAAAAGTCACATTTGAGAGATACGAGTCCTTCTCCAGTAAACAGAAACAAAGTGTCGGCTTTGACCAATACTTAGCTGAGCTTCACACACTGAGCAAATCCTGTAAGTTTGCAGATCTGACAGTCTCACTAGTTAAAGATAGAATAATCTGCGGAATCCCAGATAATGGGCTTGGAGAAAGCCTGTTCCATGAAAAAGATTTGACACTAGAAAAGGCTGTGAATATGTGTAGGGCAATGGAGACCACAAGCTACTGATCTGCCTAGTGCAGAAACAACAGTGCTTGCTGTGAAAACAGAGGCACAGAGCACAAGGTGTTACCCAAAGCATCAAACAGTAAATGCAGCATATGTGGAGGTAGGCTCATTCCAAAGCTGTGTCCTGCTTAAGGAAAGTCCTCCAATAATTGTAAGCAGAGGAATCATTTTGCAATGGTTGCTGAGGAAATGGAGGAAGTTTTTGTATATTCTCTGCAGACTGCTGGTGCTGGTAAAACAGAATGGATTGTTCCAGTGGCTGTGAATGAGACAGTAATTCCACCATTCAAGCTTTACCAGACCCCAGGTGAATCTGTGCTCTATGGATGATTATAAGTCTCTCAAAGTAAAGAGCAAGTTTTACTGAGAACTTAAGAGTGACAGGCTGTACTGGAGAGAACATTCCAGTAAAAGGAGGCTGTATAGTGAGCTTCAAACACAAGGGGCAGCACCTAAGTGCACAGCTACTGATTGTAGAGAAGAGGGTACAGCCAATATTAGGTCGGAGAAAGCACGCCAATGCCTCTGTTTCCTCAGGAGTTTGTGGTGATTAGGTATGTCATCAAAAACCTTGGCAAACTTCTACAGATGTGTGGTGGAAACTGTGCTGACTGGCTGCATTTCAGCCTGGTGTGGGAAAACCAATGCCTTTGAGTGGAAAGTCCTACAAAAGGTAGTGCATTCGGCCCAGTACATCACAGGTAAAATCCTCCCAACCATTGAGCACATCTACATAAAACAGTGCCATAGGAAAGCAGCGTTATCAGATACTCATCACCCAGGGCATGCCCTTTTGTCGCTGCCGCCATCAGGTCAAAGGTACAAGTACCTCAGGACTCGCACCACCAGGGTCAAGAACAGTTACTACCCTTCAACTATCAGGCTCTTGAACAAAAAGGAAAAATTACACTTATTTATGGACTCTTTTATCTTGCTATTTCATGCTTGTTATTTATTGCTATTTATTTATATCTGCATTTGAAGAGTTTGTTGTTCATTGATGCTGTTTACAATTACTGTTCTATATATTTTACTTTGTAGCCCATAAAAAATATCTCAGGATTTTATGTGGTGACACGTATGTTCTCCGATAATAAACTTACTTTGAATTTTGAGCACATGTGAAAAGCTCAACTTGTTGAAGAGAGCTTTTGTAGTGGCTTCATAGACAAAAGTGACCACACAACACTCAATAAGGAGTATGCAGATGCCTTTGAGGGGCTCGGATGCTTACCTGATGTAACTAGAAATTCATAACAGCATCCACGAGAGCTCCAGAGAGGTTCTGCAGGAGAAGCACAAGAACTGCACCCTCCAGAGACATCCGTACCTGCTACACCAGCATGACGGTCAGGATGCATTGATGAACAGAATGATTATGATGACAAAGTCGCCAGTTTTGCTTCCATATCATGTAGTTTTGCTTCAAAATTGGTCTCTCATCGACTTCCAGTTAAACACTGGAAGTCAAAAATATAATCCTCTCCAAAGTTGATTAAGAAAATAAAAAGGAATCTGGGAGACCACACTGATCCAAAGGTCAGAACCATAGGAGGAGCTGTGACCTATGATACATAGTCAACAGAAGGAGCTCAGTGAATTGAGAAAGAATCAGTTGGAACTTGTGCAAAGACTCACCAATCACATGGATGTGGCCCAGGCCTCCATTGTGAGGCACATGGAGCAAATTATGGTCACACAGCAAGAACAAAAACATTGAATTGAATTGAATTTCAGTTTATTGTCATTTAGAAACCACAACTGCAATGCAATTAAAAAATTAAACAACGTTCCTCCAGAATGATACCATGAAAGCACATGACAAAACAGACTACAACAGAAAATCCACATAAAGTTTGGCAATCCCCAAATCCAGAGTCCAGAGAGGCTGCTGCGTATTAATATCACACTACCATAGATGAACAAATAGGATCTTGGCAGAAGCATGTGAAAGAAATTGAACATATAGATCAGAGTTCTCAAAAAGACACTGGTAAAATGCAGCAAAGGAAAGCAAGACATCTGTGGAAACAAATAGCAGTACAAAAGGGACCATTAAGCCACCACAGAGACAGATTAAGAATTCTTGAAGGAATAAGGGACTGCATTTGCTTATTACAATTGAAGTTAATGTAAGTATCTTTGTTGGAAAGCATTATTGTTTCTCGCAGGTTTATGAGGATATAGTATTGTGCTTGTTTTCTTTAAGGGGGAGGTACACACATGATCAGAGAGAATGCAAAATCCACACGGACATCTCCTAAGGTCAGGGGCAAAGATTGGTCAGTGAAGGTATGAAGCAGCAGCACCATCTGCTGATCCAACAATCTGCTGGAGGTGCTCAACAGTTAAAGCAACATTGACAGGGAGAAGGGAATTGCAAACATTTTGAGGCCTGAAACCTGAGCAAGTGTGTATGTTAGTGCCACACATACACACAATATTCCAACTATGATGACCAGAAAAGCAACACTAGTGGCACATACAAAATGCTGCAGGAACTCAGCAGGCTAGGCAGCAACTATGGAAAAACGTACAGTTGATGGTTTGGGCCGAAAGCCTTCACCAGTCCTGTCAAAGTGTTTCAGCCTGAAACAACAACTGTACTTTTTTCCATAGCAGGCCTGCCCTGCTGAGTTCCTCCAGCATTTTGTGTGTGTTGTTCAGATTTCCAGCATCTGCAGATTTTCTCTTGTTTGTGATATAACCTCGTGCAAGAACAAACTGCTGTTGAGCCCTGAATCTGCTAACACAATATCATACTGGTGCCTTTGAGCATGCAGAATGCATCTTCTCTGGTATGTATCCAATCTCAGTTCAGTATTCCATCAATCATATTAGTTAAGGAAAGAGTCCACCAAATATTTCTAATAAAGACCGTGCATAGATGAGGCACAGACTACAGTTCATTTCATATTTCTTTAGTGGACATTAGAGCAGGTATACAACAAATACGTTGCAGAATTAGGTTTCCTCTACACCGGCCGACAAACTCTCCCAAGCAATAGACACATACAGGGGGAGAAACTGATGTTGATAAATTATGAACACAGCTCGCTCTCTATAATTGGATCTTTCAATGCAGAGTCAGACACTGAATCGGCTGTGTAATGCATATTTCTCCCCAAACTGCCATATCAAATTAGCAAAATTGAAAATAGCATTTATTCAATGTAATTTAAAGCTTCCTTGAAAGTACCCTGGAGCAACACAGTGGTTTAGATAGAATATGAGGTGCCTGCAGAATGAAACCACCTCCATGTATAAGTATCAAGCATTCCCAGGTGAGAGCAGTCTAGTTTTGAAATCAAATTAAGCCAAGTTGCGTATGTCACATCGGCAGGCGAGCGTTATGGTATTTCAGAATCAGAATCAGGTTTAATATCACTGGCATGTGTTGTGAAATCTGTTGTTTTGCGGCAACACTTTACAAATAATAGAAAAAAACTGTAATTCACAGTAAATATATATGTAACATGTAATTAAATATGTAGTGAAAAAAAATGTCCATTCAGAAATCTGATGGCAGAGGGCAAGAATGTTCCTGAATCATTGAGTGTGTGCCTTCAAAACTCCTGCACCTCATCCCTGTTAGTGGCAATGAGAAGAGAGCACGTTCGTGGTGAT
Organism: Hypanus sabinus; assembly: GCF_030144855.1. Lineage (NCBI taxonomy): Eukaryota > Metazoa > Chordata > Chondrichthyes > Myliobatiformes > Dasyatidae > Hypanus > Hypanus sabinus. Next base: position 84,437,621 of record NC_082708.1, read on the forward strand.
GGGGGTCCTTAGTAATGGATGCCACCTTTTTGAGGATGAAGATGTCCTGGGGAAACTAGAGCCCATGATGGAGCTGACTGAGATTACAATTTTCTGAAGCTTTTTTTGCTCCTGTGCAGTGCTCCCCCCATACCAGAGAGTGGTGCGATCAGTTCGAATGCTCTCCAGGGTACATGGAGTGTTGCACTGAATTATTTCAATCAATCTAGGGCTCTTTATTCAGCCCTAGTCATCTTGGTGATTAATAGACTTCTTTTGCTCCATCTTCATCAGTTGCTGTATGCACCAAAATTTTTTGATAATAAAACCAATGAATGTTATTTCTATATTTTGGTGTGGGATAACAGTGAAGTGACTATATTTAAAGCAAAACACAAAATTCCAGAAATAGGTAAAATGAAAACAGGTCATTGATCAAAACTGATGACCTTCTAAGAAAGAAGTTTAACATTTTAGATCAAAAAAATTTGATGAGAAATGCAAACTCTTTCTCAACTCCACCATGGACAGTCCCAAGCCCAGGTGATGAAAGGAGGAGGATTGGGAATGGGGCTAGCAACCCCATCCCGTAAAAGCCCAGAGCTATAGGAACATCAACACAAGCTGCAAAGACTTCATACCTGACAGCGGAAGTATCCTCACCTGGAAGACATATGAAGCAGATGGGCTACACCTGAGGACAATTTGAAAGACTAGCCCAGGACAGACAACCCTGGCAAGCTGTTGTCAGTGGCTTGTGCCCCAGCAGGGTCGATGGGCTAAGAAGAAGAAGCTAAATGTTTCCAACCCCTCGTATGCTGCCTGACCTACTGATTATTTAGAACAGTTTCTCTTTTAGTTTAGATTCCAAATGTCAGTAGTAATTTGCTTTAGAATGATTACATTTAATTTGTTACACCTTAGTACTTAATCCTGCTTTGCTTTTTATTTCCCAATTGATATAGACTAAAGTCATTTAAAGCTATTGCCCAAAAAATATATAATGGAGTCAGGAGCCAATTACAACAACCAAGATCAACATTACGAAGTACACTAAACCCCTTCACCAAAGTATTTAATGATTACATGGTGTCAGTGCACCTTATGCAGTTGTTTCTGTCTCTGACCCCTCAAAATTACTGTGAATCTAGGAAGGGAGAAGGAACTCAAATATATATCACTTTCAAATAGTCTTTCCATCCGCTCTCTGTAACCCAGATCTCCATTTCCATCAATATCCAGTTTCCACATATTCAATGCCAGTAAGTAGTAATATTTCTGTACAATAGTATATGTTTGAGATCATTAGACCATAAGATGTAAGAGCAGAATTAGGCCATTTGACTCATTGAGTCTGCTCCAGCATTTGATCACGGCTGATTTGTTTTCCCTCTCAACCTCATTCTCTTGCCTTCTCACCATAACTTTTGGCACCTTTACTAATCAAGAATCTATCAAGTTTTGCTTTAAGTATACCCAGTGACTTCGCTTCTGCAGCTACCCGTGGCTATGAATTCTACAAATTCACCACTCACCGTCTAAAGAAATCCATCCTCATTCATTTCTTCCCTGTGCAAGTTACCTGGGCCTTCCAACATTCAATAGCTTTCAATAAAATCCCCCCTCATTTTCTAAACTCCAGCAGGTCCAGGCCCAGAAACATCAAGCGCTCCTCAAACATTAACCCTTTCATTCCTAGGGTCATTTTCATAAACCTCTTTTAATTATTTAGAGCAAGATTCCCACATTAATTGGGAACTGTTCCTGCTCACGTTTTAAAATCTTCAAGCCTTGATTCATGTCTTCTCACTGAACTCACCAAGTTCACTGGAAACCTTTTCATATTACTGAGTAATATTTACAAAAAAAAGAACTAAAAGTATGTTGAGGTATCAATACAACCAATATTCAACCCAGAAAATGTGGTAGTCTAGCACCAATAAATTATCTTGGTCATAGAATGATAAAATTAAACAGAATGGAAACAGGACTTTTGGTCCAACCAAGCTATGCTGAACAAAATTCCCATCTAAGTGTGTTCCATTTGCCCAGATTTGGCCATATCCCTAAGCCTTCCCTATCCATATTCCTGTCCACGTCCATGGTCATAAATAAAAACCCTCACCCTCACCTCTATATCACTTGCCTTTCACTTCCTCGCAGAACACTAGAGACCAATTTTGTTCCTCTTTGGTAGAATTGTTTATCTCAATTTAATGCTCTTGGCTTTCTTAAGTTTCCCTATTTTTAGTGAATTGCAGCAACTTTCATTCTGAGCTCCAGAAAGGAACCACTAACCAATCATTACTGAACCATCTATAAGCCCTCCTATTCAAAATATTGCACAACCACATCACATGCGGGCTCTGTTCATAGTATGCATTCATGCTGGGTATAATTGGAAGCTTATTAATTCATCTGTCTTTGACACTCTCTGACGTATTAAAATTCCAGACAGGAAGAACAGATTCCAATTGTGTCATTTATACTTTTTCCTCTCCAACTTTATGTTTCCGAATTAAAGTTCTTTATATCTACTTGTACAGGCCAGCTGGTGGTGTAGTGGCATCAGAACCAGACTTCGGGCTGAGTGGCCCTGGGTTTGAATCCAGTTCACCCTTTGCATTCTTTCCATCTGTGGTGGGTTGAGCATTGAGCTAGCAACTTGGCCTCGTTAAAAGGAACTAGACAAATGCTGAAGAAACTGCAAGGTTGCTTCCCGATGTGCCACAAAGCGCACAGAGGATCAGCAACTTGTATGGAATATCTCCCCAGTCTTTTATATAATTTTCTTTCCATTTTTGCAGCAATGCAGCAATTTAAAAGGGTGGTGGATAAAAGTGAAATAGGAGTATTTTTAGTGCTACAAAACATATACATTGTATTAAGTGAAGCAGAAAAGAAATTCATATGTAATAGGCATTCATCAGAGTAAAATGTAATGCATCTATTGAAACTTTAATTGTGTTGGGCAATTATGCATGAAAGTACTTCTACATTAACTACTCTTAAGAAACGATGGAAGTTATGTTTAAGATTATGCTATTTCTATGTTGTTTTATTAGAGAGGAAAGGGTTTCATGAGTATGAAATCAAGGAATCGTCACTGTACCAAGCAATGGTGCTGTCACATCTTTAATTTCAGAGTGTATCACAGTGCAGAGGGCAACGTCTACATTGTCCATCGAACCTTCCAAGTTTTTCACAACATAGGCCAGAAATAGACATACAGTTTCTCTGATCTGCACCATCAAACATAGCCAAGACAGAAACATGCTCTTCTATAATACATTAAACTCCATCAAATTAGATATAGGAGAATGAAGTTAATATAACATCAGATAACCACAGTGGCTGGGGCATCATGTGGGTTGAAAAAATTAAAATCCCTTCCATGTGCGGTTTAAATGTGGGCCTGCTAGGGTAGATTAAGATTTAGTGGAGTTTGGGTAAAGTGAAAACTTGATGTCTCACACTTCCACATGGTGGAGATCTGAGCAAGACAGGACATGCACCACAGAAGACCCTAGGCACTGACTTAAACTTGTATAATTTTTTTCCTGTAGTTGAAGACATTGTGAAAAAAACAAGAGGTTAATAATTAAAAAGGGGAAGAAAAAGATCGGATCAACCAGTTACTCATTCCTGAAATCTGAGCTTTTATGATAGCAGTGTGCAAGTACACCGATGTGCTTTTCTCTGGCTAAATTTTGCAAAAGAATATGCACAATTAGGCTGCCCTTTAAATGAAAATCACTTCACTCATTTTGTTTTGGTGGGTTTCTATTCACAGCAAGGTTAGGTGGGTGGAAGTGGGACAGGGACAGGTGAGGTGGAGCGATTGTACAGTCAGATTTTGTCTACTGTAGATATCATACCTTCTCATATTTGTGTTTCCACTTTTAGTGAGATAACACCCATTAGTCCACCTGTTGTTTATTGATCAGTGTGAAACCTCTAATTAACATCTGCAACATATAAGTTTAATGTAGCTAAGTGTTTTCACAGATAATTCTTATTTGAGGTCATAACCTTCCATCTGTGTTATTTCAAAAGTTCAAAGTTTAATGTACATTTATTATCAAAGTATGCGTGCAGTATACTACCCTGAGGTTCATCTCCCCACAGACAGCCATGAAACAAAGAAAACCACTGAACCGGTTCAAAGAAAAACATCAACTCCCCCCATATTAAAAAAGAGTAAAGTACACAGATTATAAAACACAAAATCAAAAGAATCCAGGCATATTATGTTCAGCTCAGTTCAGTCAAAAGAGTCAAAATAATAATATAACAACAACATTTTTCAACTACTTTTTGATCATTGTAAACATTAAAAGTGTCTAAGGGAATAAAGGTAAAATTCCATGTAATTGCACTGTAAAAGGATTTTTTTTGTATTTAACTTTCTTTAATAAGAAAGTTTGGATCTCTTATGCTGGCTTTTAAATACTTGTTTGTGAAAAATTCGTCAAAAACTGTGAAAAGGTGTCAGTTACTAGTATTCCACTTTCCTGCCAGAATGTTATCAGCTCCTTGATTTGGCAACCAACAATGTGGAAATAAAAAATTGCCATGGATAAGCAAGACACAATTGTTTTTGATCGATTGTTGGAAACTGAAATCTTAAATAACATGATTAAAACCAAAGCAGCTGGCAAATAAAAACAAATAACCTCAATGTGAAAAGGGAATCTATGTAAATTGTTTTTAATAGAACCAGTCTCTAATTTCTTTTTATTGTATTTTTATTTATGTTCTGCAGAAGCATATAATTATCATTCAATATTTTGACATATTCTCATGGATTTCAGCACAATGATGTCAAATAAATGGTGTTTTGGATGACCTCCTGGAATGAGAAGTTTAAAACCGACCAGGCAGTATTGCTAATTTAAATTCCTATTTGTGCTTTTGCACCAATGAGACAAAATACTGTATACCATTCCAAATCGGTTCTCTCCTGCATTTTCCACTCAATAGGAGAAATACTTATGTGCGTGGGGTTCCTAAATGCTAAGTTCTCAAGGTAGGTGGTAAGGAAAAGGTTGAAATGGAAAGATTCTCTGAAGTCTGGAGGCCCTGTGAGAAAATGAGTACATTATTCTGAACAGACAGACAGCAAGAAGTCAGACTACTGTAAACAACACTTCTGCTCTTTTCCATTACTATAGCATCTGATTTGGCGTAATTTTACTAATTTATCTGGTCAAACATTTAGAATGCAAATGATATACAACTTTCAAATTACAATATATGCCATGCAAAAGAAAATGGAACTGCTCTGAAGTAAGTTATGATTGTGTGAACCTAATTGAAAGCCTGAGACAGGATATGGAGTTATTCAGCATTGGCTCTTTGACTCAGCTCGTCCATGTCAAATGAGGTGCCCGCCTGACCTCATCAGTCTATATTTGGCCCCTGTCCCTCTAAACCTATCCAAAAGACTTTTAAGCATAGTAATTGTATTTGTCTCTTCCAGTTTCTCTGACATCTCCTTCCATATACCCCCACCTTCTATAAGAAAATCTTGTCCCTTAAAAGTCTAGCCCGTCTCACCTTAAAACCTTTGTCCTCTAGCTTTAGTCATGCTTACTTGGGAAAAAGGACAGTGACCCTCCACCTCATTTTGCCTCTTGTGATTTTTACAAGCTCCTCCGAGGCCACTCTTTGCTCCAAGGTGTTGTGTGAATGAAATTGCTGGAGAAAATTACTGGTAGATACAAAGCAGCTTCTTTATTCGACAAAACAAGGTACAGCAGGTATCATAAGGAGCTGCTTTTGGTAGAAAGGTCAGCTGGCCCAATGTGGGGCTCCATATTTTATGTGCTAAACACAAAAGGCAACTCCATATTTACAAAGTATAGATGATGCTTTCTTTTGAAACTACAAAGAAACATCACACCTCCTGACGCACATCCATACCACAGGCACCAGCATTGTCTAGACTGGGATTCACAGCTTTTAGGAATCCATTGTTCCAAATTAAATCCACAATACATATTCAGAGGCAGAAGACTGGTAGCCAAAGCCATCTGCTAAATGTAAAGGACCTAAACCCAAACCTAAACTCTAACACAAGGAAAATAATCTCAGTTTATCTTAACACATTAAGGTGCAATAAGCTGGACAAATGGCCAGAGCCTGGCCAAGTGTAACCATGTATGTATAGGAGGCCCAAACCAGCAGGTTCAGGAATGGTTGCTTTCCTACCACCATTGTGTTCTTCAACCAACCAGTGCAACCCGAGCAGTAGAGTATTCTTTGATTGTGTCTTTTTAACAATAGGTTCTTCTATCCCTCCCACACCTCTCCACCGCGTATCCATATACTCACACCTCCCCATCACGTATCGATTTACTCACACCTCCCCACCACGTTTTGATATACTCACACCTCTCCACCACAGCTCGATATACTCACACATCTCCACCACGTATCGATATACTCACAACACCCCACCACATATCGATATACTCACACCTCTCCACCACGTATCGATATACTCACACATCTCCACCACATATCGATATACTCACACATCTCCACCATGTATCGATATAGACACACCTCTCCACCACGTCTTGATATACTCACACATCTCCACTACGTATCGATATACTCATACCGCCCCTCCACGTATCGATATACTCACACCTCCCCATCATGTATCAATTTACTCACACCTCCCCACCACGTTTCGATATACTCACACCTCTCCACCACAGCTCGATATACTCACACATCTCCACCACGTATCGATATACTCACAACACCCCACCACATATCGATATACTCACACCTCTCCACCACGTATCGATATATTCACACATCTCCACCACGTATCGATATACTCACACCTCCCCATCACGTATCAATTTACTCACACCTCCCCACCACGTTTCGATATACTCACACCTCTCCACCACAGCTCGATATACTCACACATCTCCACCACGTATCGATATACTCACAACACCCCACCACATATCGATATACTCACACCTCTCCACCACGTATCGATATACTCACACATCTCCACCACGTATCGATGTACTCACACCTCCCCACCACATATCCATATACTCACACCTTTCCAGCATATATCGATACAGCAACATCTCACCACCTGGTATCAATATACAAACATCGCTCTAACTCATATCAACATTGTAGCATCTTTTCTCTTGCTCCCCCTCAACCTCCCTTTAAGTCCCCTACATTCAGACCAGATGCACAGTCTTGACCGAAAATGATGATCTTCCCTACTGTTCTTGCAGATACTGCTTGCCACTCTACAGTAGGTCACATCATGTCAATATATCGTGCTCCACGGATCACTGTTGCATCTATAGCACAAGGCTGTGGACAACACGCAAAAAAAAAATTAATGGATGTTATGTGGTCCTGCAGTACTTTGAGTGGAGAAATATGATTCATTACAATAAAATCACCTGCAATGGACAGCAAATCTTGTCAATCAACAAATGTTGCATGCCTGGAAAGGACTCTCTATTAAGAAGAGTGATTTAGTGATGCTCAAGCTATTCTAGTTCTATAAAATTTGGAATATTTTTGGTCACCTCATTATTGAAAGTATGTGGAAGCATTAGAGAGAGTGCAGAGATTTACCAGGAGGATGCCTGGATTAGAGAGTGCAGAGATTTACCAGGAGGATGCCTGGGTTAGAGAGAGCAGAGATTTACCAGCAGGATGCCTGGATTAGAGAGAGCAGAGATTAACCAAGAGGATGCCTGGATTATAGAGTGCAGAGATTTACCAGGAGGATGCCTGGATTAGAGAGTGCAGAGATTTACCAAGAGTATGCCTGGATTAAAGAGTGCAGAGATTTACCAGCAGGATGCCTGGATTAGAGAGTACAGAGATTTACCAGGAGAATGCCTGGATTAGAGAGTGCAGAGATTGACCAGTAGGTTGCCTGGATTAGAGAGTGCAGAGATTGACCAGCAGGTTGCATGGATTAGAGAGTGCAGAGATTTACCAACAGGATGCCTGGATTAGAGAGTGCAGAGATTTACCAAGAGGATGCCTGGATTAGAGAGTGCTGAGATTTATCAGCAGGATGCCTGGATTAGAGAGTACAGTTATTTAAAAGGAGGATGCCTGGATTAGAGAGTGCAATTATTTGCAACGAGGATGACTGGATTAGAGAGTGCTGAGATTTACCAGCAGGAGGTCTGGATTAGAGAGTGCAGAGATTTACCAGGAGAATGACTGGATTAAAGAGAGCAGAGATTTACCAGCAGGATGCCTGGATTAGAGAGTGCAGAGATTTACCAGCAGGATGCCTGGATCAGAGAGTGCAGCGATTTACCAGCAGGATGTCTGGATTAGAGAGTGCAGAGATTTACCAAGAGGATGCCTGGATTAGAGAGTGCAGAGATTTACCAGCAGGATGCCTGGTTTAGAGAGTGCAGAGATTTACCTAGAGGATGCCTGGATTATTGAGTGCAGAGATTTACCAACAGGATGTCTGGATTAGAGAGTGCAGAGATTTATCAGCAGGATGCCTGGATTAGAGAGTGCTGAAATTTACCAGCGGGATCACTGGATTAGAGAGTACAGTTATTTAAAAGGAGGATGCCTGGATTAGAGAGTGCAATTATTTGCAAGGAGGATGACTGGATTAGAGAGTGCTGAGATTTACCAGCAGGAGGCCTGTGTTAGAGAGTTCAGAGATTTACCAGGAGCAAGCCTGGATTAGAGAGTGCAGAGATTTACCAAAAGGATGCCTGGATTAAAGAGTGCAGAGATTTACCAGAAGGATGCCTGGATTAGAGAGTGCAGAGATTTACCAGGAGGATGCCTGGGTTAGAGAGTGCAGAGATTTACCAGCAGGATGCCTGGATTAGAGAGAGCAGAGATTTACCAAGAGGATGCCTGGATTATAGAGTGCAGAGATTTACCAGGAGGATGCCTGGATTAGAGAGTGAAGAGATTTAAAAGGAGGATGCCTGGATTAGAGAGTGCAGAGATTTACCAAGAGTATGCCTGGATTAAAGAGTGCAGAGATTTACCAGCAGGGTGCCTGGATTAGAGAGTACAGAGATTTACCAGGAGAATGCCTGGATTAGAGAGTGCAGAGATTGACGAGTAGGTTGCCTGGATTAGAGAGTGCAGAGATTGACCAGCAGGTTGCATGGATTAGAGAGTGCAGAGATTTACCAACAGGATGCCTGGATTAGAGAGTGCAGAGATTTACCAAGAGGATGCCTGGATTAGAGAGTGCTGAGATTTATCAGCAGGATGCCTGGATTAGAGAGTGTGGAGATTGACCAGCAGGATGCCTGGATTAGAGAGTGCAGAGATTTACCAGCAGGATGCCTGGATTAGAGAATGCAGAGATTTAACAGGAGGATGCCTGCATTAGGTAGTGCAGAGATATACCAACAGGATGCCTGGATTATAGAGTGCAGTGAGTTATCAGGAGGATGCCTGGATTAGAGAGTACAGAGATTAACCAGCAGGATGACTGGATTAAAGAGTGCAGAGATTTACCAGCAGGATGTCTGGATTAGAGACTGCAGAGATTTACCAGGAGGATGACTGGATCAAATAGTGCAGTGATTTACCAGCAGGATGCCTGGATTAGAGAGTGCAGAGATTTACCAGCAGGATGCCTGGATCAGAGAGTGCAGCGATTTACCAGAAGGATGTCTGGATTAGAGAGTGCAGAGATTTACCAGCAGGATGCCTGGATCAGAGAGTCCAGCGATTTACCAGCAGGATGTCTGGATTAGAGAGTGCAGAGATTTACCAGGAGGATGACTGGATTAAAGAGAGCAGAGATTTACCAGCAGGATGCCTGGATTAGAGAGTGCAGATATTTACCAGCAGGATGCCTGGATTATAGAGTGCAGAGATTTACCAGCAGGATGTCTGGATTAGAGAGTACTGAGATTTAGCAGGAGAATGCCTGGATTAGAGAGTGCAGAGATTGACGAGTAGGTTGCCTGGATTAGAGAGTGCAGAGATTGACCAGCAGGTTGCATGGATTAGAGAGTGCAGAGATTTACAAACAGGATGCCTGGATTAGAGAGTGCAGAGATTTACCAAGAGGATGCCTGGATTAGAGAGTGCTGAGATTTATCAGCAGGATGCCTGGATTAGAGAGTGTGGAGATTGACCAGCAGGATGCCTGCATTAGGTAGTGCAGAGATTTACCAACAGGATGCCTGGATTATAGAGTGCAGTGAGTTATCAGGAGGATGCCTGGAATGGAGAGTACAGAGATTAACCAGCAGGATGACTGGATTAGAGAGTGCAGAGATTTACCAGCAGGATGCCTGGATTAGAGAGTGCAGAGATTTACCAGCAGGATGCCTGGATCAGAGAGTACAGCGATTTACCAGCAGGATGTCTGGATTAGAGAGTGCAGAGATTTACCAGCAGGATGCCTGGATCAGAGAGTCCAGCGATTTACCAGCAGGATGTCTGGATTAGAGAGTGCAGAGATTTACCAGGAGAATGACTGGATTAAAGAGAGCAGAGATTTACCAGCAGGATGCCTGGATTAGAGAGTGCAGAGATTTACCAGCAGGATGCCTGGATCAGAGAGTGCAGCGATTTACCAGCAGGATGTCTGGATTAGAGAGTGCAGAGATTTACCAAGAGGATGCCTGGATTAGAGAGTGCAGAGATTTACCAGCAGGATGCCTGGTTTAGAGAGTGCAGAGATTTACCTAGAGGATGCCTGGATTATTGAGTGCAGAGATTTACCAACAGGATGTCTGGATTAGAGAGTGCAGAGATTTATCAGCAGGATGCCTGGATTAGAGAGTGCTGAAATTTACCAGCGGGATCACTGGATTAGAGAGTACAGTTATTTAAAAGGAGGATGCCTGGATTAGAGAGTGCAATTATTTGCAAGGAGGATGACTGGATTAGAGAGTGCTGAGATTTACCAGCAGGAGGCCTGTGTTAGAGAGTTCAGAGATTTACCAGGAGCAAGCCTGGATTAGAGAGTGCAGAGATTTACCAAAAGGATGCCTGGATTAAAGAGTGCAGAGATTTACCAGAAGGATGCCTGGATTAGAGAGTGCAGAGATTTACCAGGAGGATGCCTGGGTTAGAGAGTGCAGAGATTTACCAGCAGGATGCCTGGATTAGAGAGAGCAGAGATTTACCAAGAGGATGCCTGGATTATAGAGTGCAGAGATTTACCAGGAGGATGCCTGGATTAGAGAGTGAAGAGATTTAAAAGGAGGATGCCCGGATTAGAGAGTGCAATTATTTGCAACGAGGATGACTGGATTAGAGAGTGCTGAGATTTACCAGCAGGAGGCCTGGATTAGAGACTTCAGAGATTTACCAGGAGGAAGCTTGGATTAGAGAGTGCAGAGATTTACCAAAAGGATGCCTGGATTAAAGAGTGCAGAGATTTACCGGGAGGATGCCTGGATTAGAGAGTGCTGAGATTTACCAGCGGGATGCCTGGATTAGAGAGTGTGGAGATTGACCAGCAGGATGCCTGGATTAGAGAGTGCAGAGATTTACCAGCAGGATGCCTGGATTAGAGAATGCAGAGATTTAACAGGAGGATGCCTGGATTAGGTAGTGCAGAGATTTACCAGCAGGATGCCTGGATTAGAGAGTACAGAGATTTACCAGGAGAATGCCTGGATTAGAGAGTGCAGAGATTGACCAGTAGGTTGCCTGGATTAGAGAGTGCAGAGATTGACCAGCAGGTTGCATGGATTAGAGAGTGCAGAGATTTACCAACAGGATGCCTGGATTAGAGAGTGCAGAGATTTACCAAGAGGATGCCTGGATTAGAGAGTGCTGAGATTTATCAGCAGGATGCCTGGATTAGAGAGTGTGGAGATTGACCAGCAGGATGCCTGGATTAGAGAGTGCAGAGATTTACCAGCAGGATTCCTGGATTAGAGAATGCAGAGATTTAACAGGAGGATGCCTGCATTAGGTAGTGCAGAGATTTACCAACAGGATGCCTGGATTATAGAGTGCAGTGAGTTACCAGGAGGATGCCTGGATTATAGAGTGAAGAGATTTACCAGCAGGATGTCTGGATTAGAGAGTGCAGAGATTTATCAGCAGGATGCCTGGTTTAGAGAGTGCTGAAATTTACCAGCGGGATCCCTGGATTAGAGAGTACAGTTATTTAAAAGGAGGATGCCTGGATTAGAGAGTGCAATTATTTGCAAGGAGGATGACTGGATTAGAGAGTGCTGAGATTTACCAGCAGGAGGCCTGGGTTAGAGAGTTCAGAGATTTACCAGGAGGTAGCCAGGATTAGAGAGTGCAGAGATTTACCAAAAGGATGCCTGGATTAAAGAGTGCAGAGATTTACCAGAAGGATGCCTGGATTAGAGAGTGCAGAGATTTACCAGGAGGATGCCTGGGTTAGAGAGTGCAGAGATTTACCAGCAGGATGCCTGGATTAGAGAGAGCAGAGATTTACCAAGACGATGACTGGATTATAGAGTGCAGAGATTTACCAGCAGGATGCCTGGATTAGAGAGTGAAGAGATTTAAAAGGAGGATGCCTGGATTAGAGAGTGCAGAGATTTACCAAGAGTATGCCTGGATTAAAGAGTGCAGAGATTTACCAGCAGGATGCCTGGATTAGAGAGTACAGAGATTTACCAGGAGAATGCCTGGACTAGAGAGTGCAGAGATTTACCAACAGGATGCCTGGATTAGAGAGTGCAGAGATTTACCAAGAGGATGCCTGGATTAGAGAGTGCTGAGATTTATCAGCAGGATGCCTGGATTAGAGAGTCCAGTTATTTAAAAGGAGGATGCCCGGATTAGAGAGTGCAATTATTTGCAACGAGGATGACTGGATTAGAGAGTGCTGAGATTTACCAGCAGGAGGCCTGGATTAGAGAGTTCAGAGATTTACCAGGAGGAAGCTTGGATTAGAGAGTGCAGAGATTTACCAAAAGGATGCCTGGATTAAAGAGTGCAGAGATTTACCGGGAGGATGCCTGGATTAGAGAGTGCTGAGATTTACCAGCGGGATGCCTGGATTAGAGAGTGTGGAGATTGACCAGCAGGATGCCTGGATTAGAGAGTGCAGAGATTTACCAGCAGGATGCCTGGATTAGAGAATGCAGAGATTTAACAGGAGGATGCCTGGATTAGGTAGTGCAGAGATTTACCAGCAGGATGCCTGGATTAGAGAGTGCAGAGATTGACCAGTAGGTTGCCTGGATTAGAGAGTGCAGAGATTGACCAGCAGGTTGCATGGATTAGAGAGTGCAGAGATTTACCAACAGGATGCCTGGATTATAGAGTGCAGAGATTTACCAAGAGGATGCCTGGATTAGAGAGTGCTGAGATTTATCAGCAGGATGCCTGGATTAGAGAGTGTGGAGATAGACCAGCAGGATGCCTGGATTAGAGAGTGCAGAGATTTACCAGCAGGATGCCTGGATTAGAGAATGCAGAGATTTAACAGGAGGATGCCTGCATTAGGTAGTGCAGAGATTTACCAACAGGATGCCTGGATTATAGAGTGCAGTGAGTTATCAGGAGGATGCCTGGATTAGAGAGTACAGAGATTAACCAGCAGGATGACTGGATTAGAGAGTGCAGAGATTTACCAGCAGGATGTCTGGATTATAGACTGCAGAGATTTACCAGCAGGATGCCTGGATTACAGAGTGCAGAGATTTACCAGCAGGATGCCTGGATTAGAGAGTGCAGAGATTTACCAGCAGGATGTCTGGATTAGAGAGTGCTGAGATTTACCAGTAGGATCCCTGGATTAGAGAGTACAGTTATATAAAAGGAGGATGCCTGGATTAGAGAGTGCAATTATTTGCAAGGAGGATGACTGGATTAGAGAGTGCTGAGATTTACCAGCAGTAGGCCTGGGTTAGAGAGTTCAGAGATTTACCAGGAGGTAGCCAGGATTAGAGAGTGCAGAGATTTACCAGCAGGATGCCTGGATTAGAGAGTGTAGAGATTTACCAGCAGGATGTCTGGATTAGAGTGTGCAGAGATTTACCAGCAGGATGCCTGGATTAGAGAGTGCAGAGATTAACCAGCAGGATGACTGGATTAGAGAGTGCAGAGATTTACGAACAGGATGCCTGGATTAGAGAGTGCGGCGATTGACCAGCAGGTTGCCTGGATTAGAGAGTGCAGAGATTTACCAGCAGGATGCCTGGATTAGAGAGTGCTGAGATTTACCAGGAGGATGACTGGATTAAAGAGAGCAGAGATTTTCCAGCAGGATGCCTGGATTACAGAGTGCAGAGATTTACCAGCAGGATGCCTGGATTAGAGATTGCAGAGATTTACCAGCAGGATGCCTGGATTAGAGAGTGCTGAGATTTACCAGCAGGATCCCTGGATTAGAGAGTACAGTTATATAAAAGGAGGATGCCTGGATTAGAGAGTGCAATTATTTGCAAGGAGGCTGACTGGATTAGAGAGTGCTGAGATTTACCAGCAGGAGGCCTGGGTTAGAGAGTTCAGAGATTTACCAGGAGGTAGCCAGGATTAGAGAATGCAGAGATTTACCAAAAGGATGCCTGGAATAAAGAGTGCAGAGATTTACCAGCAGGATGCCTGGATTAGAGAGTGTAGAGATTTACAGCAGGATGTCTGGATTAGAGTGTGCAGAGATTTACCAGCAGGATGCCTGGATTAGAGAGTGCAGAGATTAACCAGCAGGATGACTGGATTAGAGAGTGCAGAGATTTACCAGCAGGATGTCTGGATTAGAGACTGCAGAGACTTACAAGCAGGATGCCTGGATTAGAGAGTGCAGAGATTTATCAGCAGGATGCCTGGATCAGAGAGTGCAGCGATTTACCAGCAGGATGCCTGGATCAGAGAGTGCAGAGATTTACCAGCAGGATTCCTGGATTAGAGAGTGCAGAGATTGACTAGCAGGTTGCCTGGATTAGAGAGTGCAGAGATTTACCAGCAGGATGTCTGGGTTAGAGAGTGCAGAGATTTACCAGCAGGATGTCTGGATTAGAGAGTGCAGAGATTTACCAGCAGGATGCCTGGATCAGAGAGTCCAGCGATTTACCAGCAGGCTGTCTGGATTAGAGAGTGCAGAGATTTACCAAGAGGATGCCTGGATTAGTGAGTGCAGAGATTTACCAGCAGGATGCCTGGATTAGAGAGTGCAGAGATTGACCAGCAGGTTGCCTGGATTAGAGAGTGCAGAGATTTACCAGCAGGATGTCTGGGTTAGAGAGTGCAGAGATTTACCAGCAGGATGCCTGGTTTAGAGAATGCAGAGATTTACTTAGAGGATGCCTGGATTAGAGAGTGCAGAGATTTACCAGCAGGATGTCTGGATTAGAGAGTGCAGAGATTTACCAGCAGGATGCCTGGATCAGAGAGTCCAGCGATTTACCAGCAGGAGGCCTGGGTTAGAGAGTTCAGAGATTTACCAGGAGCAAGCCTGGATTAGAGAGTGCAGAGATTTACCAAAAGGATGCCTGGATTAAAGAGTGCAGAGATTTACCAGCAGGATGCCTGGATTAGAGAGTGCAGAGATTTACGAACAGGATGCCTGGATTAGAGAGTGCGGCGATTGACCAGCAGGTTGCCTGGATTAGAGAGTGCAGAGATTTACCAGCAGGATGCCTGGATTAGAGAGTGCTGAGATTTACCAGGAGGATGACTGGATTAAAGAGAGCAGAGATTTACCAGCAGGATGCCTGGATTACAGAGTGCAGAGATTTACCAGCAGGATGCCTGGATTAGAGAGTGCAGAGATTTACCAGCAGGATGTCTGGATTAGAGAGTGCTGAGATTTACCAGCAGGATCCCTGGATTAGAGAGTACAGTTATATAAAAGGAGGATGCCTGGATTAGAGAGTGCAATTATTTGCAAGGAGGATGACTGGATTAGAGAGTGCTGAGATTTACCAGCAGTAGGCCTGGGTTAGAGAGTTCAGAGATTTACCAGGAGGTAGCCAGGATTAGAGAGTGCAGAGATTTACCAAAAGTATGCCTGGATTAAAGAGTGCAGAGATTTACCAGCAGGATGCCTGGATTAGAGAGTGTATTTACCAGCAGGATGTCTGGATTAGAGTGTGCAGAGATTTACCAGCAGGATGCCTGGATTAGAGAGTGCAGAGATTAACCAGCAGGATGACTGGATTAGAGAGTGCAGAGATTTACCAGCAGGATGTCTGGATTAGAGACTGCAGAGATTTACAAGCAGGATGCCTGGATTAGAGAGTGCAGAGATTTATCAGCAGGATGCCGGGATCAGAGAGTGCAGCGATTTACCAGCAGGATGCCTGGATCAGAGAGTGCAGAGATTTACCAGCAGGATGCCTGATCAGAGAGTGCAGCAATTTACAAGCAGGATGTCTGGATTAGAGAGTGCAGAGATTTACCAGCAGGATGCCTGGATCAGAGAGTGCCGCGATTTACAAGCAGGATGTCTGGATTAGAGAGTGCAGAGATTTACCAAGAGGATGTCTGGATTAAAGAGTGCAGAGATTTACCGGGAGGATGCAATGGATTAGAGAGTGCAGAGATTTACCAGCAGGATTCCTGGATTAGAGAGTGCAGAGATTGACCAGCAGGTTGCCTGGATTAGAGAGTGCAGAGATTTACCAGCAGGATGTCTGGGTTAGAGAGTGCAGAGATTTACCAGCAGGATGCCTGGTTTAGAGAGTGCAGAGATTTACCTAGAGGATGCCTGGATTAGAGAGTGCAGAGATTTACCAGCAGGATGTCTGGATTAGAGAGTGCAGAGATTTACCAGCAGGATGCCTGGATCAGAGAGTCAAGTGATTTACCAGCAGGCTGTCTGGATTAGAGAGTGCAGAGATTTACCAAGAGGATGCCTGGATTAGTGAGTGCAGAGATTTACCAGCAGGATGTCTGGGTTAGAGAGTGCAGAGATTTACCAGCAGGATGCCTGGTTTAGAGAGTGCAGAGATTTACCTAGAGGATGCCTGGATTAGAGAGTGCAGAGATTTACCAGCAGGATGTCTGGATTAGAGAGTGCAGAGATTTACCAGCAGGATGCCTGGATCAGAGAGTCCAGCGATTTACCAGCAGGAGGCCTGGGTTAGAGAGTTCAGAGATTTACCAGGAGCAAGCCTGGATTAGAGAGTGCAGAGATTTACCAAAAGGATGCCTGGATTAAAGAGTGCAGAGATTTACCAGCAGGATGCCTGGATCAGAGAGTGCTGCGATTTACAAGCAGGATGTCTGGATTAGAGAGTGCAGAGATTTACCAGCAGGATGCCTGGATCAGAGAGTGCAGCGATTTACAAGCAGGATGTCTGGATTAGAGAGTGCAGAGATTTACCAAGAGGATGTCTGGATTAGAGAGTGCAGAGATTGACCAGCAGGTTGCCTGGATTAGAGAGTGCAGAGATTTACCGGGAGGATGCATTGGATTAGAGAGTGCAGAGATTTACCAGCAGGATTCCTGGATTAGAGAGTGCAGAGATTGACCAGCAGGTTGCCTGGATTAGAGAGTGCAGAGATTTACCAGCAGGAAGTCTGGGTTAGAGAGTGCAGAGATTTACCAGCAGGATGCCTGGTTTAGAGAGTGCAGAGATTTACCTAGAGGATGCCTGGATTAGAGAGTGCAGAGATTTACCAGCAGGATGTCTGGATTAGAGAGTGCAGAGATTTACCAGCAGGATGCCTGGATCAGAGAGTCCAGCGATTTACCAGCAGGCTGTCTGGATTAGAGAGTGCAGAGATTTACCAAGAGGATGCCTGGATTAGTGAGTGCAGAGATTTACCAGCAGGATGCCTGGATTAGAGAGTGCAGAGATTGACCAGCAGGTTGCCTGGATTAGAGAGTGCAGAGATTTACCAGCAGGATGTCTGGGTTAGAGAGTGCAGAGATTTACCAGCAGGATGCCTGGTTTAGAGAGTGCAGAGATTTACCTAGAGGATGCCTGGATTAGAGAGTGCAGAGATTTACCAGCAGGATGTCTGGATTAGAGAGTGCAGAGATTTACCAGCAGGATGCCTGGATCAGAGAGTCCAGCGATTTACCAGCAGGAGGCCTGGGTTAGAGAGTTCAGAGATTTACCAGGAGCAAGCCTGGATTAGAGAGTGCAGAGATTTACCAAAAGGATGCCTGGATTAAAGAGTGCAGAGATTTACCAGCAGGATGCCTGGATCAGAGAGTGCTGCGATTTACAAGCAGGATGTCTGGATTAGAGAGTGCAGAGATTTACCAGCAGGATGCCTGGATCAGAGAGTGCAGCGATTTACAAGCAGGATGTCTGGATTAGAGAGTGCAGAGATTTACCAAGAGGATGTCTGGATTAGAGAGTGCAGAGATTGACCAGCAGGTTGCCTGGATTAGAGAGTGCAGAGATTTACGAACAGGATGCCTGGATTACAGAGTGCGGCGATTGACCAGCAGGTTGCCTGGATTAGAGAGTGCAGAGATTTACCAGCAGGATGCCTGTATTAGAGAGTGCTGAGATTTACCAGGAGGATGACTGGATTAAAGAGAGCAGAGATTTACCAGCAGGATGCCTGGATTACAGAGTGCAGAGATTTACCAGCAGGATGCCTGGATTAGAGTGTGCAGAGATTTACCAGCAGGATGTCTGGATTAGAGAGTGCTGAGATTTACCAGCAGGATGTCTGGGTTAGAGAGTGCAGAGATTTACCAGCAGGATGCCTGGTTTAGAGAGTGCAGAGATTTACCTAGAGGATGCCTGGATTAGAGAGTGCAGAGATTTACCAGCAGGATGTCTGGATTAGAGAGTGCAGTAATTTACCAGCAGGATGCCTGGATCAGAGAGTCCAGCGATTTACCAGCAGGAGGCCTGGGTTAGAGAGTTCAGAGATTTACCAGGAGCAAGCCTGGATTAGAGAGTGCAGAGATTTACCAAAAGGATGCCTGGATTAAAGAGTGCAGAGATTTACCAGCAGGATGCCTGGATCAGAGAGTGCTGCGATTTACAAGCAGGATGTCTGGATTAGAGAGTGCAGAGATTTACCAGCAGGATGCCTGGATCAGAGAGTGCAGCGATTTACAAGCAGGATGTCTGGATTAGAGAGTGCAGAGATTTACCAAGAGGATGTCTGGATTAGAGAGTGCAGAGATTGACCAGCAGGTTGCCTGGATTAGAGAGTGCAGAGATTTACGAACAGGATGCCTGGATTACAGAGTGCGGCGATTGACCAGCAGGTTGCCTGGATTAGAGAGTGCAGAGATTTACCAGCAGGATGCCTGTATTAGAGAGTGCTGAGATTTACCAGGAGGATGACTGGATTAAAGAGAGCAGAGATTTACCAGCAGGATGCCTGGATTACAGAGTGCAGAGATTTACCAGCAGGATGCCTGGATTAGAGTGTGCAGAGATTTACCAGCAGGATGTCTGGATTAGAGAGTGCTGAGATTTACCAGCAGGATGTCTGGGTTAGAGAGTGCAGAGATTTACCAGCAGGATGCCTGGTTTAGAGAGTGCAGAGATTTACCTAGAGGATGCCTGGATTAGAGAGTGCAGAGATTTACCAGCAGGATGTCTGGATTAGAGAGTGCAGTAATTTACCAGCAGGATGCCTGGATCAGAGAGTCCAGCGATTTACCAGCAGGAGGCCTGGGTTAGAGAGTTCAGAGATTTACCAGGAGCAAGCCTGGATTAGAGAGTGCAGAGATTTACCAAAAGGATGCCTGGATTAAAGAGTGCAGAGATTTACCAGCAGGATGCCTGGATCAGAGAGTGCAGCGATTTACAAGCAGGATGTCTGGATTAGAGAGTGCAGAGATTTACCAGCAGGATGCCTGGATCAGAGAGTGCAGCGATTTACAAGCAGGATGTCTGGATTAGAGAGTGCAGAAATTTACCAAGAGGATGTCTGGATTAGTGAGTGCAGTGATTTACCAGCAGGATGCCTGGATTAGAGAGTGCAGAGATTGACCAGCAGGTTGCCTGGATTAGAGAGTGCAGAGATTTACCAGCAGGATGTCTGTGTTACAGAGTGGAGAGATTTACCAGCAGGATGCCTGGTTTAGAGAGTGCAGAGATTTACCTAGAGGATGCCTGGATTAGAGAGTGCAGAGATTTACCAGCAGGATGCCTGGTTTAGAGAGTGCAGAGATTTACCTAGAGGATGCCTGGATTAGAGAGTTGCAGAGATTTACCAGCAGGATGTCTGGATTAGAGAGTGCAGAGATTTACCAGCAGGATGCCTGGATCAGAGAGTCCAGCGATTTACCAGCAGGCTGTCTAGATTAGAGAGTGCAGAGATTTACCAAGAGGATGCCCGGATTAGTGAGTGCAGAGATTTACCAGCAGGATGCCTGGTTTAGAGAGTGCTGAGATTTACCAGGAGGATGACTGGATTAAAGAGAGCAGAGATTTACCAGCAGGATGCCTGGATTACAGAGTGCAGAGATTTACCAGCAGGAAGCCTGGATTAGAGAGTGCAGAGATTTACCAGCAGGATGCCTGGATTAGAGAGTGCTGAGATTTACCAGCAGGATCCCTGGATTAGAGAGTACAGTTATATAAAAGGAGGATGCCTGGATTAGAGAGTGCAATTATTTGCAAGGAGGATGACTGGATTAGAGAGTGCTGAGATTTACCAGCAGTAGGCCTGGGTTAGAGAGTTCAGAGATTTACCAGGAGGTAGCCAGGATTAGAGAGTGCAGAGATTTACCAAAAGGATGCCTGGATTAAAGAGTGCAGAGATTTACCAGCAGGATGCCTGGGTTAGAGAGTGTAGAGATTTACCAGCAGGATGTCTGGATTAGAGTGTGCAGAGATTTACCAGCAGGATGCCTGGATTAGAGAGTGCAGTGATTAACCAGCAGGATGACTGGATTAGAGAGTGCAGAGATTTACCAGCAGGATGTCTGGATTAGAGACTGCAGAGATTTACAAGCAGGATGCCTGGATTGGAGAGTGCAGAGATTTATCAGCAGGATGCCTGGATCAGAGAGTGCAGCGATTTACCAGCAGGATGCCTGGATCAGAGAGTGCAGAGATTTACCAACAGGATGCCTGGATCAGAGAGTGCAGCAATTTACAAGCAGGATGTCTGGATTAGAGAGTGCAGAGATTTACCAGCAGGATGCCTGGATCAGAGAGTGCAGCGATTTACAAGCAGGATGTCTGGATTAGAGAGTGCAGAGATTTAACAAGAGGATATCTGGATTAAAGAGTGCAGAGATTTACCGGGAGGATGCCTGGATTAAAGAGTGCAGAGATTTACCAGCAGGATGCCTGGATCAGAGAGTGCAGCGATTTACAAGCAGGATATCTGGATTAGAGAGTGCAGAGATTTACCAGCAGGATGCCTGGATCAGAGAGTGCAGCGATTTACAAGCAGGATGTCTGGATTAGAGAGTGCAGAGATTTACCAAGAGGATGTCTGGATTAGTGAGTGCAGTGATTTACCAGCAGGATGCCTGGATTAGAGAGTGCAGAGATTGACCAGCAGGTTGCCTGGATTAGAGAGTGCAGAGATTTACGAACAGGATGCCTGGATTACAGAGTGCGGCGATTGACCAGCAGGTTGCCTGGATTAGAGAGTGCAGAGATTTACCAGCAGGATGCCTGGATTAGAGAGTGCTGAGATTTACCAGGAGGATGGCTGGATTAAAGAGAGCAGAGATTTACCAGCAGGATGCCTGGATCAGAGAGTGCAGCGATTTATAAGCAGGATGTCTGGATTAGAGAGTGCAGAGATTTATCAGCAGGATGCCTGGATCAGAGAGTGCAGCGATTTACAAGCAGGATGTCTGGATTAGAGAGTGCAGAGATTTACCAAGAGGATGCCTGGATTAGAGAGTGCAGAGATTGACCAGCAGGTTGCCTGGATTAGAGAGTGCAGAGATTTACGAACAGGATGCCTGGATTACAGAGTGCGGCGATTTACCAGCAGGTTGCCTGGATTAGAGAGTGCAGAGATTTACAAGCAGGATGCCTGGATTAGAGAGTGCTGAGATTTACCAGGAGGATGACTGGATTAAAGAGAGCAGAGATTTACCAGCAGGATGCCTGGATTACAGAGTGCAGAGATTTACCAGCAGGATGCCTGGATTAGAGAGTGCAGAGATTTACCAGCAGGATGTCTGCATTAGAGAGTGCTGAGATTTACCAGCAGGATCCCTGGATTAGAGAGTACAGTTATATAAAAGGAGGATGCCTGGATTAGAGAGTGCAATTATTTGCAAGGAGGATAACTGGATTAGAGAGTGCTGAGATTTACCAGCAGTAGGCCTGGGTTAGAGAGTTCAGAGATTTACCAGGAGGTAGCCAGGATTAGAGAGTGCAGAGATTTACCAAAAGGATGCCTGGATTAAAGAGTGCAGAGATTTACCAGCAGGATGCCTGGATTAGAGAGTGTAGAGATTTACCAGCAGGATGTCTGGATTAGAGTGTGCAGAGATTTACCAGCAGGATGCCTGGATTAGAGAGTGCAGAGATTAACCAGCAGGATGACTGGATTAGAGAGTGCAGAGATTTACCAGCAGGATGTCTGGATTAGAGACTGCAGAGATTTACAAGCAGGATGCCTGGATTAGAGAGTGCAGAGATTTATCAGCAGGATGCCTGGATCAGAGAGTGCAGCGATTTACCAGCAGGATGCCTGGATCAGAGAGTGCAGAGATTTACCAGCAGGATGCCTGGATCAGAGAGTGCAGCAATTTACAAGCAGGATGTCTGAATTAGAGAGTGCAGAGATTTACCAGCAGGATGCCTGGATCAGAGAGTGCAGCGATTTACAAGCAGGATGTCTGGATTAGAGAGTGCAGAGATTTACCAAGAGGATGTCTGGATTAACGAGTGCAGAGATTTACCGGGAGGATGCCTTGGATTAGAGAGTGCAGAGATTTACCAGCAGGATTCCTGGATTAGAGAGTGCAGAGATTGACCAGCAGGTTGCCTGGATTAGAGAGTGCAGAGATTTACCAGCAGGATGTCTGGGTTAGAGAGTGCAGAGATTTACCAGCAGGATGCCTGGTTTAGAGAGTGCAGAGATTTACCTAGAGGATGCCTGGATTAGAGAGTGCAGAGATTTACCAGCAGGATGTCTGGATTAGAGAGTGCAGAGATTTACCAGCAGGATGCCTGGATCAGAGAGTCCAGCGATTTACCAGCAGGCTGTCCGGATTAGAGAGTGCAGAGATTTACCAAGAGGATGCCTGGATTAGTGAGTGCAGAGATTTACCAGCAGGATGCCTGGATTAGAGAGTGCAGAGATTGACCAGCAGGTTGCCTGGATTAGAGAGTGCAAAGATTTACCAGCAGGATGTCTGGGTTAGAGAGTGCAGAGATTTACCAGCAGGATGCCTGGTTTAGAGAGTGCAGAGATTTACCTAGAGGATGCCTGGATTAGAGAGTGCAGAGATTTACCAGCAGGATGTCTGGATTAGAGAGTGCAGAGATTTACCAAGAGGATGCCTGGATTAGTGAGTGGAGAGATTTACCAGCAGGATGCCTGGATTAGAGAGTGCAGAGATTGACCAGCAGATTGACTGGATTAGAGAGTGCAGAGATTTACGAGCAGGATTTCTGGGTTAGAGAGTGCAGAGATTTACCAGCAGGATGCCTGGTTTTAGAGAGTGCAGAGATTTACCTAGAGGATGCCTGGATTAGAGAGTGCAGAGATTTACCAGAAGGATGTCTGGTTTTAGAGAGTGCAGAGATTTACCTAGAGGATGCCTGGATTAGAGAGTGCAGAGATTTACCAGAAGGATGTCTGGATTAGAGAGTGCAGAGATTTACCAGCAGGATGCCTGGATCAGAGAGTCCAGCGATTTACCAGCAGGCTGTCTGGATTAGAGAGTGCAGAGATTTACATAGAGGATGCCTGGATTAGAGAGTGCAGAGATTTACCAGCAGGAGGCCTGGTTTAGAGAGTTCAGTGAATTACCAGGAGCAAGCCTGGATTAGAGAGTGCAGAGATTTACCAAAAGGATGCCTGGATTAAAGAATGCAGAGATTTACCAGCAGGATGCCTGGATTAGAGAGTGCAGAGATTTACGAACAGGATGCCTGGATAAGAGAGTGCGGCGATTGACCAGCAGGTTGCCTGGATTAGAGAGTGCAAAGATTTACCAGCAGGATGCCTGGATTAGAGAGTTCTGAGATTAACCAGGAGGATGACTGGATTAAAGAGAGCAGAGATTTACCAGCAGGATGCCTGGATTACAGAGTGCAGAGATTTACCAGCAGGATGCCTGGATTAGAGAGTGCAGAGATTTACCAGCAGGATGTCTGGATTAGAGAGTGCTGAGATTTACCAGCAGGATCCCTGGATTAGAGAGTACAGTTATATAAAAGGCGGATGCCTGGATTAGAGAGTGCAATTATTTGCAAGGAGGATGACTGGATTAGAGAGTGCTGAGAGGTACCAGCAGGAGGCCTGGGTTAGAGAGTTTAGAGATTTACCAGGAGGTAGCCAGGATTAGAGAGTGCAGAGTTTTACCAAAAGTATGCCTGGATTAAAGAGTGCAGAGATTTACCAGCAGGATGCCTGGATTAGAGAGTGTAGAGATTTACCAGCAGGATGTCTGGATTAGAGTGTGCAGAGATTTACCAGCAGGATGCCTGGATTAGAGAGTGCAGAGATTAACCAGCAGGATGACTGGATTAGAGAGTGCAGAGATTTACCAGCAGGATGTCTGGATTAGAGACTGCAGAGATTTAAAAGCAGGATGCCTGGATTAGAGAGTGCAGAGATTTACCAGCAGGATGCCTGGATCAGAGAGTGCAGCGATTTACAAGCAGGATGTCTGGATTAGAGAGTGCAGAGATTTACCAGCAGGATGCCTGGATCAGAGAGTGCAGCGATTTACAAGCAGGATGTCTGGATTAGAGAGTGCAGAGATTTACCAAGAGGATGCCTGGATTAGAGAGTGCAGAGATTTACCAGCAGGATGCCTGGTTTAGAGAGTGCAGAGATTTACCTAGAGGATGCCTGGATTATCGAGTTCAGAGATTTACCAGCAGGATGTCTGGGTTAGAGAGTGCAGAGATTTACCAGCAGGATGCCTGGTTTAGAGAGTGCAGAGATTTACCTAGAGGATGCCTGGATTAGAGAGTGAAGAGATTTACCAGCAGGATGTCTGGATTAGAGAGTGCAGAGATTTACCAGCAGGATGCCTGGATCAGAGAGTCCAGCGATTTACCAGCAGGCTGTCTGGATTAGAGAGTGCAGAGATTTACCAAGAGGATGCCTGGATTAGTGAGTGGAGAGATTTACCAGCAGGATGCCTGGATTAGAGAGTGCAGAGGTTTACCAGCAGGATGCCTGGATCAGAGAGTGCAGCGATTTACAAGCAGGATGTCTGGATTAGAGAGTGCAGAGATTTACCAAGAGGATGTCTGGATTAAAGAGTGCAGAGATTTACCGGGAGGATGCCTTGGATTAGAGAGTGCAGAGATTTACCAGCAGGATTCCTGGATTAGAGAGTGCAGAGATTGACCAGCAGGTTGCCTGGATTGGAGAGTGCAGAGATTTACCAGCAGGATGTCTGGGTTAGAGAGTGCAGAGATTTACCAGCAGGATGCCTGGTTTAGAGAGTGCAGAGATTTACCTAGAGGATGCCTGGATTAGAGAGTGCAGAGATTTACCAGCAGGATGTCTGGATTAGAGAGTGCAGAGATTTACCAGCAGGATGCCTGGATTAGAGAGTGCAGAGATTGACCAGCAGGTTGCCTGGATTAGAGAGTGCAGAGATTTACCAGCAGGATGTCTGGGTTAGAGAGTGCAGAGATATACCAGCAGGATGCCTGGTTTAGAGAGTGCAGAGATTTACCTAGAGGATGCCTGGATTAGAGAGTGCAGAGATTTACCAGCAGGATGCCTGGATCAGAGAGTCCAGCGATTTACCAGCAGGAGGCCTGGGTTAGAGAGTTCAGAGATTTACCAGGAGCAAGCCTGGATTAGAGAGTGCAGAGATTTACCAAAGGGATGCCTGGATTTATGAGTCTGGATTAAAGAGTGCAGAGATTTACCAGCAGGATGTCTGGATTAGAGTGTGCAGAGATTTACCAGCAGGATGCCTGGATTAGAGAGTGCAGAGATTAACCAGCAGGATGACTGGATTAGAGAGTGTAGAGATTTACCAGCAGGATGCCTGGATTAGAGAGTGCAGAGATTGACCAGCAGGTTGCCTGGATTAGAGAGTGCAGAGATTTACCAGCAGGATGTCTGGGTTAGAGAGTGCAGAGATATACCAGCAGGATGCCTGGTTTAGAGAGTGCAGAGATTTACCTAGAGGATGCCTGGATTAGAGAGTGCAGAGATTTACCAGCAGGATGCCTGGATCAGAGAGTCCAGCGATTTACCAGCAGGAGGCCTGGGTTAGAGAGTTCAGAGATTTACCAGGAGCAAGCCTGGATTAGAGAGTGCAGAGATTTACCAAAGGGATGCCTGGATTTATGAGTCTGGATTAAAGAGTGCAGAGATTTACCAGCAGGATGTCTGGATTAGAGTGTGCAGAGATTTACCAGCAGGATGCCTGGATTAGAGAGTGCAGAGATTAACCAGCAGGATGACTGGATTAGAGAGTGTAGAGATTTACCAACAGGATGCCTGGATTAGAGAGTGCAGCGATTTACAAGCAGGATGCCTGGATCAGAGAGTGCAGCGATTTACCAGCAGGATGCCTGGATCAGAGAGTGCAGAGATTTACCAGCAGGATGCCTGGATCAGAGAGTGCAGCAATTTACAAGCAGGATGTCTGGATTAGAGAGTGCAGAGATTTACCAGCAGGATGCCTGGATCAGAGAGTGCAGCGATTTACAAGCAGGATGTCTGGATTAGAGAGTGCAGAGATTTACCAAGAGGATGTCTGGATTAAAGAGTGCAGAGATTTACCGGGAGGATGTCTTGGATTAGAGAGCGCCGAGATTTACCAGCAGGATTCCTGGATTAGAGAGTGCAGAGATTGACCAGCAGGTTGCCTGGATTAGAGAGTGCAGAGATTTACCAGCAGGATGTCCGGGTTAGAGAGTGCAGAGATTTACCAGCAGGATGACTGGATTAGAGAGTGCAGAGATTAACCAGCAGGATGACTGGATTAGAGAGTGCAGAGATTTACCAGCAGGATGTCTGGATTAGAGAGTGCAGAGATTTACCAGCAGGATGCCTGGATTAGAGAGTGCAGAGATTGACCAGCAGGTTGCCTGGATTAGAGAGTGCAGAGATTTACCAGCAGGATGTCTGGGTTAGAGAGTGCAGAGATATACCAGCAGGATGCCTGGTTTAGAGAGTGCAGAGATTTACCTAGAGGATGCCTGGATTAGAGAGTGCAGAGATTTACCAGCAGGATGCCTGGATCAGAGAGTCCAGCGATTTACCAGCAGGAGGCCTGGGTTAGAGAGTTCAGAGATTTACCAGGAGCAAGCCTGGATTAGAGAGTGCAGAGATTTACCAAAGGGATGCCTGGATTTATGAGTCTGGATTAAAGAGTGCAGAGATTTACCAGCAGGATGTCTGGATTAGAGTGTGCAGAGATTTACCAGCAGGATGCCTGGATAAGAGAGTGCAGAGATTAACCAGCAGGATGACTGGATTAGAGAGTGTAGAGATTTACCAGCAGGATGCCTGGATTAGAGAGTGCAGAGATTGACCAGCAGGTTGCCTGGATTAGAGAGTGCAGAGATTTACCAGCAGGATGTCTGGGTTAGAGAGTGCAGAGATATACCAGCAGGATGCCTGGTTTAGAGAGTGCAGAGATTTACCTAGAGGATGCCTGGATTAGAGAGTGCAGAGATTTACCAGCAGGATGCCTGGATCAGAGAGTCCAGCGATTTACCAGCAGGAGGCCTGGGTTAGAGAGTTCAGAGATTTACCAGGAGCAAGCCTGGATTAGAGAGTGCAGAGATTTACCAAAGGGATGCCTGGATTTATGAGTCTGGATTAAAGAGTGCAGAGATTTACCAGCAGGATGTCTGGATTAGAGTGTGCAGAGATTTACCAGCAGGATGCCTGGATTAGAGAGTGCAGAGATTAACCAGCAGGATGACTGGATTAGAGAGTGTAGAGATTTACCAACAGGATGCCTGGATTAGAGAGTGCAGCGATTTACAAGCAGGATGCCTGGATCAGAGAGTGCAGCGATTTACCAGCAGGATGCCTGGATCAGAGAGTGCAGAGATTTACCAGCAGGATGCCTGGATCAGAGAGTGCAGCAATTTACAAGCAGGATGTCTGGATTAGAGAGTGCAGAGATTTACCAGCAGGATGCCTGGTTCAGAGAGTGCAGCGATTTACAAGCAGGATGTCTGGATTAGAGAGTGCAGAGATTTACCAAGAGGATGTCTGGATTAAAGAGTGCAGAGATTTACCGGGAGGATGTCTTGGATTAGAGAGCGCCGAGATTTACCAGCAGGATTCCTGGATTAGAGAGTGCAGAGATTGACCAGCAGGTTGCCTGGATTAGAGAGTGCAGAGATTTACCAGCAGGATGTCCGGGTTAGAGAGTGCAGAGATTTACCAGCAGGATGACTGGATTAGAGAGTGCAGAGATTAACCAGCAGGATGACTGGATTAGAGAGTGCAGAGATTTACCAGCAGGATGTCTGGATTAGAGAGTGCAGAGATTTACCAGCAGGATGCCTGGATTAGAGAGTGCAGAGATTGACCAGCAGGTTGCCTGGATTAGAGAGTGCAGAGATTTACCAGCAGGATGTCTGGGTTAGAGAGTGCAGAGATATACCAGCAGGATGCCTGGTTTAGAGAGTGCAGAGATTTACCTAGAGGATGCCTGGATTAGAGAGTGCAGAGATTTACCAGCAGGATGCCTGGATCAGAGAGTCCAGCGATTTACCAGCAGGAGGCCTGGGTTAGAGAGTTCAGAGATTTACCAGGAGCAAGCCTGGATTAGAGAGTGCAGAGATTTACCAAAGGGATGCCTGGATTTATGAGTCTGGATTAAAGAGTGCAGAGATTTACCAGCAGGATGTCTGGATTAGAGTGTGCAGAGATTTACCAGCAGGATGCCTGGATTAGAGAGTGCAGAGATTAACCAGCAGGATGACTGGATTAGAGAGTGTAGAGATTTACCAGCAGGATGCCTGGATTAGAGAGTGCAGAGATTGACCAGCAGGTTGCCTGGATTAGAGAGTGCAGAGATTTACCAGCAGGATGTCTGGGTTAGAGAGTGCAGAGATATACCAGCAGGATGCCTGGTTTAGAGAGTGCAGAGATTTACCTAGAGGATGCCTGGATTAGAGAGTGCAGAGATTTACCAGCAGGATGCCTGGATCAGAGAGTCCAGCGATTTACCAGCAGGAGGCCTGGGTTAGAGAGTTCAGAGATTTACCAGGAGCAAGCCTGGATTAGAGAGTGCAGAGATTTACCAAAGGGATGCCTGGATTTATGAGTCTGGATTAAAGAGTGCAGAGATTTACCAGCAGGATGTCTGGATTAGAGTGTGCAGAGATTTACCAGCAGGATGCCTGGATTAGAGAGTGCAGAGATTAACCAGCAGGATGACTGGATTAGAGAGTGTAGAGATTTACCAACAGGATGCCTGGATTAGAGAGTGCAGAGATTTATCAGCAGGATGCCTGGATCAGAGAGTGCAGCGATTTACCAGCAGGATGCCTGGATCAGAGAGTGCAGAGATTTACCAGCAGGATGCCTGGATCAGAGAGTGCAGCAATTTACAAGCAGGATGTCTGGATTAGAGAGTGCAGAGATTTACCAGCAGGATGCCTGGATCAGAGAGTGCAGCGATTTACAAGCAGGATGTCTGGATTAGAGAGTGCAGAGATTTACCAAGAGGATGTCTGGATTAAAGAGTGCAGAGATTTACCGGGAGGATGTCTTGGATTAGAGAGCGCAGAGATTTACCAGCAGGATTCCTGGATTAGAGAGTGCAGAGATTGACCAGCAGGTTGCCTGGATTAGAGAGTGCAGAGATTTACCAGCAGGATGTCCGGGTTAGAGAGTGCAGAGATTTACCAGCAGGATGACTGGATTAGAGAGTGCAGAGATTAACCAGCAGGATGACTGGATTAGAGAGTGCAGAGATTAACCAGCACGATGACTGGATTAGAGAGTGCAGAGATTTACCAGCAGGATGTCTGGATTAGAGACTGCAGAGATTTACCAGGCGGATGACTGGATCAAATAGTGCAGAGATTTACAAGCAGGATGCCTGGATTAGAGAGTGCAGAGATTTACCAGCAGGATGCCTGGATTAGAGAGTGCAGAGATTTACCAGCAGGATGCCTGGATTAGAGAGTGCAGAGATTTACCAGCAGGATGCCTGGATCAGAGATTGCAGCGATTTACCAGCAGGATGTCTGGATTAGAGAGTGCAGAGATTTACCAGCAGGATGTCTGGATTAGAGAGTGCTGAGTTTTACCAGCAGGATCCCTGGATTAGAGAGTACAGTTATATAAACGGAGGATGCCTGGATTAGAGAGTGCTGAGATTTACCAGCAGGAGGCCTGGGTTAGAGAGTTCAGAGATTTACCAGGAGGTAGCCAGGATTAGAGAGTGCAGAGATTTACCAAAAGGATGCCTGGATTAAAGAGTGCAGAGATTTACCAGCAATATGCCTGGATTAGAGAGTGCAGAGATTTACCAACAGGATGCCTGGATTAGAGAGTGCTGAGATTTACCAGCAGGATGTCTGGATTAGAGAGTACAGAGATTTACCAGCAGGATGCCTGGATTAGAGAGTGCGGAGATTGACCAGCAGGTTGCCTGGATTAGAGAGTGCTGAGATTTACCAGCAGGATGCCTGGATTAGAGAGTACAGTTATTTAAAAGGAGGATGCCTGGATTAGAGAGTGCAAATATTTGCAAGGAGGATGTCTGGATTAGAGAGTGCAGAGATTTACCAAGAGGATGTCTGGATTAGAGTGCAGAGATTTACCAGGAGGATGCCTTGGATTAGAGAGTGCAGAGATTTACCAGCAGTATGTCTGGATTAGAGAGTGCAGAGATTTACCAGCAGGATGCCTGGATTAGAGAGTGCAGAGATTTACCAGCAGGATGCCTGGATCAGAGAGTGCAGCGATTTACCAGCAGGATGTCTGGATTAGAGAGTGCAGAGATTTACCAGGAGGATGACAGGATTAAAGAGAACAGAGATTTACCAGCAGGATGCCTGGATTAGAGAGTGCAGAGATTTACCAGCAGGATGTCTGGATTAGAGAGTGCTGAGATTTACCAGCAGGATCCCTGGATTAGAGAGTACAGTTATATAAAAGGAGGATGCCTGGATTAGAGAGTGCAATTATTTGCAAGGAGGATGACTGGATTAGAGAGTGCTGAGATTTACCAGCAGGAGGCCTGGGTTAGAGAGTTCAGAGATTTACCAGGAGGTAGCCTTGATTAGAGAGTGCTGAGATTTACCAAAAGGATGCCTGGATTAAAGAGTGCAGCGATTTACCAGCAGGATGCCTGGATCAGAGAGTGCACAGATTTACCAGCAGGATGCCTGGATCAGAGAGTGCAGCGATTTACAAGCAGGATGTCTGGATTAGAGAGTGCAGAGATTTACCAGCAGGATGCCTGGATCAGAGAGTGCAGCGATTTACAAGCAGGATGTCTGGATTAGAGAGTGCAGAGATTTACCAAGAGGATGTCTGGATTAAAGAGTGCAGAGATTTACCGGGAGGATGCCTTGGATTAAAGAGTGCAGAGATTTACCAGCAGGATGCCAGGATTAGAGAGTGCAGAGATTTACCAGCAGGATGCCTGGATTAGAGAGTGCAGAGATTTACCAGCAGGATGCCTGGATCAGAGAGTGCAGCGATTTACCAGCAGGATGTCTGGATTAGAGAGTGCAGAGATTTACCAGCAGGATGCCTGGATTAGAGAGTGCAGAGATTAACCAGCAGGATGACTGGATTAGAGAGTGCAGAGATTTACCAGCAGGATGTCTGGATTAGAGACTGCAGAGAATTACAAGCAGGATGCCTGGATTAGAGAGTGCAGAGATTTATCAGCAGGATGCCTGGATCAGAGAGTGCAGCGATTTACCAGCAGGATGCCTGGATCAGAGAGTGCAGAGATTTACCAGCAGGATGCCTGGATCAGAGAGTGCAGCAATTTACAAGCAGGATGTCTGGATTAGAGAGTGCAGAGATTTACCAGCAGGATGCCTGTATCAGAGAGTGCAGCGATTTACAAGCAGGATGTCTGGATTAGAGAGTGCAGAGATTTACCAAGAGGATGTCTGGATTAAAGAGTGCAGAGATTTACCGGGAGGATGCCTTGGATTAGAGAGTGCAGAGATTTACCAGCAGGATTCCTGGATTAGAGAGTGCAGAGATTGACCAGCAGGTTGCCTGGATTAGAGAGTGCAGAGATTTACCAGCAGGATGTCTGGGTTAGAGAGTGCAGAGATTTACCAGCAGGATGCCTGGTTTAGAGAGTGCAGAGATTTAGCTAGAGGATGCCTGGATTAGTGAGTGCAGAGATTTACCAGCAGGATGCCTGGATCAGAGAGTGCACAGATTTACCAGCAGGATGCCTGGATCAGAGAGTGCAGCGATTTACAAGCAGGATGTCTGGATTAGAGAGTGCAGAGATTTACCAGCAGGATGCCTGGATCAGAGAGTGCAGCGATTTACCAAAAGGATGCCTGGATTAAAGAGTGCAGCGATTTACCAGCAGGATGCCTGGATCAGAGAGTGCACAGATTTACCAGCAGGATGCCTGGATCAGAGAGTGCAGCGATTTACAAGCAGGATGTCTGGATTAGAGAGTGCAGAGATTTACCAGCAGGATGCCTGGATCAGAGAGTGCAGCGATTTACAAGCAGGATGTCTGGATTAGAGAGTGCAGAGATTTACCAAGGGGATGTCTGGATTAAAGAGTGCAGAGATTTACCGGGAGGATGCCTTGGATTAAAGAGTGCAGAGATTTACCAGCAGGATGCCTGGATTAGAGAGTGCAGAGATTTACCAGCAGGATGCCTGGATCAGAGAGTGCAGCGATTTACCAGCAGGATGTCTGGATTAGAGAGTGCAGAGATTTACCAGCAGGATGCCTGGATTAGAGAGTGCAGAGATTAACCAGCAGGATGACTGGATTAGAGAGTGCAGAGATTTACAAGCAGGATGTCTGGATTAGAGACTGCAGAGATTTACAAGCAGGATGCCTGGATTAGAGAGTGCAGAGATTTATCAGCAGGATGCCTGGATCAGAGAGTGCAGCGATTTACCAGCAGGATGCCTGGATCAGAGAGTGCAGAGATTTACCAGCAGGATGCCTGGATCAGAGAGTGCAGCAATTTACAAGCAGGATGTCTGGATTAGAGAGTGCAGAGATTTACCAGCAGGATGCCTGGA
This sequence comes from Hypanus sabinus, assembly GCF_030144855.1. Classification (NCBI taxonomy): domain Eukaryota; kingdom Metazoa; phylum Chordata; class Chondrichthyes; order Myliobatiformes; family Dasyatidae; genus Hypanus; species Hypanus sabinus. Next base: position 84,470,831 of record NC_082708.1, read on the forward strand.
TCAGAGAGTGCAGCGATTTACAAGCAGGATGTCTGGATTAGAGAGTGCAGAGATTTACCAAGAGGATGTCTGGATTAAAGAGTGCAGAGATTTACCGGGAGGATGCCTTGGATTAGAGAGTGCAAAGATTTACCAGCAGGATTCCTGGATTAGAGAGTGCAGAGATTGACCAGCAGGTTGCCTGGATTAGAGAGTGCAGAGATTTACCAGCAGGACGTCTGGGTTAGAGAGTGCAGAGATTTACCAGCAGGATGCCTGGTTTAGAGAGTGCAGAGATTTACCTAGAGGATGCCTGGATTAGTGAGTGCAGAGATTTACCAGCAGGAAACCTGGATTAGAGAGTGCAGAGATTGACCAGCAGGTTGCCTGGATTACAGAGTGCAGAGATTTACCAGCAGGATGTCTGGGTTAGAGAGTGCAGAGATTTACCAGCAGGATGCCTGGTTTAGAGAGTGCAGAGATTTACCTAGAGGATGCCTGGATTAGAGAGTGCAGAGATTTACCAGCAGGATGTCTGGATTAGAGAGTGCAGAGATTTACCAGCAGGATGCCTGGATCAGAGAGTCCAGCGATTTACCAGCAGGAGGCCTGGGTTAGAGAGTTCAGAGATTTACCAGGAGCAAGCCTGGATTAGAGAGTGCAGAGATTTACCAAAAGGATGCCTGGATTAAAGAGTGCAGAGATTTACCAGCAGGATGCCTGGATTAGAGAGTGCAGAGATTTACGAACAGGATGCCTGGATTAGAGAGTGCTGCGATTGACCAGCAGGTTGCCTGGATTAGAGAGTGCAGAGATTTACCAGCAGGATGCCTGGATTAGAGAGTGCTGAGATTTACCAGGAGGATGACTGGACTAAAGAGAGCAGAGATTTACCAGCAGGATGCCTGGATTACAGAGTGCAGAGATTTACCAGCAAGATGCCTGGATTAGAGAGTGCAGAGATTTACCAGCAGGATCCCTGGATTAGAGAGTACAGTTATATAAAAGGAGGATGCCTGGATTAGAGAGTGCAATTATTTGCAAGGAGGATGACTGCATTAGAGAGTGCTGAGATTTACCAGCAGGAGGCCTGGGTTAGAGAGTTCAGAGATTTACCAGGAGGTAGCCTTGATTAGAGAGTGCTGAGATTTACCAAAAGGATGCCTGGATTAAAGAGTGCAGCGATTTACCAGCAGGATGCCTGGATCAGAGAGTGCACAGATTTACCAAGAGGTTGCCTGGATCAGAGTGTGCAGAGATTTACCAGCAGGATGTCTGGGTTACAGAGTGCAGAGATTTAGCAGCAGGATGCCTGGATTAGACTGTTCAGAGATTTAACAGTAGGATGTATGGATTAGAGAGTGCTGAGATTTACCAGCAGGATCCCTAGATTAGAGAGTACAGTTATATAAAAGGAGGATGCCTGGATTAGAGGATCCAATTATTTGCAAGGAGGATGACTGGATTAGAGAGTGCTGAGATTTACCAGCAGGAGGCCTGGGTTAGAGAGTTCAGAGATTTACCAGGAGGTAGCCAGGATTAGAGAGTGCAGAGATTTACCAAAAGGATGCCTGGATTAAAGAGTGCAGCGATTTACCAGCAGGATGCCTGGATCAGAGAGTGCACAGATTTACCAGCAGGATGCCTGGATCAGAGAGTGCAGCGATTTACAAGCAGGATGCCTGGATTACAGAGTGCAGAGATTTACCAGCAAGATGCCTGGATTAGAGAGTGCAGAGATTTACCAGCAGGATGTCTGGATTAGAGAGTGCTGAGATTTACCAAGAGGATGTCTGGATTAGAGAGTGCAATTATTTGCAAGGAGGATGACTGGATTAGAGAGTGCTGAGATTTACCAGCAGTAGGCCTGGGTTAGAGAGTGCAGCGATTTACAAGCAGGATGTCTGGATTAGAGAGTGCAGAGATTTACCAAGAGGATGTCTGGATTAAAGAGTGCAGAGATTTACCGGGAGGATGCCTTGGATTAAAGAGTGCAGAGATTTACCAGCAGGATGCTAGGATTAGAGAGTGCAGAGATTTACCAGCAGGATGCCTGGATTAGAGAGTGCAGAGATTTACCAGCAGGATGCCTGGATCAGAGAGTGCAGCGATTTACCAGCAGGATGTCTGGATTAGAGAGTGCAGAGATTTACCAGCAGGATGCCTGGATTAGAGAGTGCAGAGATTAACCAGCAGGATGACTGGATTAGAGAGTGCAGAGATTTACCAGCAGGATGTCTGGATTAGAGACTGCAGAGATTTACAAGCAGGATGCCTGGATTAGAGAGTGCAGAGATTTATCAGCAGGATGCCTGGATCAGAGAGTGCAGCGATTTACCAGCAGGATGCCTGGATCAGAGAGTGCAGAGATTTACCAGCAGGATGCCTGGATCAGAGAGTGCAGCAATTTACAAGCAGGATGTCTGGATTAGAGAGTGCAGAGATTTACCAGCAGGATGCCTGTATCAGAGAGTGCAGCGATTTACAAGCAGGATGTCTGGATTAGAGAGTGCAGAGATTTACCAAGAGGATGTCTGGATTAAAGAGTGCAGAGATTTACCGGGAGGATGCCTTGGATTAGAGAGTGCAGAGATTTACCAGCAGGATTCCTGGATTAGAGAGTGCAGAGATTGACCAGCAGGTTGCCTGGATTAGAGAGTGCAGAGATTTACCAGCAGGATGTCTGGGTTAGAGAGTGCAGAGATTTACCAGCAGGATGCCTGGTTTAGAGAGTGCAGAGATTTAGCTAGAGGATGCCTGGATTAGTGAGTGCAGAGATTTACCAGCAGGATTCCTGGATCAGAGAGTGCACAGATTTACCAGCAGGATGCCTGGATCAGAGAGTGCAGCGATTTACAAGCAGGATGTCTGGATTAGAGAGTGCAGAGATTTACCAGCAGGATGCCTGGATGAGAGAGTGCAGAGATTTACGAACAGGATGCCTGGATTAGAGAGTGCGGCGATTGACCAGCAGGTTGCCTGGATTAGAGAGTGCAGAGATTTACCAGCAGGATGCCTGGATTAGAGAGTGCTGAGATTTACCAGGAGGATGACTGGACTAAAGAGAGCAGAGATTTACCAGCAGGATGCCTGGATTACAGAGTGCAGAGATTTACCAGCAAGATGCCTGGATTAGAGAGTGCAGAGATTTACCAGCAGGATCCCTGGATTAGAGAGTACAGTTATATAAAAGGAGGATGCCTGGATTAGAGAGTGCAATTATTTGCAAGGAGGATGACTGGATTAGAGAGTGCTGAGATTTACCAGCAGGAGGCCTGGGTTAGAGAGTTCAGAGATTTACCAGGAGGTAGCCTTGATTAGAGAGTGCTGAGATTTACCAGCAGTAGGCCTGGGTTAGAGAGTGCAGCGATTTACAAGCAGGATGTCTGGATTAGAGAGTGCAGAGATTTACCAAGAGGATGTCTGGATTAAAGAGTGCAGAGATTTACCGGGAGGATGCCTTGGATTAAAGAGTGCAGAGATTTACCAGCAGGATGCTAGGATTAGAGAGTGCAGAGATTTACCAGCAGGATGCCTGGATTAGAGAGTGCAGAGATTTACCAGCAGGATGCCTGGATCAGAGAGTGCAGCGATTTACCAGCAGGATGTCTGGATTAGAGAGTGCAGAGATTTACCAGCAGGATGCCTGGATTAGAGAGTGCAGAGATTAACCAGCAGGATGACTGGATTAGAGAGTGCAGAGATTTACCAGCAGGATGTCTGGATTAGAGACTGCAGAGATTTACAAGCAGGATGCCTGGATTAGAGAGTGCAGAGATTTATCAGCAGGATGCCTGGATCAGAGAGTGCAGCGATTTACCAGCAGGATGCCTGGATCAGAGAGTGCAGAGATTTACCAGCAGGATGCCTGGATCAGAGAGTGCAGCAATTTACAAGCAGGATGTCTGGATTAGAGAGTGCAGAGATTTACCAGCAGGATGCCTGTATCAGAGAGTGCAGCGATTTACAAGCAGGATGTCTGGATTAGAGAGTGCAGAGATTTACCAAGAGGATGTCTGGATTAAAGAGTGCAGAGATTTACCGGGAGGATGCCTTGGATTAGAGAGTGCAGAGATTTACCAGCAGGATTCCTGGATTAGAGAGTGCAGAGATTGACCAGCAGGTTGCCTGGATTAGAGAGTGCAGAGATTTACCAGCAGGATGTCTGGGTTAGAGAGTGCAGAGATTTACCAGCAGGATGCCTGGTTTAGAGAGTGCAGAGATTTAGCTAGAGGATGCCTGGATTAGTGAGTGCAGAGATTTACCAGCAGGATTCCTGGATCAGAGAGTGCACAGATTTACCAGCAGGATGCCTGGATCAGAGAGTGCAGCGATTTACAAGCAGGATGTCTGGATTAGAGAGTGCAGAGATTTACCAGCAGGATGCCTGGATGAGAGAGTGCAGAGATTTACGAACAGGATGCCTGGATTAGAGAGTGCGGCGATTGACCAGCAGGTTGCCTGGATTAGAGAGTGCAGAGATTTACCAGCAGGATGCCTGGATTAGAGAGTGCTGAGATTTACCAGGAGGATGACTGGACTAAAGAGAGCAGAGATTTACCAGCAGGATGCCTGGATTACAGAGTGCAGAGATTTACCAGCAAGATGCCTGGATTAGAGAGTGCAGAGATTTACCAGCAGGATCCCTGGATTAGAGAGTACAGTTATATAAAAGGAGGATGCCTGGATTAGAGAGTGCAATTATTTGCAAGGAGGATGACTGGATTAGAGAGTGCTGAGATTTACCAGCAGGAGGCCTGGGTTAGAGAGTTCAGAGATTTACCAGGAGGTAGCCTTGATTAGAGAGTGCTGAGATTTACCAAAAGGATGCCTGGATTAAAGAGTGCAGCGATTTACCAGCAGGATGCCTGGATCAGAGAGTGCACAGATTTACCAAGAGGTTGCCTGGATCAGAGTGTGCAGAGATTTACCAGCAGGATGTCTGGGTTACAGAGTGCAGAGATTTAGCAGCAGGATGCCTGGATTAGACTGTTCAGAGATTTAACAGTAGGATGTATGGATTAGAGAGTGCTGAGATTTACCAGCAGGATCCCTAGATTAGAGAGTACAGTTATATAAAAGGAGGATGCCTGGATTAGAGGATCCAATTATTTGCAAGGAGGATGACTGGATTAGAGAGTGCTGAGATTTACCAGCAGGAGGCCTGGGTTAGAGAGTTCAGAGATTTACCAGGAGGTAGCCAGGATTAGAGAGTGCAGAGATTTACCAAAAGGATGCCTGGATTAAAGAGTGCAGCGATTTACCAGCAGGATGCCTGGATCAGAGAGTGCACAGATTTACCAGCAGGATGCCTGGATCAGAGAGTGCAGCGATTTACAAGCAGGATGCCTGGATTACAGAGTGCAGAGATTTACCAGCAAGATGCCTGGATTAGAGAGTGCAGAGATTTACCAGCAGGATGTCTGGATTAGAGAGTGCTGAGATTTACCAAGAGGATGTCTGGATTAGAGAGTGCAATTATTTGCAAGGAGGATGACTGGATTAGAGAGTGCTGAGATTTACCAGCAGTAGGCCTGGGTTAGAGAGTGCAGCGATTTACAAGCAGGATGTCTGGATTAGAGAGTGCAGAGATTTACCAAGAGGATGTCTGGATTAAAGAGTGCAGAGATTTACCGGGAGGATGCCTTGGATTAAAGAGTGCAGAGATTTACCAGCAGGATGCTAGGATTAGAGAGTGCAGAGATTTACCAGCAGGATGCCTGGATTAGAGAGTGCAGAGATTTACCAGCAGGATGCCTGGATCAGAGAGTGCAGCGATTTACCAGCAGGATGTCTGGATTAGAGAGTGCAGAGATTTACCAGCAGGATGCCTGGATTAGAGAGTGCAGAGATTAACCAGCAGGATGACTGGATTAGAGAGTGCAGAGATTTACCAGCAGGATGTCTGGATTAGAGACTGCAGAGATTTACAAGCAGGATGCCTGGATTAGAGAGTGCAGAGATTTATCAGCAGGATGCCTGGATCAGAGAGTGCAGCGATTTACCAGCAGGATGCCTGGATCAGAGAGTGCAGAGATTTACCAGCAGGATGCCTGGATCAGAGAGTGCAGCAATTTACAAGCAGGATGTCTGGATTAGAGAGTGCAGAGATTTACCAGCAGGATGCCTGTATCAGAGAGTGCAGCGATTTACAAGCAGGATGTCTGGATTAGAGAGTGCAGAGATTTACCAAGAGGATGTCTGGATTAAAGAGTGCAGAGATTTACCGGGAGGATGCCTTGGATTAGAGAGTGCAGAGATTTACCAGCAGGATTCCTGGATTAGAGAGTGCAGAGATTGACCAGCAGGTTGCCTGGATTAGAGAGTGCAGAGATTTACCAGCAGGATGTCTGGGTTAGAGAGTGCAGAGATTTACCAGCAGGATGCCTGGTTTAGAGAGTGCAGAGATTTAGCTAGAGGATGCCTGGATTAGTGAGTGCAGAGATTTACCAGCAGGATGCCTGGATCAGAGAGTGCACAGATTTACCAGCAGGATGCCTGGATCAGAGAGTGCAGCGATTTACAAGCAGGATGTCTGGATTAGAGAGTGCAGAGATTTACCAGCAGGATGCCTGGATCAGAGAGTGCAGCGATTTACCAAAAGGATGCCTGGATTAAAGAGTGCAGCGATTTACCAGCAGGATGCCTGGATCAGAGAGTGCACAGATTTACCAGCAGGATGCCTGGATCAGAGAGTGCAGCGATTTACAAGCAGGATGTCTGGATTAGATAGTGCAGAGATTTACCAGCAGGATGCCTGGATCAGAGAGTGCAGCGATTTACAAGCAGGATGTCTGGATTAGAGAGTGCAGAGATTTACCAAGGGGATGTCTGGATTAAAGAGTGCAGAGATTTACCGGGAGGATGCCTTGGATTAAAGAGTGCAGAGATTTACCAGCAGGATGCCAGGATTAGAGAGTGCAGAGATTTACCAGCAGGATGCCTGGATTAGAGAGTGCAGAGATTTACCAGCAGGATGCCTGGATCAGATAGTGCAGCGATTTACCAGCAGGATGTCTGGATTAGAGAGTGCAGAGATTTACCAGCAGGATGCTTGGATTAGAGAGTGCAGAGATTAACCAGCAGGATGACTGGATTAGAGAGTGCAGAGATTTACAAGCAGGATGTCTGGATTAGAGACTGCAGAGATTTACAAGCAGGATGCCTGGATTAGAGAGTGCAGAGATTTATCAGCAGGATGCCTGGATCAGAGAGTGCAGCGATTTACCAGCAGGATGCCTGGATCAGAGAGTGCAGAGATTTACCAGCAGGATGCCTGGATCAGAGAGTGCAGCAATTTACAAGCAGGATGTCTGGATTAGAGAGTGCAGAGATTTACCAAGAGGATGTCTGGATTAAAGAGTGCAGAGATTTACCGGGAGGATGCCTTGGATTAGAGAGTGCAGAGATTTACCAGCAGGATTCCTGGATTAGAGAGTGCAGAGATTGACCAGCAGGTTGCCTGGATTAGAGAGTGCAGAGATTTACCAGCAGGACGTCTGGGTTAGAGAGTGCAGAGATTTACCAGCAGGATGCCTGGTTTAGAGAGTGCAGAGATTTACCTAGAGGATGCCTGGATTAGTGAGTGCAGAGATTTACCAGCAGGAAACCTGGATTAGAGAGTGCAGAGATTGACCAGCAGGTTGCCTGGATTACAGAGTGCAGAGATTTACCAGCAGGATGTCTGGGTTAGAGAGTGCAGAGATTTACCAGCAGGATGCCTGGTTTAGAGAGTGCAGAGATGTACCTAGAGGATGCCTGGATTAGAGAGTGCAGAGATTTACCAGCAGGATGTCTGGATTAGAGAGTGCAGAGATTTACCAGCAGGATGCCTGGATCAGAGAGTCCAGCGATTTACCAGCAGGAGGCATGGGTTAGAGAGTTCAGAGATTTACCAGGAGCAAGCCTGGATTAGAGAGTGCAGAGATTTACCAAAAGGATGCCTGGATTAAAGAGTGCAGAGATTTACCAGCAGGATGCCTGGATTAGAGAGTGCAGAGATTTACGAACAGGATGCCTGGATTAGAGAGTGCGGCGATTGACCAGCAGGTTGCCTGGATTAGAGAGTGCAGAGATTTACCAGCAGGATGCCTGGATTAGAGAGTGCTGAGATTTACCAGGAGGATGACTGGACTAAAGAGAGCAGAGATTTACCAGCAGGATGCCTGGATTACAGAGTGCAGAGATTTACCAGCAAGATGCCTGGATTAGAGAGTGCAGAGATTTACCAGCAGGATGTCTGGATTAGAGAGTGCTGAGATTTACCAAGAGGATGTCTGGATTAGAGAGTGCAATTATTTGCAAGGAGGATGACTGGATTAGAGAGTGCTGAGATTTACCAGCAGTAGGCCTGGGTTAGAGAGTTCAGAGATTTACCAGGAGGTAGCCAGGATTAGAGAGTGCAGAGATTTACCAAAAGGATGCCTGGATTAAAGAGTGCAGAGATTTACCAGCAGGATGCCTGGATTAGAGAGTGCAGCGATTTACCAGCAGGATGCCTGGATCAGAGAGTGCAGAGATTTACCAGCAGGATGCCTGGATCAGAGAGTGCAGCAATTTACAAGCAGGATGTCTGGATTAGAGAGTGCAGAGATTTACCAGCAGGATGCCTGTATCAGAGAGTGGAGCGATTTACAAGCAGGATGTCTGGATTAGAGAGTGCAGAGATTTACCAAGAGGATGTCTGGATTAAAGAGTGCAGAGATTTACCGGGAGGATGCCTTGGATTAGAGAGTGCAGAGATTTACCAGCAGGATTCCTGGATTAGAGAGTGCAGAGATTGACCAGCAGGTTGCCTGGATTAGAGAGTGCAGAGATTTACCAGCAGGATGTCTGTGTTAGAGAGTGCAGAGATTTACCAGCAGGATGCCTGGTTTAGAGAGTGCAGAGATTTACCTAGAGGATGTCTGGATTAGTGAGTGCAGAGATTTACCAGCAGGATGCCTGGATCAGAGAGTGCACAGATTTACCAGCAGGATGCCTGGATCAGAGAGTGCAGCGATTTACAAGCAGGATGTCTGGATTAGAGAGTGAAGAGATTTACCAGCAGGATGTCTGGATTAGAGAGTGCAGAGATTTACCAAGAGGATGTCTGGATTAAAGAGTGAAGAGATTTACCGGGAGGATGCCTTGGATTAGAGAGTGCAGAGATTTACCAGCAGGATGCCTAGATTAGAGAGTGCAGAGATTTACCAGCAGGATGCCTGGATTAGAGAGTGCAGAGATTAACCAGCAGGATGCCTGGATCAGAGAGTGCAGAGATTTACCAGCACGATGCCTGGATCAGAGAGTGCAGCAATTTACAAGCAGGATGTCTGGATTAGAGAGTGCAGAGATCTACCAGCAGGATGCCTGGATCAGAGAGTGCAGCAATTTACAAGCAGGATGTCTGGATTAGAGAGTGCAGAGATTTACCAAGAGGATGTCTGGATTAAAGAGTGCAGAGATTTACCGGGAGGATGCCTTGGATTAGGGAGCGCAGAGATTTACCAGCAGGATTCCTGGATTAGAGAGTGCAGAGATTGACCAGCAGGTTGCCTGGATTAGAGAGTGCAGAGATTTACCAGCAGGATGTCCGGGTTAGAGAGTGCAGAGATTTACCAGCAGGATGACTGGATTAGAGAGTGCAGAGATTAACCAGCAGGATGACTGGATTAGAGAGTGCAGAGATTAACCAGCACGATGACTGGATTAGAGAGTGCAGAGATTTACCAGCAGGATGTCTGGATTAGAGACTGCAGAGATTTACCAAGCGGATGACTGGATCAAATAGTGCAGAGATTTACAAGCAGGATGCCTGGATTAGAGAGTGCAGAGATTTACCAGCAGGATGCCTGGATTAGAGAGTGCAGAGATTTACCAGCAGGATGCCTGGATTAGAGAGTGCAGAGATTTACCAGCAGGATGCCTGGATCAGAGATTGCAGCGATTTACCAGCAGGATGTCTGGATTAGAGAGTGCAGAGATTTACCAGCAGGATGTCTGGATTAGAGAGTGCTGAGTTTTACCAGCAGGATCCCTGGATTAGAGAGTACAGTTATATAAACGGAGGATGCCTGGATTAGAGAGTGCTGAGATTTACCAGCAGGAGGCCTGGGTTAGAGAGTTCAGAGATTTACCAGGAGGTAGCCAGGATTAGAGAGTGCAGAGATTTACCAAAAGGATGCCTGGATTGAAGAGTGCAGAGATTTACCAGCAATATGCCTGGATTAGAGAGTGCAGAGATTTACCAACAGGATGCCTGGATTAGAGAGTGCTGAGATTTACCAGCAGGATGTCTGGATTAGAGAGTACAGAGATTTACCAGCAGGATGCCTGGATTAGAGAGTGCGGAGATTGACCAGCAGGTTGCCTGGATTAGAGAGTGCTGAGATTTACCAGCAGGATGCCTGGATTAGAGAGTACAGTTATTTAAAAGGAGGATGCCTGGATTAGAGAGTGCAAATATTTGCAAGGAGGATGTCTGGATTAGAGAGTGCAGAGATTTACCAAGAGGATGTCTGGATTAGAGTGCAGAGATTTACCAGGAGGATGCCTTGGATTAGAGAGTGCAGAGATTTACCAGCAGTATGTCTGGATTAGAGAGTGCAGAGATTTACCAGCAGGATGCCTGGATTAGAGAGTGCAGAGATTTACCAGCAGGATGCCTGGATCAGAGAGTGCAGCGATTTACCAGCAGGATGTCTGGATTAGAGAGTGCAGAGATTTACCAGGAGGATGACAGGATTAAAGAGAACAGAGATTTACCAGCAGGATGCCTGGATTAGAGAGTGCAGAGATTTACCAGCAGGATGTCTGGATTAGAGAGTGCTGAGATTTACCAGCAGGATCCCTGGATTAGAGAGTACAGTTATATAAAAGGAGGATGCCTGGATTAGAGAGTGCAATTATTTGCAAGGAGGATGACTGGATTAGAGAGTGCTGAGATTTACCAGCATGAGGCCTGGGTTAGAGAGTTCAGAGATTTACCAGGAGGTAGCCTTGATTAGAGAGTGCTGAGATTTACCAAAAGGATGCCTGGATTAAAGAGTGCAGCGATTTACCAGCAGGATGCCTGGATCAGAGAGTGCACAGATTTACCAAGAGGATGCCTGGATCAGAGTGTGCAGAGATTTACCAGCAGGATGTCTGGGTTACAGAGTGCAGAGATTTAGCAGCAGGATGCCTGGATTAGACTGTTCAGAGATTTAACAGTAGGATGTATGGATTAGAGAGTGCTGAGATTTACCAGCAGGATCCCTAGATTAGAGAGTACAGTTATATAAAAGGAGGATGCCTGGATTAGAGGATCCAATTATTTGCAAGGAGGATGACTGGATTAGAGAGTGCTGAGATTTACCAGCAGGAGGCCTGGGTTAGAGAGTTCAGAGATTTACCAGGAGGTAGCCAGGATTAGAGAGTGCAGAGATTTACCAAAAGGATGCCTGGATTAAAGAGTGCAGCGATTTACCAGCAGGATGCCTGGATCAGAGAGTGCACAGATTTACCAGCAGGATGCCTGGATCAGAGAGTGCAGCGATTTACAAGCAGGATGTCTGGATTAGAGAGTGCAGAGATTTACCAAGAGGATGTCTGGATTAAAGAGTGCAGAGATTTACCGGGAGGATGCCTTGGATTAAAGAGTGCAGAGATTTACCAGCAGGATGCCAGGATTAGAGAGTGCAGAGATTTACCAGCAGGATGCCTGGATTAGAGAGTGCAGAGATTTACCAGCAGGATGCCTGGATCAGAGAGTGCAGCGATTTACCAGCAGGATGTCTGGATTAGAGAGTGCAGAGATTTACCAGCAGGATGCCTGGATTAGAGAGTGCAGAGATTAACCAGCAGGATGACTGGATTAGAGAGTGCAGAGATTTACCAGCAGGATGTCTGGATTAGAGACTGCAGAGATTTACAAGCAGGATGCCTGGATTAGAGAGTGCAGAGATTTATCAGCAGGATGCCTGGATCAGAGAGTGCAGCGATTTACCAGCAGGATGCCTGGATCAGAGAGTGCAGAGATTTACCAGCAGGATGCCTGGATCAGAGAGTGCAGCAATTTACAAGCAGGATGTCTGGATTAGAGAGTGCAGAGATTTACCAGCAGGATGCCTGTATCAGAGAGTGCAGCGATTTACAAGCAGGATGTCTGGATTAGAGAGTGCAGAGATTTACCAAGAGGATGTCTGGATTAAAGAGTGCAGAGATTTACCGGGAGGATGCCTTGGATTAGAGAGTGCAGAGATTTACCAGCAGGATTCCTGGATTAGAGAGTGCAGAGATTGACCAGCAGGTTGCCTGGATTAGAGAGTGCAGAGATTTACCAGCAGGATGTCTGGGTTAGAGAGTGCAGAGATTTACCAGCAGGATGCCTGGTTTAGAGAGTGCAGAGATTTAGCTAGAGGATGCCTGGATTAGTGAGTGCAGAGATTTACCAGCAGGATGCCTGGATCAGAGAGTGCACAGATTTACCAGCAGGATGCCTGGATCAGAGAGTGCAGCGATTTACAAGCAGGATGTCTGGATTAGAGAGTGCAGAGATTTACCAGCAGGATGCCTGGATCAGAGAGTGCAGCGATTTACCAAAAGGATGCCTGGATTAAAGAGTGCAGCGATTTACCAGCAGGATGCCTGGATCAGAGAGTGCAGAGATTTACCAGCAGGATGCCTGGATCAGAGAGTGCAGCGATTTACAAGCAGGATGTCTGCATTAGAGAGTGCAGAGATTTACCAGCAGGATGCCTGGGTTAGAGAGTGCAGAGATTTACCAGCAGGATGCCTGGTTTAGAGAGTGCAGAGATTTACCTAGAGGATGCCTGGATTAGAGAGTGCAGAGATTTACCAGCAGGATGTCTGGATTAGAGAGTGCAGCGATTTACCAGCAGGATGCCTGGATCAGAGAGTCCAGCGATTTACCAGCAGGAGGCCTGGGTTAGAGAGTTCAGAGATTTACCAGGAGCAAGCCTGGATTAGAGAGTGCAGCGATTTACAAGCAGGATGTCTGCATTAGAGAGTGCAGAGATTTACCAGCAGGATGCCTGGGTTAGAGAGTGCAGAGATTTACCAGCAGGATGCCTGGTTTAGAGAGTGCAGAGATTTACCTAGAGGATGCCTGGATTAGAGAGTGCAGAGATTTACCAGCAGGATGTCTGGATTAGAGAGTGCAGCGATTTACCAGCAGGATGCCTGGATCAGAGAGTCCAGCGATTTACCAGCAGGAGGCCTGGGTTAGAGAGTTCAGAGATTTACCAGGAGCAAGCCTGGATTAGAGAGTGCAGAGATTTACCAAAAGGATGCCTGGATTAAAGAGTGCAGAGATTTACCAGCAGGATGCCTGGATTAGAGAGTGCAGAGATTTACGAACAGGATGCCTGGATTAGAGAGTGCGGCGATTGACCAGCAGGTTGCCTGGATTAGAGAGTGCAGAGATTTACCAGCAGGATGCCTGGATTAGAGAGTGCTGAGATTTACCAGGAGGATGACTGGACTAAAGAGAGCAGAGATTTACCAGCAGGATGCCTGGATTACAGAGTGCAGAGATTTACCAGCAAGATGCCTGGATTAGAGAGTGCAGAGATTTACCAGCAGGATGTCTGGATTAGAGAGTGCTGAGATTTACCAAGAGGATGTCTGGATTAGAGAGTGCAATTATTTGCAAGGAGGATGACTGGATTAGAGAGTGCTGAGATTTACCAGCAGTAGGACTGGGTTAGAGAGTTCAGAGATTTACCAGGAGGTAGCCAGGATTAGAGAGTGCAGAGATTTACCAAAAGGATGCCTGGATTAAAGAGTGCAGAGATTTACCAGCAGGATGCCTGGATTAGAGAGTGCAGCGATTTACCAGCAGGATGCCTGGATCAGAGAGTGCAGAGATTTACCAGCAGGATGCCTGGATCAGAGAGTGCAGCAATTTACAAGCAGGATGTCTGGATTAGAGAGTGCAGAGATTTACCAGCAGGATGCCTGTATCAGAGAGTGCAGCGATTTACAAGCAGGATGTCTGGATTAGAGAGTGCAGAGATTTACCAAGAGGATGTCTGGATTAAAGAGTGCAGAGATTTACCGGGAGGATGCCTTGGATTAGAGAGTGCAGAGATTTACCAGCAGGATTCCTGGATTAGAGAGTGCAGAGATTGACCAGCAGGTTGCCTGGATTAGAGAGTGCAGAGATTTACCAGCAGGATGTCTGTGTTAGAGAGTGCAGAGATTTACCAGCAGGATGCCTGGTTTAGAGAGTGCAGAGATTTACCTAGAGGATGCCTGGATTAGTGAGTGCAGAGATTTACCAGCAGGATGCCTGGATCAGAGAGTGCACAGATTTACCAGCAGGATGCCTGGATCAGAGAGTGCAGCGATTTACCAGCAGGATGCCTGGATCAGAGAGTGCACAGATTTACCAGCAGGATGCCTGGATCAGAGAGTGCAGCGATTTACAAGCAGGATGTCTGGATTAGAGAGTGCAGAGATTTACCAGCAGGATGCCTGGATCAGAGAGTGCAGCGATTTACAAGCAGGATGTCTGGATTAGAGAGTGCAGAGATTTACCAAGGGGATGTCTGGATTAAAGAGTGCAGAGATTTACCGGGAGGATGCCTTGGATTAAAGAGTGCAGAGATTTACCAGCAGGATTCCAGGATTAGAGAGTGCAGAGATTTACCAGCAGGATGCCTGGATTAGAGAGTGCAGAGATTTACCAGCAGGATGCCTGGATCAGAGAGTGCAGCGATTTACCAGCTGGATGTCTGGATTAGAGAGTGCAGAGATTTACCAGCAGGATGCCTGGATTAGAGAGTGCAGAGATTAACCAGCAGGATGACTGGATTAGAGAGTGCAGAGATTTACCAGCAGGATGTCTGGATTAGAGACTGCAGAGATTTACAAGCAGGATGCCTGGATTAGAGAGTGCAGAGATTTATCAGCAGGATGCCTGGATCAGAGAGTGCAGCGATTTACCAGCAGGATGCCTGGATCAGAGAGTGCAGAGATTTACCAGCAGGATGCCTGGATCAGAGAGTGCAGCAATTTACAAGCAGGATGTCTGGATTAGAGAGTGCAGAGATTTACCAGCAGGATGCCTGGATCAGAGAGTGCAGCGATTTACAAGCAGGATGTCTGGATTAGAGAGTGCAGAGATTTACCAAGAGGATGTCTGGATTAAAGAGTGCAGAGATTTACCGGGAGGATGCCTTGGATTAGAGAGTGCAGAGATTTACCAGCAGGATTCCTGGATTAGAGAGTGCAGAGATTGACCAGCAGGTTGCCTGGATTAGAGAGTGCAGAGATTTACCAGCAGGATGTCTGGGTTAGAGAGTGCAGAGATTTACCAGCAGGATGCCTGGTTTAGAGAGTGCAGAGATTTACCTAGAGGATGCCTGGATTAGTGAGTGCAGAGATTTACCAGCAGGAAACCTGGATTAGAGAGTGCAGAGATTGACCAGCAGGTTGCCTGGATTACAGAGTGCAGAGATTTACCAGCAGGATGTCTGGGTTAGAGAGTGCAGAGATTTACCAGCAGGATGCCTGGTTTAGAGAGTGCAGAGATTTACCTAGAGGATGCCTGGATTAGAGAGTGCAGAGATTTACCAGCAGGATGTCTGGATTAGAGAGTGCAGAGATTTACCAGCAGGATGCCTGGATCAGAGAGTCCAGCGATTTACCAGCAGGAGGCCTGGGTTAGAGAGTTCAGAGATTTACCAGGAGCAAGCCTGGATTAGAGAGTGCAGAGATTTACCAAAAGGATGCCTGGATTAAAGAGTGCAGAGATTTACCAGCAGGATGCCTGGATTAGAGAGTGCAGAGATTTACGAACAGGATGCCTGGATTAGAGAGTGCGGCGATTGACCAGCAGGTTGCCTGGATTAGAGAGTGCAGAGATTTACCAGCAGGATGCCTGGATTAGAGAGTGCTGAGATTTACCAGGAGGATGACTGGACTAAAGAGAGCAGAGATTTACCAGCAGGATGCCTGGATTACAGAGTGCAGAGATTTACCAGCAAGATGCCTGGATTAGAGAGTGCAGAGATTTACCAGCAGGATGTCTGGATTAGAGAGTGCTGAGATTTACCAGCAGGATCCCTGGATTAGAGAGTACAGTTATATAAAAGGAGGATGCCTGGATTAGAGAGTGCAATTATTTGCAAGGAGGATGACTGGATTAGAGAGTGCTGAGATTTACCAGCAGTAGGCCTGGGTTAGAGAGTTCAGAGATTTACCAGGAGGTAGCCAGGATTAGAGAGTGCAGAGATTTACCAAAAGGATGCCTGGATTAAAGAGTGCAGAGATTTACCAGCAGGATGCCTGGATTAGAGAGTGTAGAGATTTACCAGCAGGATGTCTGGATTAGAGTGTGCAGAGATTTACCAGCAGGATGCCTGGATTAGAGAGTGCAGAGATTAACCAGCAGGATGACTGGATTAGAGAGTGTACAGATTTACCAACAGGATGCCTGGATCAGAGAGTGCAGCGATTTGCCAGCAGGATGCCTGGATCAGAGAGTGCAGAGATTTACCAGCAGGATGCCTGGATCAGAGACTGCAGAGATTTACAAGCAGGATGCCTGGATTAGAGATTGCAGAGATTAATCAGCAGGATGCCTGGATCAGAGAGTGCAGCGATTTGCCAGCAGGATGCCTGGATCAGAGAGTGCAGAGATTTACCAGCAGGATGCCTGGATCAGAGAGTGCAGCAATTTACAAGCAGGATGTCTGGATTAGAGAGTGCAGAGATTTACCAGCAGGATGCCTGGATCAGAGAGTGCAGCGATTTACAAGCAGGATGTCTGGATTAGAGAGTGCAGAGATTTACCAAGAGAATGTCTGGATTAAAGAGTGCAGAGATTTACCGGGAGGATGCCTTGGATTAGAGAGTGCAGAGATTTAGCAGCAGGATTCCTGGATTAGAGAGTGCAGAGATTGACCAGCAGGTTGCCTGGATTAGAGAGTGCAGAGATTTACCAGCAGGATGTCTGGGTTAGAGAGTGCAGCGATTTACCAGCAGGATGCCTGGTTTAGAGAGTGCAGAGATTTACCTAGAGGATGCCTGGATTAGTGAGTGCAGAGATTTACCAGCCGGATGCCTGGATTAGAGAGTGCAGAGATTGACCAGCAGGTTGCCTGGATTACAGAGTGCAGAGATTTACCAGCAGGATGTCTGGGTTAGAGAGTGCAGAGATTTACCAGCAGGATGCCTGGTTTAGAGAGTGCAGAGATTTACCTAGAGGATGCCTGGATTAGAGAGTGCAGAGATTTACCAGCAGGATGTCTGGATTAGAGATTGTAGAGATTTATCAGCAGGATGCCTTAATCAGAGAGTGCAGCGATTTGCCAGCAGGATGCCTGGATCAGAGAGTGCAGAGATTTACCAGCAGGATGCCTGGATCAGAGAGTGCAGCAATTTACAAGCAGGATGTCTGGATTAGAGAGTGCAGAGATTTACCAGCAGGATGCCTGGATCAGAGAGTGCAGCGATTTACAAGCAGGATGTCTGGATTAGAGAGTGCAGAGATTTACCAAGAGGATGTCTGGATTAAAGAGTGCAGAGATTTACCAGCAGGATGCCTGGATTAGAGAGTGTAGAGATTTACCAGCAGGATGTTTGGATTAGAGTGTGCAGAGATTTACCAGCAGGATGCCTGGATTAGAGAGTGCAGAGATTAAACAGCAGGATGACTGGATTAGAGAGTGTAGAGATTTACCAACAGGATGCCTGGATTAGAGAGTGCAGAGATTTACCAGCAGGATGCCTGGATCAGAGAGTGCAGCGATTTACAAGCAGGATGTCTGGATTAGAGAGTGCAGAGATTTACCAAGAGGATGTCTGGATAAAAGAGTGCAGAGATTTACCGGGAGGATGCCTTGGATTAGAGAGCGCAGAGATTTACCAGCAGGATTCCTGGATTAGAGAGTGCAGAGATTGACCAGCAGGTTGCCTGGATTAGAGAGTGCAGAGATTTACCAGCAGGATGTCCGGGTTAGAGAGTGCAGAGATTTACCAGCAGGATGCCTGGTGTAGAGAGTGCAGAGATTTACCTAGAGGATGCCTGGATTAGAGTGTGCCGAGATTTACCAGCAGGATGTCTGGATTAGAGAGTGCAGAGATTTACCAGCAGGATGCCTGGATCAGAGAGTCCAGCGATTTAACAGCAGGCTGTCTGGATTAGTGAGTGCAGAGATTTACCAAGAGGATGCCTGGATTAGTGAGTGCAGAGATTTACCAGCATGATGCCTGGATTAGAGAGTGTAGAGATTGACCAGCAGGTTGCCTGGATTAGAGAGTGCAGAGATTTACCAGCAGGATGTCTGGGTTATAGAGTGCAGAGATTTACCAGCAGGATGCCTGGTTTAGAGAGTGCAGAGATTTACCTAGAGGATGCCTGGATTAGAGTGTGCAGAGATTTACCAGCAGGATGTCTGGGTTAGAGAGTGCAGAGATTTACCAGCAGGATGCCTGGATTAGAGAGTGCAGAGATTTCCCAGCAGGATGCCTGGATCAGAGAGTGCAGCGATTTACCAGCAGGATGTCTGGATTAGAGAGTGCAGAGATTTACCAGGAGGATGACAGGATTAAAGAGAACAGAGATTTACCAGCAGGATGCCTGGATTAGAGAGTGCAGAGATTTACCAGCAGGATGTCTGGATTAGAGAGTGCTGAGATTTACCAGCAGGATCCCTGGATTAGAGAGTACAGTTATATAAAAGGAGGATGCCTGGATTAGAGAGTGCAATTATTTGCAAGGAGGATGACTGGATTAGAGAGTGCTGAGATTTACCAGCAGGAGGCCTGGGTTAGAGAGTTCAGAGATTTACCAGGAGGTAGCCTTGATTAGAGAGTGCAGAGATTTACCAAAAGTATGCCTGGATTAAAGAGTGCAGCGATTTACCAGCAGGATGCCTGGATCAGAGAGTGCACAGATTTACCAAGAGGATGCCTGGATTAGAGTGTGCAGAGATTTACCAGCAGGATGCCTGGATCAGAGAGTGCAGCGATTTACAAGCAGGATGTCTGGATTAGAGAGTACAGAGATTTACCAAGAGGATGTCTGGATTAAAGAGTGCAGAGATTTAACAGCAGGATGTCTGGGTTACAGAGTGCAGCAATTTACAAGCAGGATATCTGGATTAGAGAGTGCAGAGATTTACCAGCAGGATGCCTGGATCAGAGAGTGCAGCGATTTACAAGCAGGATGTCTGGATTAGAGAGTACAGAGATTTACCAAGAGGATGTCTGGATTAAAGAGTGCAGAGATTTACCAGCAGGATGTCTGGGTTAGAGAGTGCAGAGATTTACCAGCAGGATGCCTGGTTTAGAGAGTGCAGAGATTTACCTAGAGGATGCCTGGATTAGTGAGTGCAGAGATTTACCAGCAGGATGCCTGGATCAGAGAGTGCAAAGATTTACCAGCAGGATGCCTGGATCAGAGAGTGCAGCGATTTACAAGCAGGATGTCTGGATTAGAGAGTGCAGAGATTTAACAGCAGGATGTCTGGATTAGAGAGTGCAGAGATTTACCAGGAGGATGACAGGATTAAAGAGAACAGAGATTTACCAGCAGGATGCCTGGATTAGAGAGTGCAGAGATTTACCAGCAGGATGTCTGGATTAGAGAGTGCTGAGATTTACCAGCAGGATCCCTGGATTAGAGAGTACAGTTATATAAAAGGAGGATGCCTGGATTAGAGAGTGCAATTATTTGCAAGGAGGATGACTGGATTAGAGAGTGCTGAGATTTACAAGCAGGAGGCCTGGGTTAGAGAGTTCAGAGATTTACCAGGAGGTAGCCTTGATTAGAGAGTGCAGAGATTTACCAAAAGGATGCCTGGATTAAAGAGTGCAGCGATTTACCAGCAGGATGCCTGGATCAGAGAGTGCACAGATTTACCAAGAGGATGCCTGGATTAGAGTGTGCAGAGATTTACCAGCAGGATGCCTGGATCAGAGAGTGCAGCGATTTACAAGCAGGATGTCTGGATTAGAGAGTACAGAGATTTACCAAGAGGATGTCTGGATTAGAGAGTGCAGAGATTTACCAGGAGGATGACAGGATTAAAGAGAACAGAGATTTACCAGCAGGATGCCTGGATTAGAGAGTGCAGAGATTTACCAGCAGGATGTCTGGATTAGAGAGTGCAGAGATTTACCAGCAGGATGCCTGGATCAGAGAGTGCAGCGATTTACAAGCAGGATGTCTGGATTAGAGAGTACAGAGATTTACCAAGAGGATGTCTGGATTAAAGAGTGCAGAGATTTACCAGCAGGATGTCTGGGTTAGAGAGTGCAGAGATTTACCAGCAGGATGCCTGGATCAGAGAGTGCAGCGATTTACAAGCAGGATGTCTGGATTAGAGAGTGCAGAGATTTAACAGCAGGATGCCTGGAACAGAGAGTGCAGCGATTTACCAAAAGGATGCCTGGATTAAAGAGTGCAGCGATTTACCAGCAGGATGCCTGGATCAGAGAGTGCAGAGATTTACCAGCAGGATGCCTGGATCAGAGAGTGCAGCGATTTACAAGCAGGATGTCTGGATTAGAGAGTGCAGAGATTTACCAAGAGGATGTCTGGATTAAAGAGTGCAGAGATTTACCGGGAGGATGCCTTGGATTAGAGAGTGCAGAGATTTAGCAGCAGGATTCCTGGATTAGAGAGTGCAGAGATTGACCAGCAGGTTGCCTGGATTAGAGAGTGCAG
The DNA here is from genome assembly GCF_030144855.1 of Hypanus sabinus. Taxonomy (NCBI): domain Eukaryota; kingdom Metazoa; phylum Chordata; class Chondrichthyes; order Myliobatiformes; family Dasyatidae; genus Hypanus; species Hypanus sabinus. The sequence goes on from NC_082708.1 coordinate 84,491,472, forward strand.
AGATTTACCAGCAGGATGTCTGGGTTAGAGAGTGCAGAGATTTACCAGCAGGATGCCTGGTTTAGAGAGTGCAGAGATTTACCTAGAGGATGCCTGGATTAGTGAGTGCAGAGATTTACCAGCAGGATGCCTGGATTAGAGAGTGCAGAGATTGACCAGCAGGTTGCCTGGATTACAGAGTGCAGAGATTTACCAGCAGGATGTCTGGGTTAGAGAGTGCAGAGATTTACCAGCAGGATGCCTGGTTTAGAGAGTGCAGAGATTTACCTAGAGGATGCCTGGATTAGAGAGTGCAGAGATTTACCAGCAGGATGTCTGGATTAGAGATTGTAGAGATTTATCAGCAGGATGCCTGGATCAGAGAGTGCAGCGATTTGCCAGCAGGATGCCTGGATCAGAGAGTGCAGAGATTTACCAGCAGGATGCCTGGATCAGAGAGTGCAGCAATTTACAAGCAGGATGTCTGGATTAGAGAGTGCAGAGATTTACCAGCAGGATGCCTGGATCAGAGAGTGCAGCGATTTACAAGCAGGATGTCTGGATTAGAGAGTGCAGAGATTTACCAAGAGGATGTCTGGATTAAAGAGTGCAGAGATTTACCAGCAGGATGCCTGGATTAGAGAGTGTAGAGATTTACCAGCAGGATGTTTGGATTAGAGTGTGCAGAGATTTACCAGCAGGATGCCTGGATTAGAGAGTGCAGAGATTAACCAGCAGGATGACTGGATTAGAGAGTGTAGAGATTTACCAACAGGATGCCTGGATTAGAGAGTGCAGAGATTTACCAGCAGGATGCCTGGATCAGAGAGTGCAGCGATTTACAAGCAGGATGTCTGGATTAGAGAGTGCAGAGATTTACCAAGAGGATGTCTGGATTAAAGAGTGCAGAGATTTACCGGGAGGATGCCTTGGATTAGAGAGCGCAGAGATTTACCAGCAGGATTCCTGGATTAGAGAGTGCAGAGATTGACCAGCAGGTTGCCTGGATTAGAGAGTGCAGAGATTTACCAGCAGGATGTCCGGGTTAGAGAGTGCAGAGATTTACCAGCAGGATGCCTGGTTTAGAGAGTGCAGAGATTTACCTAGAGGATGCCTGGATTAGAGTGTGCAGAGATTTACCAGCAGGATGTCTGGATTAGAGAGTGCAGAGATTTACCAGCAGGATGCCTGGATCAGAGAGTCCAGCGATTTAACAGCAGGCTGTCTGGATTAGAGAGTGCAGAGATTTACCAAGAGGATGCCTGGATTAGTGAGTGCAGAGATTTACCAGCATGATGCCTGGATTAGAGAGTGTAGAGATTGACCAGCAGGTTGCCTGGATTAGAGAGTGCAGAGATTTACCAGCAGGATGTCTGGGTCATAGAGTGCAGAGATTTACCAGCAGGATGCCTGGTTTAGAGAGTGCAGAGATTTACCTAGAGGATGCCTGGATTAGAGTGTGCAGAGATTTACCAGCAGGATGTCTGGGTTAGAGTGTGCAGAGATTTACCAGCAGGATGCCTGGATTAGAGAGTGCAGAGATTTCCCAGCAGGATGCCTGGATCAGAGAGTGCAGCGATTTACCAGCAGGATGTCTGGATTAGAGAGTGCAGAGATTTACCAGGAGGATGACAGGATTAAAGAGAACAGAGATTTACCAGCAGGATGCCTGGATTAGAGAGTGCAGAGATTTACCAGCAGGATGTCTGGATTAGAGAGTGCTGAGATTTACCAGCAGGATCCCTGGATTAGAGAGTACAGTTATATAAAAGGAGGATGCCTGGATTAGAGAGTGCAATTATTTGCAAGGAGGATGACTGGATTAGAGAGTGCTGAGATTTACCAGCAGGAGGCCTGGGTTAGAGAGTTCAGAGATTTACCAGGAGGTAGCCTTGATTAGAGAGTGCAGAGATTTACCAAAAGGATGCCTGGATTAAAGAGTGCAGCTATTTACCAGCAGGATGCCTGGATCAGAGAGTGCACAGATTTACCAAGAGGATGCCTGGATTAGAGTGTGCAGAGATTTACCAGCAGGATGCCTGGATCAGAGAGTGCAAAGATTTACCAGCAGGATGCCTGGATCAGAGAGTGCAGCGATTTACAAGCAGGATGTCTGGATTAGAGAGTGGAGAGATTTAACAGCAGGATGCCTGGAACAGAGAGTGCAGCGATTTACCAAAAGGATGCCTGGATTAAAGAGTGCAGCGATTTACCAGCAGGATGCCTGGATCAGAGAGTGCACAGATTTACCAGCAGGATGCCTGGATCAGAGAGTGCAGCGATTTACAAGCAGGATGTCTGGATTAGAGAGTGCAGAGATTTACCAAGAGGATGTCTGGATCAGAGAGTGCAGAGATTTACCGGGAGGATGCCTTGGATTAAAGAGTGCAGAGATTTACCAGCAGGATGCCAGGATTAGAGAGTGCAGAGATTTACCAGCAGGATGCCTGGATTAGAGAGTGCAGAGATTTACCAGCAGGATGCCTGGATCAGAGAGTGCAGCGATTTACCAGCAGGATGTCTGGATTAGAGAGTGCAGAGATTTACCAGCAGGATGCCTGGATTAGAGAGTGCAGAGATTAACCAGCAGGATGACTGGATTAGAGAGTGCAGAGATTTACCAGCAGGATGTCTGGATTAGAGACTGCAGAGATTTACAAGCAGGATGCCTGGATTAGAGAGTGCAGAGTTTTATCAGCAGGATGCCTGGATCAGAGAGTGCAGCGATTTACCAGCAGGATGCCTGGATCAGAGAGTGCAGAGATTTACCAGCAGGATGCCTGGATCAGAGAGTGCAGCAATTTACAAGCAGGATGTCTGGATTAGAGAGTGCAGAGATTTACCAGCAGGATGCCTGGATCAGAGAGTGCAGCGATTTACAAGCAGGATGTCTGGATTAGAGAGTGCAGAGATTTACCAAGAGGATGTCTGGATTAAAGAGTGCAGAGATTTACCGGGAGGATGCCTTGGATTAGAGAGTGCAGAGATTTACCAGCAGGATTCCTGGATTAGAGAGTGCAGAGATTGACCAGCAGGTTGCCTGGATTAGAGAGTGCAGAGATTTACCAGCAGGATGTCAGGGTTAGAGAGTGCAGAGATTTACCAGCAGGATGCCTGGTTTAGAGAGTGCAGAGATTTACCTAGAGGATGCCTGGATTAGTGAGTGCAGAGATTTACCAGCAGGATGCCTGGATTAGAGAGTGCAGAGATTGACCAGCAGGTTGCCTGGATTACAGAGTGCAGAGATTTACCAGCAGGATGTCTGGGTTAGAGAGTGCAGATATTTACCAGCAGGATGCCTGGTTTAGAGACTGCAGAGATTTACCTAGAGGATGCCTGGATTAGAGAGTGCAGAGATTTACCAGCAGGATGTCTGGATTAGAGAGTGCAGAGATTTACCAGCAGGAGGCCTGGGTTAGAGAGTTCAGAGATTTACCAGGAGCAAGCCTGGATTAGAGAGTGCAGAGATTTACCAAAAGGATGCCTGTATTAAAGAGTGCAGAGATTTACCAGCAGGATGCCTGGATTAGAGAGTGCAGAGATTTACGAACAGGATGCCTGGATTAGAGAGAGCGGCGATTGACCAGCAGGTTGCCTGGATTAGAGAGTGCAGAGATTTACCAGCAGGATGCCTGGATTAGAGAGTGCTGAGATTTACCAGGAGGATGACTGGACTAAAGAGAGCAGAGATTTACCAGCAGGATGCCTGGATTACAGAGTGCAGAGATTTACCAGCAGGATGCCTGGATTAGAGAGTGCAGAGATTTACCAGCAGGATCTCTGGATTAGAGAGTGCTGAGATTTACCAGCAGGATCCCTGGATTAGAGAGTACAGTTATATAAAAGGAGGATGCCTGGATTAGAGAGTGCAATTATTTGCAAGGAGGATGACTGGATTAGAGAGTGCTGAGATTTACCAGCAGTAGGCCTGGGTTAGAGAGTTCAGAGATTTACAAGGAGGTAGCCAGGATTAGAGAGTGCAGAGATTTACCAAAAGGATGCCTGGATTAAAGAGTGCAGAGATTTACCAGCAGGATGCCTGGATTAGAGAGTGTAGAGATTTACCAGCAGGATGTCTGGATTAGAGTGTGCAGAGATTTACCAGCAGTATGCCTGGATTAGAGAGTGCAGAGATTAACCAGCAGGATGACTGGATTAGAGAGTGTAGAGATTTACCAACAGGATGCCTGGATTAGAGAGTGCAGAGATTTACCAGCAGGATGTCTGGATTAGAGACTGCAGAGATTTACAAGCAGGATGCCTGGATTAGAGATTGCAGAGATTAATCAGCAGGATGCCTGGATCAGAGAGTGCAGCGATTTGCCAGCAGGATGCCTGGATCAGAGAGTGCAGAGATTTACCAGCAGGATGCCTGGATCAGAGAGTGCAGCAATTTACAAGCAGGATGTCTGGATTAGAGAGTGCAGAGATTTACCAGCAGGATGCCTGGATCAGAGAGTGCAGCGATTTACAAGCAGGATGTCTGGATTAGAGAGTGCAGAGATTTACCAGGAGGATGTCTGGATTAAAGAGTGCAGAGATTTACCGGGAGGATGCCTTGGATTAGAGAGCGCAGAGATTTACCAGCAGGATTCCTGGATTAGAGAGTGCAGAGATTGACCAGCAGGTTGCCTGGATTAGAGAGTGCAGAGATTTACCAGCAGGATGTCCGGGTTAGAGAGTGCAGAGATTTACCAGCAGGATGCCTGGTTTAGAGAGTGCAGAGATTTACCTAGAGGATGCCTGGATTAGAGAGTGCAGAGATTTACCAGCAGGATGTCTGGATTAGAGAGTGCAGAGATTTACCAGCAGGATGCCTGGATCAGAGAGTCCAGCGATTTAACAGCAGGCTGTCTGGATTAGAGAGTGCAGAGATTTACCAAGAGGATGCCTGGATTAGTGAGTGCAGAGATTTACCAGCAGGATGCCTGGATTAGAGAGTGCAGAGATTGACCAGCAGGTTGCCTGGATTAGAGAGTGCAGAGATTTACCAGCAGGATGTCTGGGTTATAGAGTGCAGAGATTTACCAGCAGGATGCCTGGTTTAGAGAGTGCAGAGATTTACCTAGAGGATGCCTGGATTAGAGTGTGCAGAGATTTACCAGCAGGATGTCTGGGTTAGAGTGTGCAGAGATTTACCAGCAGGATGCCTGGATTAGAGAGTGCAGAGATTTCCCAGCAGGATGCCTGGATCAGAGAGTGCAGCGATTTACCAGCAGGATGTCTGGATTAGAGAGTGCAGAGATTTACCAGGAGGATGACAGGATTAAAGAGAACAGAGATTTACCTGCAGGATGCCTGGATTAGAGAGTGCAGAGATTTACCAGCAGGATGTCTGGATTAGAGAGTGCTGAGATTTACCAGCAGGATCCCTGGATTAGAGAGTACAGTTATATAAAAGGAGGATGCCTGGATTAGAGAGTGCTGAGATTTACCAGCAGGAGGCCTGGGTTAGAGAGTTCAGAGATTTACCAGTAGGTAGCCTTGATTAGAGAGTGCAGAGATTTACCAAAAGGATGCCTGGATTAAAGAGTGCAGCGATTTACCAGCAGGATGCCTGGATCAGAGAGTGCACAGATTTACCAAGAGGATGCCTGGATTAGAGTGTGCAGAGATTTACCAGCAGGATGTCTGGGTTACAGAGTGCAGCCATTTACCAGCAGGATGTCTGGATTAGAGAGTGCAGAGATTTACCAGCAGGATGTCTGGATTAGAGAGTGCTGAGTTTTACCAGCAGGATCCCTGGATTAGAGAGTACAGTTATATAAACGGAGGATGACTGGATTAGAGAGTGCTGAGATTTACCAGCAGGAGGCCTGGGTTAGAGAGTTCAGAGATTTACCAGGAGGTAGCCAGGATTAGAGAGTGCAGAGATTTACCAAAAGGATGCCTGGATTAAAGAGTGCAGCGATTTACCAGCAGGATGCCTGGATCAGAGAGTGCACAGATTTACCAGCAGGATGCCTGAATCAGAGAGTGCAGCGATTTACAAGCAGGATGTCTGGATTAGAGAGTGCAGAGATTTACCAGCAGGATGCCTGGATCAGAGAGTGCAGCGATTTACAAGCAGGATGTCTGGATTAGAGAGTGCAGAGATTTACCAAGAGGATGTCTGGATTAAAGAGTGCAGAGATTTACCGGGAGGATGCCTTGGATTAGAGAGTGCAGAGATTTACCAGCAGGATGCCAGGATTAGAGAGTGCAGAGATTTACCAGCAGGATGCCTGGATTAGAGAGTGCAGAGATTTACCTGCAGGATGCCTGGATCAGAGAGTGCAGCGATTTACCAGCAGGATGTCTGGATTAGAGAGTGCAGAGATTTAACAAGAGGATGCCTGGATTAGAGAGTGCAGAGATTTACCAGCAGGATGCCTGGTTTAGAGAGTGCAGAGATTTACCAGCAGGATGCCTGGATTAGAGAGTGCAGAGATTTACCAACAGGATGCCTGGTTTAGAGAGTGCAGAGATTTACCAGCAGGATGCCTGGATTAGAGAGTGCTGAGATTTACCAGGAGGATGACTGGATTAAAGAGAGCAGAGATTTACCAGCAGGATGCCTGGATTACAGTGCAGAGATTTACCAGCAGGATGTCTGGGTTAGAGAGTGCAGAGATTTCCCAGCAGGATGCCTGGATCAGAGAGTGCAGCGATTTACCAGCAGGATGTCTGGATTAGAGAGTGCAGAGATTTACCAGGAGGATGACAGGATTAAAGAGAACAGAGATTTACCAGCAGGATGCTTGGATTAGAGAGTGCAGAGATTTACCAGCAGGATGTCTGGATTAGAGAGTGCTGAGATTTACCAGCAGGATCCCTGGATTAGAGAGTACAGTTATATAAAAGGAGGATGCCTGGATTAGAGAGTGCTGAGATTTACCAGCAGGAGGCCTGGGTTAGAGAGTTCAGAGATTTACCAGTAGGTAGCCTTGATTAGAGAGTACAGAGATTTACCAAAAGGATGCCTGGATTAAAGAGTGCAGCGATTTACCAGCAGGATGCCTGGATCAGAGAGTGCACAGATTTACCAAGAGGATGCCTGGATTAGAGTGTGCAGAGATTTACCAGCAGGATGTCTGGGTTACAGAGTGCAGCGATTTACCAGCAGGATGTCTGGATTAGAGAGTGCAGAGATTTACCAGCAGGATGTCTGGATTAGAGAGTGCTGAGTTTTACCAGCAGGATCCCTGGATTAGAGAGTACAGTTATATAAACGGAGGATGACTGGATTAGAGAGTGCTGAGATTTACCAGCAGGAGGCCTGGGTTAGAGAGTTCAGAGATTTACCAGGAGGTAGCCAGGATTAGAGAGTGCAGAGATTTACCAAAAGGATGCCTGGATTAAAGAGTGCAGCGATTTACCAGCAGGATGCCTGGATCAGAGAGTGCACAGATTTACCAGCAGGATGCCTGAATCAGAGAGTGCAGCGATTTACAAGCAGGATGTCTGGATCAGAGAGTGCAGCGATTTACAAGCAGGATGTCTGGATTAGAGAGTGCAGAGATTTACCAAGAGGATGTCTGGATTAAAGAGTGCAGAGATTTACCGGGAGGATGCCTTGGATTAGAGAGTGCAGAGATTTACCAGCAGGATGCCAGGATTAGAGAGTGCAGAGATTTACCAGCAGGATGCCTGGATTAGAGAGTGCAGAGATTTACCAGCAGGATGCCTGGATCAGAGAGTGCAGCGATTTACCAGCAGGATGTCTGGATTAGAGAGTGCAGAGATTTAACAAGAGGATGCCTGGATTAGAGAGTGCAGAGATTTACCAGCAGGATGCCTGGTTTAGAGAGTGCAGAGATTTACCAGCAGGATGCCTGGATTAGAGAGTGCAGAGATTTACCAACAGGATGCCTGGTTTAGAGAGTGCAGAGATTTACCAGCAGGATGCCTGGATTAGAGAGTGCTGAGATTTACCAGGAGGATGACTGGATTAAAGAGAGCAGAGATTTACCAGCAGGATGCCTGGATTACAGAGTGCCGAGATTTACCAGCAGGATGCCTGGATTAGAGAGTGCAGAGATTTACCAGCAGGATGCCTGGATTAGAGAGTGCTGAGATTTACCAGCAGGATCCCTGGATTAGAGAGTACAGTTATATAAAAGGAGGATGCCTGGATTAGAGAGTGCAATTATTGGCAAGGAGGATGACTGGATTAGAGAGTGCTGAGATTTACCAGCAGGAGGCCTGGGTAAGAGAGTTCAGAGATTTACCAGGAGGTAGCCAGGATTAGAGAGTGCAGAGATTTACCAAAAGGATGCCAGGATTAAAGAGTGCAGAGATTTACCAGCAGGATGCCTGGATTAGAGAGTGTAGAGATTTACCAGCAGGATGTCTGGATTAGAGAGTGCAGAGATTTACCAGCAGGATGCCTGGATTAGAGAGTGCAGAGATTAACCAGCAGGATGACTGGATTAGAGAGTGTAGAGATTTACCAGCAGGATGTCTGGATTAGAGACTACAGAGATTTACAAGCAGGATGCCTGGATTAGAGAGTGCAGAGATTTATCAGCAGGATGCCTGGATCAGAGTGTGCAGCGATTTACCAGCAGGATGCCTGGATCAGAGAGTGCAGAGATTTACCAGCAGGATGCCTGGATCAGAGAGTGCAGCAATTTACAAGCAGGATGTCTGGATTAGAGAGTGCAGAGATTTACTGGGAGGATGCCTTGGATTAGAGAGTGCAGAGATTTACCAGCAGGATTCCTGAATTAGAGAGTGCAGAGATTGACCAGCAGGTTGCCTGGATTAGAGAGTGCAGAGATTTACCAGCAGGATGTCTGGGTTAGAGGGTGCAGAGATTTACCAGCAGGATGCCTGGATTAGAGAGTGCAGAGATTTACCAGCAGGATGCCTGGATTAGAGAGTGCAGAGATTTACCAGCAGGATGCCTGGATTAGAGAGTGCAGAGATTTACCAGCAGGATGCCTGGATCAGAGAGTGCAGCGATTTACCAGCAGGATGTCTGGATTAGAGAGTGCAGAGATTTACCAGCAGGATGTCTGGATTAGAGAGTGCTGAGTTTTACCAGCAGGATCCCTGGATTAGAGAGTACAGTTATATAAACGGAGGATGCCTGGATTAGAGAGTGCTGAGATTTACCAGCAGGAGGCCTGGGTTAGAGAGTTCAGAGATTTACCAGGAGGTAGCCAGGATTAGAGAGTGCAGAGATTTACCAAAAGGATGCCTGGATTAAAGAGTGCAGAGATTTACCAGCAGTATGCCTGGATTAGAGAGTGCAGAGATTTACCAACAGGATGCCTGGATTAGAGAGTGCTGAGATTTACCAGCAGGATGTCTGGATTAGAGAGTACAGAGATTTACCAGCAGGATGCCTGGATTAGAGAGTGCTGAGATTTACCAGCAGGATGCCTGGATTAGAGAGTACAGTTATTTAAAAGGAGGATGCCTGGATTAGAGAGTGCAAATATTTGCAAGGAGGATGTCTGGATTAGAGAGTGCAGAGATTTACCAAGAGGATGTCTGGATTAGAGTGCAGAGATTTACCTGGAGGATGCCTTGGATTAGAGAGTGCCGAGATTTACCAGCAGGATGCCTGGATTAGAGAGTGCAGAGATTTACCAGCAGGATGTCTGGATTAGAGAGTGCTGAGATTTACCAGCAGGATCCCTGGATTAGAGAGTACAGTTATATAAAAGGAGGATGCCTGGATTAGAGAGTGCAATAATTGGCAAGGAGGATGACTGGATTAGAGAGTGCTGAGATTTACCAGCAGGAGGCCTGGGTAAGAGAGTTCAGAGATTTACCAGGAGGTAGCCAGGATTAGAGAGTGCAGAGATTTACCAAAAGGATGCCAGGATTAAAGAGTGCAGAGATTTACCAGCAGGATGCCTGGATTAGAGAGTGTAGAGATTTACCAGCAGGATGTCTGGATTAGAGAGTGCAGAGATTTACCAGCAGGATGACTGGATTAGAGAGTGTAGAGATTTACCAGCAGGATGTCTGGATTAGAGACTACAGAGATTTACAAGCAGGATGCCTGGATTAGAGAGTGCAGAGATTTATCAGCAGGATGCCTGGATCAGAGAGTGCAGCGATTTACCAGCAGGATGCCTGGATCAGAGAGTGCAGAGATTTACCAGCAGGATGCCTGGATCAGAGAGTGCAGCAATTTACAAGCAGGATGTCTGGATTAGAGAGTGCAGAGATTTACCAGCAGGATGCCTGGATCAGAAAGTGCAGCGATTTACAAGCAGGATATCTGGATTAGAGAGTGCAGAGATTTACTGGGAGGATGCCTTGGATTAGAGAGTGCAGAGATTTACCAGCAGGATTCCTGGATTAGAGAGTGCAGAGATTGACCAGCAGGTTGCCTGGATTAGAGAGTGCAGAGATTTACCAGCAGGATGTCTGGGTTAGAGAGTGCAGAGATTTACCAGCAGGATGCCTGGATTAGAGAGTGCAGAGATTTACCAGCAGGATGCCTGGATTAGAGAGTGCAGAGATTTACCAGCAGGATGCCTGGATTAGAGAGTGCAGAGATTTACCAGCAGGATGCCTGGATCAGAGAGTGCAGCGATTTACCAGCAGGATGTCTGGATTAGAGAGTGCAGAGATTTACCAGCAGGATGTCTGGATTAGAGAGTGCTGAGTTTTACCAGCAGGATCCCTGGATTAGAGAGTACAGTTATATAAACGGAGGATGCCTGGATTAGAGAGTGCTGAGATTTACCAGCAGGAGGCCTGGGTTAGAGAGTTCAGAGATTTACCAGGAGGTAGCCAGGATTAGAGAGTGCAGAGATTTACCAAAAGGATGCCTGGATTAAAGAGTGCAGAGATTTACCAGCAGGATGCCTGGATTAGAGAGTGTAGAGATTTACCAGCAGGATGTCTGGATTAGAGAGTGCAGAGATTTACCAGCAGGATGCCTGGATTAGAGAGTGCAGAGATTAACCAGCAGGATGACTGGATTAGAGAGTGTAGAGATTTACCAGCAGGATGTCTGGATTAGAGACTACAGAGATTTACAAGCAGGATGCCTGGATTAGAGAGTGCAGAGATTTATCAGCAGGATGCCTGGATCAGAGTGTGCAGCGATTTACCAGCAGGATGCCTGGATTAGAGAGTGCAGAGATTTACCAACAGGATGCCTGGATTAGAGAGTGCTGAGATTTACCAGCAGGATGTCTGGATTAGAGAGTACAGAGATTTACCAGCAGGATGCCTGGATTAGAGACTACAGAGATTTACAAGCAGGATGCCTGGATTAGAGAGTGCAGAGATTTATCAGCAGGATGCCTGGATCAGAGTGTGCAGCGATTTACCAGCAGGATGCCTGGATTAGAGAGTGCAGAGATTTACCAACAGGATGCCTGGATTAGAGAGTGCTGAGATTTACCAGCAGGATGTCTGGATTAGAGAGTACAGAGATTTACCAGCAGGATGCCTGGATTAGAGAGTGCGGAGATAGACCAGCAGGTTGCCTGGATTAGAGAGTGCTGAGATTTACCAGCAGGATGCCTGGATTAGAGAGTACAGTTATTTAAAAGGAGGATGCCTGGATTAGAGAGTGCAAATATTTGCAAGGAGGATGTCTGGATTAGAGAGTGCAGAGATTTACCAAGAGGATGTCTGGATTAGAGTGCAGAGATTTACCTGGAGGATGCCTTGGATTAGAGAGTGCAGAGATTTACCAGCTGTATGTCTGGATTAGAGAGTGCAGAGATTTACCAGCAGGATGCCTGGATTAGATAGTGCAGAGATTTACCAGCAGGATGCCTGGATCAGAGAGTGCAGCGATTTACCAGCAGGATGTCTGGATTAGAGAGTGCAGCGATTTACCAGCAGGTTGCCTGGATCAGAGAGTGCAGCGATTTACAAGCATCATGTCTGGATTAGAGAGTACAGAGATTTACCAGCAGGATGCCTGGATTAGAGAGTGCGGAGATAGACCAGCAGGTTGCCTGGATTAGAGAGTGCTGAGATTTACCAGCAGGATGCCTGGATTAGAGAGTACAGTTATTTAAAAGGAGGATGCCTGGATTAGAGAGTGCAAATATTTGCAAGGAGGATGTCTGGATTAGAGAGTGCAGAGATTTACCAAGAGGATGTCTGGATTAGAGTGCAGAGATTTACCAGGAGGATGCCTTGGATTAGAGAGTGCAGAGATTTACCAGCAGTATGTCTGGATTAGAGAGTGCAGAGATTTACCAGCAGGATGCCTGGATTAGAGAGTGCAGAGATTTACCAGCAGGATGCCTGGATCAGAGAGTGCAGCGATTTACCAGCAGGATGTCTGGATTAGAGAGTGCAGAGATTTACCAGGAGGATGACAGGATTAAAGAGAACAGAGATTTACCAGCAGGATGCCTGGATTAGAGAGTGCAGAGATTTACCAGCAGGATGTCTGGATTAGAGAGTGCTGAGATTTACCAGCAGGATCCCTGGATTAGAGAGTACAGTTATATAAAAGGAGGATGCCTGGATTAGAGAGTGCAATTATTTGCAAGGAGGATGACTGGATTAGAGAGTGCTGAGATTTACCAGCAGGAGGCCTGGGTTAGAGAGTTCAGAGATTTACCAGGAGGTAGCCTTGATTAGAGAGTGCAGAGATTTACCAAAAGGATGCCTGGATTAAAGAATGCAGCGATTTACCAGCAGGATGTCTGGGTTACAGAGTGCAGAGATTTAGCAGCAGGATGCCCGGATTAGACTGTTCAGTGATTTAACAGTAGGATGTATGGATTAGAGAGTGCTCAGATTTACCAGCAGGATCCCTAGATTAGAGAGTGCAGAGATTTACCAGCAGGATGCCTGGATCAGAGAGTGCAGCGATTTACAAGCAGGATGTCTGGATTAGAGAGTGCAGAGATTTACCAAGTGGATGTCTGGATTAAAGAGTGCAGAGATTTACCGGGAGGATGCCTTGGAATAATGAGTGCAGAGATTTACCAGCAGGATGCCAGGATTAGAGAGTGCAGAGATTTACCAGCAGGATGCCTGGATTAGAGAGTGCAGAGATTTACCAGCAGGATGCCTGGATCAGAGAGTGCAGCGATTTACCAGCAGGATGTCTGGATTAGAGAGTGCAGAGATTTACCAGCAGGATGCCTGGATTAGAGAGTGCAGAGATTAACCAGCAGGATGACTGGATTAGAGAGTGCAGAGATTTACCAGCAGGATGTCTGGATTAGAGACTGCAGAGATTTACAAGCAGGATGCCTGGATTAGAGAGTGCAGAGATTTATCAGCAGGATGCCTGGATCAGAGAGTGCAGCGATTTACCAGCAGGATGCCTGGATCAGAGAGTGCAGAGATTTACCAGCAGGATGCCTGGATCAGAGAGTGCAGCAATTTACAAGCAGGATGTCTGGATTAGAGAGTGCTGAGATTTACCAGCAGGATGCCTGGATCAGAGAGTGCAGCGATTTACAAGCAGGATGTCTGGATTAGAGAGTGCAGAGATTTACCAAGAGGATGTCTGGATTAAAGAGTGCAGAGATTTACCGGGAGGATGCCTTGGATTAGAGAGTGCAGAGATTTACCAGCAGGATTCCTGGATTAGAGAGTGCAGAGATTGACCAGCAGGTTGCCTGGATTAGAGAGTGCAGAGATTTACCAGCAGGATGTCTGGGTTAGAGAGTGCAGAGATTTACCAGCAGGATGCCTGGTTTAGAGAGTGCAGAGATTTACCTAGAGGATGCCTGGATTAGAGAGTGCAGAGATTTACCAGCAGGATGTCTGGATTAGAGAGTGCAGAGATTTACCAGCAGGATGCCTGGATCAGAGAGTCCAGCGATTTACCAGCAGGCTGTCTGGATTAGAGAGTGCAGAGATTTACCAAGAGGATGCCTGGATTAGTGAGTGCAGAGATTTACCAGCAGGATGCCTGGATTAGAGAGTGCAGAGATTGACCAGCAGGTTGCCTGGATTACAGAGTGCAGAGATTTACCAGCAGGATGTCTGGGTTAGAGAGTGCAGAGATTTACCAGCATGATGCCTGGTTTAGAGAGGGCAGAGATTTACCTAGAGGATGCCTGGATTAGAGAGTGCAGAGATTTACCAGCAGGATGTCTGGATTAGAGAGTGCAGAGATTTACCAGCAGGATGCCTGGATCAGAGAGTCCAGCGATTTACCAGCAGGAGGCCTGGGTTAGAGATTTCAGAGATTTACCAGGGGCAAGCCTGGATTAGAGAGTGCAGAGATTTACCAAAAGGATGCCTGGATTAAAGAGTGCAGAGATTTACCAGCAGGATGCCTGGATTAGAGAGTGCAGAGATTTACGAACAGGATGCCTGGATTAGAGAGTGCGGCGATTGACCAGCAGGTTGCCTGGATTAGAGAGTGCAGAGATTTACCAGCAGGATGCCTGGATTAGAGAGTGCTGAGATTTACCAGGAGGATGACTGGACTAAAGAGAGCAGAGATTTACCAGCAGGATGCCTGGATTACAGAGTGCAGAGATTTACCAGCAGGATGCCTGGATTAGAGAGTGCAGAGATTTACCAGCAGGATGTCTGGATTAGAGAGTGCTGAGATTTACCAGCAGGATCCCTGGATTAGAGAGTACAGTTATATAAAAGGAGGATGCCTGGATTAGAGAGTGCAATTATTTGCAAGGAGGATGACTGGATTAGAGAGTGCTGAGATTTACCAGCAGTAGGCCTGGGTTAGAGAGTTCAGAGATTTACCAGGAGGTAGCCAGGATTAGAGAGTGCAGAGATTTACCAAAAGGATGCCTGGATTAAAGAGTGCAGAGATTAACCAGCAGGATGACTGGATTAGAGAGTGTAGAGATTTACCAACAGGATGCCTGGATTAGAGAGTGCAGAGATTTACCAGCAGGATGTCTGGATTAGAGACTGCAGAGATTTACAAGCAGGATGCCTGGATTAGAGATTGCAGAGATTTATCAGCAGGATGCCTGGATCAGAGAGTGCAGCGATTTGCCAGCAGGATGCCTGGATCAGAGAGTGCAGCAATTTACAAGCAGGATGTCTGGATTAGAGAGTGCAGAGATTTACCAGCAGGATGCCTGGATCAGAGAGTGCAGCGATTTACAAGCAGGATGTCTGGATTAGAGAGTGCAGAGATTTACCAAGAGGATGTCTGGATTAATGAGTGCAGAGATTTACCGGGAGGATGCCTTGGATTAGAGAGCGCAGAGATTTACCAGCAGGATTCCTGGATTAGAGAGTGCAGAGATTGACCAGCAGGTTGCCTGGATTAGAGAGTGCAGAGATTTACCAGCAGGATGTCCGGGTTAGAGAGTGCAGAGATTTACCAGCAGGATGCCTGGTTTAGAGAGTGCAGAGATTTACCTAGAGGATGCCTGGATTAGAGAGTGCAGAGATTTACCAGCAGGATGTCTGGATGAGAGAGTGCAGAGATTTACCAGCAGGATGCCTGGATCAGAGAGTCCAGCGATTTAACAGCAGGCTGTCTGGATTAGAGAGTGCAGAGATTTACCAAGAGGATGCCTGGATTAGTGAGTGCAGAGATTTACCAGCGGGATGCCTGGATTAGAGAGTGCAGAGATTGACCAGCAGGTTGCCTGGATTAGAGCGTGCAGAGATTTACCAGCAGGATGTCTGGGTTAGAGAGTGCAGAGATTTACCAGCAGGATGCCTGGTTTAGAGAGTGCAGAGATTTACCTAGAGGATGCCTGGATTAGAGTGTGCAGAGATTTACCAGAAGGATGTCTGGATTAGAGAGTGCAGAGATTTACCAGCAGGATGCCTGGATCAGAGAGTCCAGCGATTTACCAGCAGGCTGTCTGGATTAGAGAGTGCAGAGATTTACCTAGAGGATGCCTGGATTAGAGAGTGCAGAGATTTACCAGCAGGAGGCCTGGGTTAGAGAGTTCAGAGATTTACCAGGAGCAAGCCTGGATTAGAGAGTGCAGAGATTTACCAGCAGGATGCCTGGATTAGAGAGTGCAGAGATTTACGAACAGGATGCCTGGATTAGAGAGTGCTGAGATTTACCAGGAGGATGACTGGCTTAAAGAGAGCAGAGATTTACCGGCAGGATGCCTGGATTAGAGGGTGCAGAGATTTACCAGCAGGATGACTGGATTAGAGAGTGCAGAGATTAACCAGCAGGATGACTGGATTAGAGAGTGCAGAGATTAACCAGCACGATGACTGGATTAGAGAGTGCAGAGATTTACCAGCAGGATGTCTGGATTGGAGACTGCAGAGATTTACCAGGCGGATGACTGGATCAAATAGTGCAGAGATTTAATAGCAGGATGCCTGGATTAGAGAGTGCAGAGATTTACCAGCAGGATGCTTGGATCAGAGAGTCCAGCGATTTACCAGCAGGCTGTCTGGATTAGAGATTGCTGAGATTTACCAGGAGGTTGACTGGATTAAAGAGAGCAGAGATTTACCAGCAGGATGCCTGGATTAAAGAGTGCAGCGATTTACCAGCAGGATGCCTGGATCAGAGAGTGCAGAGATTTACCAGCAGGATGCCTGGATCAGAGAGTGCAGCGATTTACAAGCAGGATGTCTGGATTAGAGAGTGCAGAGATTTACCAGCAGGATGCCTGGATTAGAGAGTGCAGAGATTTACCAGCAGGATGCCTGGATTAGAGAGTGTAGAGATTTACCAGCAGGATGCCTGGATCAGAGAGTGCAGCGATTTACCAGCAGGATGTCTGGATTAGAGAGTGCTGAGTTTTACCAGCAGGATCCCTGGATTAGAGAGTACAGTTATATAAACGGAGGATGCCTGGATTAGAGAGTGCTGAGATTTACCAGCAGGAGGCCTGGGTTAGAGAGTTCAGTGATTTACCAGGAGGTAGCCAGGATTAGAGAGTGCTGAGATTTACCAGCAGGATGTCTGGATTAGAGAGTACAGAGATTTACCAGCAGGATGCCTGGATTAGAGAGTGCGGAGATTCACCAGCAGGTTGCCTGGATTAGAGAGTGCTGAGATTTACCAGCAGGATGCCTGGATTAGAGAGTACAGTTATTTAAAAGGAGGATGCCTGGATTAGAGAGTGCAAATATTTGCAAGGAGGATGTCTGGATTAGAGAGTGCAGAGATTTACCAAGAGGATGTCTGGATTAGAGTGCAGAGATTTACCAGGAGGATGCCTTGGATTAGAGAGTGCAGAGATTTACCAGCAGTATGTCTGGATTAGAGAGTGCAGAGATTTACCAGCAGGATGCCTGGATTAGATAGTGCAGAGATTTACCAGCAGGATGCCTGGATCAGAGAGTGCAGCGATTTACCAGCAGGATGTCTGGATTAGAGAGTGCAGCGATTTACCAGCAGGTTGCCTGGATCAGAGAGTGCAGCGATTTACAAGCATGATGTCTGGATTAGAGAGTGCAGAGATTTACCAAGAGGATGTCTGGATTAGAGTGCAGAGATTTACCAGGAGGATGCCTTGGATTAGAGAGTGCAGAGATTTACCAGCAGTATGTTTGGATTAGAGAGTGCAGAGATTTACCAGCAGGATGCCTGGATTAGAGAGTGCAGAGATTTCCCAGCAGGATGCCTGGATCAGAGAGTGCAGCGATTTACCAGCAGGATGTCTGGATTAGAGAGTGCAGAGATTTACCAGGAGGATGACAGGATTAAAGAGAACAGAGATTTACCAGCAGGATGCCTGGATTAGAGAGTGCAGAGATTTACCAGCAGGATGTCTGGATTAGAGAGTGCTGAGATTTACCAGCAGGATCCCTGGATTAGAGAGTACAGTTATATAAAAGGAGGATGCCTGGATTAGAGAGTGCAATTATTTGCAAGGAGGATGACTGGATTAGAGAGTGCTGAGATTTACCAGCAGGAGGCCTGGGTTAGAGAGTTCAGAGATTTACCAGGAGGTAGCCTTGATTAGAGAGTGCAGAGATTTACCAAAAGGATGCCTGGATTAAAGAGTGCAGCGATTTACCAGCAGGATGCCTGGATCAGAGAGTGCACAGATTTACCAAGAGGATGCCTGGATTAGAGTGTGCAGAGATTTACCAGCAGGATGTCTGGGTTACAGAGTGCAGAGATTTACCAGCAGGATGCCTGGATTTGACTGTTCAGAGATTTAACAGTAGGATGTATGGATTAGAGAGTGCTGAGATTTACCAGCAGGATCCCTAGATTAGAGAGTACAGTTATATAAAAGGAGGATGCCTGGATTAGAGGATCCAATTATTTGCAAGGAGGATGACTGGATTAGAGAGTGCTGAGATTTACCAGCAGGAGGCCTGGGTTAGAGAGTTCAGAGATTTACCAGGAGGTAGCCAGGCTTAGAGAGTGCAGAGATTTACCAAAAGGATGCCTGGATTAAAGAGTGCAGCGATTTACCAGCAGGATGCCTGGATCAGAGAGTGCACAGATTTACCAGCAGGATGCCTGAATCAGAGAGTGCAGCGATTTACAAGCAGGATGTCTGGATTAGAGAGTGCAGAGATTTACCAGCAGGATGCCTGGATCAGAGAGTGCAGCGATTTACAAGCAGGATCTCTGGATTAGAGAGTGCAGAGATTTACCAAGAGGATGTCTGGATTAAAGAGTGCAGAGATTTACCGGGAGGATGCCTTGGATTAGAGAGTGCAGAGATTTACCAGCAGGATGCCAGGATTAGAGAGTGCAGAGATTTACCAGCAGGATGCCTGGATTAGAGAGTGCAGAGATTTATCAGCAGGATGCCTGGATCAGAGAGTGCAGCGATTTACCAGCAGGATGTCTGGATTAGAGAGTGCAGAGATTTAACAAGAGGATGCCTGGATTAGAGAGTGCAGAGATTTACCAGCAGGATGCCTGGTTTAGAGAGTGCAGAGATTTACCAGCAGGATGCCTGGATTAGAGAGTGCAGAGATTTACCAGCAGGATGCCTGGTTTAGAGAGTGCAGAGATTTACCAGCAGGATGCCTGGATTAGAGAGTGCTGAGATTTACCAGGAGGATGACTGGATTAAAGAGAGCAGAGATTTACCAGCAGGATGCCTGGATTACAGAGTGCAGAGATTTACCAGCAGGATGCCTGGATTAGAGAGTGCAGAGATTTACCAGCAGGATGTCTGGATTAGAGAGTGCTGAGATTTACCAGCAGGATCCCTGGATTAGAGAGTACAGTTATATAAAAGGAGGATGCCTGGATTAGAGAGTGCAATTATTGGCAAGGAGGATGACTGGATTAGAGAGTGCTGAGATTTACCAGCAGGAGGCCTGGGTAAGAGAGTTCAGAGATTTACCAGGAGGTAGCCAGGATTAGAGAGTGCAGAGATTTACCAAAAGGATGCCAGGATTAAAGAGTGCAGAGATTTACCAGCAGGATGCCTGGATTAGAGAGTGTAGAGATTTACCAGCAGGTTGTCTGGATTAGAGAGTGCAGAGATTTACCAGCAGGATGCCTGGATTAGAGAGTGCAGAGATTAACCAGCAGGATGACTGGATTAGAGAGTGTAGAGATTTACCAGCAGGATGTCTGGATTAGAGACTGCAGAGATTTACAAGCAGGATGCCTGGATTAGAGAGTGCAGAGATTTATCAGCAGGATGCCTGGATCAGAGAGTGCAGCGATTTACCAGCAGGATGCCTGGATCAGAGAGTGCAGAGATTTACCAGCAGGATGCCTGGATCAGAGAGTGCAGCAATTTACAAGCAGGATGTCTGGATTAGAGAGTGCAGAGATTTACCAGCAGGATGCCTGGATCATAAATGCAGCGATTTACAAGCAGGATATCTGGATTAGAGAGTGCAGAGATTTACTGGGAGGATGCCTTGGATCAGAGAGTGCAGAGATTTACCAGCAGGATTCCTGGATTAGAGAGTGCAGAGATTGACCAGCAGGTTGCCTGGATTAGAGAGTGCAGAGATTTACCAGCAGGATGTCTGGGTTAGAGAGTGCAGAGATTTACCAGCAGGATGCCTGGTTTAGAGAGTGCAGAGATTTACCTAGAGGATGCCTGGATTAGAGTGCAGAGATTTACCAGCAGGATGACTGGATTAGAGAGTGCAGAGATTTACCAGCAGGATGCCTGGATCAGAGAGTCCAGCGATTTACCTGCAGGCTGTCTGGATTAGAGAGTGCAGAGATTTACCAGCAGGATGTCTGGGTTAGAGAGTGCAGACATTTACCAGCAGGGTGCCTGGTTTAGAGAGTGCAGAGATTTACCTAGAGGATGCCTGGATTAGAGAGTGCAGATATTTACCAGCAGGATGCCTGGATCAGAGAGTCCAGCGATTTACCAGCAGGCTGTCTGGATTAGAGAGTGCAGAGATTTACCTAGAGGATGCCTGGATTAGAGAGTGCAGAGATTTACCAGCAGGAGTCCTGGGTTAGAGAGTTCAGAGATTTACCAGGAGCAAGCCTGGATTAGAGAGTGCAGAGATTTACCAAAAGGATGCCTGGATTAAAGAGTGCAGAGATTTACCGGCAGTATGCCTGGATTAGAGAGTGCAGAGATTTACGAACAGGATGCCTGGATTCGAGAGTGCTGAGATTTACCAGGAGGATGACTGGATTAAAGAGAGAAGAGATTTACCAGCAGGATGCCTGGATTAGAGAGTGCTGAGATTTACCAGGAGGATGACTGGATTAAAGAGAGCAGAGATTTACCAGCAGGATGCCTGGATTACAGAGTGCAGAGATTTACCAGCAGGATGCCTGGATTAGAGAGTGCAGAGATTTACCAGCAGGATGTCTGGATTAGAGAGTGCTGAGATTTACCAGCAGGATCCCTGGATTAGAGAGTACAGTTATATAAAAGGAGGATGCCTGGATTAGAGAGTGCAATTATTGGCAAGGAGGATGACTGGATTAGAGAGTGCTGAGATTTACCAGCAGGAGGCCTGGGTAAGAGAGTTCAGAGATTTACCAGGAGGTAGCCAGGATTAGAGAGTGCAGAGATTTACCAAAAGGATGCCAGGATTAAAGAGTGCAGAGATTTACCAGCAGGATGCCTGGATTAGAGAGTGTAGAGATTTACCAGCAGGTTGTCTGGATTAGAGAGTGCAGAGATTTACCAGCAGGATGCCTGGATTAGAGAGTGCAGAGATTAACCAGCAGGATGACTGGATTAGAGAGTGTAGAGATTTACCAGCAGGATGTCTGGATTAGAGACTGCAGAGATTTACAAGCAGGATGCCTGGATTAGAGAGTGCAGAGATTTATCAGCAGGATGCCTGGATCAGAGAGTGCAGCGATTTACCAGCAGGATGCCTGGATCAGAGAGTGCAGAGATTTACCAGCAGGATGCCTGGATCAGAGAGTGCAGCAATTTACAAGCAGGATGTCTGGATTAGAGAGTGCAGAGATTTACCAGCAGGATGCCTGGATCATAAATGCAGCGATTTACAAGCAGGATATCTGGATTAGAGAGTGCAGAGATTTACTGGGAGGATGCCTTGGATCAGAGAGTGCAGAGATTTACCAGCAGGATTCCTGGATTAGAGAGTGCAGAGATTGACCAGCAGGTTGCCTGGATTAGAGAGTGCAGAGATTTACCAGCAGGATGTCTGGGTTAGAGAGTGCAGAGATTTACCAGCAGGATGCCTGGTTTAGAGAGTGCAGAGATTTACCTAGAGGATGCCTGGATTAGAGTGCAGAGATTTACCAGCAGGATGACTGGATTAGAGAGTGCAGAGATTTACCAGCAGGATGCCTGGATCAGAGAGTCCAGCGATTTACCTGCAGGCTGTCTGGATTAGAGAGTGCAGAGATTTACCAGCAGGATGTCTGGGTTAGAGAGTGCAGACATTTACCAGCAGGGTGCCTGGTTTAGAGAGTGCAGAGATTTACCTAGAGGATGCCTGGATTAGAGAGTGCAGATATTTACCAGCAGGATGCCTGGATCAGAGAGTCCAGCGATTTACCAGCAGGCTGTCTGGATTAGAGAGTGCAGAGATTTACCTAGAGGATGCCTGGATTAGAGAGTGCAGAGATTTACCAGCAGGAGTCCTGGGTTAGAGAGTTCAGAGATTTACCAGGAGCAAGCCTGGATTAGAGAGTGCAGAGATTTACCAAAAGGATGCCTGGATTAAAGAGTGCAGAGATTTACCGGCAGTATGCCTGGATTAGAGAGTGCAGAGATTTACGAACAGGATGCCTGGATTCGAGAGTGCTGAGATTTACCAGGAGGATGACTGGATTAAAGAGAGAAGAGATTTACCAGCAGGATGCCTGGATTAGAGAGTGCAGAGATTTACCAGCAGGATGACTGGATTAGAGAGTGCAGAGATTAACCAGCAGGATGACTGGATTAGAGAGTGCAGAGATTAACCAGCACGATGACTGGATTAGAGAGTGCAGAGATTTACCAGCAGGATGTCTGGATTAGAGACTGCAGAGATTTACCAGGCGGATGACTGGATCAAATAGTGCAGAGATTTACCAGCAGGATGCCTGGATTAGAGAGTGCAGAGATTTACCAGCAGGATGCTTGGATCAGAGAGTCCAGCGATTTACCAGCAGGCTGTCTGGATTAGAGATTGCTGAGATTTACCAGGAGGATGACTGGATTAAAGAGAGCAGAGATTTACCAGCAGAATGCCTGGATTAGAGAGTGCAGAGATTTATCAAATCGATGCCTGGATTAAAGAGTGCAGCGATTTACCAGCAGAATGCCTGGATCAGAGAGTGCACAGATTTACCAGCAGGATGCCTGGATCAGAGAGTGCAGCGATTTACAAGCAGGATGTCTGGATTAGAGAGTGAAGAGATTTACCAGCAGGATGTCTGGATTAGAGAGTGCAGAGATTTACCAAGAGGATGTCTGGATTAAAGAGTGAAGAGATTTACCGGGAGGATGCCTTGGATTAGAGAGTGCAGAGATTTACCAGCAGGATGCCTAGATTAGAGAGTGCAGAGATTTACAAGCAGAATGCCTGGATTAGAGAGTGCAGAGATTAACCAGCAGGATGCCTGGATCAGAGAGTGCAGTGATTTACCAGCAGGATGTCTGGATTAGAGAGTGCAGAGATATACCAGCAGGATGTCTGGATTAGAGAGTACAGTTATATAAACGGAGGATGCCTGGATTAGAGAGTGCTGAGATTTACCAGCAGGAGGCCTCGGTTAGAGAGTTCAGAGATTTACCAGGAGGTAGCCTTGATTAGAGAGTGCAGAGATTTACCAAAAGGATGCCTGGATTAAAGAGTGCAGTGATTTACCAGCAGGATGCCTGGATCAGAGAGTGCACAGATTTACCAAGAGGATGCCTGGATTAGAGTGTGCAGAGATTTACCAGCAGGATGTCTGGGTTACAGAGTGCAGAGATTTACCAGCAGGATGCCTGGATTAGACTGTTCAGAGATTTAACAGTAGTATGTATGGATTAGAGAGTGCTGAGATTTACCAGCAGGAACCCTAGATTAGAGAGTACAGTTATATAAAAGGAGGATGCCTGGATTATAGGATCCAATTATTTGCAAGGAGGATGACTGGATTAGAGAGTGCTGAGATTTACCAGCAGGAGGCCTGGGTTAGAGAGTTCAGAGATTTACCAGGAGGTAGCCAGGATTAGAGAGTGCAGAGATTTACCAAAAGGATGCCTGGATTAAAGAGTGCAGCGATTTACCAGCAGGATGCCTGGATCAGAGAGTGCACAGATTTACCAGCAGGATGCCTGGATCAGAGAGTGCAGCTATTTACAAGCAGGATGTCTGGATTAGAGAGTGCAGAGATTTACTAGCAGGATGTCTGGGTTAGAGAGTGCAGAGATTGACCAGCAGGATGCCTGGATCAGAGAGTGCACAGATTTACCAGCAGGATGCCTGGATCAGAGAGTGCAGCTATTTACAAGCAGGATGTCTGGATTAGAGAGTGCAGAGATTTACCAGCAGGATGTCTGGGTTAGAGAGTGCAGAGATTTACCAGCAGGATGTCTGGATTAGAGAGTGCAGAGATTTACCAAGAGGATGCCTGGGTTAGAGAGTTCAGAGATTTACCAGGAGGTAGCCTGGATTAGAGAGTGCAGAGATTTACCAAAAGGATGCCTGGATTAAAGAGTGCAGAGATTTACCAGCAGAATGTCTGGATTAGAGAGTGCAGAGATTTATGAACAGGATGCCTGGATTAGAGAGTGCAGAGATTTACCAGCAGGTTGCATGGATTAGAGAGTGCAGAGATTTACCAGCAGGTTGCCTGGATTAGAGAGTGTAGAGATTTACCAGCAGGATGCCTGGATTAGAGAGTGCAGAGATTGACCAGCAGGTTGCCTGGATTAGAGAGTGCAGAGATTTACCAGCAGGATGTCTGGGTTAGAGAGTGCAGAGATTTACCAGCAGGATGCCTGGATAAGACAGTTCAGAGATTTACCAGCAGGATGTCTGGATTAGAGAGTGCAGAGATTTATCAGCAGGATGCCTGGATTAGAGAGTGCTGAAATTTACCAGCAGGATCCCTGGATTAGAGAGTACAGTTATTTAAAAGGAGGATGCCTGGATTGGAGAGTGCAATTATTTGCAAGGAGGATGACTGGATTAGAGTGTGCTGAGATGTACCAGCAGGAGGCCTTGGTTAGAGAGTTCAGAGATTTACCAGTAGGTAGTCTGGATTAGAGAGTGCAGAGATTTACCAAATGGATGACTGGATTAAAGAGTGCAGAGTTTTACCAGCAGGATGCCTGGATTAGAGAGTGCAGAGATTTATCAACAGGATGCGTGGATTAGAGAGTGCGGAGATTGACCAGCAGGTTGCCTGGATTAGAGAGTGCAGAGATTTACCAGCAGGATGCCTGGATTAGAGAGTACAGTTATTTAAAAGGAGGATGCCTGGATTAGAGATTGCAGAGATTTACCAGCAGGTTGCCTGGATTAGAGAGTGCAGAGATTTACCAGCAGGATGTCTGGATTAGAGAGTGCAGAGATTTATCAGCAGGATGCCTGGATTAGAGAGTGCAAATATTTGCAAGGAGGATGACTGGATTAGAGAGTGCTGAGATTTACCAGCAGGAGGCCTGGGTTTGAGAGTTCAGAGATTTACCAGGAGGAAGCTTGGATTAGAGATTGCAGAGATTTACCAAAAGGATGCCTGTATTAAAGAGTGCAGAGATTTACTGGGAGGATGCCTTGGATTAGAGAGTGCAGAGATCTACCAGCAGGATGCCCGGATTAGAGAGTGCAGAGATTTACCAACAGGATGCCTGGATTAGAGAGTGCAGAGATTTACCAAGAGGATGCCTGGATTAGAGAGTGCAGAGATTTACCAGCAGGATGCCTGGTTTAGAGAGTACAGTTATTTAAAAGGAGGATGCCTGGATTAGAGAGTGCAATTACTCGCAAGAAGGATGACTGGATTAGAGAGTGCTCAGATTTACCAGCAGGATGCCTGGTTTAGACTGTACAGTAATTTAAAAGGAGGATGCCTGGATTAGAGAGTGCAATTATTTGCAAGTAGGATGTCTGGATTGGAGAGTGCTGAGATTTACCAGTAGCAGGCCTGGGTTAGAGAGTGTGGAGATTGACCAGCAGGTTGCCGGGATTAGAGAGTGCAGAGATTTACCAACAGGATTCCTGAATTAGAGAGGGCAGAGATTTACCAGCAGGATGACTGGATTAGAGAGTTCAGAGATCTACCAGGATGATGCCTGGATTACAGAGTGCAGAGTTTTACCAGCAGGATGCCTGGATTAGAGAATGCAGAGATTTACCTGCAGGATGACTGGATCAAAGAGTGCAGAGATTCAACAGCAGGATGCCTGGGTTAGAGAGTTCAGAGATTTACCAGGAGGATGACTGGATTAGAGAGTGCAGAGAGTTACCAATAGCATGCCTGGATTAAAGAGAGCAGAGATTTACCAGCAGCATGCCTGGATTAGAGAGTGCAGAGATTTACCAGCAGGATGCCTGGATTAGAAAGTGCAGAGAGTTACCTGGAGAATGCCTGGATTAGTCAGTGCAGAGATTTACCTGCAGGTTGCCTGGATTAGAGAGTGCAGAGATTTACCAGGAGGATGCCTGGATTAGAGAGTTCAGAGATT
The DNA here is from genome assembly GCF_030144855.1 of Hypanus sabinus. Lineage (NCBI taxonomy): Eukaryota > Metazoa > Chordata > Chondrichthyes > Myliobatiformes > Dasyatidae > Hypanus > Hypanus sabinus. Next base: position 84,517,343 of record NC_082708.1, read on the forward strand.
TACCAGCAGGATGCCTGTATTAGAGACTGCAGAGATTGACCAGCAGGTTGCCTGGATTAGAGAGTGCAGAGATTTACCAACAGGATTCCTGGATTAGAGAGGGCAGAGATTTACCAGGAGGATGCCTGGATTAGAGAGTGCAATTATTGGCAAGGAGGATGACTGGATTAGAGAGTGCTGAGATTTACCAGCAGGAGGCCTGGGTAAGAGAGTTCAGAGATTTACCAGGAGGTAGCCAGGATTAGAGAGTGCAGAGATTTACCAAAAGGATGCCAGGATTAAAGAGTGCAGAGATTTACCAGCAGGATGCCTGGATTAGAGAGTGTAGAGATTTACCAGCAGGATGTCTGGATTAGAGAGTGCAGAGATTTACCAGCAGGATGCCTGGATTAGAGAGTGCAGAGATTAACCAGCAGGATGACTGGATTAGAGAGTGTAGAGATTTACCAGCAGGATGTCTGGATTAGAGACTGCAGAGATTTACAAGCAGGATGCCTGGATTAGAGAGTGCAGAGATTTATCAGCAGGATGCCTGGATCAGAGAGTGCAGCGATTTACCAGCAGGATGCCTGGATCAGAGACTGCAGAGATTTACCAGCAGGATGCCTGGATCAGAGAGTGCAGCAATTTACAAGCAGGATGTCTGGATTAGAGAGTGCAGAGATTTACCAGCAGGATGCCTGGATCATAAAGTGCAGCGATTTACAAGCAGGATATCTGGATTAGAGAGTGCAGAGATTTACTGGGAGGATGCCTTGGATCAGAGAGTGCAGAGATTTACCAGCAGGATTCCTGGATTAGAGAGTGCAGAGATTGACCAGCAGGTTGCCTGGATTAGAGAGTGCAGAGATTTACCAGCAGGATGTCTGGGTTAGAGAGTGCAGAGATTTACCAGCAGGATGCCTGGTTTAGAGAGTGCAGAGATTTACCTAGAGGATGCCTGGATTAGAGTGCAGAGATTTACCAGCAGGATGACTGGATTAGAGAGTGCAGAGATTTACCAGCAGGATGCCTGGATCAGAGAGTCCAGCGATTTACCTGCAGGCTGTCTGGATTAGAGAGTGCAGAGATTTACCAGCAGGATGTCTGGGTTAGAGAGTGCAGAGATTTACCAGCAGGGTGCCTGGTTTAGAGAGTGCAGAGATTTACCTAGAGGATGCCTGGATTAGAGAGTGCAGATATTTACCAGCAGGATGCCTGGATCAGAGAGTGCAGCGATTTACCAGCAGGCTGTCTGGATTAGAGAGTGCAGAGATTTACCTAGAGGATGCCTGGATTAGAGAGTGCAGAGATTTACCAGCAGGAGTCCTGGGTTAGAGAGTTCAGAGATTTACCAGGAGCAAGCCTGGATTAGAGAGTGCAGAGATTTACCAAAAGGATGCCTGGATTAAAGAGTGCAGAGATTTACCGGCAGTATGCCTGGATTAGAGAGTGCAGAGATTTACGAACAGGATGCCTGGATTCGAGAGTGCTGAGATTTACCAGGAGGATGACTGGATTAAAGAGAGAAGAGATTTACCAGCAGGATGCCTGGATTAGAGAGTGCAGAGATTTACCAGCAGGATGACTGGATTAGAGAGTGCAGAGATTAACCAGCAGGATGACTGGATTAGAGAGTGCAGAGATTAACCAGCACGATGACTGGATTAGAGAGTGCAGAGATTTACCAGCAGGATGTCTGGATTAGAGACTGCAGAGATTTACCAGGCGGATGACTGGATCAAATAGTGCAGAGATTTACCAGCAGGATGCCTGGATTAGAGAGTGCAGAGATTTACCAGCAGGATGCTTGGATCAGAGAGTCCAGCGATTTACCAGCAGGCTGTCTGGATTAGAGATTGCTGAGATTTACCAGGAGGATGACTGGATTAAAGAGAGCAGAGATTTACCAGCATGATGCCTGGATTAGAGAGTGCAGAGATTTATCAAATCGATGCCTGGATTAAAGAGTGCAGCGATTTACCAGCAGAATGCCTGGATCAGAGAGTGCACAGATTTACCAGCAGGATGCCTGGATCAGAGAGTGCAGCGATTTACAAGCAGGATGTCTGGATTAGAGAGTGAAGAGATTTACCAGCAGGATGTCTGGATTAGAGAGTGCAGAGATTTACCAAGAGGTTGTCTGGATTAAAGAGTGAAGAGATTTACCGGGAGGATGCCTTGGATTAGAGAGTGCAGAGATTTACCAGCAGGATGCCTAGATTAGAGAGTGCAGAGATTTACCAGCAGGATGCCTGGATTAGAGAGTGCAGAGATTAACCAGCAGGATGCCTGGATCAGAGAGTGCAGCGATTTACCAGCAGGATGTCTGGATTAGAGAGTGCAGAGATATACCAGCAGGATGTCTGGATTAGAGAGTACAGTTATATAAACGGAGGATGCCTGGATTAGAGAGTGCTGAGATTTACCAGCAGGAGGCCTGGGTTAGAGAGTTCAGAGATTTACCAGGAGGTAGCCTTGATTAGAGAGTGCAGAGATTTACCAAAAGGATGCCTGGATTAAAGAGTGCAGTGATTTACCAGCAGGATGCCTGGATCAGAGAGTGCACAGATTTACCAAGAGGATGACTGGATTAGAGTGTGCAGAGATTTACCAGCAGGATGTCTGGGTTACAGATTGCAGAGATTTACCAGCAGGATGCCTGGATTAGACTGTTCAGAGATTTAACAGTAGTATGTATGGATTAGAGAGTGCTGAGATTTACCAGCAGGATCCCTAGATTAGAGAGTACAGTTATATAAAAGGAGGATGCCTGGATTAGAGGATCCAATTATTTGCAAGGAGGATGACTGGATTAGAGAGTGCTGAGATTTACCAGCAGGAGGCCTGGGTTAGAGAGTTCAGAGATTTACCAAAAGGATGCCTGGATTAAAGAGTGCAGCGATTTACCAGCAGGATGCCTGGATCAGAGAGTGCACAGATTTACCAGCAGGATGCCTGGATCAGAGAGTGCAGCTATTTACAAGCAGGATGTCTGGATTAGAGAGTGCAGAGATTTACTAGCAGGATGTCTGGGTTAGAGAGTGCAGAGATTTATCAGCAGGATGCCTGGATTAGAGAGTCCAGCGATTTACCAGCAGGCTGTCTGGATTAGAGAGTGCAGAGATTTACCAAGAGGATGACTGGATTAAAGAGAGCAGAGATTTACCAGCAGGATGCCTGGATTAGAGAGTGCAGATATTTACCAGCAGGATGTCTGGATTAGAGAGTGCAGAGATTTATGAACAGGATGCCTGGATTAGAGAGTGCAGAGATTTACCAGCAGGTTGCATGGATTAGAGAGTGCAGAGATTTACCAGCAGGTTGCCTGGATTAGAGAGTGTAGAGATTTACCAGCAGGATGCCTGGATTAGAGAGTGCAGAGATTGACCAGCAGGTTGCCTGGATTAGAGAGTGCAGAGATTTACCAGCAGGATGTCTGGGTTAGAGAGTGCAGAGATTTACCAGCAGGATGCCTGGATAAGACAGTTCAGAGATTTACCAGCAGGATGTCTGGATTAGAGAGTGCAGAGATTTATCAGCAGGATGCCTGGATTAGAGAGTGCTGAAATTTACCAGCAGGATCCCTGGATTAGAGAGTACAGTTATTTAAAAGGAGGATGCCTGGATTGGAGAGTGCAATTATTTGCAAGGAGGATGACTGGATTAGAGTGTGCTGAGATGTACCAGCAGGAGGCCTTGGTTAGAGAGTTCAGAGATTTACCAGTAGGTAGTCTGGATTAGAGAGTGCAGAGATTTACCAAATGGATGACTGGATTAAAGAGTGCAGAGTTTTACCAGCAGGATGCCTGGATTAGAGAGTGCAGAGATTTATCAACAGGATGCGTGGATTAGAGAGTGCGGAGATTGACCAGCAGGTTGCCTGGATTAGAGAGTGCAGAGATTTACCAGCAGGATGCCTGGATTAGAGAGTACAGTTATTTAAAAGGAGGATGCCTGGATTAGAGATTGCAGAGATTTACCAGCAGGTTGCCTGGATTAGAGAGTGCAGAGATTTACCAGCAGGATGTCTGGATTAGAGAGTGCAGAGATTTATCAGCAGGATGCCTGGATTAGAGAGTGCAAATATTTGCAAGGAGGATGACTGGATTAGAGAGTGCTGAGATTTACCAGCAGGAGGCCTGGGTTTGAGAGTTCAGAGATTTACCAGGAGGAAGCTTGGATTAGAGATTGCAGAGATTTACCAAAAGGATGCCTGTATTAAAGAGTGCAGAGATTTACTGGGAGGATGCCTTGAATTAGAGAGTGCAGAGATTTACCAACAGGATGCCTGGATTAGAGAGTGCAGAGATTTACCAAGAGGATGCCTGGATTAGAGAGTGCAGAGATTTACCAGCAGGATGCCTGGTTTAGAGAGTACAGTTATTTAAAAGGAGGATGCCTGGATTAGAGAGTGCAATTACTCGCAAGAAGGATGACTGGATTAGAGAGTGCTCAGATTTACCAGCAGGATGCCTGGTTTAGACTGTACAGTTATTTAAAAGGAGGATGCCTGGATTAGAGAGTGCAATTATTTGCAAGTAGGATGTCTGGATTGGAGAGTGCTGAGATTTACCAGTAGCAGGCCTGGGTTAGAGAGTGTGGAGATTGACCAGCAGGTTGCCGGGATTAGAGAGTGCAGAGATTTACCAACAGGATTCCTGAATTAGAGAGGGCAGAGATTTACCAGCAGGATGACTGGATTAGAGAGTTCAGAGATCTACCAGGATGATGCCTGGATTACAGAGTGCAGAGTTTTACCAGCAGGATGCCTGGATTAGAGAATGCAGAGATTTACCTGCAGGATGACTGGATCAAAGAGTGCAGAGATTCAACAGCAGGATGCCTGGGTTAGCGAGTTCAGAGATTTACCAGGAGGATGACTGGATTAGAGAGTGCAGAGAGTTACCAATAGCATGCCTGGATTAAAGAGAGCAGAGATTTACCAGCAGCATGCCTGGATTAGAGAGTGCAGAGATTTACCAGCAGGATGCCTGGATTAGAAAGTGCAGAGAGTTACCTGGAGAATGCCTGGATTAGTCAGTGCAGAGATTTACCTGCAGGTTGCCTGGATTAGAGAGTGCAGAGATTTACCAGGAGGATGCCTGGATTAGAGAGTTCAGAGATTTACCAGCAGAATGCCTGTATTAGAGACTGCAGAGATTGACCAGCAGGTTGCCTGGATTAGAGAGTGCAGAGATTTACCAACAGGATTCCTGGATTAGAGAGGGCAGAGATTTACCAGGAGGATGACCGGATTAGAGAGTTCAGAGATCTACCAGGATGATGCCTGGATTACAGAGTGCAGAGTTTTACCAGCAGGATGCCTGGATTAGAGTGTTCAGAGATTTACCAGGAGTATGCCTTGATTAAAGAGTGCAGAGATTTACCAGCAGGATGCCTGGTTTAGAGAGTGCAGAGATTTACCAGCAGGATGTCTGGGTTAGAGAGTGCAGAGATTTAGCAGCAGGATGCCTGGATTAGACAGTGCAGAGATTTACCAGCAGGATGTCTGGATTAGAGAGTGCTGAGATTTACCAGCAGGATCCCTGGATTAGAGAGTACAGTTATATAAAAGGAGGATGCCTGGATTAGAGAGTGCAATTATTTGCAAGGAGGATGACTGGATTAGAGAGTGCTGACAATTACCAGCAGGAGGCCTGGGTTAGAGAGTTCAGAGATTTACCAGGAGGTAGCCAGGATTAGAGAGTGCAGAGATTTACCAAAAGGATGCCTGGATTAAAGAGTGCAGAGATTTACCAGCAGTATGCCTGGATTAGAGAGTGCAGAGATTTACCAACAGGATGCCTGGTTTAGAGAGTGCTGAGATTTACCAGCAGGATGTCTGGATTAGAGAGTAGAGAGATTTACCAGCAGGATGCCTGGATTAGAGAGTGCGGAGATTGACCAGCAGGTTGCCTGGATTAGAGAGTGCTGAGATTTACCAGCAGGATGCCTGGATTAGAGAGTACAGTTATTTAAAAGGAGGATGCCTGGATTAGAAAGTGCAAATATTTGCAAGGAGGATGACTGGATTAGAGAGTGCTGAGATTTTCCAGCAGGAGGCCTGGGTTAGAGAGTTCAGAGATTTACCAGGAGGAAGCTTGGATTAGAGAGTGCAGAGATTTACCAAAAGGATGCCTGGATTAAAGAGTGCAGAGAATTACCGGGAGGATGCCTTGGATTAGAGAGTGTAGAGATTTACCAGCAGGATGTCTGGATTAGAGAGTGCAGAGATTTACCAGCAGGATGCCTGGATTAGAGAGTGCAGAGTTTAACCAGCAGGATGACTGGATTAGAGAGTGTAGAGATTTACCAGCAGTATGTCTGGATTAGAGACTGCAGAGATTTACAAGCAGGATGCCTGGATTAGAGAGTGCAGAGATTTATCAGCAGGATGCCTGGATCAGAGAGTGCAGCGATTTACCAGCAGGATGCCTGTATTAGAGAGTACAGAGATTGACCAGCAGGTTGCCTAGATTAGAGAGTGCTGAGATTTACCAGCAGGATGCCTGGATTAGAGAGTGCAGAGATTTACCAAGAGGATGGCTGGATTAGAGTGTGCAGAGATTGACCAGCAGGTTGCCTAGATTAGAGAGTGCTGAGATTTACCAGCAGGATGTCTGGGTTACAGAGTGCAGAGATTTACCAGCAGGATGCCTGGATTAGACTGTTCAGAGATTTACCAGTAGGATGTCTGGATTAGAGAGTGCTGAGATTTACCAGCAGGATCCCTAGATTAGAGAGTACAGTTATATAAAAGGAGGATGCCTGGATTAGAGAGTGCAGAGATTTACCAAGAGGATGGCTGGATTAGAGTGTGCAGAGATTGACCAGCAGGTTGCCTAGATTAGAGAGTGCTGAGATTTACCAGCAGGATGTCTGGGTTACAGAGTGCAGAGATTTACCAGCAGGATGCCTGGATTAGACTGTTCAGAGATTTACCAGTAGGATGTCTGGATTAGAGAGTGCTGAGATTTACCAGAAGGATCCCTAGATTAGAGAGTACAGTTATATAAAAGGAGGATGCCTGGATTAGAGAGTGCAATTATTTGCAAGGAGGATGCCTGGATTAGAGAGTGCTGAGATTTAACAGCAGGAGGCCTGGGTTAGAGAGTTCAGAGATTTACCAGGAGGTAGCATGGATTAGAGATTGCAGAGATTTACCAGCAGGATGTCTGGATTAGAGAGTGCAGAGATTTACCAGCAGGATGTCTGGGTTACAGAGTGCAGAGATTTACCAGCAGGATGCCTGGATTAGACTGTTCAGAGATTTACCCCTAGGATGTCTGGATTAGAGAGTGCTGAGATTTACCAGCAGGATCCCTAGATTAGAGAGTACAGTTATATAAAAGGAGGATGCCTGGATTAGAGAGTGCAATTATTTGCAAGGAGGATGCCTGGATTAGAGAGTGCTGAGATTTAACAGCAGGAGGCCTGGGTTAGAGAGTTCAGAGATTTACCAGGAGGTAGCATGGATTAGAGATTGCAGAGATTTACCAGCAGGATGTCTGGATTAGAGAGTGCAGAGATTTACCAGCAGGATGTCTGGATTAGAGAGTGCAGAGATTTACCAGCAGGTTGCCTGGATTAGAGAGTGCAGAGCTTGACCAGCAGGTTGCCTGGATCAGAGAGTGCAGCGATTTACCAGCAGGATGTCTGGATTAGAGAGTGCAGAGATTTACCAAGAGGATGCCTGGGTTAGAGAGTTCAGAGATTTACCAGGAGGTAGCCTGGATTAGAGAGTGCAGAGATTTACCAAAAGGATGCCTGGATTAAAGAGTGCAGAGATTTACCAGCAGGATGTCTGGATTAGAGAGTGCAGAGATTTATGAACAGGATGCCTGGATTAGAGAGTGCAGAGATTTACCAGCAGGTTGCATGGATTAGAGAGTGCAGAGATTGACCAGCAGGTTGCCTGGATTAGAGAGTGTAGAGATTTACCAGCAGGATGCCTGGATTAGAGAGTGCAGAGATTGACCAGCAGATTGCCTGGATTAGAGAGTGCAGAGATTTACCAAGAGGATGCCAGGATTAGAGAGTGCAGAGATTTACCAGCAGGATGTCTGGGTTAGAGAGTGCAGAGATTTACCAGCAGGATGCCTGGATAAGACAGTTCAGAGATTTACCAGCAGGATGTCTGGATTAGAGAGTGCAGAGATTTATCAGCAGGATGCCTGGATTAGAGAGTGCTGAAATTTACCAGCAGGATCCCTGGATTAGAGAGTACAGTTATTTAAAAGGAGGATGCCTGGATTGGAGAGTGCAATTATTTGCAAGGAGGATGACTGGATTAGAGTGTGCTGAGATGTACCAGCAGGAGGCCTTGCTAGAGAGTTCAGAGATTTACCAGTAGGTAGTCTGGATTAGAGAGTGCAGAGATTTACCAAATGGATGCCTGGATTAAAGAGTGCAGAGTTTTACCAGCAGGATGCCTTGATTAGAGAGTGCAGAGATTTATCAACAGGATGCGTGGATTAGAGAGTGCGGAGATTGACCAGCAGGTTGCCTGGATTAGAGAGTGCAGAGATTTACCAGCAGGATGCCTGGATTAGAGAGTACAGTTATTTAAAAGGAGGATGCCTGGATTAGAGATTGCAGAGATTTACCAGTAGGTTGCCTGGATTAGAGAGTGCAGAGATTTACCAGCAGGATGTCTGGATTAGAGAGTGCAGAGATTTACCAACAGGATTCCTGGATTAGAGAGGGCAGAGATTTACCAGGAGGATGACTGGATTAGAGAGTTCAGAGATCTACCAGGATGATGCCTGGATTACAGAGTGCAGAGTTTTACCAGCAGGATGCCTGGATTAGAGTGTTCAGAGATTTACCAGGAGAATGCCTTGATTAGAGAGTGCAGAGATTTACCAAGAGGATGCCTAGATTAGAGCGTGCAGAGATTTTCCAGCAGGATGTCTGGACTAGAGAGTGCAGAGAGTTACAAGGAGGATGCCTGGATTAGAGAGTGCAGAGATTTACCAGGAGGATGCCTGCATTAGAGAGTGCAGAGATTAACCAGCAGGATGACTGGATTAGAGAGTGCAGAGATTTACCAGGAGGATGCCAGGATTAGCGAGTGCTAATATTTACCAGGAGTATGTCTGGATTAGAGAGTGCAGAGATTTACCAGCAGGATGTCTGGATTAGATAGTGCAGAGTATTGTCAGCTGGATGACTGGATTAGAGAGTGCAGACATTTATCAGTAGGATGCCTGGATTGGAGCATGCAGAGATTTACTAGCAGGATGCCTGTATTATAGAGTGCAGAGATTTGCCAGCAGGATGTCTGGATTAGAGAGTGCACTGATTTACAAGGAGGATGCCTGGATTAGAGAGTGCCGAGATTTACCAGCTGGATGTCTGGATTAGAGAGTGCACTGATTTACAAGGAGGATACCTGTATTAGAGAGTGCAGAGATTTTCCAGCAGGATGTCTGGATTATAGCTTGCAGAGATTTACCAGGAGGACGTCTGGATTAGAGAGTGCTGATATTTACAAGGAGGATGTCTGGATTAGAGAGAGCAGAGATTTACCTGGAGGATGCCTGGATTAGAGAGTGCAGAGATTTAACAGGAGGAAGCTTGGATTAGAGATTGCAGAGATTTACCAGCAGGATGCCTGGATTAGATAGTGCAGAGATTTACTGGGAGGATGCCTTGGATTAGAGAGTGCAGAGATTTACCAGCAGGATGCCCGGATTAGAGAGTGCAGAGATTTACCAACAGGATGCCTGGATTAGAGAGTGCAGAGATTTACCAAGAGGATGCCTGGATTAGAGAGTGCAGAGATTTACCAGCAGGATGCCTGGTTTAGAGAGTACAGTTATTTAAAAGGAGGATGCCTGGATTAGAGAGTGCAATTACTCGCAAGAAGGATGACTGGATTAGAGAGTGCTCAGATTTACCAGCAGGATGCCTGGTTTAGACTGTACAGTTATTTAAAAGGAGGATGCCTGGATTAGAGAGTGCAATTATTTGCAAGTAGGATGTCTGGATTGGAGAGTGCTGAGATTTACCAGTAGCAGGCCTGGGTTAGAGAGTGTGGAGATTGACCAGCAGGTTGCCGGGATTAGAGAGTGCAGAGATTTACCAACAGGATTCCTGAATTAGAGAGGGCAGAGATTTACCAGCAGGATGACTGGATTAGAGAGTTCAGAGATCTACCAGGATGATGCCTGGATTACAGAGTGCAGAGTTTTACCAGCAGGATGCCTGGATTAGAGAATGCAGAGATTTACCTGCAGGATGACTGGATCAAAGAGTGCAGAGATTCAACAGCAGGATGCCTGGGTTAGAGAGTTCAGAGATTTACCAGGAGGATGACTGGATTAGAGAGTGCAGAGAGTTACCAATAGCATGCCTGGATTAAAGAGAGCAGAGATTTACCAGCAGCATGCCTGGATTAGAGAGTGCAGAGATTGACCAGCAGGTTGCCTGGATTAGAGAGTGCAGAGATTTACCAGCAGGATGTCTGGGTTAGAGAGTGCAGAGATTTACCAGCAGGATGCCTGGATTAGAGAGTACAGTTATTTAAAAGGAGGATGCCTGGATTAGAGATTGCAGAGATTTACCAGCAGGTTGCCTGGATTAGAGAGTGCAGAGATTTACCAGCAGGATGTCTGGATTAGAGAGTGCAGAGATTTATCAGCAGGATGCCTGGATTAGAGAGTGCAAATATTTGCAAGGAGGATGACTGGATTAGAGAGTGCTGAGATTTACCAGCAGGAGGCCTGGGTTTGAGAGTTCAGAGATTTACCAGGAGGAAGCTTGGATTAGAGATTGCAGAGATTTACCAAAAGGATGCCTGTATTAAAGAGTGCAGAGATTTCCTGGGAGGATGCCTTGAATTAGAGAGTGCAGAGATTTACCAACAGGATGCCTGGATTAGAGAGTGCAGAGATTTACCAAGAGGATGCCTGGATTAGAGAGTGCAGAGATTTACCAGCAGGATGCCTGGTTTAGAGAGTACAGTTATTTAAAAGGAGGATGCCTGGATTAGAGAGTGCAATTACTCGCAAGAAGGATGACTGGATTAGAGAGTGCTCAGATTTACCAGCAGGATGCCTGGTTTAGACTGTACAGTTATTTAAAAGGAGGATGCCTGGATTAGAGAGTGCAATTATTTGCAAGTAGGATGTCTGGATTGGAGAGTGCTGAGATTTACCAGTAGCAGGCCTGGGTTAGAGAGTGTGGAGATTGACCAGCAGGTTGCCGGGATTAGAGAGTGCAGAGATTTACCAACAGGATTCCTGAATTAGAGAGGGCAGAGATTTACCAGCAGGATGACTGGATTAGAGAGTTCAGAGATCTACCAGGATGATGCCTGGATTACAGAGTGCAGAGTTTTACCAGCAGGATGCCTGGATTAGAGAATGCAGAGATTTACCTGCAGGATGACTGGATCAAAGAGTGCAGAGATTCAACAGCAGGATGCCTGGGTTAGCGAGTTCAGAGATTTACCAGGAGGATGACTGGATTAGAGAGTGCAGAGAGTTACCAATAGCATGCCTGGATTAAAGAGAGCAGAGATTTACCAGCAGCATGCCTGGATTAGAGAGTGCAGAGATTTACCAGCAGGATGCCTGGATTAGAAAGTGCAGAGAGTTACCTGGAGAATGCCTGGATTAGTCAGTGCAGAGATTTACCTGCAGGTTGCCTGGATTAGAGAGTGCAGAGATTTACCAGGAGGATGCCTGGATTAGAGAGTTCAGAGATTTACCAGCAGGATGCCTGTATTAGAGACTGCAGAGATTGACCAGCAGGTTGCCTGGATTAGAGAGTGCAGAGATTTACCAACAGGATTCCTGGATTAGAGAGGGCAGAGATTTACCAGGAGGATGACCGGATTAGAGAGTTCAGAGATCTACCAGGATGATGCCTGGATTACAGAGTGCAGAGTTTTACCAGCAGGATGCCTGGATTAGAGTGTTCAGAGATTTACCAGGAGTATGCCTTGATTAAAGAGTGCAGAGATTTACCAGCAGGATGCCTGGTTTAGAGAGTGCAGAGATTTACCAGCAGGATGTCTGGGTTAGAGAGTGCAGAGATTTAGCAGCAGGATGCCTGGATTAGACAGTTCAGAGATTTACCAGCAGGATGTCTGGATTAGAGAGTGCTGAGATTTACCAGCAGGATCCCTGGATTAGAGAGTACAGTTATATAAAAGGAGGATGCCTGGATTAGAGAGTGCAATTATTTGCAAGGAGGATGACTGGATTAGAGAGTGCTGACAATTACCAGCAGGAGGCCTGGGTTAGAGAGTTCAGAGATTTACCAGGAGGTAGCCAGGATTAGAGAGTGCAGAGATTTACCAAAAGGATGCCTGGATTAAAGAGTGCAGAGATTTACCAGCAGTATGCCTGGATTAGAGAGTGCAGAGATTTACCAACAGGATGCCTGGTTTAGAGAGTGCTGAGATTTACCAGCAGGATGTCTGGATTAGAGAGTAGAGAGATTTACCAGCAGGATGCCTGGATTAGAGAGTGCGGAGATTGACCAGCAGGTTGCCTGGATTAGAGAGTGCTGAGATTTACCAGCAGGATGCCTGGATTAGAGAGTACAGTTATTTAAAAGGAGGATGCCTGGATTAGAAAGTGCAAATATTTGCAAGGAGGATGACTGGATTAGAGAGTGCTGAGATTTTCCAGCAGGAGGCCTGGGTTAGAGAGTTCAGAGATTTACCAGGAGGAAGCTTGGATTAGAGAGTGCAGAGATTTACCAAAAGGATGCCTGGATTAAAGAGTGCAGAGAATTACCGGGAGGATGCCTTGGATTAGAGAGTGTAGAGATTTACCAGCAGGATGTCTGGATTAGAGAGTGCAGAGATTTACCAGCAGGATGCCTGGATTAGAGAGTGCAGAGTTTAACCAGCAGGATGACTGGATTAGAGAGTGTAGAGATTTACCAGCAGTATGTCTGGATTAGAGAGTGCAGAGATTTATCAGCAGGATGCCTGGATCAGAGAGTGCAGCGATTTACCAGCAGGATGCCTGTATTAGAGAGTACAGAGATTGACCAGCAGGTTGCCTAGATTAGAGAGTGCTGAGATTTACCAGCAGGATGCCTGGATTAGAGAGTGCAGAGATTTACCAAGAGGATGGCTGGATTAGAGTGTGCAGAGATTGACCAGCAGGTTGCCTAGATTAGAGAGTGCTGAGATTTACCAGCAGGATGTCTGGGTTACAGAGTGCAGAGATTTAACAGCAGGATGCCTGGATTAGACTGTTCAGAGATTTACCAGTAGGATGTCTGGATTAGAGAGTGCTGAGATTTACCAGCAGGATCCCTAGATTAGAGAGTACAGTTATATAAAAGGAGGATGCCTGGATTAGAGAGTGCAGAGATTTACCAAGAGGATGGCTGGATTAGAGTGTGCAGAGATTGACCAGCAGGTTGCCTAGATTAGAGAGTGCTGAGATTTACCAGCAGGATGTCTGGGTTACAGAGTGCAGAGATTTACCAGCAGGATGCCTGGATTAGACTGTTCAGAGATTTACCAGTAGGATGTCTGGATTAGAGAGTGCTGAGATTTACCAGCAGGATCCCTAGATTAGAGAGTACAGTTATATAAAAGGAGGATGCCTGGATTAGAGAGTGCAATTATTTGCAAGGAGGATGCCTGGATTAGAGAGTACTGAGATTTAACAGCAGGAGGCCTGGGTTAGAGAGTTCAGAGATTTACCAGGAGGTAGCATGGATTAGAGATTGCAGAGATTTACCAGCAGGATGTCTGGATTAGAGAGTGCAGAGATTTACCAGCAGGATGTCTGGGTTACAGAGTGCAGAGATTTACCAGCAGGATGCCTGGATTAGACTGTTCAGAGATTTACCAGTAGGATGTCTGGATTAGAGAGTGCAGAGATTTACCAGCAGGATGTCTGGGTTACAGAGTGCAGAGATTTACCAGCAGGATGTCTGGATTAGAGAGTGCAGAGATTTATGAACAGGATGCCTGGATTAGAGAGTGCAGAGATTTACCAGCAGGTTGCATGGATTAGAGAGTGCAGAGATTTACCAGCAGGTTGCCTGGATTAGAGAGTGTAGAGATTTACCAGCAGGATGCCTGGATTAGAGAGTGCAGAGATTGACCAGCAGGTTGCCTGGATTAGAGAGTGCAGAGATTTACCAGCAGGATGTCTGGGTTAGAGAGTGCAGAGATTTACCAGCAGGATGCCTGGATAAGACAGTTCAGAGATTTACCAGCAGGATGTCTGGATTAGAGAGTGCAGAGATTTATCAGCAGGATGCCTGGATTAGAGAGTGCTGAAATTTACCAGCAGGATCCCTGGATTAGAGAGTACAGTTATTTAAAAGGAGGATGCCTGGATTGGAGAGTGCAATTATTTGCAAGGAGGATGACTGGATTAGAGTGTGCTGAGATGTACCAGCAGGAGGCCTTGGTTAGAGAGTTCAGAGATTTACCAGTAGGTAGTCTGGATTAGAGAGTGCAGAGATTTACCAAATGGATGACTGGATTAAAGAGTGCAGAGTTTTACCAGCAGGATGCCTGGATTAGAGAGTGCAGAGATTTATCAACAGGATGCGTGGATTAGAGAGTGCGGAGATTGACCAGCAGGTTGCCTGGATTAGAGAGTGCAGAGATTTACCAGCAGGATGCCTGGATTAGAGAGTACAGTTATTTAAAAGGAGGATGCCTGGATTAGAGATTGCAGAGATTTACCAGCAGGTTGCCTGGATTAGAGAGTGCAGAGATTTACCAGCAGGATGTCTGGATTAGAGAGTGCAGAGATTTATCAGCAGGATGCCTGGATTAGAGAGTGCAAATATTTGCAAGGAGGATGACTGGATTAGAGAGTGCTGAGATTTACCAGCAGGAGGCCTGGGTTTGAGAGTTCAGAGATTTACCAGGAGGAAGCTTGGATTAGAGATTGCAGAGATTTACCAAAAGGATGCCTGTATTAAAGAGTGCAGAGATTTACTGGGAGGATGCCTTGAATTAGAGAGTGCAGAGATTTACCAACAGGATGCCTGGATTAGAGAGTGCAGAGATTTACCAAGAGGATGCCTGGATTAGAGAGTGCAGAGATTTACCAGCAGGATGCCTGGTTTAGAGAGTACAGTTATTTAAAAGGAGGATGCCTGGATTAGAGAGTGCAATTACTCGCAAGAAGGATGACTGGATTAGAGAGTGCTCAGATTTACCAGCAGGATGCCTGGTTTAGACTGTACAGTTATTTAAAAGGAGGATGCCTGGATTAGAGAGTGCAATTATTTGCAAGTAGGATGTCTGGATTGGAGAGTGCTGAGATTTACCAGTAGCAGGCCTGGGTTAGAGAGTGTGGAGATTGACCAGCAGGTTGCCGGGATTAGAGAGTGCAGAGATTTACCAACAGGATTCCTGAATTAGAGAGGGCAGAGATTTACCAGCAGGATGACTGGATTAGAGAGTTCAGAGATCTACCAGGATGATGCCTGGATTACAGAGTGCAGAGTTTTACCAGCAGGATGCCTGGATTAGAGAATGCAGAGATTTACCTGCAGGATGACTGGATCAAAGAGTGCAGAGATTCAACAGCAGGATGCCTGGGTTAGCGAGTTCAGAGATTTACCAGGAGGATGACTGGATTAGAGAGTGCAGTGAGTTACCAATAGCATGCCTGTATTAAAGAGAGCAGAGATTTACCAGCAGCATGCCTGGATTAGAGAGTGCAGAGATTTACCAGCAGGATGCCTGGATTAGAAAGTGCAGAGAGTTACCTGGAGAATGCCTGGATTAGTCAGTGCAGAGATTTACCTGCAGGTTGCCTGGATTAGAGAGTGCAGAGATTTACCAGGAGGATGCCTGGATTAGAGAGTTCAGAGATTTACCAGCAGGATGCCTGTATTAGAGACTGCAGAGATTGACCAGCAGGTTGCCTGGATTAGAGAGTGCAGAGATTTACCAACAGGATTCCTGGATTAGAGAGGGCAGAGATTTACCAGGAGGATGACCGGATTAGAGAGTTCAGAGATCTACCAGGATGATGCCTGGATTACAGAGTGCAGAGTTTTACCAGCAGGATGCCTGGATTAGAGTGTTCAGAGATTTACCAGGAGTATGCCTTGATTAAAGAGTGCAGAGATTTACCAGCAGGATGCCTGGTTTAGAGAGTGCAGAGATTTACCAGCAGGATGTCTGGGTTAGAGAGTGCAGAGATTTAGCAGCAGGATGCCTGGATTAGACAGTTCAGAGATTTACCAGCAGGATGTCTGGATTAGAGAGTGCTGAGATTAACCAGCAGGATCCCTGGATTAGAGAGTACAGTTATATAAAAGGAGGATGCCTGGATTAGAGAGTGCAATTATTTGCAAGGAGGATGACTGGATTAGAGAGTGCTGACAATTACCAGCAGGAGGCCTGGGTTAGAGAGTTCAGAGATTTACCAGGAGGTAGCCAGGATTAGAGAGTGCAGAGATTTACCAAAAGGATGCCTGGATTAAAGAGTGCAGAGATTTACCAGCAGTATGCCTGGATTAGAGAGTGCAGAGATTTACCAACAGGATGCCTGGTTTAGAGAGTGCTGAGATTTACCAGCAGGATGTCTGGATTAGAGAGTAGAGAGATTTACCAGCAGGATGCCTGGATTAGAGAGTGCGGAGATTGACCAGCAGGTTGCCTGGATTAGAGAGTGCTGAGATTTACCAGCAGGATGCCTGGATTAGAGAGTACAGTTATTTAAAAGGAGGATGCCTGGATTAGAAAGTGCAAATATTTGCAAGGAGGATGACTGGATTAGAGAGTGCTGAGATTTTCCAGCAGGAGGCCTGGGTTAGAGAGTTCAGAGATTTACCAGGAGGAAGCTTGGATTAGAGAGTGCAGAGATTTACCAAAAGGATGCCTGGATTAAAGAGTGCAGAGATTTACCGGGAGGATGCCTTGGATTAGAGAGTGTAGAGATTTACCAGCAGGATGTCTGGATTAGAGAGTGCAGAGATTTACCAGCAGGATGCCTGGATTAGAGAGTGCAGAGTTTAACCAGCAGGATGACTGGATTAGAGAGTGTAGAGATTTACCAGCAGTATGTCTGGATTAGAGACTGCAGAGATTTACAAGCAGGATGCCTGGATTAGAGAGTGCAGAGATTTATCAGCAGGATGCCTGGATCAGAGAGTGCAGCGATTTACCAGCAGGATGCCTGTATTAGAGAGTACAGAGATTGACCAGCAGGTTGCCTAGATTAGAGAGTGCTGAGATTTACCAGCAGGATGCCTGGATTAGAGAGTGCAGAGATTTACCAAGAGGATGGCTGGATTAGAGTGTGCAGAGATTGACCAGCAGGTTGCCTAGATTAGAGAGTGCTGAGATTTACCAGCAGGATGTCTGGGTTACAGAGTGCAGAGATTTAACAGCAGGATGCCTGGATTAGACTGTTCAGAGATTTACCAGTAGGATGTCTGGATTAGAGAGTGCTGAGATTTACCAGCAGGATCCCTAGATTAGAGAGTACAGTTATATAAAAGGAGGATGCCTGGATTAGAGAGTGCAGAGATTTACCAAGAGGATGGCTGGATTAGAGTGTGCAGAGATTGACCAGCAGGTTGCCTAGATTAGAGAGTGCTGAGATTTACCAGCAGGATGTCTGGGTTACAGAGTGCAGAGATTTACCAGCAGGATGCCTGGATTAGACTGTTCAGAGATTTACCAGTAGGATGTCTGGATTAGAGAGTGCTGAGATTTACCAGCAGGATCCCTAGATTAGAGAGTACAGTTATATAAAAGGAGGATGCCTGGATTAGAGAGTGCAATTATTTGCAAGGAGGATGCCTGGATTAGAGAGTGCTGAGATTTAACAGCAGGAGGCCTGGGTTAGAGAGTTCAGAGATTTACCAGGAGGTAGCATGGATTAGAGATTGCAGAGATTTACCAGCAGGATGTCTGGATTAGACAGTGCAGAGATTTACCAGCAGGATGTCTGGGTTACAGAGTGCAGAGATTTACCAGCAGGATGCCTGGATTAGACTGTTCAGAGATTTACCAGTAGGATGTCTGGATTAGAGAGTGCTGAGATTTACCAGCAGGATCCCTAGATTAGAGAGTACAGTTATATAAAAGGAGGATGCCTGGATTAGAGAGTGCAATTATTTGCAAGGAGGATGCCTGGATTAGAGAGTGCTGAGATTTAACAGCAGGAGGCCTGGGTTAGAGAGTTCAGAGATTTACCAGGAGGTAGCATGGATTAGAGATTGCAGAGATTTACCAGCAGGATGTCTGGATTAGAGAGTGCAGAGATTTACCAGCAGGATGTCTGGATTAGAGAGTGCAGAGATTTATGAACAGGATGCCTGGATTAGAGTGTGCGGAAATTGACCAGCAGGTTGCCTGGATTAGAGAGTGCAGAGATTTACCAGCAGGTTGCCTGGATTAGAGAGTGCAGCGATTTACCAGCAGGATGTCTGGATTAGAGAGTGCAGAGATTTACCAAGAGGATGCCTGGGTTAGAGAGTTCAGAGATTTACCAGGAGGTAGCCTGGATTAGAGAGTGCAGAGATTTACCAAAAGGATGCCTGGATTAAAGAGTGCAGAGATTTACCAGCAGGATGTCTGGATTAGAGAGTGCAGAGATTTATGAACAGGATGCCTGGATTAGAGAGTGCAGAGATTTACCAGCAGGTTGCATGGATTAGAGAGTGCAGAGATTGACCAGCAGGTTGCCTGGATTAGAGAGTGTAGAGATTTACCAGCAGGATGCCTGGATTAGAGAGTGCAGAGATTGACCAGCAGATTGCCTGGATTAGAGAGTGCAGAGATTTACCAAGAGGATGCCAGGATTAGAGAGTGCAGAGATTTACCAGCAGGATGTCTGGGTTAGAGAGTGCAGAGATTTACCAGCAGGATGCCTGGATAAGACAGTTCAGAGATTTACCAGCAGGATGTCTGGATTAGAGAGTGCAGAGATTTATCAGCAGGATGCCTGGATTAGAGAGTGCTGAAATTTACCAGCAGGATCCCTGGATTAGAGAGTACAGTTATTTAAAAGGAGGATGCCTGGATTGGAGAGTGCAATTATTTGCAAGGAGGATGACTGGATTAGAGTGTGCTGAGATGTACCAGCAGGAGGCCTTGCTAGAGAGTTCAGAGATTTACCAGTAGGTAGTCTGGATTAGAGAGTGCAGAGATTTACCAAATGGATGCCTGGATTAAAGAGTGCAGAGTTTTACCAGCAGGATGCCTGGATTAGAGAGTGCAGAGATTTACCAGCAGGATGCCTGGATTAGAGAGTACAGTTATTTAAAAGGAGGATGCCTGGATTAGAGATTGCAGAGATTTACCAGCAGGTTGCCTGGATTAGAGAGTGCAGAGATTTACCAGCAGGATGTCTGGATTAGAGAGTGCAGAGATTTACCAACAGGATTCCTGGATTAGAGAGGGCAGAGATTTACCAGGAGGATGACTGGATTAGAGAGTTCAGAGATCTACCAGGATGATGCCTGGATTACAGAGTGCAGAGTTTTACCAGCAGGATGCCTGGATTAGAGTGTTCAGAGATTTACCAGGAGAATGCCTTGATTAGAGAGTGCAGAGATTTACCAAGAGGATGCCTAGATTAGAGCGTGCAGAGATTTTCCAGCAGGATGTCTGGACTAGAGAGTGCAGAGAGTTACAAGGAGGATGCCTGGATTAGAGAGTGCAGAGATTTACCAGGAGGATGCCTGCATTAGAGAGTGCAGAGATTAACCAGCAGGATGACTGGATTAGAGAGTGCAGAGATTTACCAGGAGGATGCCAGGATTAGCGAGTGCTAATATTTACCAGGAGTATGTCTGGATTAGAGAGTGCAGAGATTTACCAGCAGGATGTCTGGATTAGATAGTGCAGAGTATTGTCAGCTGGATGACTGGATTAGAGAGTGCAGACATTTATCAGTAGGATGCCTGGATTGGAGCATGCAGAGATTTACTAGCAGGATGCCTGTATTATAGAGTGCAGAGATTTGCCAGCAGGATGTCTGGATTAGAGAGTGCACTGATTTACAAGGAGGATGCCTGGATTAGAGAGTGCCGAGATTTACCAGCTGGATGTCTGGATTAGAGAGTGCACTGATTTACAAGGAGGATACCTGTATTAGAGAGTGCAGAGATTTTCCAGCAGGATGTCTGGATTATAGCTTGCAGAGATTTACCAGGAGGACGTCTGGATTAGAGAGTGCTGATATTTACAAGGAGGATGTCTGGATTAGAGAGAGCAGAGATTTACCTGGAGGATGCCTGGATTAGAGAGTGCAGAGATTTACCAGCAGGATGCCCGGATTAGAGAGTGCAGAGATTTACCAACAGGATGCCTGGATTAGAGAGTGCAGAGATTTACCAAGAGGATGCCTGGATTAGAGAGTGCAGAGATTTACCAGCAGGATGCCTGGTTTAGAGAGTACAGTTATTTAAAAGGAGGATGCCTGAATTAGAGAGTGCAATTACTCGCAAGAAGGATGACTGGATTAGAGAGTGCTCAGATTTACCAGCAGGATGCCTGGTTTAGACTGTACAGTTATTTAAAAGGAGGATGCCTGGATTAGAGAGTGCAATTATTTGCAAGTAGGATGTCTGGATTGGAGAGTGCTGAGATTTACCAGTAGCAGGCCTGGGTTAGAGAGTGTGGAGATTGACCAGCAGGTTGCCGGGATTAGAGAGTGCAGAGATTTACCAGCAGGATGCCTGGATAAGACAGTTCAGAGATTTACCAGCAGGATGTCTGGATTAGAGAGTGCAGATATTTATCAGCAGGATGCCTGGATTAGAGAGTGCTGAGATTTACCAGCAGGATGCCTGGATTAGAGAGTACAGTTATTTAAAAGAAGGATGCCTGGATTAGAAAGTGCAAATATTTGCAAGGAGGATGACTGGATTAGAGAGTGCTGAGATTTTCCAGCAGGAGGCCTGGGTTAGAGAGTTCAGAGATTTACCAGGAGGAAGCTTGGATTAGAGAGTGCAGAGATTTACCAAAAGGATGCCTGGATTAAAGAGTGCAGAGATTTACCGGGAGGATGCCTTGGATTAGAGAGTGTAGAGATTTACCAGCAGGATGTCTGGATTAGAGAGTGCAGAGATTTACCAGCAGGATGCCTGGATTAGAGAGTGCAGAGTTTAACCAGCAGGATGACTGGATTAGAGAGTGTAGAGATTTACCAGCAGTATGTCTGGATTAGAGACTGCAGAGATTTACAAGCAGGATGCCTGGATTAGAGAGTGCAGAGATTTATCAGCAGGATGCCTGGATCAGAGAGTGCAGCGATTTACCAGCAGGATGCCTGTATTAGAGAGTACAGAGATTGACCAGCAGGTTGCCTAGATTAGAGAGTGCTGAGATTTACCAGCAGGATGCCTGGATTAGAGAGTGCAGAGATTTACCAAGAGGATGGCTGGATTAGAGTGTGCAGAGATTGACCAGCAGGTTGCCTAGGTTAGAGAGTGCTGAGATTTACCAGCAGGATGTCTGGGTTACAGAGTGCAGAGATTTACCAGCAGGATGCCTGGATTAGACTGTTCAGAGATTTACCAGTAGGATGTCTGGATTAGAGAGTGCTGAGATTTACCAGCAGGATCCCTAGATTAGAGAGTACAGTTATATAAAAGGAGGATGCCTGGATTAGAGAGTGCAGAGATTTACCAAGAGGATGGCTGGATTAGAGTGTGCAGAGATTGACCAGCAGGTTGCCTAGATTAGAGAGTGCTGAGATTTACCAGCAGTATGTCTGGGTTACAGAGTGCAGAGATTTTCCAGCAGGATGCCTGGATTAGACTGTTCAGAGATTTACCAGTAGGATGTCTGGATTAGAGAGTGCTGAGATTTACCAGCAGGATCCCTAGATTAGAGAGTACAGTTATATAAAAGGAGGATGCCTGGATTAGAGAGTGCAATTATTTGCAAGGAGGATGCCTGGATTAGAGAGTGCTGAGATTTAACAGCAGGAGGCCTGGGTTAGAGAGTTCAGAGATTTACCAGGAGGTAGCATGGATTAGAGATTGCAGAGATTTACCAGCAGGATGTCTGGATTAGAGAGTGCAGAGATTTACCAGCAGGATGTCTGGATTAGAGAGTGCAGAGATTTATGAACAGGATGCCTGGATTAGAGTGTGCGGAAATTGACCAGCAGGTTGCCTGGATTAGAGAGTGCAGAGATTTACCAGCAGGTTGCCTGGATTAGAGAGTGCAGAGATTGACCAGCAGGTTGCCTGGATCAGAGAGTGCAGCGATTTACCAGCAGGATGTCTGGATTAGAGAGTGCAGAGATTTACCAAGAGGATGCCTGGGTTAGAGATTTCAGAGATTTACCAGGAGGTAGCCTGGAGTAGAGAGTGCAGAGATTTACCAAAAGGATGCCTGGATTAAAGAGTGCAGAGATTTACCAGCAGGATGTCTGGATTAGAGAGTGCAGAGATTTATGAACAGGATGCCTGGATTAGAGAGTGCAGAGATTTACCAGCAGGTTGCATGGATTAGAGAGTGCACAGATTGACCAGCAGGTTGCCTGGATTAGAGAGTGTAGAGATTTACCAGCAGGATGCCTGGATTAGAGAGTGCAGAGATTGACCAGCAGGTTGCCTGGATTAGAGAGTGCAGAGATTTACCAAGAGGATGCCAGGATTAGAGAGTGCAGAGATTTACCAGCATGATGTCTGGGTTAGAGAGTGCAGAGATTTACCAGCAGGATGCCTGGATAAGACAGTTCAGAGATTTACCAGCAGGATGTCTGGATTAGAGAGTGCAGAGATTTATCAGCAGGATGCCTGGATTAGAGAGTGCTGAAATTTACCAGCAGGATCCCTGGATTAGAGAGTACAGTTATTTAAAAGGAGGATGCCTGGATTGGAGAGTGCAATTATTTGCAAGGAGGATGACTGGATTAGAGTGTGCTGAGATGTACCAGCAGGAGGCCTTGGTTAGAGAGTTCAGAGATTTACCAGTAGGTAGTCTGGATTAGAGAGTGCAGAGATTTACCAAATGGATGCCTGGATTAAAGAGTGCAGAGTTTTACCAGCAGGATGCCTGGATTAGAGAGTGCAGAGATTTATCAACAGGATGCGTGGATTAGAGAGTGCGGAGATTGACCAGCAGGTTGCCTGGATTAGAGAGTGCAGAGCTTTACCAGCAGGATGCCTGGATTAGAGAGTACAGTTATTTAAAAGGAGGATGCCTGGATTGCAGAGATTTACCAACAGGATTCCTGGATTAGAGAGGGCAGAGATTTACCAGGAGGATGACTGGATTAGAGAGTTCAGAGATCTACCAGGATGATACCTGGATTACAGAGTGCAGAGTTTTACCAGCAGGATGCCTGGATTAGAGTGTTCAGAGATTTACCAGGAGAATGCCTTGATTAGAGAGTGCAGAGATTTACCAAGAGGATGCCTAGATTAGAGCGTGCAGAGATTTTCCAGCAGGATGTCTGGACTAGAGAGTGCAGAGAGTTACAAGGAGGATGCCTGGATTAGAGAGTGCAGAGATTTACCAGGAGGATGCCTGCATTAGAGAGTGCAGAGATTAACCAGCAGGATGACTGGATTAGAGAGTGCAGAGATTTACCAGGAGGATGCCAGGATTAGCGAGTGCTAATATTTACCAGGAGTATGTCTGGATTAGAGAGTGCAGAGATTTACCAGCAGGATGTCTGGATTAGATAGTGCAGAGTATTGTCAGCTGGATGACTGGATTAGAGAGTGCAGACATTTATCAGTAGGATGCCTGGATTGGAGCATGCAGAGATTTACTAGCAGGATGCCTGTATTATAGAGTGCAGAGATTTGCCAGCAGGATGTCTGGATTAGAGAGTGCACTGATTTACAAGGAGGATGCCTGTATTAGAGAGTGCAGAGATTTTCCAGCAGGATGTCTGGATTATAGCTTGCAGAGATTTACCAGGAGGACGTCTGGATTAGAGAGTGCTGATATTTACAAGGAGGATGCCTGGATTAGAGAGAGCAGAGATTTACCTGGAGGATGCCTGGATTAGAGAGTGCAGAGATTTAACAGGAGGATTCCTGGATTAGAGAGTGCAGAGATTTACCAGCAGGATGCCTGGATTAGAGATTGCAGCAATTTACCAGCAGGATATCTGGATTAGACAAGGCAGAGATTTACCTGGAGGATGCCTGGATTAGAGATTGCAGAGATTTACCTGAATGAATGCCTGGATTAGATAGTGCAGAGATTTACCTGGAGGATGCCTGGATTAGAGATTGCAGCGATTTACCAGCAGGATATCTGGATTAGGGAGTGCAGAGATTGACCAGCAGGTTGCCTAGATTAGAGAGTGCTGAGATTTACCAGCAGGATGTCTGGGTTACAGAGTGCAGAGATTTACCAGCAGGATGCCTGGATCAGAGAGTGCAGCGATTTACCAGCAGGATGTCTGGATTAGAGAGTGCAGAGATTTACCAGCAGGATGCCTGGATTAGAGAGTGCAGATATTAACCAGCAGGATCCCTAGATTAGAGAGTACAGTTATATAAAAGGAGGATGCCTGGATTAGAGAGTGCAATTATTTGCAAGGAGGATGCCTGGATTAGAGAGTGCTGAGATTTAACAGCAGGAGGCCTGGGTTAGAGAGTTCAGAGATTTACCAGGAGGTAGCATGGATTAGAGATTGCAGAGATTTACCAGCAGGATGTCTGGATTAGAGAGTGCAGAGATTTACCAGCAGGATGTCTGGATTAGAGAGTGCAGAGATTTATGAACAGGATGCCTGGATTAGAGTGTGCGGAAATTGACCAGCAGGTTGCCTGGATCAGAGAGTGCAGCGATTTACCAGCAGGATGTCTGGATTAGAGAGTGCAGAGATTTACCAAGAGGATGCCTGGGTTAGAGATTTCAGAGATTTACCAGGAGGTAGCCTGGAGTAGAGAGTGCAGAGATTTACCAAAAGGATGCCTGGATTAAAGAGTGCAGAGATTTACCAGCAGGATGTCTGGATTAGAGAGTGCAGAGATTTATGAACAGGATGCCTGGATTAGAGAGTGCAGAGATTTACCAGCAGGTTGCATGGATTAGAGAGTGCACAGATTGACCAGCAGGTTGCCTGGATTAGAGAATGTAGAGAATTACCAGCAGGATGCCTGGATTAGAGAGTGCAGAGATTGACCAGCAGGTTGCCTGGATTAGAGAGTGCAGAGATTTACCAGCAGGATGCCTGGATAAGACAGTTCAGAGATTTACCAGCAGGATGTCTGGATTAGAGAGTGCAGAGATTTATCAGCAGGATGCCTGGATTAGAGAGTGCTGAAATTTACCAGCAGGATCCCTGGATTAGAGAGTACAGTTATTTAAAAGGAGGATGCCTGGATTGGAGAGTGCAATTATTTGCAAGGAGGATGACTGGATTAGAGTGTGCTGAGATGTACCAGCAGGAGGCCTTGGTTAGAGAGTTCAGAGATTTACCAGTAGGTAGTCTGGATTAGAGAGTGCAGAGATTTACCAAATGGATGCCTGGATTAAAGAGTGCAGAGTTTTACCAGCAGGATGCCTGGATTAGAGAGTGCAGAGATTTATCAACAGGATGCGTGGATTAGAGAGTGCGGAGATTGACCAGCAGGTTGCCTGGATTAGAGAGTGCAGAGATTTACCAGCAGGATGCCTGGATTAGAGAGTACAGTTATTTAAAAGGAGGATGCCTGGATTAGAGATTGCAGAGATTTACCAGCAGATTGCCTGGATTAGAGAGTGCAGAGATTTACCAGCAGGATGTCTGGATTAGAGAGTGCAGAGATTTACCAACAGGATTCCTGGATTAGAGAGGGCAGAGATTTACCAGGAGGATGACTGGATTAGAGAGTTCAGAGATCTACCAGGATGATACCTGGATTACAGAGTGCAGAGTTTTACCAGCAGGATGCCTGGATTAGAGTGTTCAGAGATTTACCAGGAGAATGCCTTGATTAGAGAGTGCAGAGATTTACCAAGAGGATGCCTAGATTAGAGCGTGCAGAGATTTTCCAGCAGGATGTCTGGACTAGAGAGTGCAGAGAGTTACAAGGAGGATGCCTGGATTAGAGAGTGCAGAGATTTACCAGGAGGATGCCTGCATTAGAGAGTGCAGAGATTAACCAGCAGGATGACTGGATTAGAGAGTGCAGAGATTTACCAGGAGGATGCCAGGATTAGCGAGTGCTAATATTTACCAGGAGTATGTCTGGATTAGAGAGTGCAGAGATTTACCAGCAGGATGTCTGGATTAGATAGTGCAGAGTATTGTCAGCTGGATGACTGGATTAGAGAGTGCAGACATTTATCAGTAGGATGCCTGGATTGGAGCATGCAGAGATTTACTAGCAGGATGCCTGTATTATAGAGTGCAGAGATTTGCCAGCAGGATGTCTGGATTAGAGAGTGCACTGATTTACAAGGAGGATGCCTGTATTAGAGAGTGCAGAGATTTTCCAGCAGGATGTCTGGATTATAGCTTGCAGAGATTTACCAGGAGGACGTCTGGATTAGAGAGTGCTGATATTTACAAGGAGGATGCCTGGATTAGAGAGAGCAGAGATTTACCTGGAGGATGCCTGGATTAGAGAGTGCAGAGATTTAACAGGAGGATGCCTGGATTAGAGAGTGCAGAGATTTACCAGCAGGATGCCTGGATTAGAGATTGCAGCAATTTACCAGCAGGATATCTGGATTAGACAAGGCAGAGATTTACCTGGAGGATGCCTGGATTAGAGATTGCAGAGATTTACCTGAATGAATGCCTGGATTAGATAGTGCAGAGATTTACCTGGAGGATGCCTGGATTAGAGATTGCAGCGATTTACCAGCAGGATATCTGGATTAGGGAGTGCAGAGATTTACCTGCCGGTTGCCTGGATTAGAGAGTGCAGAGATTTACCAGCAGGATGCCTGGATTAGAGAGCAGAGATTTACCAGCAGGATGCCTGGATTAGAGAGTGCAGAGATTGACTGGATTAGAGAGTGCAGAGATTTACCAGCGGGATGCCTGTATTAGAGACTGCAGAGATTTACCAGCAGGATGCCTGGATTACAGAATTCAGAGATTTACCAGCAGGATGCCTGGGTTAGAGAGGGCTTAGATTTACCAGCAGTATGACTGGATTAGAGGGTTCAGAGATTTACCAGTAGGATGGCTGGATTAGAGAGTGCAGAGATTGACCAGCAGGTTGCCTGGATCAGAGAGTGCAGCGATTTACCAGCAGGATGTCTGGATTAGAGAGTGCAGAGATTTACCAAGAGGATGCCTGGGTTAGAGATTTCAGAGATTTACCAGGAGGTAGCCTGGAGTAGAGAGTGCAGAGATTTACCAAAAGGATGCCTGGATTAAAGAGTGCAGAGATTTACCAGCAGGATGTCTGGATTAGAGAGTGCAGAGATTTATGAACAGGATGCCTGGATTAGAGAGTGCAGAGATTTACCAGCAGGTTGCATGGATTAGAGAGTGCACAGATTGACCAGCAGGTTGCCTGGATTAGAGAGTGTAGAGATTTACCAGCAGGATGCCTGGATTAGAGAGTGCAGAGATTGACCAGCAGGTTGCCTGGATTAGAGAGTGCAGAGATTTACCAAGAGGATGCCAGGATTAGAGAGTGCAGAGATTTACCAGCAGGATGCCTGGATAAGACAGTTCAGAGATTTACCAGCAGGATGTCTGGATTAGAGAGTGCAGAGATTTATCAGCAGGATGCCTGGATTAGAGAGTGCTGAAATTTACCAGCAGGATCCCTGGATTAGAGAGTACAGTTATTTAAAAGGAGGATGCCTGGATTGGAGAGTGCAATTATTTGCAAGGAGGATGACTGGATTAGAGTGTGCTGAGATGTACCAGCAGGAGGCCTTGGTTAGAGAGTTCAGAGATTTACCAGTAGGTAGTCTGGATTAGAGAGTGCAGAGATTTACCAAATGGATGCCTGGATTAAAGAGTGCAGAGTTTTACCAGCAGGATGCCTGGATTAGAGAGTGCAGAGATTTATCAACAGGATGCGTGGATTAGAGAGTGCGGAGATTGACCAGCAGGTTGCCTGGATTAGAGAGTGCAGAGATTTACCAGCAGGATGCCTGGATTAGAGAGTACAGTTATTTAAAAGGAGGATGCCTGGATTAGAGATTGCAGAGATTTACCAGCAGGTTGCCTGGATTAGAGAGTGCAGAGATTTACCAACAGGATTCCTGGATTAGAGAGGGCAGAGATTTACCAGGAGGATGACTGGATTAGAGAGTTCAGAGATCTACCAGGATGATACCTGGATTACAGAGTGCAGAGTTTTACCAGCAGGATGCCTGGATTAGAGTGTTCAGAGATTTACCAGGAGAATGCCTTGATTAGAGAGTGCAGAGATTTACCAAGAGGATGCCTAGATTAGAGCGTGCAGAGATTTTCCAGCAGGATGTCTGGACTAGAGAGTGCAGAGAGTTACAAGGAGGATGCCTGGATTAGAGAGTGCAGAGATTTACCAGGAGGATGCCTGCATTAGAGAGTGCAGAGATTAACCAGCAGGATGACTGGATTAGAGAGTGCAGAGATTTACCAGGAGGATGCCAGGATTAGCGAGTGCTAATATTTACCAGGAGTATGTCTGGATTAGAGAGTGCAGAGATTTACCAGCAGGATGTCTGGATTAGATAGTGCAGAGTATTGTCAGCTGGATGACTGGATTAGAGAGTGCAGACATTTATCAGTAGGATGCCTGGATTGGAGCATGCAGAGATTTACTAGCAGGATGCCTGTATTATAGAGTGCAGAGATTTGCCAGCAGGATGTCTGGATTAGAGAGTGCACTGATTTACAAGGAGGATGCCTGTATTAGAGAGTGCAGAGATTTTCCAGCAGGATGTCTGGATTATAGCTTGCAGAGATTTACCAGGAGGACGTCTGGATTAGAGAGTGCTGATATTTACAAGGAGGATGCCTGGATTAGAGAGAGCAGAGATTTACCTGGAGGATGCCTGGATTAGAGAGTGCAGAGATTTAACAGGAGGATGCCTGGATTAGAGAGTGCAGAGATTTACCAGCAGGATGCCTGGATTAGATAGAGCAGAGATTTACCTGGAGGATGCCTGGATTAGAGATTGCAGCAATTTACCAGCAGGATATCTGGATTAGACAAGGCAGAGATTTACCTGGAGGATGCCTGGATTAGAGATTGCAGAGATTTACCTGAATGAATGCCTGGATTAGATAGTGCAGAGATTTACCTGGAGGATGCCTGGATTAGAGATTGCAGCGATTTACCAGCAGGATATCTGGATTAGGGAGTGCAGAGATTTACCTGCCGGTTGCCTGGATTAGAGAGTGCAGAGATTTACCAGCAGGATGCCTGGATTAGAGAGCAGAGATTTACCAGCAGGATGCCTGGATTAGAGAGTGCAGAGATTGACTGGATTAGAGAGTGCAGAGATTTACCAGCGAGATGCCTGTATTAGAGACTGCAGAGATTTACCAGCAGGATGCCTGGATTACAGAATTCAGAGATTTACCAGCAGGATGCCTGGGTTAGAGAGGGCTTAGATTTACCAGCAGTATGACTGGATTAGAGGGTTCAGAGATTTACCAGTAGGATGGCTGGATTAGAGAGTGCAGAGATTTACCAAGAGGATGTCTGGATTAGAGAATGCAGAGATTTACCAGCAGGATGCCTGGATTAGAGAGTGCAGAGATTAACCAGCAGGATGCCTGGATTAGAGAGTGCAGAGATTAACCAGCAGGATGCCTGGATCAGAGAGTGCAGACATTTATCAGTAGGATGCCTGGATTGGAGCATGCAGAGATTTACTAGCAGGTTGCATGGATTAGAGAGTGCAGAGATTTACCAAAAGGATGCCTGGATTAAAGAGTGCAGAGATTTACCAGCAGGATGTCTGGATTAGAGAGTGCAGAGATTTATGAACAGGATGCCTGGATTAGAGAGTGCAGAGATTTACCAGCAGGTTGCATGGATTAGAGAGTGCAGAGATTTACCAGCAGGTTGCCTGGATTAGAGAGTGTAGAGATTTACCAGCAGGATGCCTGGATTAGAGAGTGCATAGATTGACCAGCAGGTTGCCTGGATTAGAGAGTGCAGAGATTTACCAGCAGGATGTCTGGGTTAGAGAGTGCAGAGATTTACCAGCAGGATGCCTGGATAAGACAGTTCAGAGATTTACCAGCAGGATGTCTGGATTAGAGAGTGCAGAGATTTATCAGCAGGATGCCTGGATTAGAGAGTGCTGAAATTTACCAGCAGGATCCCTGGATTAGAGAGTACAGTTATTTAAAAGGAGGATGCCTGGATTGGAGAGTGCAATTATTTGCAAGGAGGATGACTGGATTAGAGTGTGCTGAGATGTACCAGCAGGAGGCCTTGGTTAGAGAGTTCAGAGATTTACCAGTAGGTAGTCTGGATTAGAGAGTGCAGAGATTTACCAAATGGATGACTGGATTAAAGAGTGCAGAGTTTTACCAGCAGGATGCCTGGATTAGAGAGTGCAGAGATTTATCAACAGGATGCGTGGATTAGAGAGTGCGGAGATTGACCAGCAGGTTGCCTGGATTAGAGAGTGCAGAGATTTACCAGCAGGATGCCTGGATTAGAGAGTACAGTTATTTAAAAGGAGGATGCCTGGATTAGAGATTGCAGAGATTTACCAGCAGGTTGCCTGGATTAGAGAGTGCAGAGATTTACCAGCAGGATGTCTGGATTAGAGAGTGCAGAGATTTACCAACAGGATTCCTGGATTAGAGAGGGCAGAGATTTACCAGGAGGATGACTGGATTAGAGAGTTCAGAGATCTACCAGGATGATACCTGGATTACAGAGTGCAGAGTTTTACCAGCAGGATGCCTGGATTAGAGTGTTCAGAGATTTACCAGGAGAATGCCTTGATTAGAGAGTGCAGAGATTTACCAAGAGGATGCCTAGATTAGAGCGTGCAGAGATTTTCCAGCAGGATGTCTGGACTAGAGAGTGCAGAGAGTTACAAGGAGGATGCCTGGATTAGAGAGTGCAGAGATTTACCAGGAGGATGCCTGCATTAGAGAGTGCAGAGATTAACCAGCAGGATGACTGGATTAGAGAGTGCAGAGATTTACCAGGAGGATGCCAGGATTAGCGAGTGCTAATATTTACCAGGAGTATGTCTGGATTAGAGAGTGCAGAGATTTACCAGCAGGATGTCTGGATTAGATAGTGCAGAGTATTGTCAGCTGGATGACTGGATTAGAGAGTGCAGACATTTATCAGTAGGATGCCTGGATTGGAGCATGCAGAGATTTACTAGCAGGATGCCTGTATTATAGAGTGCAGAGATTTGCCAGCAGGATGTCTGGATTAGAGAGTGCACTGATTTACAAGGAGGATGCCTGTATTAGAGAGTGCAGAGATTTTCCAGCAGGATGTCTGGATTATAGCTTGCAGAGATTTACCAGGAGGACGTCTGGATTAGAGAGTGCTGATATTTACAAGGAGGATGCCTGGATTAGAGAGAGCAGAGATTTACCTGGAGGATGCCTGGATTAGAGAGTGCAGAGATTTAACAGGAGGATGCCTGGATTAGAGAGTGCAGAGATTTACCAGCAGGATGCCTGGATTAGATAGTGCAGAGATTTACCTGGAGGATGCCTGGATTAGAGATTGCAGCAATTTACCAGCAGGATATCTGGATTAGACAAGGCAGAGATTTACCTGGAGGATGCCTGGATTAGAGATTGCAGAGATTTACCTGAATGAATGCCTGGATTAGATAGTGCAGAGATTTACCTGGAGGATGCCTGGATTAGAGATTGCAGCGATTTACCAGCAGGATATCTGGATTAGGGAGTGCAGAGATTTACCTGCCGGTTGCCTGGATTAGAGAGTGCAGAGATTTACCAGCAGGATGCCTGGATTAGAGAGCAGAGATTTACCAGCAGGATGCCTGGATTAGAGAGTGCAGAGATTGACTGGATTAGAGAGTGCAGAGATTTACCAGCGAGATGCCTGTATTAGAGACTGCAGAGATTTACCAGCAGGATGCCTGGATTACAGAATTCAGAGATTTACCAGCAGGATGCCTGGGTTAGAGAGGGCTTAGATTTACCAGCAGTATGACTGGATTAGAGGGTTCAGAGATTTACCAGTAGGATGGCTGGATTAGAGAGTGCAGAGATTTACCAAGAGGATGTCTGGATTAGAGAATGCAGAGATTTACCAGCAGGATGCCTGGATTAGAGAGTGCAGAGATTAACCCGCAGGATGCCTGGATTAGAGAGTGCAGAGATTAACCAGCAGGATGCCTGGATCAGAGAGTGCAGACATTTATCAGTAGGATGCCTGGATTGGAGCATGCAGAGATTTACTAGCAGGTTGCATGGATTAGAGAGTGCAGAGATTTACCAAAAGGATGCCTGGATTAAAGAGTGCAGAGATTTACCAGCAGGATGTCTGGATTAGAGAGTGCAGAGATTTATGAACAGGATGCCTGGATTAGAGAGTGCAGAGATTTACCAGCAGGTTGCATGGATTAGAGAGTGCAGAGATTTACCAGCAGGTTGCCTGGATTAGAGAGTGTAGAGATTTACCAGCAGGATGCCTGGATTAGAGAGTGCATAGATTGACCAGCAGGTTGCCTGGATTAGAGAGTGCAGAGATTTACCAGCAGGATGTCTGGGTTAGAGAGTGCAGAGATTTACCAGCAGGATGCCTGGATAAGACAGTTCAGAGATTTACCAGCAGGATGTCTGGATTAGAGAGTGCAGAGATTTATCAGCAGGATGCCTGGATTAGAGAGTGCTGAAATTTACCAGCAGGATCCCTGGATTAGAGAGTACAGTTATTTAAAAGGAGGATGCCTGGATTGGAGAGTGCAATTATTTGCAAGGAGGATGACTGGATTAGAGTGTGCTGAGATGTACCAGCAGGAGGCCTTGGTTAGAGAGTTCAGAGATTTACCAGTAGGTAGTCTGGATTAGAGAGTGCAGAGATTTACCAAATGGATGACTGGATTAAAGAGTGCAGAGTTTTACCAGCAGGATGCCTGGATTAGAGAGTGCAGAGATTTATCAACAGGATGCGTGGATTAGAGAGTGCGGAGATTGACCAGCAGGTTGCCTGGATTAGAGAGTGCAGAGATTTACCAGCAGGATGCCTGGATTAGAGAGTACAGTTATTTAAAAGGAGGATGCCTGGATTAGAGATTGCAGAGATTTACCAGCAGGTTGCCTGGATTAGAGAGTGCAGAGATTTACCAGCAGGATGCCTGGATTAGAGAGTGCAAATATTTGCAAGGAGGATGACTGGATTAGAGAGTGCTGAGATTTACCAGCAGGAGGCCTGGGTTTGAGAGTTCAGAGATTTACCAGGTGGAAGCTTGGATTAGAGATTGCAGAGATTTACCAAAAGGATGCCTGTATTAAAGAGTGCAGAGATTTACTGGGAGGATGCCTTGGATTAGAGAGTGCAGAGATTTACCAGCAGGATGCCCGGATTAGAGAGTGCAGAGATTTACCAAAAGGATGCCTGGATTAAAGAGTGCAGAGATTTACCAGCAGGATGTCTGGATTAGAGAGTGCAGAGATTTATGAACAGGATGCCTGGATTAGAGAGTGCAGAGATTTACCAGCAGGTTGCATGGATTAGAGAGTGCAGAGATTTACCAGCAGGTTGCCTGGATTAGAGAGTGTAGAGATTTACCAGCAGGATGCCTGGATTAGAGAGTGCAGAGATTGACCAGCAGGTTGCCTGGATTAGAGAGTGCAGAGATTTACCAGCAGGATGTCTGGGTTAGAGAGTGCAGAGATTTACCAGCAGGATGCCTGGATAAGACAGTTCAGAGATTTACCAGCAGGATGTCTGGATTAGAGAGTGCAGAGATTTATCAGCAGGATGCCTGGATTAGAGAGTGCTGAAATTTACCAGCAGGATCCCTGGATTAGAGAGTACAGTTATTTAAAAGGAGGATGCCTGGATTGGAGAGTGCAATTATTTGCAAGGAGGATGACTGGATTAGAGTGTGCTGAGATGTACCAGCAGGAGGCCTTGGTTAGAGAGTTCAGAGATTTACCAGTAGGTAGTCTGGATTAGAGAGTGCAGAGATTTACCAGGAGGATGCCAGGATTAGCGAGTGCTAATATTTACCAGGAGTATGTCTGGATTAGAGAGTGCAGAGATTTACCAGCAGGATGTCTGGATTAGATAGTGCAGAGTATTGTCAGCTGGATGACTGGATTAGAGAGTGCAGACATTTATCAGTAGGATGCCTGGATTGGAGCATGCAGAGATTTACTAGCAGGATGCCTGTATTATAGAGTGCAGAGATTTGCCAGCAGGATGTCTGGATTAGAGAGTGCACTGATTTACAAGGAGGATGCCTGTATTAGAGAGTGCAGAGATTTTCCAGCAGGATGTCTGGATTATAGCTTGCAGAGATTTACCAGGAGGACGTCTGGATTAGAGAGTGCTGATATTTACAAGGAGGATGCCTGGATTAGAGAGAGCAGAGATTTACCTGGAGGATGCCTGGATTAGAGAGTGCAGAGATTTAACAGGAGGATGCCTGGATTAGAGAGTGCAGAGATTTACCAGCAGGATGCCTGGATTAGATAGTGCAGAGATTTACCTGGAGGATGCCTGGATTAGAGATTGCAGCAATTTACCAGCAGGATATCTGGATTAGACAAGGCAGAGATTTACCTGGAGGATGCCTGGATTAGAGATTGCAGAGATTTACCTGAATGAATGCCTGGATTAGATAGTGCAGAGATTTACCTGGAGGATGCCTGGATTAGAGATTGCAGCGATTTACCAGCAGGATATCTGGATTAGGGAGTGCAGAGATTTACCTGCCGGTTGCCTGGATTAGAGAGTGCAGAGATTTACCAGCAGGATGCCTGGATTAGAGAGCAGAGATTTACCAGCAGGATGCCTGGATTAGAGAGTGCAGAGATTGACTGGATTAGAGAGTGCAGAGATTTACCAGCGAGATGCCTGTATTAGAGACTGCAGAGATTTACCAGCAGGATGCCTGGATTACAGAATTCAGAGATTTACCAGCAGGATGCCTGGGTTAGAGAGG
The DNA here is from genome assembly GCF_030144855.1 of Hypanus sabinus. Lineage (NCBI taxonomy): Eukaryota > Metazoa > Chordata > Chondrichthyes > Myliobatiformes > Dasyatidae > Hypanus > Hypanus sabinus. Next base: position 84,552,285 of record NC_082708.1, read on the forward strand.
GCTTAGATTTACCAGCAGTATGACTGGATTAGAGGGTTCAGAGATTTACCAGTAGGATGGCTGGATTAGAGAGTGCAGAGATTTACCAAGAGGATGTCTGGATTAGAGAATGCAGAGATTTACCAGCAGGATGCCTGGATTAGAGAGTGCAGAGATTAACCAGCAGGATGCCTGGATTAGAGAGTGCAGAGATTAACCAGCAGGATGCCTGGATCAGAGAGTGCAGACATTTATCAGTAGGATGCCTGGATTGGAGCATGCAGAGATTTACTAGCAGGTTGCATGGATTAGAGAGTGCAGAGATTTACCAAAAGGATGCCTGGATTAAAGAGTGCAGAGATTTACCAGCAGGATGTCTGGATTAGAGAGTGCAGAGATTTATGAACAGGATGCCTGGATTAGAGAGTGCAGAGATTTACCAGCAGGTTGCATGGATTAGAGAGTGCAGAGATTTACCAGCAGGTTGCCTGGATTAGAGAGTGTAGAGATTTACCAGCAGGATGCCTGGATTAGAGAGTGCATAGATTGACCAGCAGGTTGCCTGGATTAGAGAGTGCAGAGATTTACCAGCAGGATGTCTGGGTTAGAGAGTGCAGAGATTTACCAGCAGGATGCCTGGATAAGACAGTTCAGAGATTTACCAGCAGGATGTCTGGATTAGAGAGTGCAGAGATTTATCAGCAGGATGCCTGGATTAGAGAGTGCTGAAATTTACCAGCAGGATCCCTGGATTAGAGAGTACAGTTATTTAAAAGGAGGATGCCTGGATTGGAGAGTGCAATTATTTGCAAGGAGGATGACTGGATTAGAGTGTGCTGAGATGTACCAGCAGGAGGCCTTGGTTAGAGAGTTCAGAGATTTACCAGTAGGTAGTCTGGATTAGAGAGTGCAGAGATTTACCAAATGGATGACTGGATTAAAGAGTGCAGAGTTTTACCAGCAGGATGCCTGGATTAGAGAGTGCAGAGATTTATCAACAGGATGCGTGGATTAGAGAGTGCGGAGATTGACCAGCAGGTTGCCTGGATTAGAGAGTGCAGAGATTTACCAGCAGGATGCCTGGATTAGAGAGTACAGTTATTTAAAAGGAGGATGCCTGGATTAGAGATTGCAGAGATTTACCAGCAGGTTGCCTGGATTAGAGAGTGCAGAGATTTACCAGCAGGATGCCTGGATTAGAGAGTGCAAATATTTGCAAGGAGGATGACTGGATTAGAGAGTGCTGAGATTTACCAGCAGGAGGCCTGGGTTTGAGAGTTCAGAGATTTACCAGGTGGAAGCTTGGATTAGAGATTGCAGAGATTTACCAAAAGGATGCCTGTATTAAAGAGTGCAGAGATTTACTGGGAGGATGCCTTGGATTAGAGAGTGCAGAGATTTACCAGCAGGATGCCCGGATTAGAGAGTGCAGAGATTTACCAAAAGGATGCCTGGATTAAAGAGTGCAGAGATTTACCAGCAGGATGTCTGGATTAGAGAGTGCAGAGATTTATGAACAGGATGCCTGGATTAGAGAGTGCAGAGATTTACCAGCAGGTTGCATGGATTAGAGAGTGCAGAGATTTACCAGCAGGTTGCCTGGATTAGAGAGTGTAGAGATTTACCAGCAGGATGCCTGGATTAGAGAGTGCAGAGATTGACCAGCAGGTTGCCTGGATTAGAGAGTGCAGAGATTTACCAGCAGGATGTCTGGGTTAGAGAGTGCAGAGATTTACCAGCAGGATGCCTGGATAAGACAGTTCAGAGATTTACCAGCAGGATGTCTGGATTAGAGAGTGCAGAGATTTATCAGCAGGATGCCTGGATTAGAGAGTGCTGAAATTTACCAGCAGGATCCCTGGATTAGAGAGTACAGTTATTTAAAAGGAGGATGCCTGGATTGGAGAGTGCAATTATTTGCAAGGAGGATGACTGGATTAGAGTGTGCTGAGATGTACCAGCAGGAGGCCTTGGTTAGAGAGTTCAGAGATTTACCAGTAGGTAGTCTGGATTAGAGAGTGCAGAGATTTACCAAATGGATGACTGGATTAAAGAGTGCAGAGTTTTACCAGCAGGATGCCTGGATTAGAGAGTGCAGAGATTTATCAGCAGGATGCGTGGATTAGAGAGTGCGGAGATTGACCAGCAGGTTGCCTGGATTAGAGAGTGCAGAGATTTACCAGCAGGATGCCTGGATTAGAGAGTACAGTTATTTAAAAGGAGGATGCCTGGATTAGAGATTGCAGAGATTTACCAGCAGGTTGCCTGGATTAGAGAGTGCAGAGATTTACCAGCAGGATGTCTGGATTAGAGAGTGCAGAGATTTATCAGCAGGATGCCTGGATTAGAGAGTGCAAATATTTGCAAGGAGGATGACTGGATTAGAGAGTGCTGAGATTTACCAGCAGGAGGCCTGGGTTTGAGAGTTCAGAGATTTACCAGGAGGAAGCTTGGATTAGAGATTGCAGAGATTTACCAAAAGGATGCCTGTATTAAAGAGTGCAGAGATTTACTGGGAGGATGCCTTGAATTAGAGAGTGCAGAGATTTACCAACAGGATGCCTGGATTAGAGAGTGCAGAGATTTACCAAGAGGATGCCTGGATTAGAGAGTGCAGAGATTTACCAGCAGGATGCCTGGTTTAGAGAGTACAGTTATTTAAAAGGAGGATGCCTGGATTAGAGAGTGCAATTACTCGCAAGAAGGATGACTGGATTAGAGAGTGCTCAGATTTACCAGCAGGATGCCTGGTTTAGACTGTACAGTTATTTAAAAGGAGGATGCCTGGATTAGAGAGTGCAATTATTTGCAAGTAGGATGTCTGGATTGGAGAGTGCTGAGATTTACCAGTAGCAGGCCTGGGTTAGAGAGTGTGGAGATTGACCAGCAGGTTGCCGGGATTAGAGAGTGCAGAGATTTACCAACAGGATTCCTGAATTAGAGAGGGCAGAGATTTACCAGCAGGATGACTGGATTAGAGAGTTCAGAGATCTACCAGGATGATGCCTGGATTACAGAGTGCAGAGTTTTACCAGCAGGATGCCTGGATTAGAGAATGCAGAGATTTACCTGCAGGATGACTGGATCAAAGAGTGCAGAGATTCAACAGCAGGATGCCTGGGTTAGAGAGTTCAGAGATTTACCAGGAGGATGACTGGATTAGAGAGTGCAGAGAGTTACCAATAGCATGCCTGGATTAAAGAGAGCAGAGATTTACCAGCAGCATGCCTGGATTAGAGAGTGCAGAGATTTACCAGCAGGATGCCTGGATTAGAAAGTGCAGAGAGTTACCTGGAGAATGCCTGGATTAGTCAGTGCAGAGATTTACCTGCAGGTTGCCTGGATTAGAGAGTGCAGAGATTTACCAGGAGGATGCCTGGATTAGAGAGTTCAGAGATTTACCAGCAGGATGCCTGTATTAGAGACTGCAGAGATTGACCAGCAGGTTGCCTGGATTAGAGAGTGCAGAGATTTACCAACAGGATTCCTGGATTAGAGAGGGCAGAGATTTACCAGGAGGATGCCTGGATTAGAGAGTGCAATTATTGGCAAGGAGGATGACTGGATTAGAGAGTGCTGAGATTTACCAGCAGGAGGCCTGGGTAAGAGAGTTCAGAGATTTACCAACAGGATGCCTGGATTAGAGAGTGCTGAGATTTACCAGCAGGATGTCTGGATTAGAGAGTAGAGAGATTTACCAGCAGGATGCCTGGATTAGAGAGTGCGGAGATTGACCAGCAGGTTGCCTGGATTAGAGAGTGCTGAGATTTACCAGCAGGATGCCTGGATTAGAGAGTACAGTTATTTAAAAGGAGGATGCCTGGATTAGAAAGTGCAAATATTTGCAAGGAGGATGACTGGATTAGAGAGTGCTGAGATTTTCCAGCAGGAGGCCTGGGTTAGAGAGTTCAGAGTTTTACCAGGAGGAAGCTTGGATTAGAGAGTGCAGAGATTTACCAAAAGGATGCCTGGATTAAAGAGTGCAGAGATTTACCGGGAGGATGCCTTGGATTAGAGAGTGTAGAGATTTACCAGCAGGATGTCTGGATTAGAGAGTGCAGAGATTTACCTGCAGGATGCCTGGATTAGAGAGTGCAGAGTTTAACCAGCAGGATGACTGGATTAGAGAGTGTAGAGATTTACCAGCAGTATGTCTGGATTAGAGACTGCAGAGATTTACAAGCAGGATGCCTGGATTAGAGAGTGCAGAGATTTATCAGCAGGATGCCTGGATCAGAGAGTGCAGCGATTTACCAGCAGGATGCCTGTATTAGAGAGTACAGAGATTGACCAGCAGGTTGCCTAGATTAGAGAGTGCTGAGATTTACCAGCAGGATGCCTGGATTAGAGAGTGCAGAGATTTACCAAGAGGATGGCTGGATTAGAGTGTGCAGAGATTGACCAGCAGGTTGCCTAGATTAGAGAGTGCTGAGATTTACCAGCAGGATGTCTGGGTTACAGAGTGCAGAGATTTACCAGCAGGATGCCTGGATTAGACTGTTCAGAGATTTACCAGTAGGATGTCTGGATTAGAGAGTGCTGAGATTTACCAGCAGGATCCCTAGATTAGAGAGTACAGTTATATAAAAGGAGGATGCCTGGATTAGAGAGTGCAGAGATTTACCAAGAGGATGGCTGGATTAGAGTGTGCAGAGATTGACCAGCAGGTTGCCTAGATTAGAGAGTGCTGAGATTTACCAGCAGGATGTCTGGGTTACAGAGTGCAGAGATTTACCAGCAGGATGCCTGGATTAGACTGTTCAGAGATTTACCAGTAGGATGTCTGGATTAGAGAGTGCTGAGATTTACCAGCAGGATCCCTAGATTAGAGAGTACAGTTATATAAAAGGAGGATGCCTGGATTAGAGAGTGCAATTATTTGCAAGGAGGATGCCTGGATTAGAGAGTGCTGAGATTTAACAGCAGGAGGCCTGGGTTAGAGAGTTCAGAGATTTACCAGGAGGTAGCATGGATTAGAGATTGCAGAGATTTACCAGCAGGATGTCTGGATTAGAGAGTGCAGAGATTTACCAGCAGGATGCCTGGATTAGTGAGTGCAGAGATTTACCAACAGGATGCCTGGATTAGAGTGTGCGGAAATTGACCAGCAGGTTGCCTGGATTAGAGAGTGCAGAGATTTACCAGCAGGTTGCCTGGATTAGAGAGTGCAGAGATTGACCAGCAGGTTGCCTGGATCAGAGAGTGCAGCGATTTACCAGCAGGATGTCTGGATTAGAGAGTGCAGAGATTTACCAAGAGGATGCCTGGGTTAGAGAGTTCAGAGATTTACCAGGAGGTAGCCTGGATTAGAGAGTGCAGAGATTTACCAAAAGGATGCCTGGATTAAAGAGTGCAGAGATTTACCAGCAGGATGTCTGGATTAGAGAGTGCAGAGATTTATGAACAGGATGCCTGGATTAGAGAGTGCAGAGATTTACCAGCAGGTTGCATGGATTAGAGAGTGCAGAGATTGACCAGCAGGTTGCCTGGATTAGAGAGTGTAGAGATTTACCAGCAGGATGCCTGGATTAGAGAGTGTAGAGATTGACCAGCAGGTTGCCTGGATTAGAGAGTGCAGAGATTTACCAAGAGGATGCCAGGATTAGAGAGTGCAGAGATTTACCAGCAGGATGTCTGGGTTAGAGAGTGCAGAGATTTACCAGCAGGATGCCTGGATAAGACAGTTCAGAGATTTACCAGCAGGATGTCTGGATTAGAGAGTGCAGAGATTTATCAGCAGGATGCCTGGATTAGAGAGTGCTGAAATTTACCAGCAGGATCCCTGGATTAGAGAGTACAGTTATTTAAAAGGAGGATGCCTGGATTGGAGAGTGCAATTATTTGCAAGGAGGATGACTGGATTAGAGTGTGCTGAGATGTACCAGCAGGAGGCCTTGGTTAGAGAGTTCAGAGATTTACCAGTAGGTAGTCTGGATTAGAGAGTGCAGAGATTTACCAAATGGATGCCTGGATTAAAGAGTGCAGAGTTTTACCAGCAGGATGCCTGGATTAGAGAGTGCAGAGATTTATCAACAGGATGCGTGGATTAGAGAGTGCGGAGATTGACCAGCAGGTTGCCTGGATTAGAGAGTGCAGAGATTTACCAGCAGGATGCCTGGATTAGAGAGTACAGTTATTTAAAAGGAGGATGCCTGGATTAGAGATTGCAGAGATTTACCAGCAGGTTGCCTGGATTAGAGAGTGCAGAGATTTACCAGCAGGATGTCTGGATTAGAGAGTGCAGAGATCTACCAGGATGATGCCTGGATTACAGAGTGCAGAGTTTTACCAGCAGGATGCCTGGATTAGAGTGTTCAGAGATTTACCAGGAGAATGCCTTGATTAGAGAGTGCAGAGATTTACCAAGAGGATGCCTAGATTAGAGCGTGCAGAGATTTTCCAGCAGGATGTCTGGACTAGAGAGTGCAGAGAGTTACAAGGAGGATGCCTGGATTAGAGAGTGCAGAGATTTACCAGGAGGATGCCTGCATTAGAGATTGCAGAGATTAACCAGCAGGATGACTGGATTAGAGAGTGCAGAGATTTACCAGGAGGATGCCAGGATTAGCGAGTGCTAATATTTACCAGGAGTATGTCTGGATTAGAGAGTGCAGAGATTTACCAGCAGGATGTCTGGATTAGATAGTGCAGAGTATTGTCAGCTGGATGACTGGATTAGAGAGTGCAGACATTTATCAGTAGGATGCCTGGATTGGAGCATGCAGAGATTTACTAGCAGGATGCCTGTATTATAGAGTGCAGAGATTTGCCAGCAGGATGTCTGGATTAGAGAGTGCACTGATTTACAAGGAGGATGCCTGGATTAGAGAGTGCCGAGATTTACCAGCTGGATGTCTGGATTAGAGAGTGCACTGATTTACAAGGAGGATACCTGTATTAGAGAGTGCAGAGATTTTCCAGCAGGATGTCTGGATTATAGCTTGCAGAGATTTACCAGGAGGACGTCTGGATTAGAGAGTGATGATATTTACAAGGAGGATGCCTGGATTAGAGAGAGCAGAGATTTACCTGGAGGATGCCTGGATTAGAGAGTGCAGAGATTTAACAGGGGGTGCCTGGATTAGAGAGTGCAGAGATTTACCAGCAGGATGCCTGGATTACAGAATTCAGAGATTTACCAGCAGGATGCCTGGGTTAGAGAGGGCTTAGATTTACCAGCAGTATGACTGGATTAGAGGGTTCAGAGATTTACCAGTAGGATGGCTGGATTAGAGATTGCAGAGATTTACCAGCAGGTTGCCTGGATTAGAGAGTGCAGAGATTTACCAGCAGGATGTCTGGATTAGAGAGTGCAGAGATTTACCAGCCGGATGCCTGGATTAGAGAGTTCAGAGATTTACCAGGAGGATGCCTGGATTAGAGAATGCTGATATTTACCAGCAGGATGCCTGGATTAGAGAGGGCTTAGATTTACCAGCAGTATGACTGGATTAGAGGGTTCAGAGATTTACCAGTAGGATGGCTGGATTAGAGATTGCAGAGATTTACCAGCAGGTTGCCTGGATTAGAGATTGCAGGGTTTTGTCAGCAGGATGACTGGATTAGAGAGTGCAGAGATTTGTCAGCAAGATGACTGGATTAGAGGGTGCAGAGATTTACCAGGAGGATGCCTGGATTACAGAGTGCACAGATTTACCAGCAGGATGCCTGGATTAGAGAGTTCAGAGATTTACCAGGAGTATGCCTGGATTAGAGAGTGCAGTGTTTTACCAAGAGGATGCCTAGATTAGAGAGTGCAGTGATTTACCAGGAGTATGTCTGGATTAGAGAGTGCAGAGATTTATCAGCAGGATGACTGGATTAGAGAGTTCAGAGATTTACCAGCCGGATGCCTGGATTAGAGAGTTCAGAGATTTACCAGGAGGATGCCTGGATTAGAGAGTGCTGATATTTACCAGGAGTATGTCTGGATTAGAGAGTGCAGAGATTTATCAGCAGGATGACTGGATTAGAGGGTGCAGAGATTTACCAGCAGGATGCCTGGATTAGAGACTGCAGAGATTTACCAGCAGGATGCCTGGATTAGAGAGTGCAGAGATTTTCCAGCAGGTTGCCTGGATTAGAGAGTGCAGAGATTTACCAGCAGTATGTTTGGATTAGAGAGTGCAGAGATTTACCAGCAGGATGCCTGGATTAGACAGTTCAGAGATTTTCCAGGAAGATTACTGGATTAGAGAGTTCAGGGATTTACCACGAGGATGACTGGATTAGAGAGAGCAGAGATTTACCAGTAGGATGCCTGGATTAGAAGGTGCAGAGATTTACCAATAGGATGCCTGGATTAGAGAATGCAGAGTTTTACCAGCAGGTTGTCTGGATTAGAGAGTGCATAGATTTACCAGCAGGATGCCTGGATTACAGAGTACACAGATTTAACAGCAGGATGCCAGGATTAGATAGTGCAGAGATTTACCTGGAGGATGCCTGGATTAGAAAGTGCAGAGATTTACCAGCAGGATGTCTGGATTAGAGAGTGCAGAGATTTACCAGCAGGATGCCTGGATTAGGGAGTGCAGAGATTTACCAGCAGGATGTCTGGATTAGAGATTGCAGAGATTTACCAGGAGGACGTCTGGATTAGAGAGTGCTGATATTTACCAGCAGGATGTCTGGATTAGAGATTGCAGAGATTTACCAGGAGGACGTCTGGATTAGAGAGTGTTGATATTTACCAGGAGGATGCCTGGATTAGTGATTGCAGAGATTTACCAGAAGGATGCCTGGATTAGAAAGTGCAGAGATTTACCAATAGGATGCCTGGATTAGAGAATGCAGAGTTTTACCAGCAGGTTGTCTGGATTAGAGAGTGCAGAGATTTACCAGGAGGATGCCTGGATTAGAGAGTGCAGAGATTTACCAGCAGGATGCCTGGATTACAGAATTCAGAGATTTACCAGCAGGATGCCTGGATTAGAGAGTGCAGAGATGTACCAGGAGCATGCCAGGATTACAGAGTGCACAGATTTACCAGCAGGATGCCTGGATTAGAGAGTTCAGAGATTTACCAGGAGGATGCCTGGATTAGCGAGTGCTGATATTTACCAGGAGTATGTCTGGATTAGAGAGTGCACAGATTAATCAGCAGGATGCCTTGTTTAGACAGTTCAGAGATTTACCAGGAGAATGCCTGGATTAGAGAGTGCAGAGATTTACCAGCAGGATATCTGGATTATAGAGTGCAGAGATTTACAAGGAGGATGCCTGGATTACAGTGTGCACAGATTTACCTGCAGGATGCCTGGATTAGAGATTGCAGAGATTTACCAGGAGGACGTCTTGATTAGTGAGTGCTGAGATTTACCAGGAGGATGCCTGGATTAGAGATTGCAGAGATTTACCAGCAGGATGCCTGGATTAGAGAGTGCAGAGATTTACCAGCTGGTTGCCTGGATTAGAGAGTGCACAGATTTACCAGCAGGATGCTTGGATTAGAGATTGCAGAGATTTACCAGGAGGATGTCTTGATTAGTGAGTGCTGAGATTTACCAGGAGGATGCCTGGATTAGAGAGTGCAGAGATTTACCAGCCGGATGCCTGGATTAGAGAGTGCAGAGATTTACCAGCAGGATGCCTGGATTAGAGAGTGCAGAGATTTACCAGCAGGATGCATGGATTAGAGAGTGCAGAGATTTACCAGCAGGATGCATGGATTAGTGAGTGCAGAGATTTACCTGGAGGATGCCTGGATTAGAGAGTACAGAGATTTACCAGCAAGATGCCTGGATTAGAGAGTTTTGAGGTTTACCAGCAGGATATCTTGATTAGAGAGTGCACAGATTTACCAGCAGGATGCTTAGATTAGAGAGTTCAGAGATTTACCAGGAGGATGCCTGGATTGGAGAGTGCAGAGATTTACCAGCAAGATGCCTGGATTAGAGAGTTTCGAGGTTTACCAGCAGGATATCTGGATTAGAGAGTGCACAGATTTACCAGCAGGATGCTTGGATTAGAGAGTTCAGAGATTTACCAGGAGGATGACTGGATTAGAGAGTGCAGAGATTTACCAGGAGGATGCCTGGATTAGAGAGTGCAGAGATTTACCAGCTGGTTGCCTGGATTAGAGAGTGCAGAGATTTACCAGGAGGATGCCTGCATTAGAGATTGCAGAGAGTTACAAGGAGGATACCTGGATTACAGAGTGCAGAGTTTTACCAGCAGGTTGTCTGGATTAGAGAGTGCAGAGATTTACCAGCAGGATGCCTGGTTTAGAGAGTGCAGAGATTTACCAGCAGGATGCCTGGATTAGAGATTGCAGAGATTTACCAGCAGGATGCATGGATTAGAGAGTGCAGAGATTTACGAGCAGGATGCATGGATTAGAGAGTGCAGAGATTTACCTGGAGGATGCCTGGATTAGAGAGTGCAGAGATTTACCAGCAGGATGCCTGGATTAGTGTGTGCAGAGATTTACCAGCAGGATGTCTGGATTAGAGAGTACACAGATTTACCAGCAGGATGCCTGGATTAGATGGACAAAAGAAATAAAAATAAATTAGCTATAAATATCGGGATCATGAGATGAGGAGTCATTGAAGTGACCTCAGTCAGCCCGAATTGGGAGCAGCATCTCCAACACCATCACACTGAGCACGGGGGCTCCCCAGGGCTGTGTGCTCACTCCACTGCTGTTCACTCTGCTGACCCATGACTGTGCTGCAACACACATGCCAACATCGTGGACCTTATTGATTAGTTTTGATAGGATGATAGCATTGAAAATCATTTGCAAGGGGTGTGGTGTGATAAGCTAACAATGCTTTATAGGGGTTTTCCCTTCAGTAGGAGACTCTCAACAGTTTGCACTGCTCTTTCCACTTCTCCATGTGGACCATTGTCTGACACAAGTGTCTCTGGCATTCCATGGTGAGCGAAGTCAGCTTTCAGGTGTTGTAGAGGACAGCTTGGACTGCTTCATGAGCAGTCATCCACAATGTCTCTCTTCAGCTCAGAAATGTCAGTGCCTGCAATTTGCCGTGGAAGCCTGGGAATTCTGTGGGACAGCGTGAATTTTGTGCAGTTGTCCGTACGGTTCACATTGCTTTACACAATCTCCCAGCTGTGCTCAGACCAGGCCAGGACATGGATTACATGCTCTCAGTCCTTTATGTTCTTGGCGGATTTGACTGATGATTTTGGCAAGCATAGAAGCAGGAATGATGAGTCTGGAGCCCTTTACCAGCAAACCATCAAGAATGGTGAGTGTGTCTCTTTCAAGCCAGTAAGGTCTGAATTCATCAGCTCCTTTTGGAACAGCCGGCCATCCATTCCCACAGTGTTGCACGACTTTGTTGCAGATTTGGCCCTTTTTCATCTCAGTGTGAACTTTGTCCAGTTTACTCTGATTTTCAGAAAGCATTCACACTCCTGAGCTAGGTAGATGTTGGTATCTTCCATGAAAGTGGAGTCAACTTTTCACTTTTGCATGGCATCCTCAGCAGAGTGTGTGGAAGATTTGCCGGGGACATGTTCAATGTCATAACAGCATTGCATAAGCCTCACTCTGAACTTTTGCAGACGTAGAAGTAAGTCATCCAAGTGGTTCAGGCCGAGGAGGCTGACAAGTGGTGTGTTTTGAGTAGGAACTTAGTGCCTAACAGGTAGCAGCTGAATTGTTCACATGAGAGTCAGCATCTCCTTTTCGACTTGGGCATAATGCTTTTCAGTAGGAGTCAGTGCTCTGCATGCAAATTCCATCTGTTTCCATACACCACTGCAGGGATGCATGAAGACTCTCCCCAAGCCAAAGAAAGAGTGTCTGCTGAGACCTAGTTTGCTTTGTTTGGATCAAGGAATGCCAATGTTGGCAGAGGATTTAAGTGATGAGATTTTAGTGCTTTAAGTGATGAGAATGAATTCTCCTGTGCTGTGTCCCAGGTCCAAACACTTCTCTGAGAGAGGAGGTTATGTAGTGACCTTGTTTTCTCCAGCAAATGTCGAATAACTTTCCCAGCTGGTTTACCATGCTGAGGAAACCCTGGATCTCTGACATGTTTGTAGGTTGTTCCATGTTCCAAACTCCTCTCCCAGCTTGTCTGAATCTGATTGCACTCCCTCTGAGGATTGTTGGTGGCCTAAGAATTTCACCTTCAACTTTGCAAACTTACAGTTTTTTTTGTTCAGGGTGATTCCAGCCTGCTTCAGTTTCTCCAAGGCTGATTCCACTCTTGTCACGTACCTCACTTGAGCCTCCGAAGATATCATCCTGTGGAGACTATCCTTCCAGTCACTCCAAAATTTGGTTCATCTTCATCAGGGGCTAATGAGATGCCAAAAAGGAGTCTCTGAAACCATACATCCATATGGTTTGATAAAGGTTGTGAGCGTCCGTGACTTGGGAGCTAAATGGATCTACCAGAACCCTGAGTTTGCATCTAGTTTGATGAAGAACTTTGCTCCATCTAGCACACGCAATGTGTGCAAGACAGAGAGCAGAGTAAACTTCTCCTGCATCACTGCATTATTGAATGTTGTTAGATCAACACAGATCCTCACTGTGCCATTGGACTTGGGAACAGGAGCAATGCCCCCACACCAGTCAGTTGACCCATTCAATCTAGTTATGATATCAAGCACCTCCATTGCCTCAAGCTCAGCTTTGACTTTGTTCATCAACGGAACTGGTATTCGCATCACTGCGGTCAGAGTAGGGCATCACTCCTGGCCTCACTTGGATAAGTTACTCCCAGGCCAGTGAACAACTCTGTGCACTTCTTCAGCAACTGAACATTGTTCAGCAAATGCAACCTTGCAATGAGGTTCAGCTTCTCGATGGCATGTTGTCCCAGTAGTGGTAAGAAGATGTTCTGAACAACATCGACATCCTCTTTCACCTGTTTCCAGTTTTTATGAATGGAAGTAGTAAACATTCCTTCCACACTGAGCTTATGTCCTTGTTTCTTTGTTTTTTATTTATTAGTTTGTTTATACATTTTCTATATCACTACAGATAAAAAAAACCCCAGATCAAAATGAAGAACATTAATACAGTGCAAAAATAAACATACAATAATAATATAATACAAAAAAAGATAATTAAGAAAGCACCCAAATTGAAGACATGTAAAATTTGTATCCTCTCCAAGCCCTGCAACAAAAAACAGAACTCCAGAACAACCACAACACAATATAGAGAATATAAATCAGGTCAATTGAACCCCCAAAACTGTAAATACACTTAGCAACAGAAGATATTAATGCCTACTACCAAAAAAAAGGAGCTGAAAGCAAGGGACCGAAAAAAAAACCTTAGTTAAGAGGAAGGTTATGAAAGTACTCAATAAAAGGTCCCCAGACCTTATGGAACTTTATATCCAAATTAAGAACTGAATAATGAATTTTTTCAAGGTCTAAGCAGGACATAATGTCGTTAAGCCATTGAGCATGCGTGGGCGGGACAACATCTCTCCATCTAAGGAGGATTAAACGTCTAGCCAGGAGAGAGGCAAAAGATAATATTCGACACTCAGTCAAACTCAGACGTAAATCTGTCTCACCCAAAAAGCCGAACAAAGCAATTAAAGGGTTAGGTTCGAGATGGTGATTCAGAATATACGATAACGTTATGAAGACATCTTTCCAAAATTTCTCCAAGCTAGGACAAAACCAGTGCATATGAATGAGAGAGGCCTCGCCCCTTTTGCATTTATCACAGAGAGGATTAATATTAAGGTAAAATCAAGATAGTTTAGATTTAGACATGTGAGCTCTATGAACAATCTTAAACTGTAAAAGGCAAAGGTGAGCACAAAGAGAGGTTGAATTAACCGACTTGAGAATCGAGTCCCAAGTCTTATCAGATAAGGAGATTGTGCTGTCTTTACGACAGTTATTTAGTTTATAATATTTTCGCTTAGTAATTCATTCAATAGTATTTTCTAGTTAGAATTAGAAGTGTTTAAAGTATATTCATTGCATGTAAAATATATCGGCATGCGATGACGTCACATCCGGTTTCGCCGCGTCTTGTGGGAAAATACCGGTTTGAAATTAGCGCGAGGGTGGGGGCTTACCACGAGGCCTACCTGAGTAGAAGTTGTTTTGCAGGCATGAGAAATCACAGTGAGAGCAACGCTGTAAGTTAATAGATAATCGATATATTGAACTAAGATGTTAATGCCGATCCTGTTAGAAGTAACGACGGTAGATAATGTTTATGCTTTCGTTAGTTAAAGAGTCGTGGATAGTTTGCATGGAAGTGTATTTAAAGTAGTCAATGGAGCAGGTAAACTCTCCCTGTATACTGCACCTTAGTGTAATGTAGTTATAGTCACCTTTGCAAGTATTTACGCTTGAAATGTGATATTAAGGAAGGAACAAATACTGTATCAATCTTGTATTGTTTTATCAACAGTTTTCACCATATGTTAATGTGAAGAGTGAACAGTAAATGGTTAATCTTACTGCGATCTGGTTCTTATTAACTGGTTTATCTCGACGTTAAATTCGGCGTTCGTGACACGCGAAGGAGAACGTTACAGAGATATTTAAATCATGCTCCCAAGCCATTCTAATTTTATCCACAGGGGCATGTCGTAAGGATGCTAATTTATTATGAATAAATGATATTAAACCTTTATCTAGTGGATTAATAGAAAGAAAAAAAAATCCATAACATTTTTCTCAGGCTTTCTCAGGGAAGTTAGGAATTAAAGGAGTAATAAAGTGCCTAATTTAGAGATATCTAAAAAAATGAGCATTGGGCAGATTGAACTTAGCAGAGAGCTGTTTAAAAGATGTGAAGCGATTATCAATAAAAAGATCTTCAAAATGTCTAATGCCCTTCCTATACCAATCATGGAATGCTGAATCATACATAGTAGGTAAAAAAAGGTGATTATGTAAGATAGGGCTAGAAAAGGAAAAACCATGAAAACCATAAAATTTCCTAAACTGAGCCCATATACGCAAAGTGTGTCTAACAAGAGGATTAACAATTAATCTGGACAAACTACTAGGGAGGACAGAGCCAAGAAGTGCAGAAATAGATAAATCTTTAGTGGAACTCAACTCCATTGCCATCCAATTAGGGCACTCGGGTTGGCCATGGAATAAAGACCAAAAGGTATATTGGCTGCCCAATAATATAAACGAAAGTTAGGTAAAGCCATGCTACCTTCTTTTTTAGATTTTTGGAGATAAACTTTATTAATTCTAGAGCGCTTATTCTTCCACAGATATGACAAAATAATAGTCTAAGGAATCAAAAAAAAAGATTTAGGAATAAAAATTGGGATTGATTGAAATAAATATAAAAGTTTAGGGAGAACATACATTTTAACAACATTAATATGACCTACCAAAGACATAGATAGAGGTGACCATTGTAACAGATTCTGTATTATAGTACATGAAAGATTGGCAAAATTTTCACGAAAAAGATCTTTAAACTTCCTTGTGACTGTAATCCCAAGATAAGTAAATTGATTATGAACTACTTTAAATGGGAGATCGTGGAATGTTAATTCTTGTGCTTCTTTATTAATTGGGAAAAATCACTCTTATGTAAATTAAGCTTATAGCCAGAGAACTGGTTAAACTGATCAAGAAGTGAAAACATTGGAAGTAAGGATGTAGACGGATTTGAAAGAAAAAGTAATAAGTCATCAGTATAAAGAGAAACTTTATGCTCAACACCCCCTCTCCAAATCCCGGTCAATTCAGGACAGTTTCGAAATGCTATCGCCAAAGGTTCTATAGCCAAATCAAAGAGAAAGGGACTTAAAGGGCATCCCTGACGGGTGCCACGTTTGAGGTTAAGTAACTGGGATTTCTGAAAATTAGTCAAAACAGAGGCAGTAGGACACAGATACAGCAATTTGATCCAAGAGATAAAACTTTGACCGAAATCAAATTTTTCTAAAACTGCAAAAAGGGAGTTCCACTCTATACGATCAAATGCTTTCTCCGCATCGAGGGAAATAACACATTCAGGAATCCCAGTTGGAGGTGAATAGAAAATGTTAAATAAATGCCGAATGTTAAAAAAAAGGAAGACAGTTTTTAATAAAACCAGTTTGATCATCAGAAATAATAGAGGGAATAACAGTTTCTAATCTATAAGCCAAAACTTTGGCCAAGATTTTAACATCAACATTAAGCAAAAAAATCGACCTATACGAGGAACACTCTGTTGGGTCTTTACCCTTTCTTAATAAAAGAATAATAGATGCCTCATTAAAAGAGGGTGGAAATTTATCATAATTAAACGAGTCAGATAATACTGAGAATAACTGAGGAGAAAGAAGTGAAGAGAATGATTTATAAAATTCTATGGGGAATCCATCAGGTCCAGGAGATCTCCCTGAAGACAATGCAGGAATTGCAAAAGATATTTCTTCTGATGATATAGGCGCATTAAGTTTAGCTTTAAAATCAGATGAAAGTGAAGAAATATTCAGAATATTTAAAAAATGATCAACAGAGATATTCTCATTCAGAGATTCAGAGGAATAAAGTCGAGAATAAAAAATTTTAAATGCATCATTGATTTCTAAGTGATCCGATGTAAAGTCTCCATTCTCCTTCCAGATCTTTGTAATATGTTGTTTGGCTTTGGAATGCCTCAGCTGATTGGCTAGAAATTTACCAGATTTGTCACCATGAATATAAAAGCGACTCTTACTTTCAAGAAGTTGGCGTTCGACAGGATGAGTAGACAGAAGATTAAATTTAGTTTGAAGCTCTACACGCTTCTTGTATAATTCAGGATTCTTAGTTTGAGCATACAGTTGATCCAATTCTTTAATCTGATTAATGAGGTCTGATTGATCTGCACAGGACTTTCTATTAAGATTTGCTGTATAGGAGATTATCTGACCCCTCAAGTATGCTTTCATGGCATCCCAGACAATTTGGGATGACATTTCAGATGATGTATTGGTGTTAAAGTAAAAGGTTATCTGATCCTTAATAAATTTTAGAAAATCATCATCCGATAATAAAGTCAAGTCAAAACGCCAGTGTTTATTCCTCTGAGGGAGACCAGGAAAATTTAAAGACAAAGTAATTGGGGCATGGTCAGAAATCAGTATACTCTGATAATCACAAGAACAGAACAAATAGAATAAGTTGATTATTGAGTAAAAAGCAGCCAATTCTAGTAAAGGTATGGAGAACATGTGAAAAAAAAGAATTATCCCTCTCAGTAGGATGAAGGAAACGCCATATATCAGAGATACCATAATTAGAGAGAAAAGAGTGAATAGCTAAGCCAGATTTAGTAGGTAGTCTAGTAACAGAGGACGATCGATCCAAATTAGGATCTAACCAACAATTGAAATCGCCACTCAGTATAAGAGAGTATGAGTTTAAATCTGGTAGTGAGGAGAAAAAGCGTTCAAAAAAATTAAAATCATCAAAATTGGGAGCATACAGGTTTGCTAGTACAACTTTAGTATTATATAATTTACCAGAAACAATAATAAAACGGCCATTTGTATCAGATATCTTATTATGGAGTTCAAAAGGAATATTTGAATTAATAAGAATGGAGACCCCCCCCCCCCTCTAGCTTTGGCGGCAAAGGATGAATGAAAATGCTGACCCGCCCACTTTGACAAAAGCCGGGAATTATCAAAACTACGAATATGAGTTTCTTGAAAGGAAAGCAATGTCAGCTTTGAGTTGTTTAATATGCAAGACTTTCCTTCTTTTAACAGGATGATTCAATCCCTTTACATTCCAGCTCACTAATTTAAGTGTATTAACCATTATCAATTGTTAGTGCATAGAAGGTAGCAGGCATATAAAAAATCAAGCAGTACAATAACAGTCTGGGAGCAAAAATGTAAACATAGATCCGTAGAATCAAAACAGAGACATGTCCTGAATAACAAAGGAAAACAAAAGAAACAGTGAGTAGTGTCGGAACTGGAGAACCCACCCCACTCTCGCAACCCAAAACTAGACGGCTACCTAAAAAAGCAACTAGCTCTAACAAAAAAATTAACCCAAATATGGCTTCCAGTTCCATGTCATTAACAAAAGTTCCATATAAATAATATAGCAAATAATAACTAATTTATGCACTAGAAAACAGAATTACAAGTAGGAACAACTTCAACAGAAGTATAAAACTTAATACAAAGAAAATCAGAAGAAAACTAAAACTAAAAATTATAAAAGATTAAAAGAAAAAAAAATGGAGGGAGAAAAGGGGGAAATTATAAATTCAAAGAGAGTACTTATCAACCATTTACAGAAAAAAAAAAGCAAAACTTAGACTATGACTCAACCAACAGGGAGGCCTTCATTAAAAATTCCAAACTTCCAAAACAAGTTAAAGTCAATCATAGATCTCTATAGATAAAGTTATACAGAAATAAAATAGATTACACAAGTAAAATCTAAAAGTCCGCAGGGAAACATTAAACTTAGATTATCTATTTAGAAAAAAACGCACCAAGTCCAGGGAGAGATTGACTACAGCCCTTAGAGTTTCAATAGATAATGTCTGAATTATTCAAGTAAAGTCTGAGTCCGGAAAAAAAAGTTTTACTTCGAGAGGTACCTATCAACCATTTTAGAAGGTCAGGCCGGTTCCGAAGAAGACGGGGTGGCTGGAAGACTTCCAACAAACGCTTCAGCCTCCTTCACTGATTTAAACCACTTATAATCTCCAGTAGTAAGCGTAATTTGAAGATCGGCTGGATTTCAGAGAGAGGGTCTGAATCCGCAATCAAAAAGCACTTTCATTACACCTTTAAACTCAGCACGCATTTTCAAAACCTGGGGGGCATAATCCTCCACAAAACGAATGACCATGTTTTGAAAAGCAAAAGTACCTCTGCGGCGTGCCTCCATAATCAAACGGTTTTTCACCTGGTATTGATGAAAGCATAAAATACCAGCCATGGGCGGGAACCCAGAGTTGCACGAGGAACATACATCCTGTGAGCCCTTTCAAGCTCAGGTGGAATCAGAAGAAATTCTTTCCCAAAAATCTCAGAGAAAATAAGAAAAAAATTCAACGGGAGAGCCCTTTTTGGTGGCCTCCGGCAAACTAAGAATTCGTAGATTGCAACGTCTGTTCCGATTTTCAAGATCCACCATTTTGGAAAAAAGTTTACTGTTCTTCTCCACTAGGCTGGAGCAGAGAGTTTCAAGATATTGAACACGGCGTTTTAAATCTTCAAAAGTTAAGTCAATGAGAGATAAATGTTCAGCATGTTCATCCACTCTAGCATTGATCTGATTGATCTGATCCAATTTGAAATCCAGCTGGTTGAAAGAAGTTCTAAATTCAGTTCTAAAATCCATTAAAGTATCTTGTCGATGTTGTTCCAAAACAGTGAGAATGTCAGCCGGCAAAGCCATAGAAGTTTCCTTTTTCCCGGTTTTAGTACCTTTGGTAGCCATTATAAGATAGGTGAGCTCGCAGGCAGGTAAAAGAGAACTAATAAAATACCTAACTAAGGTTTAAGAAGGGAGACATATAGTGCAAAGATAGGAAGAATAATGGAGCAAAAGTTCGGAGCGACTAAACAATCGCCATCTTACCGGAAGTCCCAAGCCATACCATCATCCTTGTTTCTTTGTAAAATTATTTTTTATGATCCGAAGACAATTCGACTCCAAGAACATTGGCTACTGCAGGGCCACTCCATCAGTGAGCTGCTCGTTGATTGGAGAAGTTGTACTGGAGCCAACGGTGGAGCCAGCTGAGGTGTCAAAGGGGTCAGCTAGCAGGTCAAAGAGGTCGGTCGATTTGCCGAAGGAGCTGATTGAGATATCGGTGGAGCTGGGTGGGGTATCGGAGGAGCCAGTCTGGGTTTGGAGGAGCTCACCTGGCTGCAGACCATGTTGCTGCCCGCTGCTCGGAAGTTTTGGAGTTCGGAGTTAGTGCAGTTTAACTGTGGGAGATTGTCTTGGACATTTTACTTGCGATTGCAGTGCTCTGTTAGACAATGATAATGTAAGTTCCCAGAGATTGTTACCTTTGTCTGGTGGTGGGGACAGTCGACAAGAGACTGTGTAGCCTCGGTTATAGTGAGAACTAGGCCTCAAGCCTTGGGCTTCCCTGCTGCTGCAGACCATGTGAGAGACCCAGACGTGGTACAGCATGGTTTAGTTTGGCTGAGGCCTGGCCTCTCCCATTGGTACTGCCCTCCGGTGTTCAGGTGCTGAATGACAGGCTGGATTGCATGTGTCTGTACACTGCCAGGAGACTACCATTAATTGCTGAACATTGCCACTCAGGGTTTTTGAATAAAAATGCTTCTTTGCACGATATTTTGCATTATGTTACTCACTATTTTTGAATGTTTTGTACCTTGGCCCCAGAGGAACGCTGTCCGATTCAGCTATATCTATTTATGTTTAGAAGGATAATTAAACTTGATTTGAGTTGAAGTCTCCCTGGCCCCATGAGCTCTTTCTTTGTTTGGTTTAGCGTAATGCCTATTTTCTTTGCCATTTTGTGAACAGACATTCAGGGACGATCGTGACGTTTGCTCCAGTGTCCATTTTGAACATCACAGCCTCATTTTGCATTTGCACTGTGGTACACCAACCTTGTCTATTTGAATCTAGAGTCTCAAAGGAAGTTCTCTTCATCTGCAGGAGACGTGGCAAGTCTCCAATCCCCGTCAAAGGACTCCGTCCAGCAAAATAAATGAAAAGCTGCTAATCCAGTTGTGGAGTGATACTGGCTTTTATAATGGCCAACTCTATTGCATTGGTGGCATCTCATTCCTTTTGCCAGACACAACTCTTTGAGACTTGCCTCATCTACTGCAGAGGAACATTTTACCTGCTCTTTGTTTCACTTGTCTGTTTTGTTTGAGCTGTGCTCTACTGTCTCCTCTCTCTGTTGTCTTTTTGACTGCACCTGGTTTACTCTCATATATCATATTTTGCTAACCTGTGAAAAATTCCTTGAATTTGTTCTACACTGTTTTCTATTCCTTTTCCTGAGCATCTAACCCACCCATGGTGCGCACTGAATGCACACATGGCACAGTTTATGTAGGTTTACAAAACATTTGACATAAAACTACACAGAATAACAACAAAATAACATACATATTTAAGTCACTCAGTTATTTTTTTTCTCTCTCCTGTCTTTGGCATTTATCTATTCTTTGTAAACTCTTTCTAGACTAATGGAACTTCCATCCAATTGATAGCTTTTGATTCTCATTATCATATCCAAATGACATTCAGCTAGACGGTTTCTCAGCTTGTTTTTGAGTTGATTCATTAGGCTAAATCCTCGCACACAGTCCACACTAGACGTAAGAAAGGTTCCCCAAATGTCCGTCAACTGTGCAAGGTCGCAAAACTGTTCATTTTGAAGTACAAATGCCACCATTTGAGCAAAGCTTGAAATCAGTTTGGATTTAATTTTTTCTTGCACGGAAAATTTGAAATCATTAAACTGTCTAACTATTACAGTATTTTCAGCAAGAAAATCATGATATTTTAGACATAAGGCATTAAATTGTTCATCGCCAAATGTGAAGTCACAATCTGCAATTGCAGAGAAATCAAAAGCTGACTATTCTTGTACCTCATCTTCAGGAAACCTTTTTTCTAAATGAACACAAAGACTATTTATAAAAGTCAACACCGAACTTATATCTACTGTGATGTTTTCTTCACGTTGTTGGCTTAGCAAAGCTTTAACTTTGTCACTACACAAAACATTGTCTAAAAGATTATTTTCAGTAAGTACAATTATTATTTACTACATTATTTTAGGTAACTAACCTTTTGTGCTCACAATAATTTCCTTTGTATGCTGGTTGAAAAACGTGTGTGTGTGCACACGCGCACAGCTTAGAGAGAACGTAGCTCAAGGGGCTTTATTAGGTAAGTAGATGTACATACTGTAGGTATTTGCTCCATTTTCCTGTTTGTTTATTTATTTCTTACTTCATTTATTTGGATTGCAGAAGTATTCTTTGCTCTACCTGGAGTTTGACTGACTTCTCTGCTATGCCTGTGTCTCTGTGCGCTTCCCCAGGCTGTTTGCATGTGATGTGCGCAACCTGAATGCATTGCCTACAATGCTGGCCAGTTCTCAGCTCAGTTAGCAGACTCGTATAGGCAATCCAGAATGACAAATCGCTGGACACCTCCTATAGATACATGCAAACCAGAAGAGACTTACAGCAAATTCTTTCTTGTTAGTCTCCTTTAGTCTGTAGCCTGAGTTCATTGACTACTGCTGACTCCATGTTGTGTTTGATATTGAGGGATAGTGCAGAGCACACCAGTAGGCCAGCATGCAGGACATTCAACTGAACTTTAGCGATAACTCTGGTTGTACGTATGTGAAATCTCTCCCATGTGCGAGTGGCTAACTGAGTGAAGTAGGAATATCCACTATTAACTGTTGTTCGTCCTTCGGAGTCGAAGACGACCACGACTTCTGTCAGGTGGAGGGTTTGTGACTGTGGGTCTGGAGGTGACTGGTGAGCCAATCCGGGCCCTGAAAGCTCGCCTACATGTGGGACACATGAGGGTAGGTGGTGTAGTGGAAGTGGAGGTAGTTCGAGACTTGCACGCGGCGCATTTCCTTTAGTGGTCCTGCTCCACCAGGTTGGGCAGTTCAGAGCAAGCGATTCCCAGCTACTGGGATTGATGTTGAGGTCTTTGAGGGGCACTTTGAGGCAGTCTTTGAAACGTTTCTTCTGCCCTCCAACGGAGCGCTTGCCCTGGCTCAGCTCTCCATACAGCAGCTGTTTTAGTAGTCGACTGTCAGACATCCTGACGTCATGGCCAGCCCATCTGGCTTGGGCTTTCTGTAGGAGGGTGTAGACGCTGTGGGTGCTAGCCGGCTCCAGGACCTCCGTGTCTGGGACTTTGTCCTGCCATTGTACATGGAGAAGTCTGCAGAGGCAGCTCAAGTGGAAGTGGTTGAGCTGTTTAGCGTGTCTGCTGTAGACAGTCCAGGTCTCGCTGGCATAGAGGAGGGTGGTGAGAACCACTGCTCGGTAGACCTTCAGCTTGGTGGTAAGGCTGAGTCCCCTCCGCTCCCATACATTCTCACGGAGTCTCCCAAAGGCAGCACTGTTGCTGATCTCTGCATCTATGTTCACCGCTCGTGACAGAATACTGCCCAGATAAGTAAAGCTGTCGACTGCCAGTAGCTTCTGCCCCTTTACTGTGATGTGTGGTTCCTGGTAGGGCTTTCCAGGTGCGGGCTGGTACATAACTTCGGTCTTTTTGGTGCTGATTGTAAGTCCAAAGTTGTCACAGGCTTACGAGAAGCAGTCCATGTCTCACTGCATCTTCTGCTCTGTGCTGGCGTTGAGGGCGCAATCATCAGCGAATAAGAGGTCTCTGACGACGGTCTCCGTTACCTTTGTAACAGCCTGTAGACGCCGGAGGTTGAATAGCCCACCACCAGTCCTGTATCAGACGTGTATACCATCCTGACAATCGCTGAAGGCATCATTCAGCATAGCAGAGAAGAGCATGCTAAAGAGTGTAGAGGCGAAAACGCATCCTTGCTTCACACCGTTCATCACTGGGAAGGCTTCTGACTCGTCACCATCATCCAAAACTTTCACCATCATACCATCGTGGAACTGCCGAACAATCGTGATGAACCTGCTAGGGCAGCCAAACTTCTCCATTATCTTCCATAAGTCATCTCTGCAGACCGTATCAAATGCCTTGGTCAGATCAACGAAGGTCATAAAGAGGTCACTGTGCTGCTCTTGACATTTTTCCTGGAGTTGGCGTGTAGCAAATATCATGTAGACAGTTCCACGCTCTGCACGGAAGCCACACTGGCTTTCTGCGAGGAGAC
Source organism: Hypanus sabinus (assembly GCF_030144855.1). NCBI lineage: Eukaryota > Metazoa > Chordata > Chondrichthyes > Myliobatiformes > Dasyatidae > Hypanus > Hypanus sabinus. Next base: position 84,576,043 of record NC_082708.1, read on the forward strand.
CTTGCTCAAGGTGTTGGAGAAGGCGATTAAGCAGGACGTGAGCCAAGATCTTCCCAGCTATGGACAGGAGGGAGATGCCTCGGTGATTGTCACAAGACTAGCGGTTGCCTTTCCTCTTGTGGATGTGGACTATGCTGGCATTCTTCAACTGTTGCGGGACCTTTCCTTCATTCCACATAGACTGGAAGAGCTCGGTCAGCTTCTGCATCATGAATGGTCCTCCTGCTTTGTAGACTTCAGCAGGGATTGCATCTGATCCTGGTACTTTGCTACAAGAAAGATGCCTGGTGGCTTTTCTGACTTCTTCTGTGGGGATGTTGTCAAGGTCTAGGTTGATCTCCACTTGAGGTAGGCGAACAATGACCTCATCATTGATTTCTGCAGGGTGGTTGAGGACCTGGTTGAAATGTTCAGCCCATCTCTCCAAAATCTGCTTTTTCTCTGTCAGCAGCCAAGTCCCATCTGCACTGAGGAGGGGGGAGGAGCCAGAGGACTGAGGTCCATGCATAGCCTTCAAAGCGTCGTAGAAACGCTTGGTGTCGTGACTGTCTGCGTAGCCCTGGATCTCATCGGCCTTATTGCTGAACCAGACATCCTGCATCTCATGGAGTTTCTTCTTCTTGTACTGGTGAAGGCATCTATCTTTGCTTGTGATGTGGGATTGTTCTGGTGCGCTCTGAACAGTTGGTGTTTCTCTGACAATAGTGCCTGCATCTCCTCGTCGTTCTCATCGAATCTTCCAAGGGATTCTTGGAGGACATGGTATTGGCAAGTGTAACAGCAATGGCCTGCTGCTCCTCATGACCTTGTCATCACCAACACCCTATTCCGCTTCCCTACCCGTAACAAGCCGTCTTGGATGCATCCACGCTCCAGGCACTGGCATCTGATCGACTATGTCATCACCAGAAAGAGGGACTTGCAAGACGTGAGAGTGACAAAGGCCATGTGTGGTGCCAACTGCTGGATGGGTCATCGACTCATGGTGTCCACATTTAAACTTCGCATCCTGCCTGTGAGAAGACCCCAAGCTCAGAAGACTGCAAAGAGGGTCAATGTCTCCAAGCTGCAGAGCCGCGTAGTTTCAGAAGAATTTCGTGAAGACCTAGACAGCAGGCTGCTTGACACACCCCAGGATGACCACACCAGCATTGCAGAGCAGTGGAGGCTTTCAGAGATGCTGTCTACTCTACCGCTCTCAAACACCTCGGACCAGCAATCCGTAGACATCAAGACTATTAACTATCACAACAGGTAACAGCCCATATCTCTACCACAGCTCGAAAGATGCTGCTGTTACTAATCCTCTATCCATGTGTCTGTATCATTCTCAAGCACATTGATACATATTATATGTAAAGACATTGGTGTGGTATCTTCTCAAATGCCTTTTGAAAATGAAGGAATACCACGTGCACTTGTTCTTCTTTATCTCCATTGCTGTCTATACTGCTAAATAACCTTCCAGGGAACAAGACCATGTTGATGATTAGCTAGTGGTTCAGTAGGTAACTTTGATTAGTTGCAATGTATGATTTGTTCAGACTGCAACATCAAAGTGTGGAATGCGCAGAAGGTCAGATGTAGGTATACCTGGCCTCATGCTGTGCCTATGGTCTCACCATTGGGTCTCAGCACGTTCCAAAGTCTGTTGACTCTAGATCTGGTTCATCAGCTGTACACTGGATCCAGCCAGCACATTCTGCATGGCTCTATTCATTTCAAAGGTCTATTCATTTGTGGGGATAAATGGTTTATTTTTATTACATTATATTAATTAGTATTACTGCTATTTGTTAATTTGCATCAATTTGGTGATTTTTCATTCAACTATTTATTTCAACCTTCTCTCAGCCTTTGATGATCAGGGACTTTGGTCAGCACTGTCTGTCGGGGTCTGACTTCCTGCAAGCTGCACCAGAATTGGGACTTGCCATCCTCTCACTCTTCACCTGAAGGCTGTGTCACTAGCAGAACCTTGCGGCTACACAGTAGAACTGAGGGGCTTTGTGGTGTGAGGACAGAGCCAGAGTCAATTCATAGCAAAGAAACCGGCCCTTTGACTTAACTGTCCACGTCCACTGATCGCATTCAAGGAGTCATGAGTCACGCACCCTTCAGCCATTGGTCCACGATGTCTGTTTTGTCCCACCTACACGCATTTGCCCATAGCCCTCTGAACCTCTTCTCTCCATGTAGCTTTACCTATTGCCTAGATAGTTTTTAAATATTTCTAATCTACGCACCTGAACCATTATTTCAGGCAGCTCATTCCAAATACCACCACCCCTGACTGAAGAAGCTAACTCTGATGTCACTTTTAAATCTTTTGCCTCTGATATGAAACCTATTTTGCCTTGTTCTGAGTACAGTCTTCCTGGTGTTACGAATTCCCATAACTGGATCACTTACCAGCAAAGATAGAGAGGTCCGTTGAAGTCTGATGGTACTATTTTTAAAGGTATTTATTGATAAAGGGCACACTAATAAGAGTAATGCAAACATACAGATAATATACGTCATCAATACTAAATCTAAGTGTGGGTATAATAATAACCGATAAGAAATAACTCTATCGTTGTCTAGGGGTTACTGTATTGTCCGATGGAAAGATAAGTCACTATCAGTTCGTTCATGCTGCAGCATTGTTGGGTTTAAAAGTGATGTGGTTTAAACTTGCCCCAGGTCTTTTAAGATGCTAATCCGTTGAGTCAGGGGAGCGGGCTTCCCCGTTGTTAGCTAAAAGCTGTTTTCCGTGGTTCCAGCCACGGAATCGAACACATGTGGCTTCCTTCAGATGACTTCCTGCTATTAAGTGGTCGCTTAACATTTCTTCTGGTGCGTCTGAGGGGTTGTTCCTACAGCCCCTCTTTTATTCTGACTCGCAGGGTCATAGATGTCAATCAGGTTGGGGGTGATGCAATCTCTCCCTCAACCAGCCCACTTTGCCCAAGGGCATTCACGTAGCAGAGCATCTCAATCCACAAATCTGTCTCCAAGAGACAATGGCCATGTCCCGTAGCTTTACATCGCCGGAGAAACGAGCCAGCCTGCACGTCTCCTTCCCCAACCCAACAAGTGATCTTGCGATTCTCACAAAGGAGGGGGCTACGGACGTAACACCCCCTTTCTTCAGGGTGTTTTTTAGCATCGGGAAAAAACAAATTCATACAGAGTCTTACAGGGTGTTATAATCTAACACAACGCCAAAGTTTTTTTCTACAGAGTAATGCAGTTATACACTCAATTCAGCATCTAAACAGTTAACAATTACAGTGTCACTTACTTCAATATCTTAACACCTTGTACCGTACTAACGTCTTGTAGCATCAGACTTCAATTTAATAACGACCTATTTTTTTTCAGCAACAAAACTAAGGAGGTGTGATCTTAGCTTAGGTGCATCTACAAAAGTTTATGTAAATACTAGTCTTTCAGTTGTTTTCAAACTGAACAGGCAGGCTTCCAAGGGGGCTGTCTTTATTATTCACAGGCTTTGTCGAAATCCCGTACAACCGGCTTTGCTATTTAAAAATGGCGTCCTCATTAACCGTCGCCTCTTTTCCAGGGAACTTGAGTAAGGTGGCGAGATAAACCCTCGCCCGCCAGTTCCATAGGAATTATTTTATCAACACCGTGTCCCAAACTTAGCCCATCTTCTGAATTTCCACCCACCTCTGTAATTTTACACAGGTGGCTAACCCTCTCGTCAGGCCCCTTCAGACTGTGTGGTTTCAGTTCGACTTCCTTGCTCAAGCAGCATTTCAAATTCTGCCCTTTTACACCACACGCTGGAATTACAATAGCGTGGGGGGCCCTGTCATATTCCGGCTTAATCTGTAAGCGATCTGCTGGGCTTAAAATTTCTTCATTTGATTTGGGAACTACAGATTTCCCGTTTCCTTCAATGATAATTCTTATCTCCCCATTCTTAAACTCTGCATTAACTTTGAACACACCTTCGAGCACAAACACCTGGGAACTCTCACTTCCCACTGTTACCAAGGTTAACCCTTTTTTCACTGAACCAAGTCTATCTGACCCACAAGGATGGCCGCCCCGTTCCACTGAATCAAATACCTCAGACTTTTTCTGAGCTCCGTTACTAGGTTCAGTACCACATGCATCCCCATCTTGGACACACTCAAATGGGACATTGGCCTCTTCCAGGCTTTCAATACCCGTACCCTTTTCAAATTCTAAGTTCCCCCGATCCTCCCAGGTACTCTCTGGGCAACTCCCTTCCGGAGTAAACTCAACCTCGCGGGCTGAAACAACCTCATCTGCCAACCCAGCAGACTTCTTCGAGGTAAGGGCACCCTTTTCATCTAGGGCTGCCCTCATTTCATTATCGGGAACACCTTTAGAATTTTCAACTTCTTCAAACAGTTTTGCCAAACCAGACAGATCATCCCTGTCCAACTCTGGACCTCTTAACCGCTCTATCGGTTTGTCATCTTTATTTCCTGCCTCTAGGACCTTTCTCCTCGCTAAGGGCAGATCTACCTCCGCTTCCTTACCCTCTTTCACTTTACTACTCTTCGTTTTACCACCCTTTAAACCCTCGTGGTACAGGGTCGGTAGAAACGTCTCGGCCAAATCGATACTGGCCGGATTTAAACTGCTCTCGTTCTCAGCTGCCTTTCTCAACAGGCTGCGAGTGACCGCTCATGCGGGGTAGATCTTGGAATCTAGGGGCGGGGCCGCATCACTCACCGGTCGGCCGGTCCTCGTCATGGCTGCCCAAACCTTACCACCTGCTAAATCGTTACCGAGAAGGACGTCCACGTCCTTCCTCGGGAATTCTGATCGCACCCCTATTTCAACTGGTCCAGATACCAGCTCACAATCCATAATGACCTTATGTAAGGGCACCATTTTTGTCCCTTTACTGATTCCCTTTACAGCTACCATTCTCGTCTTTCAACCAAACTCTAGTACCGTACTGCTGATCAATGACAGCTCAGCCCCCGTGTCTCTCCAGATCCATACGGGAACTGGTGTGTCTCCCTCCCTCACAGACACAGTTCCGTGTGACAGACAAGTCTCCAATCCTTCTCGTACTCTGTCTACCTGGGGCTCTCTTGTCAATCTACTGATTACCACGGCACATCCAATAGGGACTGCTGCTTTCCCCTTTCCTGTTTCTTTCCTCGGAGCAAAGCACCGCGATGCAATATGTCCCACTTTTCCACAATTAAAACAGGTCAAGCCCGGAAATCTCTGGCTGTTTGGCCTTTCCCCTTCGACCTTACCACTAGCTCCCAGCGGGACCTCTGTCTCAGCCAGAGGACTTTCTCGATCATTCCCACTGTCTCTCTGGGAACTTTTATTCGAGGAAAACTTGGTCTAAACTTTGCATATTCATCTGCAAACCTAGCAAATTCTGAGATGGACTTATCCGGCTTCTCATTCAGATACATCCGGATATCATCCGAAACACACCCTTTAAATTCCTCAATCAGAATTAACTCCCTGAGACGCCCATAATCTTCTCCCACTCTCTCTGCGGTGCACCACCGGTCCAAGAGCACACCCTTCTCATAGGCAAACTCGGTATGCGTCTGATTCCATCCTTTCTTTAAACTTCTAAACTTTTGTCTATACACCTCAGGTACTAGCTCATAACTCCGGAGAATGGCCGCCTTTACTTTGTCATAGCTCTCCTCCTCTCCTTCCTCCATGGCCAACGCCGTATATGCCCGCTGTGCCTTCCCCTTTAACACACTCTGTAACAGCGCCTCCCACTGACCTCTGGGCCACTTCTGATTCACTGCCACCTTTTCAAAAAGCAAGAAGTAACTATCGACGTCCATTTCCTCGAACAGAGGAACTAGCCTCAATTCTCGACTAACATTGAACCGCTCCTCTCGGTCTGACCCCGGAACTCGTGGCTCCTGCCGTAACTTCTCCATCTCCAAGTCATGTTTCCTCTGTTTTTCTTTTTCATCTGCTTCCAGCTGTTTTAACTTCATTTCATGCTCTCTTGCTCTCTCTCGGCCCTCTCCCTCTCTTGCTCTCTCTCGGCCCTCTCCCTCTCTTGCTCTCTCTCGGCCCTTTCTCTCTCTTTCTCTCTCTCGGCTGCCTCCAGCTGCTTTAACTGAAGTGCATATTCCAACTTTAATTTCTCCAACTCTAACTGAGCCTAACACTAACACTAGCAGGTGCCTCTTCAGGGATATTTTCCAATACCTCATCTGTAAACACCTTCTTCCCAATATAATACTGAGTTATTGCCCTTCGCACCTCCTGCTTTTTCATTGACAACCTCACCCCTGTGAGGTTTAACTCCTTCGCCAATTTTATCAAGTCCGATTTGGAGGCCACCTCCAGCGCCTCCAGAGTCGGGTTTTCTATAAATGTTTGCTGGTCCTGATTAGCTATGTATGATGGCTGAGGACTGGCAAATGGCTTTCAGTCCAGATACATGTGAGGTGATGCATTTTCAGAGGACTTATCAAGAGAATGGAAAGGCTCTGGGGAGTGTCATGGAACTGGTGGAGCGTGGAGTAAAAGTGTGTATGTCTCACAAGTGTGTATTTCTCTATGTCACAGGTAGACAGTGTGGTGAAAAAGACATTTGGCATGCTGGCCTTGATCAGTCAGGACACTGAGAACAGATGGTCCATGTCCATCTTTGCTGGTTTCCAGTCTGGCTACCCGTGTAACCAGATCCAAGTTTTGGACTTACAATCCCGATTCACTGGCCTCCCAATTTGGTGTCAAATCTCGAGATGAGAACCCCAACTTTGTTACGAATTCCCGTAACTGGATTACTTACCAGCAAAGATAGAGAGGTCCGTTGAAGTCTGATGATACTGTGGCGACCCATTTCCTGGCACATCCGAACCGGCTGACAATTAGATAGTCTACGGGGGTTTGCGAGCACAGAGCTTTGGAGCCTCTGCGCCACGGGGGGCAGGTTGAGGGAGGCTTAAAAGTGAGGCTGAGGATTTCGAATAAAGTTTTTCCTTCTACTGCAGTTACCGACTCTGTGTCGTAATTTTAGCGCTGCGTGTAGCACACCGCTACAATTGGTGACCCCGACAGTCCAAACGATTCTTGGACCAGAAATGACCAACGCCGCCTCTGTTCATGTGGTTTCGTTGAAACTGCCAGGTTTCTGGACACAGCGCCCGAACCTATGGTTCCAGCAAGCCGAAGCCCAATTCCACGTTCGCCGGATGACCTCAGAAGACACCCGCTACTACTACGTGGTGGGCTCCCTCGACCAGGACACAGCGGCCCAGGTCGCGGAGTTCGTACAGTCGCCCCCGGCAGACGGCAAGTACACGGAATTCAAAGCCCTGCTCCTCAGGACTTTCGGACTCTCATGGCGCGAGCGGGCTGCCCGTTTACTGCACCTGGATGGCTTGGGCGACAGACCTCCATCGGCTTTAATGAATGAGATGTTGTCTCTCGCCGACAGACACACACCCTGCCTCATGTTTGAGCAGGCATTCCTGGAGCAGCTGCCCGAGGACATATGCCTGCTGCTGTCCGACGCAGATTTCAGTGACCCCCCGGAAGGTGGCAGCCCGGGCGGACTTGCTGTGGAACGCCAAAAATGTGAGCGGGGCGTCCATCGCACAGATCTCCCAGCCATGCTCCCAGCAGCAAACCAGTCCAGGCCCGGCTGCAGAGCCCGCCAACCCCCGGCCCAATGAACAATGGTGCTTCTACCACCAGCGGTAGGGCGCAGAAGCCCGCCGTTGTCGCCCGCCCTGCAAGTTCCCAGGAAACGCCAGGGCCAGCTGACCATCGGGATAGCCTCCTGTATGTGTGGGATAGAAGGTCGGGACACCGGTTTTTGGTCGATACTGGGGCTGAGATCAGCGTTTTACCTCCGACGAGTTACGACACCCGCAGCAGGGCACCGGGTCCCCCCCTGAGGGCCGTGAATGGCAGCACAGTAAGGACCTATGGCACCCGTCAGGTGCAGCTACAGTTCGGCTCCAGCCAGTTCACGTGGGACTTCACACTGGCCGCCGTAGCCCAACCGCTTCTGGGTGCAGATTTTTTGCGAGCTCACAGCCTACTGGTCGACCTGCCCAGGAAGAGACTGGTACACGCCGAGACCTTTCAGATGCTCTCCCTGGGTGCAGCCCAGTTGCCAGCCCCTCACCTCGGCTCCATCACGCTGTCCGACAACGACTTCACCAGGGTCCTGGCGGATTTCCCATCAGTTCTGGCACTGCAGTTCACAGCGGCCATGCCCAGGCACGGCGTACAGCATCACATCCCGACCCAGGGACCACCCCTCCACGCCCGCGCTCAGCGGCTTCCCCCGGACAAGCTCCGACTGGCGAAGGAGGAGTTCCAGAGGATGGAGGAATTGGGGATCATCCGGCGGTCCGACAGCCCATGGGCCTCCCCCCTGCACATGGTGCCCAAAGCGACGGGAGGCTGGAGACCGTGCGGCGACTACCCCAGGCTGAACGAGGCTACAACACCGGACCGCTACCCTGTGCTGCACATTCAGGACTTTGCAGCGAACCTGCACGGCGCACGGATCTTCTCCAAGGTAGACCTCGTCCGAGGGTACCATCAAATCCCGATGCATCCTGACGTCGTCCCCAAAACGGCTCTCATCACCCCGTTTGGCCTTTTCGAGTTCCTCCGCATGCCGTTCGGCCTGAAGAATGCCGCACAGACGTTCCAGCGGTTAATGGACGCGGTGGGACGGGACCTGGACTTCACGTTCATCTATTTGGATGACATCCTCATAGCCAGCAGCAGTTGTCAGGGGCATCTGTCCCACCTGCGTCAACTCTGCGCCCGACTGAGTGAGTACGGTCTTACAATCAACCCTGCCAAATGCCAGTTCGGACTCGATACCATTGAATTCCTGGGCCACAGGATTACTAAAGACGGGGCAACCCCTCTGCCTGCTAAGGTAGATGCGGTCTGCCATTTCCCTCGACCCACCACGATCAAAGGCCTTCAGGAATTCGTAGGTATGGTCAATTTCTACCGCCGTTTCCTCCCTTCAGCTGCCCGGATCATGCGCCCCCTGTTCACCCTGATGTCGGGTCCGAGCAAGGACATTACCTGGGACGAGGAGTCCGCCGCCGCTTTCGTTCAAACGAAGGAAGCTTTGGCGAACGCCGCAATGCTAGTACATCCCAGAATGGACGCCCCTACCGCCCTCACAGTGGACGCATCTAACACGGCAGTCGGTGGGGTGCTGGAGCAACTCATCGCAGGTCGCTGGCAACCCCTGGCGTTTTTCAGCAAACACCTGAGTCCACCCGAGCTCAAGTACAGTGCTTTCGACCGGGAACTGTTGGCGCTCTACCTGGCAATCCGGCATTTCAGGTACTTCCTAGAAGGTCGGCCCTTCACCGCGTTCATGGACCACAAACCGCTTACCTTTGCGTTTACGAAAGCGTCCGACCCCTGGTCGTCCCGCCAGCAACGCCACCTGTCCTACCTCTCTGAATACACGACAGATGTCCGGCACATCTTGGGTAAGGACAATGTCGTGGCGGATGCGCTCTCTCGCCCTACCGTTCATGCCCTTTCCCAAGGGGTAGACTTTGAGGCACTGGCAGAGGCGCAGCAGGCGGATGAGGAGATTCCGAGTTACAGAACCGCAGTCTCCGGTTTGCAGCTCCAGGACCTCCCCGTAGGCCCGGGTGAGAGGACCCTACTCTGTGACGTCGCCACCGGCCAGCCCCGTCCCGTCGTCCCGACAGCCTGGCGGCGCTGTGTTTTCGACTCCATTCATAACTTGGCGCATCCCTCCATCCGGACAACTACCCGGATGGTTTCCAGCAGGTTCGTTTGGCACGGACTCCGCAAACAGGTCAGTGAATGGGCCAAAACGTGCATGCACTGCCAGACGGCCACGGTGCAGCAGTTCCATCCCGCCCACCGGTGTTTCGACCACATTCATGTGGATATAGTGGGCCCCCTGCCAGTGTCGCACGGAACACGGCACCTCCTGACTATTGTGGACCGGTTCACAAGATGGCCAGAGGTGGTCCCGCTCACTGACACCACCTCCGAATCTTGCGCCCGAGCCCTGATCGCCACCTGGATATCTCGCTTTGGTGTACCGGCCCACATTACCTCCGACAGAGGCGCCCAGTTCACCTCCAGCCTGTGGTCAGCTATGGCCAGCCTTTTGGGGACTCAGCTGCACCACACCACTGCCTACCACCCACAGTCGAACGGGCTAGTGGAGCGTTTCCACCGTCACCTGAAGTCGGCCCTCATGGCCCGCCTGTGAGGAGCCAACTGGGCGGATGAGCTTCCCTGGGTCCTACTCGGCATCCGCACAGCGCCCAAGGACGACCTGCACGCCTCGTTGGCCGAGTTGGTATATGGCGCGCCCCTGGTCGTCCCCGGGGAGTTCCTACCAGCCCCACGGGGGCAAGAGGAAGAACCCGCAGCAGTCCTGGGCAGACTACGCGAGAAGCTCGGTAACCTGGCCCCCATACCCACTTCACAGCACGGGTGGCACCCAACCTGCGTACCCAAAGACCTACAGAACTGTAAATTTGTGTTTGTACGAAGGGGCGGGCATCGGCCACCGCTGCAGCGGCCATACGAGGGGCCGTTTATGGTGCTCCGGAACAACGGGTCCACATTCGTGCTGGACGTTGGGAGGAAAGAGGAGGTTTTCACGGTGGACCGCCTCAAACCGGCCCATGTGGACCTGGCGCAACCGGCCGAGTTTCCGGCACCTCGGCGCAGAGGCCGACCTCCCAAGCAGGTTCTGGCCCAGACTGTGGACATTGGGGGGTGTATCGCCGGTTCTGGGGGGGGGGGGGTTATGTGGTGACCCATTTCCTGGCACATCCGAACCGGCTCACAATTAGATAGACTACGGGGGTTTGCGAGCACAGAGCTTTGGAGCCTCTGCGCCACGGGGTGCAGGTTGAGGGAGGCTTAAATTGAGACTGAGGATTTCGAATAAAGTTTTTCCTTCGACTGCAGTTACCGACTCCATGTCGTAATTTTAGCGCTGCGTGTAGCACACCGCTACAGTACTATTTATAAAGGTATTTATTGATAAATGGCACAAAAATAAGAGTAATGCAAACATTCAGATAATATACGTCATCAATACTAAATCTAAGCGCGGGTATAATAATAACCAATAAGAAATAACTCTATCGTTGTCTAGGGGTTACTGTATTGTCCGATGGAAAGATAAGTCACTATCAGTTCGTTCAAGCTGCAGCGTTGTTGGGTTTAAAGGTGATGTGGTTTAAACTTGCCCCAGGTCTTTTAAGATGCCAATCCATTGAGTCAGGGGAGCGGGCTTCCCCGTTGTTAGCTAAAAGCTGTTTTCCGTGGTTCCAGCCACGGAATCGAACACATGTGGCTTCCTTCAGATGACTTCCTGCTATTAAGTGGTCGCTTAACATTTCTTCTGGTGCGTCTGAGGGGTTGTTCCTACAGCCCCTCTTTTATTCTGACTCGCAGGGTCGTAGATGTCAATCAGGTTGGGGGTGATGCAATCTCTCCCTCAACCAGCCCACTTTGCCCAAGGGCATTCACGTAGCAGAGCATCTCAATCCACAAATCTGTCTCCAAGAGACAATGGCCATGTCCCGTAGCTTTACATCGCCGGAGAAACGAGCCAGCCTGCACGTCTCCTTCCCCAACCCAACAAGTGATCTTGCGATTCTCACAAAGGAGGGGGCTACGGACATAACACTGGGCAATTGATTATGTGCTTTTACCCTGTCTGTGCTCCTCACAATCTTGTAAACCTCTACCAGGTTACCCCTCAAATTTTACATTCCAGGGAATAACGTCCTTGTCTATGCAACCCTTCCTTCTAACACAGGCTGCCAAGTCTGGGCAACATCTGGTAAAACTTTGTTGCATTTTTTCTAGCTTAATAGCATCTTTCTTGTAACAGGGCAACCAAATCTGTACACAATACTCCTAGAGCAGTTTCATCAACGTCTGAATATAACTGTGACATAACTTCCCAAATCCTGTTCTCAGTGCCCTGGCTGATGAAGGCCAGCATGCCAAATGTCTTTTTCACCACACTGTCTACCTGTGACATAGAGAAATACACACTTGTGAGGCATATACATTTTACTCCACGCTCCACCAGTTCCAAGACACTCCCCAGAGCCTTTCCATTCTCTTGATAAGTCCTCTGAAAATGCATCGCCTCACATGTATCTGGACTGAAAGCCATTTGCCAGTCCTCAGCCATCATACATAGCTAATCAAGATCTCCCTGTAAATTTTCATAACCTTCCACTCTATCATTATAGTGCTAAAATAGGACTACCTATTTTAGTATCAACTACAAACTTACTAACCATGCCTTATACATTCACATCCAAATTGTTTCCAAAAGTTAAAAACAACAAGCATTATTCCCCATGGTACACCACCAGACACAGTCTACATCACCCTGTGTATCCTAACACTGAACTGATTTTGAAAACAATCCTCTATCATCCCCTAGATCCCATGTAATCTAATATTCCAGACTAATTTGCCATGAGGGACCTGATCAAAAGCTTTGCTAAAGTCCATATATATAACAACTACTACCCTCCCCTCATCAACCCTCTTGGTTATCCCCTTGAAGAACTCCAAGTGATTGGTCAGAAGACACCTCTGACACACAAAACTATGCTGACTGTCCAAAAGCAGACCCTGTCTTTCCAAATATTGGTTAATCCTGTCTTTCAGAATCCATGCAACCCACCACTCACTGGCCTGTTGTTTCCTGGCTTGTTTTTGCTATCCTTTTTAAACATTTTCCCATGTTTGGTCTGTATCCCTCCAATCATCAACCTGCTCGTGCCTTTTAAATATGACCCTGCATCAACCACGCCATATATGGGCCATCCTCCAGGTGAAAAACTTGCTTGTCAGGTTCTCTGAAGTGTCTCCCCACTCACCTTCAACCTACGCCCATAGTTTTTGATTCCACAACACTAGGAAGATAACTGTGTGCATTACCCTATCTATGTCCCTCATGATTTTTTATCCATCTCTATAAGATCACACCTCATTCTCATATGCTCCAATGAATAAAGTCCTAACTTGGTCAACATTGCTCTTCGACTAAATCCCTCAGGACTTGGCAACACCAACGAAGTCTAGTGTGGCACATCACCTTTGCCCAATTCTATCTTTAAGCTCAATTTCACCCTTACAACATCCTTTAAAACAATCTTATTGCCAACAAAAATTAGGCGAAGTGGTGTATTGTTCTCCTTTATTCTCTCTGCATCATTGTTGAATAGTGGTGTTCGAGAGAACCAGAACAAGAGGAGGAGTCAATGGCGCCTAATGGCAACTCCTTTGCTTGCATCTTCGGAAACACTTCTATTTCCAACTTTAATATCTCTATTTTTCCCTTTCAGGGTTCTTTTGAAAACCCTGACCTGGAGTTACAAACTAGCTACGGTTCTTTGCGGGAATGGGTTTCACGGCTGGCCATTATTTAGCAGGCCAAGGGGACGGCCTGAGAGCTTTGATGTCCTTCAGATGTTCGAGACTTTGTGGCTCTGGAGACAGGGGGATCGGAGGTCAGTGTCTGGGTAGGAGATCCGTGTGTTATGGGAGTCAGAAGACCTAAGGCTGTATGCCCAGAGACCTGAGATCTTTGGGCACGGAGCTCAGAAAAAGCAATGCAACGGACCTTTAACATTGTAAACCAACGAGTTGTTTGTTATGTCTCCCCTCTCGCTGTGAAACAGAGACACCTCTTTTTCTTTTATTAGAGAGAGAGAGAGCCTGTGGTATGTCGAATACTGGATGAAACGCAAAGTCTTTGAGGTAACTGCAAGTCTGTGTCTTTGCTGTTGCTTTGCTCACACCTGAGTGCTCAGTGGCGGGTGCTGATGCTTTTTTTTGCTGGTGGGGGGAGTGGGGATCATTGTTTGCTGCTGCTTACACATGGGGGGAGCTGGGGGGGGGCTGTGTGGTACTAACATTTAACTGTCATTCATTCTTTTGGGGCACTCTTCTGTTTTCATGGATGTTTGCAGAAAAAAGCATTTCAGGATGTATATTGTATACATTTCTCTGATATTAAAGGTATCTTTGAAACCTTTGAATAGGTCCTTTGGTCCACAATGTCTTGCTAAACCAAATAAATTAGTAATCATATGACTAACTAACCTAATCCCTTCTGCACACCCTTCCACTTTCCTCACATTCATGGACCTTCCATTGGTTCGGGTCAATCATGGATTCTCGGTGTCTACACAACACAGAAGCCAGTATGCAGACTGGGGCTGTGCGATACAGAGAGCAAGCTGTTGCCCGTGCAGCGGCCTCCCCTTCTCCACGCAGCTGAAGAATCCAAAGGAACAGCTGCCTATCTAAACACCTCTTAAAAGTTCCTAATGTATCTGCCTCCATCACCCCCTCCAGGCAGATTTAGCCTTGTTACCTGGCAACATGCCACATTGATACTCATACAAAATCTAACAGACCTGCAGGTTTTGCACCACTATTTATGCACCATTTATTTTGCAAGGCTTAGTACGTCTGGAGATTTGTTGGCTTTTCACCGTTTTTGATTTTCAGTACTAATTAATAATAATTTTGTAAATTTGCACTCTCATTAAACTCTTGGTTCTTTCCTCATTATGGTACATTCTGCATGTAATTCATGGTAATTAGTCTCTTAATCTATCTTTATCAATGGTTGGTTATCTTTTCATTTTTCATTATGTCTCCCAATTCTGTTATATTATATATTTTGGCAAAATGTAGCATCTTCAGTTTATTCACAAACAGGAAAATCTGCAAATGCTGGAGATCTGAGCCACACACACAATGCTGGAGGAACTCAGCAGGCCAGACAAGCATCTATGGAAGAGTACAGTCCACATGTCAGGCTGAGAGCCTTCATCAGGACTGGAAGGAAAAAAGGTGGGGGGAGGGGAGGAAGAACCACGAGGTGGTGGGGCGGTGAAGTAAAGAGCTGGGAAGTCGATTGGTGAAAGAAATGCAGGACTGGAGAAGGGGGAATCTGATAGGAGAGCAAATAAGGCCACAGAAGAAAGAAAAAGGGGGAGGAGCACCAGAGGGAGGTGATGGACAGGTCAGGTGATAAAGGTGAGAGAGAGAAGTGGGAATGGGGAATGATGAAGGGTGGGCGGAGTGAGGCATTACTGGAAGTTCGAGAAATCAATGTTCATGCCATCAGGTTGGATGCTACTCAGACGGAATGTAATGTTTTGCTCCTCCAACCTGAGTTTATTATTAGCTTTAATTTCTTTGGTTGCAACTGATTAATTACTTTCCCAATAGAGATTTTATTTTTCCAAGGTACATTCGTTGATTTTTTTTTCCAAATGTTTCCATTATTTAACTATCAGGAAATTTATAAAATATTGAAGTGAAGGTAATAAAGTTCCCAACTGATTACTTAAGACAGGCAGCATCATTCAATTAAAAATGAATTTATCATGCATTACTTCCTTTTATTTAGCAGTAAATTGGAGAAATATGTCAACTACTCTGAATGCCACCAAACAAATTTAGCAGCCAAATTTCCATTAGAAAAGAATATAAACATTTTCCCCACATCATTTAATTCCTTAGTAATTCAGAGTCTTCGAAAATTGGAACAGGGTGTAATGCTCTGGTTGTGACTGAACAAGGATTTTATTGAGTTATATAAAATTATGAGGAGTATAGACAGTCCAACCTCCAGGAAATGTTCCTCATATAGAGCAAGACCAAACTAAAGGACATAGGTTTAGGAAAAAGGGTACCAGGTTTCAAGGGGATATGAGGTGATAGCCTAGACTACACTTCCTGAGAGACTGATGGAAGGAGAGTCAAAAATAGGATCAGTACAGATGGGTGACTGCTAATACACAAGAACATATCAGGTGAAATAGCCTGTTCATATGAATTATGTCTCTGTGGCTCATTCAATTTTTGACTCAATGCTTTCAATCATATGCGGCCTTGAAACCATGTCCTCTGTATCCAAGTACTTCACCAAAACTGTTGAGGCTGATCAGCACAGGGGTGCAGAACTGGAAAAAAGTTGTCACTGAAGCCTTAAGCATAGTCTTAGTTTCTCAGAGAAATTGAGCACCACAGTAGCATAGTGGTTCGCATGGCGCTATTACAGACTGGGGTGTTCCAGAGCTCAGAGTTCAATTCTGGTGCTGCTCTGTAAGGAGTCTCTGCACGTCCTCCCTGTGGAATGTGTGGGTTTCCTCTGGGCCCCCTAGTTTCCTCCCACAGTCCAAAGACGTACCGGGTAGGTTAATCGGTCATTGTAAATTGTCTCGTGATTAGGCTAAAGATAACTGAGGTTGTGGTGTTGCTGGGGCAGTGTGGCTCAAAGAGCCTGCTCTGCACTGTATCAATAAACAAACACTAAATTAATAAATTCCCTCCTTGTGACGCTGCAGTATAAAGTGTACGATGCAGTGAAGCAGGCTCTGGAGAGAAAAGATGACTGGACGTCAGAGTTCCTGTTCAGGCTTTGGCAGGAACTGTGTCACAGCTGGCATGTGTTACCGAGCTTGCTCTCTGAAACCATCTTTGAAGTCTTCAATTTTTACTGAACTAGAAACACAAACTTAAGATCCCATTGAGGCCAAGTGGTGGACTCAGCCTTTTCCAACATGGGTAGAGCTCTTCATCAGGAACTTCTACAAGATGTGCTGTCTCAGGAAGGTGAAGTCCATCGCCAGGGAAATCTACACCCTAGAAATATCCTTCTCTCATTGCTGCCCTCAGGCAGGAGACCGGAGCCTGAGGACTCATATCTCATGGTTCAACAATAGCTTCTTTTCCAAAGACAGGTTCTTGAACAGACTAGAAAACCATAATTCTACCTTGAACTACAGTATATTTCCCTCAACTTGCACTGATGTCATTAAGTTTATTTTTGCATATTTTGTTATGTAAATTACATATAATTTATGTTAATTTAATTTTATATAATTTATTTTTATAATGTATTGTGCTGCTGCAACAAACTGATTTTCACGGCATTTAGATACCAGGATATGTATGCCCAAGACAATAAACTTGAATTTAATGAAAACCTGTAGGGTAATGTCAGCTCTTTATCTGTTACAAGTTATGCTGAAGATTGCTGAGCTAACTTAACTCTTCAATAGAAATTCATTCACTCTCTCTGCAGAACTTTGTCAAGACATGGAGCATCACTAATAGAAGTGTACTGAGGTGGTCACGTCCGATGTGTGGGTAGCAGGCAATTGGGTGACCAGCAGGAAAGATAGAGAGTGTAGACATGGTGTGCAGAATTAACTGGTGTCTCATTCCCTTTCTAACTAGTCCTTCATTTTGGATGGTATTAGGGGTTGGCTTTACAGAGGAGAGCAGCACTATCAACCACGTTGATGGTGTTGGACATAAAGGAATTGAAATATGCAAGGAACATTTAACTCGCTTCCAGTTATTTATCCTTCCAGCCCCCCATCTTCTCTTATATTCCATTCCCCATTAAACACATCCCTTCTCCCCATCTGTTGATTACCTCTCTCTGGTGCCCCTCCTCCTCCCCTTTCTGACACAGACCGATGCACAAATAGAAACACAGAAAGGGAAGGAAGCATGCCACTGCATTTGCCACAAGGTTGCGGCTGGTTTCCCCGAATGTTTATGGTCCCATTTTAGGTGGCAGGAATTTGACTCATGAACAGAGCGATAAATGGCTTAGGACCCTGGTATTGCTCATTACTGAGGAATGTGTTACACATTTGATCACACAAAGTGCTGGAGCAACTCAGCAAGTCAGACAGCATCTGTGGAAGAGAATAGCCCCTGCACATCGAGACCTTTCGCCAGGACTGGAAAGGAAGGTGGGGGGGGGAGTCAGAATAAGAAGATGGAGCAGGGGAAGAAGTCCAAGCCGACAGGTGACCAATGAAACCAGCTGAAAGGCAAGGGATGTGGGTCGGAGGGAAACAAATTTGGGAAGTGATAGGTGGAAGAAGTGAAGGGATGAAGAAGAAGCAGAAATCTACTGGAAGAAGAATGCATCAATAAAAAATTGATGAGAGTCATATAAATGTATAATCGGGATTATTGCACTCTTTATTTATTTTTCAAACCCTGGTTGATGATCCCTAAAGGCCACTTTGCAGATGACTTGGTGAATAGCCCAGCACCATGACAATGTCTGCTCCGTTTCTGCTGGAGATCCTGCTGGTGTGTGAACCGAATGTCCCCAAGGAGCTCCGTTCTTAATCACAACTTTCCATTGTGTAATCTACCACCCAGAGACACTGTCTGGGAGGATAGCTGAGGGTTATATGACTGCCTGATATCTGATTGGCATTGATGTAATGGGAACTACTGACCCATTAAGCAGGGCAGCAATGTCTCACTTCTCCATGCTGAGTAGACGAGGGTCAAAACTGCAATGCAGGCATTTCCATCTCTTTGTTCGTCACATTAACTTTGCTGACAAGAAACTTACTCAGCCATCTGGCCCTTGCTTTCTTCAGTAATCTCTTGTAAAACAGATTTCACATTTCAGGTCATAAAGGAGGTGTCTGAAGCAGAGGAGCGTCTTTATGCTGCTGGAGAAAAGAGAGAGTGGACCATGGATAATATATCTCCATTTCTATAGGACTACAGTTACTCGCGGATACACTGTTGTGTTTGTGTAGAGTAGCAACCATCGAAATGTATGAACAAAAGAGATTCTGCGGATGCTGGAAATCCAGAGTAACAAAACTCAGCAGGTCAGGAAGTTTCTATGGAAAGGAATAAAGAGTTAGTGTTTTGGGTCGAGACCCTTTATCGGGACTGGAACGGAAGGGGGAAGAAGCCAGAGTAAGGTGGAGGGGTGCTAGGGGAAGCAGTACAAATTAGAAGGTGGTAGGTGGAGTCAAATGAGCTGGAAGGTAGGAGGGTGGGCAAGTGGGGATGAAGTGGGAAGCTGGGAGATAATAGGTGGAAAATGCAAAAGGCTGAAGAATAAGAAATCTGATAGGAGGGGGGAGTGAACAATGGGATAAAGGAAATAAAAAGGGTCACCAGAGGGAGACAATAGGCAGGTGAGGAAAAAAGAAGAGGTAATGGGGAGCCAGAATGGGGAATGGAAAAAGAGAGAAGGCGGAGAGGGGAGAAATGACCATAAGTTGGAGAAATTGATGTTGTTGCCATCAGGTTGGACGCTGCCGAATGGAACATTCTTACCTAAGAGTGTCCTCATCATGGTGGTACAGGAGTCTATAGGCCAACGTACTGGAATGGGAATTGGACTTACCATTGGAAAATTGGGAAATTCTACTTGGTGCGGACAGAACAACAGTGCTTGACATGTATCTGTTTTCACACTGCTGTTGAACAGCTAACAGTTTGCAAGTACCATCTCTATTCCTGGAAAACAGCAACCTGATCTTAGATCCACCTGGTTAATGGCCACAACAAGCTGCTAGCAAGTGGCATTGAATTATTCCTCAGAGCATAAACCTGGTGGCAATGACCAGTCATCTGCTTGGATCTACACGAGAGCAGTCATTTAATTGCCAATGCCCCTATGAGAGCTGCCATCATAGCCAATGACCCTGTGTAATGAGACTGTACAGTCATTTCTCATGAGTCCACACAATTGGCTGCAAGAGGAGGAAGATGACTCCGCTGTGTTCATTATCATCAATTACATTCTGTAAGCCAGCTGAGACAACATCCCAAAGTCTCGATGTGCCTGCAAAACAGATTTACTATGAAAGCATCTTGGTTAAATTCCTTATTTGAGTATAAATGTATGGACTCCTCCTCACTCCCAGCAAGCTCCAACACCTGCTTCTTGATTATAGATTCCTGCCCTGTCTCTGTGGCATGTACCCATCAAACCTATCTTGCTTCTCTCACAGTGGAAGTATCTATGTGGTGCCAAGTATATTATGCATTGTGTTTTTCTTCTTTCTCATATTCAGCCTCCTTTCTGTCCAATAATTTCTCTTACTTCTGCTTTATTTCCTCCTCCTGCACCACCTCCTCCTTCTCTGTTGGCACCAGTGTCTCTTTTTATTGGGAAGGTGGGCTACAACTTGGGATTTCTATCCATATAAAACACAAGGAATGTAAACATAAGATGCATCCTTATGACAAGGAAACAGCATAAATGCTCAGCAAGTGATGTTTGTCCTATTACAGGGGAATTCAAAGGTACATTCTTGGTATAGATACCAGGCAAATTTCATTCCAGCTCTGTTGTAGACTGTCAGAGCCTCATTGCCCTTCAGCCTCTGATGAGAAGGTGGTGCTGATCACAAGTAAGACCAGCGGCCTTGCTTCTATGATAATACTCTTAGGCCGAAATAAGGAGATGAGTGAGTGTGCACACTTTTGAGCATTATACAGCAAGTGTGAATATTTCAAAGTAGTGAAAATATAACTGAGTGCTATTTAATAATGATGTATTT
This sequence comes from Hypanus sabinus, assembly GCF_030144855.1. Lineage (NCBI taxonomy): Eukaryota > Metazoa > Chordata > Chondrichthyes > Myliobatiformes > Dasyatidae > Hypanus > Hypanus sabinus. The sequence goes on from NC_082708.1 coordinate 84,596,418, forward strand.
TTCATATTTTCTAAGATCATTTCTCTCAGAATCTGCTTCATTTTGAGTAATTTCAATCCAACTTATAAAGACAACAATCAATGTGCTCCAAGTCAACATTTGCGAAAGGTAGTCTCAAGCTCTCCTGACATCTTGGCACAGAGAACAAATCCTGTGGCATGAACCATTTTGAATTTCTCAGACCAAAATCTGGAATATCCTCTCAGGGAGTCCCAGGGCTCTGTTTCTCTCCCTGCATCCTTTATCTCCTCTGTGGTAATCATGGTATGCCGGGATCCAAATCGGAAATGTGTGCAAAAGAAATGAAAGCCAAATTGCCTGTAGCTGAATGAAATTTGTATTACATCTGTTTGTCCCATATGAGAAGGAAATTGGCATCAATGATGCATTAGTGTTATTGCTGATTCTTTGGGAGCCAATGTCATGATTTTCTCAGAGCGACCTTATTTGCCTTGGGCTCAGAATGCATCGGTAATTTAGCACTCCAAACAGAGCAAATCAAATTCTAGGTGCAGAAGTTCTAACAGACTTGCTACAAATCTGTTTGCATAGCAGTAACGTTGTAGTCATTTTCGGCACAGCAAGCACAACTCTGCAGAACAGCTTCAACTTCACTCCCAGGAAACTGCACCTCTTCTTCACAACCTCCAGATTGAGAAGTACAGTCCTTGGATCAGATTGTGGGTTAAATAAACTGGCATTCTTCAGCATCTAAAGTCATCCAAGGATCCAGTTCCAACACACCACCCACCTCAAGTTCCAAACCTGGCTTTCAATAAAAGAGAAAAAGAAATGATCACTAGAATATCGCAATCGAAGGGGTATTTCTAAAGTTTCGGTATCATGGCAAAAGAACTAATCGAAAGTGAATTTTAATACATTTGTTGATTGATTTTGAGTTCAGTCTTGAGCCTACTGGTTTTTCTGATAATATTAGTGAAATCAACGCAGACTCCCCTTAGGTGATACAGTTTCTGGGACTATATCTGTGTGGTGAACTATGTGCCTGTCTGGACACGCCCCCTGCTGACTGCTCCTGTGACTCCTCCCACAGACCACTGTATAAAGGCGATCTGAGGCCTGACACTCGGCCTCAGTCTCCAGGACATAGTATGATGGACACTCACTCCTGGTTCCTTCTTCCAGTCAATAAAAGCCGCTATCTCGCCTTACGTCTCAGTGTGAGTTATTGATGGTGCATCAATCTGTTGGGTGGGTGGGGGTTGGGGAGCTCCTGAGATCAAATGGACCCAGTGATAGAAATTAAGCATCATGTGGTAGCTAAAACACGCCACACCTACAAAATGTGATGGACAACGAAGTTACCATGGCCACTCCCATGTTAACAAAAAGTTAAAAACAATTTGAATATCTCAGACACATTCAGAAACATTCAACATAATTCTTCTCAAAAATTAATGTAACTCAAAACTTTAAAAACTCAGAAATACTTTTTTTTAAACTTATACTTAGTCATTTTATGCCCCTTAAAAATGTAAATTAATCCAAGCTATAAAAACATTTCTTAGAATATTTTATATGACCATTAATAAGCCAACGTCTATTTTTTAAAATTTGAACAGCTTTAACTTGAGGTTCTAGCAGCCTTTTTCCCGCAATGAGGTAATAACTCTTACACCAGATTTTCAGAAAAATGTTGAGAGTTCAAGAGATCTTTAAAAGGTGGGTGTGAAAAAGAGAGAGAACCTGAAACAGAGGGTCAACGCTTAAAAATAAGGGAGTGCCCATTTAAGAAACAGGTGACATTTTCCTTTGTCAGGTTGCAATGAGAATGGTGAAGCAGCTTTGGAAGGCAAGTGATTCATATCTTTATATATCTCAAACATGGTAATGCATTTTCAAGCCTATCTATAATAAAGGCTAATTAGCCCAACTTCTTTCTCCCTCATCAAACTCCATAAGGAGCACAGCATTGAACAGTCTGCTGCCCAGAGGCAAATCATTAATGCTTTCCAGATTCCTATATTCATATATTCACATGCAGTTAACAGCAAATCAATTACTGTGCAAAGTTCAGGCCTATAAACTCAATGTATTAAGGATTTGCAATCTGAATTTACCAATGATTTATTAAACTTCCAACTGTTAGACACAAGCTGATAGCTTCATATAATAATGAAGACTATTAAATCTCTAATGAGCTAATTTAGATAGTAAGTTGCAAGTGACAAATGCACAGCTATTACTTGGTTAACCGCTTTCTGTTATCGCAGATACCTTTGCCACAGCACCAAACAACTTGGCTACTTTTAATGCCATACTGTGAGTCCAGGCAAATCAAAGAACATGAATAAACTCTTCTCAGGCTTCCAGTCGGGTTACAGTTATTGATTTTGTCCCACCTTGTTTACCATTCAATTTCAGAGAGTGAGTCCTTCATCTTTGTTAAAAATTCTTTTTCCCTAGTTCTATTTCAATGGTTCCTTCACCAGGTAGTCCTAAAAGTGACTGGCACACCACAGCAGTTTTATGCCATCAAAGTCAATCCTGTAACCATTGCGAATGCAATGTTCTGCCACCACAGATTTCTCCAGGTAATCCAAATGGGTACATCTCCTGTGCTACTTGATTCAATTGTAAGCAAAATGAGACAACAGAAACCTGACTGGATGAGGACTAACAAATCAAGAGGGATGAACGATTGGGGTATATATATAATTGGACTGGACATGCTGATGCATCTTCCCTGATGAAGATGGCAGAGTTAGTCATCAAAACATTGGTTAAAATAAATGTCTGTACCTGGGTGGAAGAAAAGAGTTCATTCATTATTTACAACGGGAATGCACTAGATCCTTTTTTCAATGAACATGCATGGAAATGAAAGCATTTGATATTCCATTCAATGTCTTGGATTTTTAAGGTCATTATTTTAACTTGTAGATGATTGTTATTGCATTACATTTCAGGAGCTTTTTGTGTACTTAAATAAAACCTGAAGTTATTCAAAAAATTCAGCACCTGGAAGAATGATTTTCTCAGCATTTTCTTGGAATAGCCCAGGAACAAGAATCAGGTAATCCATGTATTTAGTTTCTTTAAAGTACAGTTTGTTATCTTAAAAGTATATGTTGTCATTATCATCATGTTGGTGATGTTTTTGACTGGACTGAATGGTTTTATTGAACATCATTGTTCAATAAAACAAAATCCAACCTTTGATTCAATTTGCCTCGCTGTTTGCCTCTGCGCTTTTAAGCAGAAGATTGCCTCAAACCTGAATTCAATAAAACATTTAAGATATGCATTTCAGTGCAACCTTTTGGTAGTGTTTCACTCCTGGAAGTATCACCTTTCTAAATTAATATTGAACAAGGACTTATCCGTCTTCTCAAGTGGACATAGATAATTACAAGGCTGAATTGTGTGAGAACTAGGGGAGTTCGGGTTGTTTATGGCTGATATTTAATACGTAGTCAACTTCAGAAATCTAATTATCTTTTTAAGTCATTATGAAGTGTCTCAGCCCAAAATGCCGACTGTTTTCTTGTTTCCATAAACGTTACCTGGCCCTTTGAGTTCCTCCAGCTTTTTGTGTGTGTTGCTTGGTTTTCCAGCATCTGCAGATTTTCTCTTATCTGTTTACAACTTTGTTCTTTTGGAACTTTGAGTAGAAATTGGCTGTATTATCCCTGCACTAACAATGCTAAACTCAAAATTTCTTTCAAGGTTACAAAAGCATCGAAGTATCCTGTAGTCAAATAAACTTATACAAAAGGTATTTCTATCCTTTAAAGTAAATGTGTAAAATGGTTTGTCCGGTAATGGATGAATTTGTACTTAGAACATTGTACAGTACTAGATAATACAGGCTCTTCAGCCTTCGATGTTGCACTGATCTGTTAACCTACTCCAAGACTAATCTAACTATTCCCTACCACATAGCTCTCAATACTTCTTTCTTCCATGTGCCTATCTAAGAGTCCCTTAAATATCCCTAATGTATCTGCTTCTACCATCACCCCAGTGGAGTGTTCCACACACTTGTCACTCCCTGTGTAAAACACCTACTTCTGACATGTCCCCTATACTTTCCTCCAATCACTTTGAAATTATGGCCCTGGGGGAAAATGGCTGGCTGTCTACACTGTCTATATCTCTTATCAATTTATACACCTCTCATCTTCCTTCACACAAAAAGGAAAGCCCTAGCTTGTGCAATCTTTCCTCATATACATTCTCCCTGCATCCTGGTAAGTATCTTCTGCACCCTCTCCAAAGCTTCCACATCCTTCTTATAATGAACACAATGTTCCACGTGTGGTCTAACAAGGGTTCCATAGAGCTGCAACATAATCCCCTGACAAATGAAGGCCAACACAGCATAATCCTTTTACTGGAAACTCAGAAATTTAGAAGAGAGAACAGTACAGTATAGGAACAGGCTTCTTAGGTATGACATTCTGCCGTACTAAATAAACTAATGACACTTAATGAAGTCTAAAGCTAAGGCTGTTTGGTCAACCTCTCTTTATAGTGTCTGACTTTTAATCAAGGCAGCAACCCAGTAAACATCTTCTGCACCCTTTCCTTTGCTTCCATGTCCTTCCTATACAAGTACTCCAAATGCAGCCCATAAAGTTGCAACATAACTTCCTGATATAATTTGTTTATTTCAAGGCACAACATGGTAATACTTTCCTTTTCATGTGATCTCCCAAAGTGCAGCACCTCACACGTGCCTGAATTAAACTCCATAATAGTGTATCTGTCTGTTACAGGTACTGTACTAATTACTTGTTTATTCTCCAAGAAGGCTGTTGAAGCAAATTTCAGACTCTTCTATCACCATTTGGGGAACTCTACCATTAATGAAGCTGAGCCTTCTGATCTCAGCTTGGTCAGCTGTTGACATATTTCACGGAGCTCAGTAATCTCGTCTAATTGGGTTTAATCGTTGAAGTCTCCTGTTTGTAAAGTTGAACAGCAAGAAAAAAATGGGAAAAATCCAAAGAATTTGCAGTGGGAACAATCAGGAAATCCACAACAGGGAGTGGTCTAAAAGTACAGTAAATAATTATAGTTTCATCAGGTTGGCTGTGCCATGGTGTAACATCACAGGCAGGTGATTCTAGTTGGCCAAGAAATATAAAACAGAAGATATTATTGTAGCAAAAGTATGTTGCAGTTTCAATCTATATCAAACTAGTCTAATCTGGTTAAAAAGAGCAGGAATCAATCAGAAGTAGTGTGTTGAAATGATAATATCCTTGGCAAGTTTAGGGTTGCTCAAAAAATTTCAGTCTGGATTAATGATCTGGAGCCTGAACTTCAGACACAATGACATATTATGAATGTGGACACTCCATTTCAAGAAGCAGCCCCAGCCCTTTGGTTAATCTCCTCAGATATGATCATCAGTATTAGGGTGATTGCAGGGAGGATGTAGAAGTTGTGCTGGCACCATGGCACAGAAAGCATTCAAGTGGTTGAAGAAAAACAGAAAGGTAGTAGTCACAGGCCATGGCACCGTTACAGGATCAGGCACTGTTCTGTGTAGCATAAGCAGATGGTCGGGAAGACTCTTGTGCCTACCCAATGCCATGGTTAGGGTCACCTCTTCTAAGCACAAATGATTGCATAAGTATTCACCCCCTTCAAGTCAGTATTTAGTAGATGCACCTTTGGCAGCAATTACAGCCTTGAGTCTGTGGATGGGTCTATATCAGCTTTGCACATCTGGACACTGCAATTTATCCCCATTCTTCTTTACAAAACTGTTTAAGCTCTGTCAGATTGCATGGGGATCGTGAGTGAACAGCCCTTCTCAAGTCCAGCCACAAATTCTCAATTGTATTGAGGTCTGGACTCTGACTTGGCCACTCCAGGACATCAACTTCATTCTTTTTTAGCCTTTCCTGTGTAGCTTTGGCTTTATACTTGAGTTCATTGTCTTGCTGGAAAAGAAACCTTCTCCCAAGTTGCAGTTCTCTCACAGATTGCATCAGGTTTTCCTCCAGGATTTCCCTGTATTTTTCTGCATTCATTTTACCCTCTACCTTCACAAGCCTTCCAGGGCCTGCTGCAGTGAAGCATCCCCACAGCACGATGCAGCCACCACCGTGCTTCAGGTTAAGGATGCTGTGTATTTGGTGATGTCCATAGTGTTTAGTCTGATGGCCAAAAAGCTCAATTTTGATTTCATCAGATCATAGAACCCTCTTCCAGCTGACTCCATAGTCTCCCAGATGCTTCCCAGTGAACTCATGTGAGTTTTTTTCAACAGTGGCTTTCTCTTTGTCACTCTCCCATAAAGCCGTGACTGGTGAAGCACCCGGGCAATGGTTTTTGTATGTGCAGTCACTCCTATCTTGGGGGAAGCTTGTAACTCCCCCAAGAGCTGTCACAGGCCTCTGGTGGCCTCCCTCACTAGTCCCCTTCATACACAGTCACTCAGTTTTTGAGGACGGCCTGTTCTGGGCAGATTTACAGGAGCAGGATAATGAATGTAAGGCCAGCAGTGACGGAGATAAGTAGCATAACAAACTCAAATGCTTAAATAATTCACTCATGGTTCTTTTCTCTGTGTTTTTATGAAAGAATTGTAATTAAGATTTAATATAGTCCAAACAATTGGTTCAAGTAGTATTTTCATTCCATCATGGAAAATATTTCAGTCAAAGTTAACCTGAAATGGGAAAGACAGCCTGTCACGATTAATGATATCTATTAGTTCTTCAGCTTTGTCACTTGATACTGAATGGATGGGTGGGGAAATTGTCTGGTGTCAATATGAAAGGTGGTTCCTTTAAAAATGTTCACTGCCATTGCAACCCCAGTCAACAACATCTCCTCACTCATGATCAGCAAAGGTGAACGACAGAGCTGTGTGCTTGGCCCCCTGCTCTACTTGCTTCACACTAATGACTGTGTGGGTTGGCACAACAATATTATATTCAAGTTTGCTGATGGCACCACTATTACTGGCCAAATCAAAGGTGATGACTAATCAGCATATAGCAAGGAAATTGAAAATATCTGGCTGAATGATGTCACAATAACCTTTCAGCAAAACCAAAGACCTGATTATCGACTACAGGAAGAGGAAACCGGAGGTCACAAGCAAGCTCTCATCGGGGGTCATAGGTGGAGAGAGTCAGCACTTTAATTCCTTGGTGTTTGTTATGGAAGCATCAATGCCATTGAATGGAAAAGTAGTGGATATGGCCCAGTCCATCATGGGTAAAGCCCTCCACACCACTAAGTACGTCTAATGTTGTTGAGTGGCTCGCCAAGCTGGCGTGTTAGCGTGCAGACGTTGTTACCCAGCTTCAACATCATCAGTGCAACTTCAAATGAAATGTAGGTGATCTACATTGCTCATCTTTTATGTGTCCTGTGATTAGTCCATTTGTGTGTGTGGGTATCTGCCATTTCTATTGGCTGCCGATTATGCAATCCACGATTGCGTCGTTACAATCTGATTAAGCGATAATTGTTATCTGGGTTGTTTTAGTCGGCCATTATGTAGGATTAATGTTGTCTTCATTGATTGAGCGGGTATTCAGGTGTGAATTGGCTCTGGATTGATGACTTGACGCTGGTGGGATGTAAACCGGGTTCATTTCGACATACTTGTTGATGTGTGGTGGTAAGACTACTTTTCTCTGACTCTGTGAACAGTAGCGCACACACCAACAGCCACACTATGCCAATGTCTATCTAGAATAAAAGACCCCCTACTTACGACGCACAGAACGTATACAAAACTCCATGTGATAAGCATTACATTGGAAAGACTGGTAGGAAGCTATCCACAAGGGTACATGAACACCAACTGGCTGTAAACCATCATGATCAACTTTGTCCTGACGAAGGGTCTCAGCCCGAAACATTGACAGTGCTTCTTCCTACAGATGCTACCTGGCCTGCTGTGTTCCACCAGCATTTTGTGTGTGTTGATAATCAGCTTTCCCTTGTATCTGTACATTGTGACAGCAAAGCACGTCAATTCGACTGGACCAATGTCATTATCCTATGCCAACCCTGAGAATTCTTAGATGCTTTGTTCTCTACACAGAATTCTATCAATGAGAACGTCGAAATGAACCCGGTTTACATCCCACTTCAGCATCAGGTCATGAGACAAGAGCCAATTCACACCTGATTCTCCCCCCCCCACTTTTTATCCCCCCTCGACCATCCCATGTTACTTCACTCCTGATGAAGGGTTTTGGCCTGAAACGTCGTCACTACCTCCTCCCATAGATGCTGTCTGGCCTGTTAAGTTCTGCCAGTATTTTGTGTTTTTATTTATTTCCAGCATCTGCAGATTCACTCATGTTGCCTTTGAATTCACACCTGATTACACGTGTCAATCAATGAGGACAGCATTAATGGTCACTATCACAGCCCAGACAACAATTATCACCTGATTGGATTTTAATAAACCAATCGCGGATTACATAATCGGTAACCAATAGAAATGGCACGTTTTCCACTACCACCCCCCCCCCGCCCCCACGTACACACACAGGAACTAATCACAGGACATATAAAAGAGGAGCAAAGTAGATCATCAACATTTCATACGAAGTTGCACTGATGAGGTTGCCTAACTGGTTAACTGTACATCAGCGAGCTAACAAGCAAGCTCACAACAACATCCTCAACCCAGGCTACAAATCTTTTCTCAGCATCTTAAAGTACATCTACTTTATATGGAGGCTGTTGCAGGAAAGCAGCATCCATCATCAAGGACCCCCACCATACAGGACATGCTCTCTTTTCACTGCTGCCATCAGGAATCAGGTACAGGAGTCCCAAGACCCATACCACCAGGTTCAGAAACACTCAACCATCAATCTTGAACCAGAGTGGATAAATTCACTCAACTTCTCTTGCCCTATCACTGAAATGTTGTCACAACCAATGTACTCACTCTCAAGGGCTCTTCATCTCACATTCTCGATATTTATAGCTTATTATTATTATTATTATTATTATTATTATTATTATTATTATTTTGATTGTTTTTTTGTGTTTCCAGAGGTTAGGATGTATGTGGTGTGCAGGGAGGGGTAACACCTCTGGTAAAGGGGCTTGTTGTGTCCATTCTGGGACAGCTCACCTCTAGTCCCCAATGGACAATCAACTCTCACCAGTGGCTCCGAGTAGCTGTTGCATGGGACAGCAGCCACATCCCAGTGCACTGCTTTGACAGGTGGGCCGAGCCAGGTGAGAGTAGCCAGCGGCCTCATACCCTGATGAGATAAGGACATGTCTGTCGTAGCATCTCTGGAAGACTGGGCAGATGAGATCCTACAGCCAGGAATGAGGTACTACAACACTCCATGGAGAGCAAAGGGCATGACAAGGCTCAGAAAACATCATAGTCATCCACTGAAACCAAGTTTGTGGTAGTTGTCTGTACCACATGACCCAGACTTCTGAAGCTGAGAGAGTGGAACTGCCCAGTGCAATGGCTTTCCACTTTAAAGACTCTCCTGCTCCTGATCAGGCTTCCTGTCATCGTTTGACAAGATGGACAACCGCATTCATTTGCAAAGTTTGTTGCCTTTTGCACGCTGGTTGTTTCTCCATCTTATGTGCGCTTTTCATTGGTTCTACTGTGTTTCTTTGTGTTTACTGTGAATGCCCAGTAGGAAATGAATCTCAAGGTAGTATTTATGCAGACATAAATGTACTTTGATAATGAACCTACTTTGAACAAGGTTATTAGTTTTATATCACCCCATTGGCTTTCATTCTATGCTTTTACTCCATTCTTTCCAATTCTCTTCTAATATCATCTCAGGTGAATATTATATTTCTTCCGCCTGAGTCTCTCAATTTATTTCTGAAGATGCAAACAGCTCATCTAAGGTGATCTGACCAATAAGAAAAATGAGTCAATTTCATCAAATTATTCAGAATAATGATTCATATATACTGCTTAGGAGATATTTAGAGTACTCGTTCACATATACTGCTGAGCATAGTCCTGTATCATCAGAGAACAGGTGGATTGGTCAAAGGGCAGGATGCTGTGACTGATTTTCAAGTTCCAAGATTGGGAAGTGAAAGTTTCTACTTTGGACAGTTACCATTGAAAATGTGAGATGGTGTAAAGAAGGTGACGATGTTGTTACTTGGCTGAGAATACGATGCAAACCACTTCTGTCTTTATTGCTGCACACCGTCATGCCAAGTGGGAAGAACTTGATGCAAACTCCTACCCTCTCCTGGAATTTCACCAGCAGTGTGATCGAAATGGGGATGCTGCCATTGAGGGCTGGTGTTGAGAGAGCAGTACAAGCACTCATTGCTCAGAAGTTTCTGATCACTGAAGAATTATCTGGTGAGGCTTTATGGATGAAACTGAGAAATAATAACGGGATGGTCATGTTCAGATTGTACTGTAGTTCCTCAAGTAGTCCTTGAGAATAAAAGACTGTTGGGACTTGTATGAATAATAGGATTGTCAGTGTAGAAGATATTAACTTTCTTAATACTGACTCGGGTTGCCATTCTATTAAAATTCTTGATTGAGTGAGCAGTGTGGTCCAGAAGTTTCTTCAGGCAGTATATAGAGGGCCCCTACCAGGGAAAGGTCAAAGACAAGTGACTGAAGCCATGGTAGGGGATTACTTTGGGACATGTGACCATAGCTCCATTTGTTTTTAAAAAAAGTAAAAGAAAGGGATGAACTGATTCATGGGTTCGAGTTCTGAATTGAGGCAAGATGAATTTTGACTGTATTGGACAGGAGCTTCCAAAGGCTGATTTGGCAAGTTGTTTACAGGAGGAGATAACTTTAGCAAGTGGGAGTGTTTTAAACCATACTGGATTATGTTGGATTCAGGCATCAAATTGGTATTTTCCGTTTATTTTTCTTGTTGTTTAACTTTCCTAAGATTGCTTCTATTTTTATATGATCTTCTACAGTATGTGTAATTGTTCAGTAAATTTCCTAGAAACTGTAGTATAGCTGCTTCCATATTATTCTAGCAGCTTCTAGTTTTTCTGTAGCTGGTGGCACACCACTTGAATCGGGCTATTTTATAAGTTGATTATTATCACTGGAATGTTTTCTTTTTAGTCAATGCATCAAGTTTTATGCCTCATTCTTGACTTCCAGGCCTCTGAATTCTGAAAATATCAAGATCCAACATTTATGGTTTCAGCTTACATTGTCGGCAAAATTTTAATTGACTTTAATTATGAATTGAATAAAACAAATACAGGTGATTTTTTTAAATGGCATACGATAGGGAAATTTCATGGTGATTTTCATTATCAGCAGCTTAAAATCCATAAGGTGCACCCAAAAGTATTCCGGAAGCAAAATCTTTGTAATCCAGTGTTATAAGACTGCAAGAGCACAGTAACCAGGGAGAAGATATACAGGATAATAAAAAAACTTCACATTAATTGACCATTGCCCAAATGGCAGGTATGGATTCAGTCAAATCATTTCACAATCATGAGGTAGCAAGAGTTCAAGGAGCACATATTCCTGTTAAAGTAAAAGGCAAAGCTGCTGGAAGTTGGTAACCCTGGATGTCATGGTATATAGTAATTCTGGTCAAGAAAAGAAAATGGCTTTGGCCAGATAGAGACAGCTGAGAACAAGTGAATGACTGGGCCAGCAAGTGATCACAAGCAAACATATAGACGATGCTCGGGTATACTCGACCAATGGAGGTGCAAGAGCTTTGGCTGAGATAATTACAGATAATTAAAGTTAAGTGAACAGGAGTGACAGTAAGGCTCATCAAAGACCAAGGTGGAAATCTGCATGGAGAGGGGCTGGAAATGGGCAGAGCTATCGATAATTACTTCTCATTTTCCATGGAGGGAGAGATATGAAGACTGGCTATGGAGATGCTTTGTAGGAAGTCCATATTACAGTAGTAGAGGTGGGGATTAGATGAGATATATCAAGAACACTATGAAAAGAAAGAGAGGAAATTGTGAGATACTTGCAACATCACCATCCACTGGCAAGATGCAGGCAGACAGGAGGATAGCAAAAGTTGTGCCTTTATATATAAAGGGCTGTAAAGGCTGATTTATACTTCTGCATCAAATGAATGCCGTAGGTACAGCGTAGCTGCGTAACCTACGCTGTACCCTACGCCATAGCCTGATGCACTCCTCTCCAAAAATGTAACTGCGTGTCGCAGCGATGCAGACTGCAACAACTGTGATTGGTCCGCCTGGTAGCATCGCATTTCCTCCTGTCTGTAGGCATACTGTGTGTACACTGATGCAAAATAAATGGTTGGAGACGATGAACCAAATCATCAAATCTACCTGCTGACATCCGAAAATATATGAAATGCATTTCCTCGTCCGTGTCTCTCAGAGGCCGGACAAGCACAGAAATTCACCCTCCTTCTGCCTCAATCCGTTCAATGGTCGTACACACCATCTCCTCCGACGTCTTCTCTCTCTTCTGCGTTGCAGTAATTTCAATAAAAGTAACCCTTATTCAACATTTGTTAGCTCCAACTCCAACATGAAGCTCTCAGTCACCATTAGAAATCCCACCGCCAACCAGCATTTTGGCGGTGAATTGCAGAGTGATGCAGACACACCAACGCACAGGTATAGAAGCTTACAATGGCACAGGCCACTTATGAAGGCTGCGGCACAGGCTACTACGCAGAAGTATAAATCAGGGTTATTGTAATTATAAACTCATTAGCCTAACATCCACGATAGGTAAGTTACTGAAAAGCATTCTGAATGATAAAATGTAGTTACTTTTCAAAAGGCAGGATTTGATTTAGGAGTAACCAGCATGGTTTCATGCATGGGAAATCTTGTTTTACAAGTTTAACTGTGTTTTCTTATTAAGTGATGAGGAAAATTGATGAGGGGAGGGTGGTGGACATAGTTTATAGGGATTTCAGCAAGGCTTTAGATAACATTGTACGTTGCAAGGTGCTCTAGATGGTTAGGTTGCATGGCATTCAAGGACAGCTAACAAACTGGATACAAAAATAGACCAGATGGTTGGAAACAGAGGGTGATGGTGGAATCATGTTTCTCAAGTTCAAAGTCCAGTGCTGTTCCCCAGTTATTGATGCTGGGCCCGTTTTTATTTCTCATTTATGTTATCAATTTAAATGAAATTATACAGGGAATAGTTAGCAGTTTTGCAGATAACACTAAGTTAAGTGGTGTCATAGATAATGAAGGGGGATATCAAGAATTTCAATGACATCTTGCTTGGCTCAGTAGCTGGACTAAGGAATAGCAATTAGAATTTAGTTCAGGTAAGTGCAAAAGTGTTACATTTTGGAAGGTCAAATCAATGTAAGACCTTTACATTTTACTGAAGAGCAGGCACAGTTCCCTTAAAGCCGTGTCACAGGTAGACAAGGAAGAAGGCTTTTGGCGAAGGAAAAACAAGGGAATTGATACAGAAGTTGGAAGATTACATTGTGATTTTAAAAGACATTGTTGTACTCACACTTATGTTTAGTTTTTGTCACCCTGTATGATAAATTATGTGATTGAACTGTAAAGAGTACAAGAAGTTGCAAGATGATGCCAGGATTCAAGGGATTGAGTTATAGACACCAGTGAGGCAACCTCGGCCTTTACTCCTTGAGCATAGGAGACTGTTGTGTGAACTCGTAAAGATGTATAAGAACACGAGGGACTCAGACAGGATGAACAGTGACTCATTCAGGGTGGGGAATCACAGTTTTAAGGTTCGAGGTGAAAGGTTTGATAAGAACCTCTGGAGTAACTTTTTACATCGCATCTGGAAGATATTTAGAACTTGTAGATGTATTGAATCAACTACCAATGGAAGTAGTTGAAGTAGAAACATGAGATATATTTAAGAGATTTGTGGATGGGTATATGGATAACAAGTTTAGAGGGATAAGGGCCAGCTGCTGAGAAATGGGATTAGCTGGGTTGGCATGGCCAAGTGTGGTTGACCTTTTTTCCATGCTCTCTAACTCAATGACTCCACGTGGGGCTCTGGGCTACACCCCTGAGCTGGCTCCTCTGTCCTTACACACCCCCTCATTACCTCCAGCTAAGGATGATGAAGTTACTGTTTGGCTGCACAACCCGCCCAGGCCAAAGATTTCTCTTCATAGTAAGCCCAACTGCCCTGCCCATGACTGAGCCCACAACCATTGAGAAATTTATGGTCTGGGAGAGCTGTACAGCCAAACAAACAGAGAGACAGCAGATTCCACGAGAGAGACTGCGGGATCTGGTGACCTCTAGACCGAGCCAAGGGCAATTCATGGTTGACTTCACCTCAGGAGCTTAGAACAACAGCACAAGGCTGGAGCAAAAACAAAGGTTTGTATGAGGTAAGCTGCACTCACACAGTGGTGCTGTCAGTAATGCATCTCTGTTTATATTGTACTACAATGACCCCTTGTGGTTATTCCATTAGCAGTCTCATTCCTGGGAACATATCCTGAATACTCAACAAGAGAGCTACTATTATTTTTTAATTGAGCTGATGTCTACTGCTTATCATGAAAGAGAACACACCTAGTACCTCTTTTGTAAATAAGTGTTTTCCATTACTCTCCTAAATTCACTTTAAAAGCTTATGATCAATTAATCATGGCTGTTTTCAACACTAAAAGAAATTTCTGTTCAACCACCATTTTGGTTACCTTCCTAAATCTCACGATGTCCTCCATTCCCATATACAGTAGAACAATAGCTTGGTTTGTGTAACAATGTGTTTGGTGGGAAGGAAGGGAGTGGTGATGGAATTGTCAAAAGGATATAATACATATAATGAGACTCATCCAAGTGTGATCTCAGTCCATCATAGTGCCATTCCAACCAAATTCTCCAAGGGAGCTTCCAAGACAACATGATTGAATTTCCCCAGCAGCCCTTGAAGGTGATGCCAATGTGGGTAAGAAACAGAATTCACATTATAACATGCTCAATTAAATTTCTGGAGCAGTACAATATGACCTGGGTTATGGTCAGTAACAACAAAATCAGTTGTACTATGTGACAGAAATTTTAGACTATAAACTTAAAAAACAACTTTCAGTGGATGATACAGACTCTTTCAAAGATTTCAGTCTTCAGTTGCTTTGGTAATCATTTTCTTATTAGAAAATCCCTCAGGATTGAGATCGACTTGTTTCCAGTCTGGAGTTGTGTATTTTGACCTGGCTAATGAGTCCAATGTAGGAATCGTAGAGTCCTTTACAGATAAGGCAGGAGGCAGCTGATGGGGTAGGCAGATGAGTAGTTTGTTAGTTGGTATGAACTTTCCAGCCTTTATACAGGGCTTCTGTGTGCACCTAAAGCTCAGTCTCAAGATTGTCAATACCTTCTTGAATACTCATTCTCCACTTGGTCAAGAAGTTGCTGAGATAATGGACTGGCACGTTTCTAAATGCAAAATCCACTCCATGAAAATGGTGCTTCTTTTCTGGTTTTCCCCTCTAGAAGGAAGTTTCTTTAAACTGATCATATTCCACCCAATGTGCTTCTCTCAATGGACTGATGTCAAAGTTTGAGTTACCAAGCTATGATAACAGAATGGCATGCCGGTCTGTCACTGATGGGATTGCCTACGAGCTTCATGACACCCCAAGTCCCGAACTTCATTTTATACTGCGTCTGTGTATAGCTTCTTTTAATATTGGGTAGCCCTTGAATACATGGGCTTCACAGCACAAGGTCTCAATTCCGTGGCAAGGGTAAACGCAAATCATCACTTCTCAGCAACCTAACCCTATCACTTTCAATTCCATGTAAGAAGGATAGCTCTTGAATAATAGGCAATAAAGAACAATGATTTTCTAACCATGCAACCTTGTCCCATCCTCACTGGACAATAATTTTTTTCGGAAGTGTTGCTTCCTCAGAATTTTTTTTCATGGTAGATAACCTGAAGCAAAACATAAATATGATTTCAGACCACTTGTATCATGTAAGAGTTTGGAGAAACAAGAAATTAAAATTTGTTGAATATAATGTGTTTAACTGCATAACGGTGCTTTTGCTTTGCAATTGTTGAACTAAGCTAAAAATGTTCTGATGGTGATACTCATTTGTAGCCTTGCTTGCGTCTAACAATAATCAGCCAGCACTGATGGATTCCAGTTGCCCTGATACCGTTTCTTCATGACCACAATGTCCTGGTGAAACAGGAAAGAGGTCAAAATAGGAATGCAGAAAATGAAAATGAATATGTTATATATTCATGGTTTGTGTATTTCCACATGTTGTCAACCAGCTGCACGTAGTTTGCTGCTCTGTAGTTGCCAAGAAAATTTTCGTGAACATCCTTGAGTTCCTTCCATGTGATTTTATCAGGTCCCACTAGAAGATCTTTGAATTGTCTATCATTGATGATCTGCTTGATTTGTGGACCAACACAAATGCCATACTTAATCTTATCACCAGTTATTCTGGGAAACAACTGTTTCAAATATCGAAATCCTTAACGGAAATTTATAACCTTTCTAAAACCTGTCCTGCCTAAGCATGCCCAGTCATGCCTAGACAAGATATAAAAATTTTCAGCTTACATTGTGGGCAACATTTTAATTGACTTGAATTATGAATTGAAATCACAAATACAGGTGATTCCAACAAAATAGCAGGTGATAAGGAAATTTCCTGGTGATTTTCTTGATCTGCAGCCCAAAATCCATAAGATACACCCAGAAGTATTCAGGGAGCGAAATCTTTATTGTCCAGTGTTATAAGATTGCAAGAGCACAGTAAGAAGGGAGAAGATATCCAAGATAAGAAAAAAACTTCATGTTAGAAGTCTTCACAATCATGCTTTACTGCAATCAGTCTTGTGTGGGAAGAAATATCTTTCACAATCTCACTACAATCAGAGTAGACCATGATACAATTGATCTGAAATGCATGACGGGAGCACTGTACAATGTGGAACACCGTAGGGAAGGCAGTGAACGCAACTGCTGGCAGACCATTGATCTTCACCCTGCATACGGAGAGGTACCACAGAGATTGGTCCATTGTGTGGGACGTGAGCAGTTTTTAATGTCAATGGTGATGTGAAGATGAGACATGACAGACATCTGAATGAATAGGTGTGTGTATATGTGTGCATTTATTGCAAGCTGTATTTTCATTTGTCCACAGCTTACCTTGACATAGTCATCCCAGTTTCTCTATTATATGGAGAGTTGCACTCCTGAAGGAGACAGCCAAACCATTTTCTCTCAAGGCCATCTGATATTGGCCCAGGTTGGTTTACTAGCCCTTTCTTACACACATATTCTGACATATTCTGGCACATATCTCTGACAAAGAATCCTGCATCACTTTGAATGAATCTAAAAACTCCACCCCTTTTCCCTAAATACTCTTTCTCCTTCTTGGCAGCCTTGCTGTATATTACTCTCATAAGAAATTTGTCATTAACCATCAGATGTTGTTTCATTGTGTTCCTCAAAATCACATCTGCAGCAATGGTAAAGTCCTCACATTCAGACAGACACAATGAAGCAACATCTGATGGTTAAAGGCAAACTCCCCATGCCATTCAGTTTGAGGTTTTTGACAGTGATTTATTTCACGGAGAAATAAAATTGAAAAATTCAATTTGCTCCATTTCTGGAAAAGTTGATTGGAATTGCAATTACAATTGTCAAATCATTAAAAAGGATATTACACTGGTAAACTCTAATAATGACATTCCTGACACAATACTAACAGCTATTTCTTGTGAAAGCAAATGAAGAAAATGGAGACGGTTAGGAGAAAATAAAAGGGCAGATCTTGCTAGGAACTATTGGCATATTCATAGTGCATCAGAGGTGAGTTGATTTACAATTTTCCTCAACTTTCTACTTGATTTGTTACTGTTTACCTTCCTATCTAAATGTTTCATAGGGTGATAGCTCATTTTTGGACCCTCTCAGTTTCAGCTTATATAATTTTAAACATTAAGTGCAACTCAGCTCACAATTAGCTAAGTAAATAATAATTGCAAAATACTGCATAAAATGAGATCTTTAAATTTTTATTATGTTACAAGCCTCACATCAGTTTGGTGCATTTATTGCCCTCTGTCCACCATACTGTTTTCTAATTTTCTCCACCTTCCTCTCCAATAAAGTGCTTTGTCATCCAGAGTTGCACATTGCCATTTGACAGTGCAGAAACTGAGGCCCCTATTCTCTTTTCAGATGCTGTGATCTCTCTTGTTGCTGCTGGACTGTTCTGACCAGGCACACCAATTAGCACTTTACAGTCTAGAGCTTCTTGAAGGGACAAGAAGGGAGGCAACCTTCAGCGGTCAAGTGACAGCAACAGGGGCAACACAGAGGCAGAGTGTCCAAGCCTCACAAGGAAAGTTTTTAGTGATTAATAGAATTCAAGTCGAACTTGAGGAGTTTGAGGAAATTTAGTCTGCTACCTAAAACACTGGAAAACTTCTACAGAAGTACCATGGGGAGCATTCTGAATGGTTGCATCACTGTCTGGTATAGAGGTGAGGCAGCAACTGCACATGATCATAGTAAGCCTCAGGGAGTTGTAAAATTAGTCAGCTCCATCTTGAGTACTAGCCTCCACCTTCAAGGAGCAGTGCCTCAGAAAACTGGCTTCCATAATCAAGCCCACCCACCACCCAGGTCATGCCCTCTTCTCATTGTTACCATCAGGAAGGAGGTAAAGAAACCTGAAGCACACACTCAGTGATTCAGAAAGAGCTTCTTCCCTCTGATTTCTAAATGAACATTAACCCTCACTACTTCTTTTAATTTCTGTTTTTTTGCTCTACTTAATTTATATATTTAAAATGTATGTACTCATTGTAATTCTTTGTTTATTTATCATGTATTGCAATGTACTGCTGGTGCAAAGTTAACAAATTTCACAACATATGCCGGTGATATTAACCCTGATTCTGATTCCTTTAATAAGCTTCCTTTGTAATCAAATGTGTTACTTTTCAGTTGTTCTGGTTGTATTTGTGGAGCTGATGTTGAGTAAAACCATTTAATTAAACTGAAACTTATGTTTATGCTTTTCATCCCTCTGTTTTACCCCTAGTGGCGAATGCTGAATCAGCTGACTGCAATGCATTATCTGTGCTTGTTGTCAATGGAAAGCACAATTGGCATTGGAATGGTAATTTAAATGAGTGCAAACTTTAACCCACAGTCAACAGTTGTAAAAATACGAAAACCAGATTTTGTGTTGACCCTTACCCACTCCTCGCTTATGGTAAAATGTTATCGATTACATAGGATTCACAGAGGCTATCAGGAGATGCATCCGGTGTGTGGAATCACATCATTGCTCTACATCAATGCCTTCCACAGACACTTTATGGGGGGTATCAGATCCTGGATGTATCTGCCACACTATGGCTTTAGACCAAAAGACCATAAGATTAAGGAGCAGAAGTAGACCATTCGGCCCATCAAATCTGGCCCGCCATGCAATCATGGGCTGATCCACTTCATCTAGTCATCCCCACTCCCCGCTTTCACCCCACACCCTTTGATGCCCTGGCTAATCAAGAACAAAGCTTTAAACCTATAATTAGCTCAATGGCAGTTTCAAATGATACCAAGAAGCTGTTGAACAAGTTAGTTGATTACGCAGGATGATGACCATTTGCACCTGAAGGATGACTGTCCCACTGAATGAAAAAGGCATTAGTAAGTGTGCAACGACTGATGTGGCACTGAGACAAGCCCCCTCACCACCTGAGGAACAGGCACTCCACCTGGCTGTACCTGAGGTGAGCAGGATCTGAGCCATGGTAAACCCATGCAAAGCTGTAGGTCTCAGCAACACACCTGGTCAGGTGTAGGTCAGAACAACACACCTGGTCAGATGTAGGTCAAAGCAACACACCTGGTCAGGTGCTGCAGCTCTGAACAATACACCTGGTCAGGTGCTGTAGGTCTGAACACACCTGTTCAGGTGCTGAGCGACTGAACAACACACCTGGTCAGGTGTAGGTCTAAACTACACACCTGGTCAGGTTCTGAGCGACTGTGCTGCCCAGGGAACAAAGGTCTGAATGGCCACCTTTAACAGTTCTTTGCAACAGTCACCATCATTCCAGTGTCCAAGAGAACGACAGTACCTGGCCTAAGTGATTACCACCCCCCCACCCCCCCTGGTTGCACTGACCTCAACAATATAAAGTGCTTTGAATGGCTGGTAATGGATCTTATGAAATCCCACCTTCCAGTTACACTGGACTTCCCAGTTCGCCAACCACTCAAACCAGTGCATTGATAATGAAATAGCCTCAGCCCTCCACTCCGCCCTGTTCCACCTAGAAAACAATGCCTCACATGCCAGGATGTTGTCCATCGACTTCAGCTCAGTGTTTAACATGATCATCCCACAGAGGCTGGTGGGTAAGCTGTCCTCGTTAGGACCCGACACCTCTCTCTAACTGGAGTTATGGACGTAAAGACCCCACTCAGTTAGATGTGGCAGCATCATCTCAAGCTCCATCACACTGAGCACTGCTGCCACCCCACCCACAGGGCAGTATACCCATCCCGTTGCCATTCACACTGCTGACTCAGCGCTACACTGCCAGATCCAGCTCAAACCACATCAGCAAGTTCACTGATGATACGACAGTGGCTGGCCTGAGCAGCAACAATGATGAGTCGGTATTCAAGGAGGAGGTGGAGAAACCTGTCAGATGGTCTGAGAACAACAACCAGAGTCTCAACATGGACAAGACAAAAGGGGAGATTGTGGACTTCAGGAAGGCTCAGGTCAACCATTCTCCATTGCACATCGATGGTTCTGCCATGGAGAGGGTGAAAGGCATAAATTCGTTGGTGTGCACATAGTGGACGATCTAATCTGAACCTACAACACCTCCTCATTGGTGAAGAAGGCACAGCAGCACATGACACTTTCTGAGGAGAATGAGACATGAAAAGTCCCCATCCCCATTCTCACTACATTATACAGGAGCTCAGTCGAGGGTCCTGTCTGGCTGCATCATTCAGCGAGACCCTATGGAGGATAGTCAAAAACACCAAGAGGATCCCCAGGGTGCCCCCCTCCATTTGTGACATTTACTGCAAAGTGAGTGCTGAGAGCAGAGTCCTTGTGTTTGTGGAGAATGACTTGTCCGATAGTGTAACTCTGTTGATATTCCTCCTTCTAAACTCCTGTCTCCATCTCTTCATAGGATGTCTGCCTTTCCTCTGCTCCTGGGGTCGAGTCATTGCCAGTGCTCACTGTGACAGAATCTGCCATTTCTTGCATTAAGGTCCAGTCCTGCCAGCAATCATGGACAGTCTGACCAACAGGGCCATAAAGCTACATTTAGGAAGACATCCTCCCTCCTGGAATAAGGGGTGGCATGGTGTTGTAGCAGCATAACACTTTACAGTTCCAGCCATTGGGGTTCAGTTCCCTGCGCTGTCTGGAAGGAGCTTGTACTTTGAGGCCCATGGTCCCAGGCTCAAATCCAGTCAGTTTCTTGCACACTTTCCATCTGTGCTGGGTTGAGTGTTGAGCTGGCAACTCAGCCTCGTAAAAAACAGAGAAATGCTAAGGAAACTGCAAAAAATGCACCACAAGGCACAAAAAGGAACAACAGCAACAACCTATTAAATGCTCCCAAAGACATGTGTCTCAAAT